>NC_090285.1:46075000-47275000 GCF_037392515.1 Haliotis asinina
GGTCGGCAGACTTGAATATTAATGAATGTTTGCGATTTTTTTTTAAGGGTACATGTTTTACTTTAATCCTTATGTCCTTTTTCAGAGTGATATCTGCATGAATGGAATATGTACTAGCCTAGCAGTAGTGCAAATCAAAGGCTGCACATGGTACAGTAGGCTACGTTACATACCAAATTTGAGTGTCATGTGAACACTATTGCTGAGATAAGTTAACACTGTCAGTATGGCCTTTCCATATTGTGCATCAATCACTTTACTACCATATTGTATTCGGGAATAATTATGTGTATTCATAACCCAATATTCTTGATACGTATCAGACACGTGAGGGTCCCGGGGTAGAATAGGCCTTCAGCAACCCATGCTTGCCATAGAGGGCGACTATGCTTGTCGTAAGAGGCGACTAACGTAATCGGGTGGTCAGGCTCGCTGACTTGGTTGACACATGTCCTCGGTTCCCAATTGCGCAGATCGATGCTCATTTTGTTGATCACTGGATTGTCTGGTCCAGACTCGATTATTTACAGACCGCCGCCATATAGATGGAATATTGCTGAGTGCGGCGTAAAACTAAACTCACTCACTCACTGATACGTATCACATTTGCCACATCCTCATTTGCCATATCCTTTTCAGCCCTAGATAACACAATCAACAAGGTGTGAGAACATGACCATTGTCACTCTCTTTGACAAGTGTTAGATTCAGGAGAGTCTCCAGTGGGATATATCATAACTATTATCTCCCTTGGGGCAAGTGGTCCTAATGGGAATCATGCTGATAAGACTTAGGCAGGCAAATGGGAAAATTAGTATTATTGTTCTGTATATACTTTCTCATTTGTAAGCTTGCTCATGTAATGAATATATATTTGATTATGACAAGTAGTTAAAAGTAGGTTAACGTACAAATATCCTTACTTTGACTCGTATACATATGGGATGGGGGTGGAAGTGGGGATTGGGGTGGAGGGATACATTTTGTACTTTGTATATTTTCTTGCAAAAGTGTTTTGCAGCAGAAAATATCAAAATGTTTTAGTTACATGAGTAAAATTGCCTTGCTCAGTACTAAATTGGCAAAGAATTGTGGCAACTGAATCTTTTACAAAAATGTTCATGACATAATCCAGAGTAGTTTTCTGAGCCTTATATCACTTGTCCGATGGGTTCATAGTTCATCCTGCTTGTACAAGACGAACCTGTTTACTTTGGTTACACTTTGAAAGTTTTCGTCAGTTCCAGTTGGCAGCAGAATTGAAACATTGAGAACTGGTCTAGAGAGCTTTTGGCAAACACAAGATTTTTGCTTCTCAATGGGGAAAGGCAAGTGGTTAAAGCATTCACTTGTCACACAAGGTGGATGTTTGATTCCCCATATGGATACAATGTGTGATGAAGATTTCTTGGGTCCTCCCGCTGTTATATTGCTGGAATATTGCTAAAGGTTGCACAAAACTAAACTCATTCACTCCTCAGTGAAATTGAGTAGTGTAAAGCGTATGGAGTTGGTGAAGGTGTGGATTGTCACCGTTGATACTGAAGATCATACATCACTGAGTCATTGTCACACCTCACTTGACTTGCTTTAAGAAGCATGTTAGCTGTTCAGTCCTTTTGTCAACAACATTTACTGCAAGTTATGTAGCATTTTATTTATAATTAGGATTTGTTGAACCTTTCAAAGGATACTTGGCTGCTATCATCGGTTTTGTTCAGTTCCCTATTCAAAGTGGAAATTTGTTTGCAAGAACACACACCCTGTTACTCCTTGATCCTAGAAATAAACACCGAAGATCAAAGTCAGTTGGCTAGAAGTGTTCACTTTGTTCATTAATCCAAGATGAGATAGAAATTATCACTACAGAAAGTTGATCAAGTGTATTTAATTGCTAAATAGGGTCGGTTTGTTTGTGTGTGTTTGTGTGTGTTTGTGGTGTTTACCTGCTAACAAATCCACAAGCAGAGGTTTGCCATGTCCGTCCAGTGGTCAGTGGTAGTGGACACTAGATATGGAGACACCGGCTGTTTTGTCATATACATCTCTTTGTAAAAGTAAGCACTTCGCACTATGGACCGCTCTGGCAAGGCTGTGGCAGATGTATTATAACATTGCAGTGTTCATGAATAGCGTCTGACCCTCGACAAATCTGTCAGATTCACCAATGGTCCAATGGAAGTCTACAACGTGTCAGCCCAGTGTCCAACGGCATATTTCACCATGACTTTGACTGAAGTTGTCATATGTGACGTGTCACACTTGTTCGCTGTTTATAATTTGTTACGTTTGTTAAAAATGTCAGTGCCAGTTATAAGAAGTGTTAAATCTGAAATATGTAAAAAAAATTTCAATGTGTCCGTGGGTCAGACAGACATCTGAAACTGACAGGGCCTAATGTCCTGTTAGTTTGAAACACCACTCGTGAACACTGATATTGTCTAATGTAAGTGGGTACTAAATGGATCAGTTGGTCCTTATCAATTGTATGGTAATGGGAGGTCGAGTTAGCCTAGTGGTTAAAGCTTTCACTTATCACACTGAAGACCTGGGTTTGATTCCCTACATGGGTACTATGTGTGAAACCCATTTCAAGTGTCCCCTGTTGCTATATTGCTGGAATATTGCTGAAAGTGGCATAACACTAGACTCACTCAGTGGCATGTGGCTGGCATGTCATCTGTTCAGTTTGTATGGATCAATTGTTATATTGTGAATTACTAGATTGTCTGGTCCAGATTCGATTCTTTATTTAAAGATTCAGTATTGCTGCCATTGCCATTAAACAGAAGTCAAAATATTGGACAATGTGCTTTCTTGAAGATGCAGAATCTTGAGGTAGTCGGACTTGCTGACTTGGTTGACACATATCATAAAATCCCAGTTGAGTAGATTGTTGCTCATGATATCAATCACTGGATTGTCTGATCAGGACTTGACTGTTTACAGCAGCCACCACATAGCTGGAATATTGCTGAGTGCAATGTTAAACAAGAAAGAAACAAATCCAATGTAGAGGCGTATGACAAGATTTGAACCTCAGGCATGACAAATCACCACTGGACTTGTGCAATGTCCATACCATTGCTGAAGTAGAATCCTCTGATTAGGATTCACTCCTAGATAGCATAGTAACCAAACATATATTCAAGTCTGTCTTCAGGAGGTCTCTTTGCCTAATCTGTTGTGGTTCATTTTGTAGTGTTAATTTCTATTCCTTATGAAGGGTGTTGTTGATGAATGGCTTATGAGTTGCCCATCTGAGTAATTTCTGCTAAGTGTTTGCTTATGCTTGAAATAGAATCTGAAATTGAAAAAGGTTAGGAAATAACAGCAGGTTTGTTTGAATATGATGTAATTCCAGTTGATGATGAATTTATGTCTTTCCTTTTAAGTAGTCATTATCACCAACCTCATCTTTTTGAAGATAATTTCTTTCATTCCTCAACAACATGCCAGGAAGCAAGGTTTCAAGAAGCTGGGAATTTTCACATTCTTCAGTGTAGGTTTTTCTTATCAATTGAGAATATTTGTAAAGTTCTTGGTCTTTAAATTTCTCCATACACATGTTTCCATACTTATGACAAGAAAGATCCTTTCCTCCTGGGCGGCAGCCCTGTCCTTCTGACAGAAGTGTCAAAATACCTGGCGTCACAACTACAGTGGAGAAGGGTCTGATTTCTTCCCAAGTCTAGTTGGTCCACTCATCCCAAGTCCAAAAACATCTGTTAGCCTCTGTGTAACTGCATCCTTAAGGGAGATTGCTAGTTAACAAAGATGTGTGAAAACAAGCAAGCAAATGTGGATGGTGTACTTCTGTATATTATACCAATTACTCTTGCTATTTTTGCCTGCAAGTTTGGTTAAGTTGTGGCATCAGTTCTCTAGCAATTAAGCCTGAGGCAAGTTGAGTTGCTTCTGCAAAGTACCTACCTGGTCCTATGCCTAAGATATGAGGTGAATCTGGATATTTTGGTAGAGGGATGTATAATCTATATGTTCTGTCATGCACTGACTTCACTTTGATCTAACATCTGCCAGTGACAAATTGCCTGTACTATTGGGTGTTACATCATAGCTGAGTAACTGGAAGAGGATCATTAACCAGGCAAAAAGATTGCTATGTCTCAGCCAGTTGTATTTTGCAGACAGATAGAATTGTAAAAAGTATAAATTGTTTGAAACTTATGCACCATGACCCATTGCTGCATATTTCACAAAGTAATCTTGTTTCATGGAAGAGCACCTGAAAATTTGAAGCTTCTTTAGGAGAGGATGAACATAGTAAAGCACATATGTTGTTTCCACACGAGGCTACTGCCTCCATGGTCTAGTGGAATAGAGCATCTGTCAAGAGAGTGTTTGTTTTGTTTGTTTGTTGTTTATCGCTGCACTCAGCAATATTCAAGCTGTATGGCAGCAGTAGGTAAATAATCCACTCTGGACCAGTCAGTCCAGTGATCAACAGCATGAGCATCAATGTACACAAATGGGATACGATAACATGTTGTTATAGCTTGAATGTTGTTGCTGAGTGCAGAGTTATAGTCTGGACCCATCAATCCAGTGATCAACAGCTGGAATATTAGTGATTGCAGTGTTAAAGTCTAGACCAGTTGATCTAGTGATCAACAGCATGAGCATCGATCTACACAATTTGGATTCATGACATGTCATATGGCTTGAATTTTGCTGAAAGCGACATTAAAGTCTGGACCGGTCAGTCCATTCTCTTCCCACAGAGGTTACTCCTGTCATATCTTCCTACGTAACCTCTGTTCTAATACGGCCATACTTCCCATTCGTCAAGAAATCCCCTTGTGGCAAAAAATAGCAACAGGAATTATCTCCCTTGTTACTATCCAATCAGAACATGCGCTAAATAGACTTAGCTCCAGTATTGCGGCCCCAATGGAGTTCGTTCATCAACGTGCAAAGGAAAGATTCAGTATTTCATGTTTAGCTGAAAATCAGAAACTGGCAATATAGAGTGCAGGGATCAACCACCAGGATGTGCTTGTAGAAACAAAAACTGGTAGTGGCAAGTTTTCACGATGCATTCGGAAATTACTGAGATCTTGCAAATAATCACTCTTGAAACGACGTCTGTGATTGCACAACTAAATCTGAATGCCTCCAATCGCGAGTCTTGAACACTCGCACCATGAAAGGGCCGTATTAGAACAGAGGTTACGTAGGAAGATATGACAGGAGTAACCTCTGTTGGAAGAGTATGCAGTCAGTCATGTGATTAATAGCATGAGTGTTAATCAACACAGTTGGGATACAATGACATGTCACCATGTCAGCATGTCTGAACACCTGTTCGAGAGAGTGGAAAATCAGTAGTTTGTATCCTGATATGCATTATACAAAAGATATGAAGCTAGTACTTGTTGCTACCATGGCAATAATAATTAGCCTTGGTAGACCACAGTGTAGTATTTCATTGGGCTGGCACTATCAAACCAAAATTGATCTGGGCTAGTACTAGCAATCATACTGCTGATGGGGCGTAAAGCAATATTCATTCATTCATTCATTCATTCATTCATTCATTCATTCATGTATGTATACCAGCAGTCACACACACATGCATCCATGTCATAATATCTGTGCAATAATCTTGAACATAAAGTTCGACTCCATTTCACTTCATGATCCCCAACACGATCCCATAAAAGCTGATACTTTATAAAATGATCACATAGTTAACCCATCTCACTGAACTATGATCTATATGTTAATCCTGACAGTATGTCAAGTACACCTTCGTATTCTGCCATGCTGGAATGTGAATGGTTCTCTATGTACTCTTGCAGGAGGGAAAATATCTTCTGTAATCACATGTTCAGTGCATGCTATAAAAAGGTGCTGTTAAAGAAATGACTTTAACATGCAGCAGTTCTTGAACAAGTTTAGGGTCACCTGCATAACCATATGCCATTAAGCAGTGGTTCATGATGTCACTTTGTCGGTGGATGAATGTTGTTGAACAACACAGCAGTCATGCAAATGATTCAGTCTTGCTTGTATTACTTGGCAGACTGATATTGTACTTTGAAAGAAATACACCCCAAAAATATGACTTCTGTCACTTTCAAATACAGTGTTTTGATACGTGGTTCTTTCAAGAAAACATGTCACCTAAAAACAAAACACAAAATGGAAAAAAAAAAAGAAGAAAAACGAAAAATTGTAATTAGGTAGTCACTGTGGCTAACTGTCTGCTCCCAGTATAAAGTCGGCACCATGAAGATCTGGGTTAAAATTCAGCAACCCTTTCTTGTTGTAGCAGGCAAGTAACAGGATTAGGTGGTCAGGCTTGCTGATTTGGTTGACACCTGTCATCCCAAATGTGTAGATTGTTGCTCTTCATGTCATTCACTTGGTTATCTAGTCATCTGGTTGTGTGGTCAGGTTTGTCATGGTTGATGCATAACATCATTCCCCAACCCAGTAGGTCAATGTTCGTGATATCAGTACCTATATTCTCCTCCAGATGATGGACTAGCCTCTGTCATGAAGTTGAATAATGCTAAGTGCATTGTCAAACTTCAAAAACACTATGACATTTGTATTTATTTGAGAAGACAGATTGGTAACTTACTCAGCTCTAAACTTGATTTCATTCAGCTACATTTTAGCTGAAATGATTATCTGTACAAATGCCAAAAGTTATTCATAATCAAAAAGACTTTAGATGTCAAACAAAATTTGCTAGAAAATAGGATTTTTAAAGGAGTTCATTTGTTATGTACTTTGGCCCCTTACAAATTCTTTGAAGACAGTAAACAAATAACCAAATGCAGACATTCATTTTGACTTCCGTTTATCGCATGCAGCTGTCCACAAACAGCTTTCTTTTAGTGGTTGTTTGGTAGTCTTAGAATGTTTTCAGCTTGTTAGAACATTCATGTATTTTCAGTTTTTGGGATATTTTGTCAGTATGTTTAACTTTGAGAAAGTATTTTACATGCCTACCTATAGGGGGCTTAACTAAAGAATGGGGATAATTTTGAACCATTTCGTGTGTGGTGCTGAGTGCTTCCGCAAAGCTAGTTTAGTTGCTGAAACCTCTCTAAGACATTCCTGGACTTATTCTGTGTGGTCAACTGTTGCTGTGGATGATAGTCATGATGTAGATGATGATAGACAGAGAGGAAAGTGGTATGGTAGAATAACATGATATACCTATTTCTTCTCAAGGATGAATTAAAGAGGTGCTAGGCTTGGAAAATCATGTAACTTGTTTTTTTTTTACATTTAAACCTAAGGTTGATTTTTTCTGTTATATAAATGTGTAAGCAGTGTTTGAAATAAGCCCCAAACCCAGCCAGATACCAGGGCTTGTAACCTCAAAGTGTTACCATGCTGTTGATCACTTGATCGTCTGGACCAGACATCAGACTTGCTAGCTGTAAATTTAGACTGATTGTACAGGTCTTATTTCATACACTGGTGTAAGTTAATAATTATGCTAAATGTACAGAAAAAATATTTAATTTTCGAACAAACAAGATGATGTCAAGAAACAGACTCAAGAGACAGACAGTAGAATTTGGTATAGATACTGATACTGAAGACACTCATCCACATTAATAGGTTAATAAACTGGATTCTGATGTCACTTGAACTGATGTTTCTACAATATTATGCTTTAGGTTTTGTATTTTGTATTGATGCCAGATGTGATACTAAAACAGTCAACTAAAGGATTCATGAGCCTGCAGCAGGTTCAGAAACCTGATCAGCAAACACATGGCAAATATGTCTTTTTCCCAAATCACCCAGAGAAGTTATGTCCTGGCTCCTATTGGGTGGATCTTCAAATCCCACTTGTCAAAATATAATTAGTTCAGTTGGCAACAGATAAGTATCACCTGCTGCGTACCTGTGTATACTAAACGTATTGTAATTTGGTATTTTAGATGTTATCTTGCATGTCTTAGTCGTATTCTCTCAGTGTTAGAAGTTGATGTATGTACAGGTAGCTAGCTCTCACCTGCCCAGTCACTGATACTGTGGAAGGGATGTTAGATGCTACAGACACGTCTTGTTCCTGGCAGAGGTAGGCTTAAGTTGGTGGAGGAGGCAGCAAGCAGTATGTGGCACTTTAACTGCTCTAGTGCTGTCTTGGTTGAGACTGCCAGACATTGGTATTACATAGGCCGGTTGTAGAGGCATCTGGATTTAAACTTTGTAGCCGTGAAGACTTTCGGTAATCTGTATAGTCACTAAATAGAGGCTTAATAATTGGTAATACTAGTAGAAAGCCATGGACACTGGATGTAGAGGTTTGAGGGATAGCAATAGGGGTCAGCTGACATATGCTAAGGGTTGGTAATAAGAGTTCATGGATACATGATGTAGATATTTAGGGGATGGTAGTAGGAGTCTATAGACATATGATGACCTAAGTGATCATAGTAAGAGTCCATAAACACATGGTGTAGTGACATAGGATCATAGGATCGCAGTAAGAGTCCTTAGGCACATAGTATTCATTCAGGCTTAATATCAGAGTAAGACTCAATGGGCACACAGTGTTAAGGCTTATGGGATCAGAGTAAGGGTTCATGAACACAAGAATGGCTCCGTGTTTGTCCTGCTAGGGATACTTTAGATCCTATGTAAATACATAGAATGTGTTCAAGGGGAAAGAAAATAAAAGCAAGTTTGACAGTTGGAACATTCAGTAAAACTACTTTTGATTATGTGACAGTAAACATCTGATCATAATTGTATTGACTATCATAGTTCTGTGGGTAGGCATGGAAAGGAAGCCCTGGTTCGTTATGTTCAGCTATGCCCATGTCTCACATTATAGGGTTTGCCAATTGCCAGAACTCCCAAAGTGCGTAAAAAGCCTTGGATGCACCATACCCTTAATGTTGGCGCCTACAGTGAGGTTATTGGAGCTGTCAGTGGTCATGTGGTGTAGTGGTAATAACAGGGAGGCAATGTGGTAGTACCACTGGTACAGTCTGATATAGGGGGCAACCTCTGTAATGAATATACTACGTGGAGAATGTCTGGTAGTTCACACAGGACCAACCCTCAAACCTGATGACGTAAAATAACCTCATTTTATACAAAAATTCATACAGCTTGTGCATAACATATGGATTTGAAATTTTAAGGATTACATTTTGTAGATTATGGTGTGCAATGTCTTTCTTAGGTTGTAGTAACTTAAAAACAAATTGTGTATTTTTTGTATTGTGCACTTTCAGTGG
Source organism: Haliotis asinina (assembly GCF_037392515.1). NCBI lineage: Eukaryota > Metazoa > Mollusca > Gastropoda > Lepetellida > Haliotidae > Haliotis > Haliotis asinina. Next base: position 46,084,240 of record NC_090285.1, read on the forward strand.
AAGGTTGGAAACAGCTGTTAAGCTCACTCTCCACTTTGAAATTAACGCGAACTATTTTGAGTTTACCCAGAACTACAGAAATTTTGGTATTAGTTCCTCCATATTTTTTCGTGAGAAGGACTGAGAACATTTGCTTACAATTTGTGTTTCTGTAGTATGTTGAGCATTGTCTTCATCTTGTTCATCATCTTTACAGTCTACACATGTACTGGTGATGGCAGGGACAGTCTGGCCATACTTCAATAAGGTTATCTGGCTCTGCTCATCAGTGGGATGCAGTGACACTAGTACTGAAGTCATGAACCTCACCAACCAATCCTAGGTTCCTGGTCTAAGACCTTTGATGCTCTCTTAGCACTGAGATAATCATTAAGTCATTAAGTCAGTGTATGGCTCTTATGATGATCTTAATGCTAACAGAGCCTCAAAAATCGGTCTTGCTGACTTGGTTGACATTGTGTCCCAGTTGTGTAGATTGATGCTCATGATGTTGATCACTAGATTATCTGGCCCAGATACGATTATTTACAACCGCTTCCATATAGTTGGAATATTGCTGAGTGTGGCATGAAACAACCAGCCAAGGCATCTTGTAGCTCATGGACAAGATAAGCTTAATTAGAACAAATTCAATATTGTTTTTGTTTTATAAAATGTGGAACAGTGTACTGACTGGTAGTTGTAGATCCCAGCAGTACAGAGAAATGACAAAAAGAATCAATAATGTGATAAGTGTTTAACTGTGTATAGACAGACCAAGTAATGACTTCTTCCCTTGAGAAAGCAGTAAGAGAGCTAGTGATGGTGCCTTATCTGTAAGCAATCCTGTATACTGGAGAGATAACATGAGGCCTATGTCAGTTACTTCATGTTTGATCATTGTTAGTTGGCACCAGGCTGAGACTTCTTCAAGAGATGGCTGATCTCGAGACTTCTGGCTCCAAGCAGTTTTATCATTTGTTACAATTGGTTTGAGATCTGTCTCCTCTGATCCACAAAAAGCTTGTGCATTGAATCATGTCAGTGTGCACAATGATGAATGATTGAGGCTGACTGGATATGTTGATAGACTTCTTGGATGTGCCATAGTGTGCCAGGATGGATATATGGATTTGTCCATTCATGACAAAAAAACCGACCTGTAATTATGATAAATTTGCAGTTTTGGGAAACTGAGAAATGGAGTAATCGGTTTATCTTGTTTAATGGAATCTTAGTCAGATTCTACTGTAAAATGAACAGGTTTATTTAGGTAAAATTGTTAATAATAATAATCGTTTTCTTTTTAGATATTGGAGTTTCGTGGTCATGCTAATTGTGCAGATGATTCTTTGACCTTCATAGTTCTTTTTATGATGGAATAGCCAGTACAAGCCATCAGGCATGTAGCACAGAATGATCTGAACTGGGCCCTTATTCTCAAAACGTTCATAGCCCTAAGAATTCTTAACTTTGATCGTAGCCAATGTGTTAAGAATGGGCTTAAGAAGTTTGTAGGGCTACGAACGTTTCGAGAATAGCTGGCCTGGTCTTTCATTGCCATTTGTTGCATGGTTGCCTTGTCTTCAGGGATGTAGTAATCTGTATCCTCATGCAGAAGGCTGATACGAAGTCCTCTATCATCACTGTTGTTCCCGGATGGGTCTTTCACTCGGTCTCACTCTGAACCTTAGCTCAGTATATTTAGAATATGAACGTTTCACTGTAGGTATCTACATGCTGCCTTACATAGCAGTCTTTTTATTCCAATGTGGTTCTCTAGCTAGTCTGTCCACTATGGAACAGAGACACAAAGTGCATACCTCTGCACTAAAAGCTCTTTTGTCAGTATTCCTAGTATGTCTTCTAGAACCTCTTATTGCTAAAGACCAATGGAAGCAGCCTTGCACATGCCAAAAGTAGATCTTGATATGTTGCATTGTCAAGTACATGGCTCTTGTAAGTGAGCTGTCCGAATTGAAACCCTTGCGCCTATTGACTCATCCAAAAATAAAAGTGTGCTTAATGTGTGACCCATAATTTCAGCAGTTCCATGCTGTATTGGTGGAATATGTCCATGCTGACAGGTCCTGAGGTTCCAGACGAAACAGCCATTTCTGCTTGCTTGTGCCATTATTTATTTCACTGCATAAACCTGGAACCATTTCATGATGTTTTCAATACATTGGCTTCAATACAAACAAAACCCTTCGCCCCACTTTTCGCACAATAGAAAGGCACTTACACTTGCTAACAGAGACTTAATTCACTTCACATCTAGATCTGCCTTCACTGTCATTCAGGCCTATGCTACATTCAGTCCTATTAAATAAGATTGAATCTCCACAAATTAACACCCGGAAATGTAAGTTGGATAACGAGCACTCTTTGAAGGCAAGAATCACTGGCAGTGATTAAACATTATTGATTCATTTCAGCTCGTGCCAATTCTAGTTTACACATACTATATTTCGCTGTTGAGCAATAACCGGTTGACTTGTCTAAACTTTATCTTCCTAATGCTGCATTATACATGCTCTCTGCCCCTTTGCAATTACACAGAAAAGACCACAGGCATTTACTCACTTGAACTTGATGATTTTCTTGCTGTGAATCTTTTTCAGGAGACTTCATTTTGTTCAGTTGTTGTTAGGGAAGTGTTTAAATATTGTCAAGCCAAAGGGCATATATACAGCCAAGTGAGTTGTATTGGCTAACTACAGCTGTGATGTTTGTGATCATTTGAGTCTTTGAAAATCTTTGTGGTGTGTTTACTGAAAAACAGGTTTGACTTTTCTTAATGAACATGGAATGATGGTGGGGTAGGCTGGTGGTTAAAACATGCCCTCATTATACCAAGGATCCAGGTTTGATTCCTTGGTTCATTGTGGAAAACTCCTTTCTGGTGTCCACCAGTCTAAGTAAACTTAGTCTCAGTGTATTTCGTTACACTCCACCACTGAGTGGGAGGTCGCGTCAGGTAACCTTTGACATTGACCAATCAGAACACAGCTTAGCAAAAGTGGACATTCGCACATACCTTTTGAACTTTTTATCTCGAAAAGGTTCATACCCGAATGATTCCGAATGCTATTTAGCGTACGCTCGCTTCCGGGTGATGCACACGGCGTACGTACAACCAGGACAACGGTGAGTAAACAATCGCTGAAAATAGTGTTTTTGGCAATATTCAATGATGTCATCTTGCGGGAGCATTAGCTAATGGTAACCATGTCAACAGAAACCCCAAGGCGTAGGTCAAATAATTGTGTTATATGTAGATTTTTGTTTGTGTTGAGATCTGTGTCAGTGACCTGAATATTTTGAAAGTCCCTCCGATTCCTAAATAGTAGCCGTTGTCTGTTTGGTTAAATCTATTTAACCGTCTCGCGTTTGATTGGATGGTCATTGGTCGCTCAAAGGTTACCAGACTTGACCTTCTACTAGGTTTTGTTAGACTCAGTGGTGGAGTGTAACAAAAAGCACTGAAGATACGTTTACTTAGACAGGGTGTCCACAGTAGTGATATTGCTGGAATATTGCTAAGAGGGGCATAAAACTACACTCACTCACTCATTCACTCACTCAGTGAGGAAAAATCATTCGAAACTTCTTATGTGATCTTGAAAGTGATTTACTTTATACTTTATATCTTAAAGCAAAAGAATTCTTTACTAGAACTGTCTTAAAATCATTATATTGTGTCTTGTTTGTAAATGTTTTTGTTGCTGAATCATGAGATAATGTAGAAAGCATATTGTTTTCAATGATTGTTTTAATGATAGTGCTAAAACATCAATGGAAACATCAATAGGAAATTGTTTGGGTCATGAGAACCTGTCTTGCATGATCAATTTGGCTGTTCTCTGTTCAGACATTTCATACTGGTTTATGATTTCACCATTGGCCCAAGCCCAAGGCTTTATACTTCCCATGATAATTCCAGACCTCGTCCATATTAACAAATGAAATTTTCACTCAAGAACTAAGCAAAATACCAAAGAGCATGTTGAGTCTGACAGTGAGATAAATGTTTATATCGGTCTTGAATGAGGCTATAACAAGAGCATCGTCACACTGGTGTCAAATGCGAGGGGCAAATTCTACACAAGGAAATAGTCTTGACATACTCAGTGCCTACTGGTTCAATGGCGCCTCTACATGTAGTGAGTCTCAGGAGTGTCTTCTAGACACATCAAGCCTTGATTAAAGGTCATGTTATGGCATTGTCCTGATGTTATATGACAGACCGAGACTGTTGCAAGCATTTGAACTGTTTTTTATACCCTTTTTGTAAGATAATAGAGCTAAACATCATATTATGAAAATAGCTGCTGATTGGGTGGACATATGGTTAGTTTGCACTAAGTGGTAACTGTTTATGTTATGATATTTATGGTATTTGTGCTGAAAAGATAATGCATGTGACTGAAAAATATTGAAACTTTGGTCGACTGTTAGACAGTGAGATTAGTATGATGCTCTCAAATTATTGTGCTAAAATTTATTGGGGGTGGCGGTGTGTGTTATCACCACATTCAGCCATATTCCAGCTATATCAGGGCTTTCTGTAGACAACTGAATCCGAACCAGACAATCCCATGATCAACAGTATGAGCATCGATCTACTGGGATCTCGATTTGGATACAATGACAGATGTCAGACATGTCAGAGAGCCTAAGCAGCAGCTCCAGAAAGTGGAAGATGTAAGAAAGTTATGTTCGTACTTCTTGTTACCCATTAAGAAGTATCCATTACTTCCAGCTTGGCAGATTACAACTTCTTTACGGAATCCTGTGATCATGGATTTGAATCCCAGGTTTGACCTGATTCTGTTTCTTGGTTTGTCTGCATGATATCAAAGATCTTGTATTTTACATAAAGCATACAAATCAATCAAGGTCATTTCAGACATCCCTCCAACATGTTTCTGACACAACTGGATATGCTTCATTAGACATCACTCACACGCTCGCTCACTCACCTTCAAACACAAGCACACACCCACCTACAATTTTCTACCACCCACTCACCAATCCAATAGTGTTCAGTGGAAGTGTGTATCCATAATTCATTGTTTTTTTTCGATGATTGTTTCTGAGCTGTTTCATGAACTGCACATTTTGCTGTCTTGAAAGAAGTGACAGGCAAATGGTTTGGCAGTATTTCATGGTTAGAATGTTATCAGTCAATCAACAAACAGAGTGACAGAAAGCAAGGTTGGCTTTTTGTCAGGTTTAATCTGATTTTGATACTTGAAGGTGTGATTTGAGCGGTACAACAGGACATGAAAGTCTGCACAGTGTGCGAACTGAAGAGTGTCAGCACCTGATTTATGGGCCCTGCTCTGTCAGTGATACAGTAGGGAATTCCTCACAGGACTTGCTGTGGCAAGACATGCAGAAAAATCATGACCTTGGTACTGCTTGAATATTTATCTACATGTTCTGTTGGGTTGTTGGCGCCTAACAATATGTGGCTGTGGTTGGTTGGGTGACTAATTGGTTGTCTGGCTGGCTGGCTGGCTGGCTGGTTGGTTGGTTGATGTTAGACACCACACTCACCAATATTCCAGGTGGTCTGTAAAAGGGGCTCATAGAATATCATATGAGGTGGCACCAAAGATAACTAAACCTGACATGGAAGTATAGTTCTTTGAGTCTTCACAATGAACTCTGAAATGCTTGTTAGCATTGATTGGTTCAGAAGAACTGATCAGTGATTGATTGGATGATGTCAAGTATCAAGGTCAGTTCTCAACTGTTAATATATATCTTTCATGAAACCAATAAACATTACTTCTACAGTCCAATTCAAGGGAGATGCTAGACAGCTACTCTAATTGACAGACTTGTCAAGAAAATTGTCAAATGATAGCCTAACAAGATCTGACAAATGTCTGCTCATAGCAACAAGTTGTTTTGTCTTTGGCAAGGTTCTGGACAGGAAGAAAAGGTCATGTTTTTAATCCAGCTGTTCTCAGTCACTGTCTTTTTCTCATCTATCATCCAGTTCCTGCTACTGCACACTGATCCAGTCATACCGGGAGCATGTAGCATGTTGGATGTCCAATCAGCGCCTCCACTGGTCAGACTGAATTGCAATTAAACCGTCTTCAAGAGTGTTCAGGACAGTAACTCCATCCTTGAGATACCTTCATGGAAAATATGCAGTCCAGGCTGTAACATAGTAATCATGTAAATAAAAGTTCTTGTGAAATTGATTTTTTTTTTCATCAGGATAATTATATTCCTTCAGAAGGCAAACAACGGGTGTAGGATCAAGGAATTCTGTGAAAGGTTACTTCCCTGATGCTGTCTGGGGAAATGTGTTCATTTTATGCTTCATGATCGCATGCATTTTATCATAGTCGTTGTCATGGTTATTAGTCATTCGTGAATTGCAGTCATTACCAGGATCATATAATTAGGTTGTCAGGTTGATACACATTCAGAACTCAAAGGTGATTGTTGCTATCAGTTACAGAGTAAGGATGATAATTATTCACAACATAGCATCAGCAGGAGGGAGGCGAACTTCAATGGTTGCTATCAGATAGTGCCAATATTGATTCTTTCATTGCCATATAAAACACAAATCATGATATCAGATGAGGCCTCCTCTGCACCTCTCATGCATGGATCCAGACATGTGATAGTATTGGGCACTATAGATAGAACAGCCATGAAATACAATATGTAGAAAATTAATTATATGCATCACGAGGCATAGGTGACCGGGTGCAAAAGTTGAAACTTTGTGTCTTGTAGCCATCAGGATCAGCTTGTTCTGGTCGCAGTCTTGGTTGACATAATTTGATGGCGTCTGTAGTTTTCATCTCTTTTTTGTGGTCTTCTCCAAACTGAAATTAGGCTACATTCCACAAAGGATTCTTTGTGATAAGATGATCGTTGTTCCCAAAATTAAACTTTTCGTGAGTGCCAGAGATAGGGCTAGATATGCTCACCTTTGTGAACACCTAGTGTCACTATTTTTTACCAAGCCATATCACATAATGTAGGCTAACATTAGTCTATAGTGAAAATGTTTTACAAAAAAAGACAGAACTGAATTATCTTCACAAAATATGACAAAAAGAAGAACATAGACTATCATCAGAAATGGTGGTAAACTGGTCTTCTGACATTCTGGTGAGTGAGTGAGTGAGTAAGTTTAGTTTTATGCTGCACTCAGCAGTATTCCCGCTATATGTAAATAATCGAGTCTGGACCAGACAATCCAGTGATCAACAACATGAACATCGATCTGCTCATTTGTGAACCGATGACATGTCAACCAAGTCGGCGAGCCTGACCACCTGATCCCATTAGTCGCCTCTTACGACAAGCATATTCACCCTTTATGGCAAGCATGGGTTGCTGAAGGCCTATTCTACCCCGGGACTTTCACGGGTCTCTGACATTCTGGAGATGCATTGGCTCTTTTGAGTATATTTGTCTCAGGGTCAACATTTTTTTGACTTTGTAGAGCTGTAATGGTTATATTTCTCTATGGTTAGAATTATACTATCAACTCTGTTTTGGCCCTTACTCTTGAAACATTTGTAGCCCAAGGAATTCTTAACTTTGACCATAGTCAGTGTGTTAAGAATAGGCTCAAGAGGTCCGTAGGGCTACAAACATTTCAAGCATTACTAGCCTGGTATGAATGTTTGAAACTGTGCATCCCTAACATCCATGACAGACAAAATGAGGTGGTTTTGTGGAATGAGGTTCAAATCATTTGTTGACCACATCATTCAGTTACAGTCTGACTCTGAAATTCACACCTTCATCAGCCAGAAACAGAAACCAGAAGCATGATAAAGTCTTTGCTTTGATCACATAGGACCAGCTGCAAAACTCTGAGGAATACAAGTGTTATCAAGTATTTTTTTAGTCGTTCAGATGTGTCACTACTGACTAGCATCTTTGACATCTTCACCTTGTTCAAACTCTCTGGGAGCCTTTATTGAACAGTAGATCTAACTGTCTCTCAGTCTTCAAGGAAAGTGTCCAGTGGTCTGACTTGATGACATTGCTGACGTTTCTTCATACCCTTAAGATAATGGGTCTTGTTTTCACTCACTAGCTTACTGAGAGAGTGGGACAGCCTAGTCGTTAAATCGCTTGCTCATCACACTGGGTTCGATTCCCCACATGGGTACAAAGCCCATTTAAGGTTTCCCCTGCCATGATGTTGCTGGAATATTGTTAAAAGCGTCATGAAACTAAACTCACAACTCATTATTTTGCTGATTCTGACCGTTATTCACCAGCTGTCTTATACAGCTACAATATTGCTGACTGCAGCATTCACTTGCACTAGAATCCTTGGTGAATGCAAATACACAACCAGCATTTGTCAAGCAGAAAGGAAACACAAATGGCTAGCGACTGTGTTGAGTAAATGCCAACCTAAAGTGTTAAGAGCGATGACTCTACTGATTATGTTGAGCTGTGCTTGGTTTCAGAGTGCTCTCCCTTGTCTACAGTGCCAGCCTGACTGTCTACATGCATTGTTCAACTACAGACAGCAGCTTTTGTAGACCCACGTGTGTATATTATGAGACATAATTGTGTCAGAAGCTTTACAAGATCTTGTAGATTTCGCTACTTTAACCTTGATGAAAAATGGGAAGTCAGCAATAATTCATTCACCAAGAAAGCTTTTAAACGTGAATACTTTTTGCTTTTTTTCTCTTGTATTTGTAGACTTTTTCTGTTGCTATCATAGATTGTTTTTGTGTGATGTGTTAGTAAGAGGTATGTTGACAATGCTGATACAGAAGATGAAGCTATGTGTGAAGTAGGCAAGGTGCTTCTATATGTCATCCATGGCATGTGGCATGTCAATACACTTATTTTTCAGGAACTTAGGCCATAGCAAAGTAATCCCCTTCAACTTCAGAAAATCTGCACATGTTCGATAAACAGTGTTTATGTTTTAGAAAAATCAAGCCCCAAATGCTGATATTTTTGTTCACACATGTCTGTAAGTGAGAAAGTGAGTGAGTTTACTTTCATGCTGTTCTTAGCAACGTTCCAGCAATATCACAGTAGGGGACACCAGAAATTCGTGTGTATGTGTGGAATTGAACTTTGGCCTTCGACATGACAAACCAATGCTTTATCCACTTGGCTACCCCACCTGTGATTGAAGGAGAAAGTGTCCAATTCAGTTGTATACCCAAACCACACAGTCACCCTACACCATCCGACACATGGATTGTCGTTCATGGTATCAACCACTGGCTTATGGAGCAGATTTTATATACCATTAATCAGGTTTGGGCTGAAACACAAGGAACAAAATTTGTTGGTAGCTGGTTTGAAATCCCAAATTCACTCATGTCATGATCTTGCTAAACACTATCGGTGACATGTGATGTTTCAGTTTTCAGTCCCAAGATCCATGATAAGATGTGTCTGGAAGCCAGTGTTTGTTTGACAGCAGTGTTTTCCATACTCTGTTTGCCTTTCATTACTGCTGTGTGATCTCTTTTATTTTTGTCAACATATGCTGTGTATGTATAGATGATCTGTGTCATCAGGAACTGTTGTGGTGATTTGATTACTTCACATAGTTTGGACAATGAGTAGTAGTTGAGTGGGTATGGTTTTTAGCCATTTTTAGCAATATTCCAGTTATCTCATGGTGGGGAACACCAGAAATTGGGTTTCACACATTGTACCCATGTGGGGAATCAAATCCCAGTCTTCATCATGACAAGCTTGTGCTTAAACAACTTGGCTAAGCTGCTGCCCCAGCATTTGTAATATTTCTACCTGTTTTGTTTTCATTTGAGAACAATTTATTTCAGGAAGAACATCCTGGTGCTGACAAGGCTAGTTTATGTATATAATTGGATTCCACAAAACATATTACATGCATGTCATATTTATAGTATGTAAAGGTAGTTATGTTTTGTTTGTGAAGTGATTCTGCAGGGTTTTGATTATATGACAGGCCCTGTCTGTAAATAACTAACTCTGGTCTTGACTTTCTGTTGACATGAACATCAGCATAACTAGGAACAGTGACATGTATGAAGCATTTGAGCAGTCTGATCACCTGGGCCCCCATTTTACAAAGCCATAGTAGCAGCTAAGTTGATCATAACTCTCATTCTGTAACAAAGACAGTCATAGTGTCACGATCACTTTATGAGATGGGGCCCCTGGTCCATTTTATCACCTTTTCTTTAGACTGTGAAAGACTAACACAGGTCTTCATGGGGAGATGCGAGAAGATACATGTAGACATGTAGATGCACCAATTCTAACCCATATGGGGTGGTGGGGTAGCCCAGTGGTTAAGGTGTTTGCTCATCTCTTCATAAACCCAGTCTTAATCCCCATGATGGAATAATGTATGAAGCCAATTTCTTGTGTTCCTTGCAATAATATTATAAATAAAAGCAGTGTAAGAGATCACTTTAATTGAAACATTCATTTAGGATACATATAGATACAAGCAATAGTCATGATATGACTGAAATATTGCCAGTGTGACATTAAATACTAACTCACTCACTCACATACAGGCAACAAAGATGCATTTTGTTGCACATGCATTATGCATCTAGCATCTCTGTTTCCTGTACTTGGTTAGTTATGCTCTGAGTTAGAATTGTTCTTACGCAGATTATAGGCTATGTTACAAGATGTACTAGGCAGGTTATAGGCATTATTACAAGATGTACTAGGCAGGTTATAGGCTATATTACAAGATGTACTAGGCAGGTTATAGGCTATATTACAAGATGTACTAGGTAGGTTATAGGTTATATTACAAGATGTACTAGGTAGGTTATAGGCATTATTGCAAGATATACTAGGTAGTTTATAGGCTATATTACAAGATGTACTAGGTAGGTTATAGGCTATATTACATGATGTACTAGGTAGGTTATACACTATATTACAAGATGTACTATGTAGGTTATAGGCTATATTACATGATGTACTAGGTGGGTTATAGGCTATATTACATGATGTACTAGGTAGGTTATAGGTTATATTACAAGATGTACTAGGTAGGTTATAGGCTATATTACATGATGTACTAGGTAGGTTATAGGTTATATTACAAGGTGTACTAGGTAGGTTATAGGCTATATTACATGATGTACTAGGTAGGTTATACACTATATTACAAGATGTACTAGGCAGGTTATAGGCATTATTGCAGATATACTAGGTAGGTTATAGGCATTATTGCAAGATATACTAGGTAGGTTATAGGCTATATTACATGATGTACTAGGTAGGTTATACACTATATTGCAAGATATACTAGGTAGGTTATAGGCTATATTACATGATGTACTAGGTAGGTTATAGGCTATATTACAAGATGTACTAGGTGGGTTATAGGCTATATTACATGATGTACTAGGTAGGTTATAGGTTATATTACAAGATGTAATAGGTAGGTTATAGACTATATTACATGATGTACTAGGTAGGTTATACACTATATTACATGATGTACTAGGTAGGTTATACACTATATTACAAGATGTCTAGGTAGGTTATAGGCTATATTACAAGATGTACTAGGTACACTATATTACAAGATGTCTAGGTAGGTTATAGGCTATATTACATGATGTACTAGGTAGGTTATAGGCTATATTACAAGATGTACTAGGTGGGTTATAGGCTATATTACATGATGTACTAGGTAGGTTATAGGTTATATTACAAGATGTAATAGGTAGGTTATAGGCTATATTACATGATGTACTAGGTAGGTTATACACTATATTACATGATGTACTAGGTAGGTTATACACTCTATTACAAGATGTCTAGGTAGGTTATAGGCTATATTACAAGATGTACTAGGTACACTATATTACAAGATGTCTAGGTAGGTTATAGGCTATATTACATGATGTACTAGGTAGGTTATACACTATATTACAAGATGTCTAGGTAGGTTATAGGCTATATTACAAGATGTACTAGGTACACTATATTACAAGATGTCTAGGTAGGTTATAGGCTATATTACAAGATGTACTAGGTACACTATATTACAAGATGTCTAGGTAGGTTATAGGCTCTATTACATGATGTACTAGGTAGGTTATACACTATATTACAAGATGTCTGAGTAGGTTATAGGCTATATTACATGATGTACTAGGTAGGTTATAGGCTATATTACAAGATGTACTAGGTAGGTTATAGGCTATATTACAAGATGTACTAGGTAGGTTATAGGCTATATTACAAGATGTACTAGGTAGGTTATAGGCTATATTACAAGATGTACTAGTTAGGTTATAGGGTATATTACTTGATGTACTGGGTAGATTATACACTATATTACAAGATGTACTTAGGTTATACACAATGGTTAGTTTCACACCACATTCAGCAATAGTCAGCAATATATGGCGGCAGTCTGTAAATAATCCAGACAATCCAGTGATCAACATTATGAGCATTGATCTGTGCAATTGGGAACCAATGACGTGTGCTCATGTAGCGAGTCTGACCACCCGCTAGTCACCTCTTACGACAAGCATAGTCGCCTTTTATGGCAAGCCTAGGCTGCTGAAGGCCTATTCTAACCCGGCACCATATTACAAAATGTACTAAATAGATTATACACCATATTACAAGATGTTCTAGGTACATTATACGCCATATCACCAGATGTTCTAGGTAGGTTACACACCATATTACAAGATGTACTAGGTAGGTTATGCACCATATTACAAGATGCTCCTGTTGACTGCCATCACTGTCATGCTCCAGGGCAAATAATGCCATGTTATTACTGTAATCAGGAGCAGAACAGCCCAGGGTGTCAGGTTATAGACAGGGTGATCCTCAACTCTTGCATGCAAGTGTAGTGTGGTGATACTGCATGCTACATGTGCTGAAAACGTGGCTGTACCATGATACCAAGTACCGTATTTACCATAACAGGCTTCTCAACTCTAATAGACCCTGAGTCAAGCAGGCAAAGATAATACATTTAACAAATATTGGGTACCAAATGCACATATTGGATAACGAATGCAATAGCAAGTCAGTAATTGATGTGTAATTCTGGAATATTGCTCAGTGTGGTGTAAAACTGAACCACTCACCACTGACCGCATCATTGTCAAATTAAATATTGAAGTAAATAAGAACATTGACTTTTTCTTTCTGGCTCGGATAAATTCCATTTTCCAAGTTTTCTGTAGAGGTTGGTTGCATGAGAACCAAAGATAAACTCGGAATGTTGTAGAGTGTCATTAATCCATCTGTTTTAAGGATCTAATATCCGTTTTTACCAAGCTGGAGAATCTTCATCTGTCTGTTTCTGGTAATAACCCTTATGTACAATAATTTTTAATCTTACCTCACACATGAATGTCGCTTTCTGATTGGCTAAGCACTATTCTAGTATTTTCAATGTACCTCACTTACAGGTGATGTATTATTTTCAATGTACACCGCTAGGAATTCCAAATTCTTCTGGTGCTTCATGGTAGTGCTTTTTTGCCTCAAATACCATTGAATCATGCATGAAGACGGAAATTACCAATGTTTTGCGATTGAAAATTGATGGAAGGGAGATAACTCTAAATCTGTTTACCTTGTGTTGTCTGCAAAACGGCTATTTACCTCACATTCAACAGAAGTGCTTCAAACAGCTCGAAATTATAACTTGGGTGTTTTCGGTAAGATAAATACGTCATTCACTGGTCCCTCGAGGTCCATGGGCTCATGTACCCTCGAAATTTGTTTATGTTACCCTCACCCTCGCTTGTTAACATAAACAAACCTCGAGGGTTCATGAGCCCATGGACCTCGAGGGACCAGTGAACAACTTATAATGTTCGTTCAAATTACGATAAAAAAAATAGAATGCCCCAAGCGACTAATGTCCCCATTAGTTTAAGAAAGAAATCATGCAAGGCTCATATAATCCTTTTCATCATTCTGGACAAAATGCAGTAATCACTTTCACTACATGCTGATGAGTAATGTCCAGCATGCATGTGAAGGGGTTGTTACTTAAGGTTCATCGATGCCTCTGATACGCCCATGCTCTTGTTGCATTTAGTTGTTGAGGAGAGGGTAATGTGTGCAGCAGGAGAACTTGCGTCAGTTGATGCTTGGCTCTTTGTTGTAAACCTGGCTTGTAGTTAGTAGTCTCTGTAACCGTAAACCATCACAGGATGCCTGAAAATAAGGTACATAAACATCACAACAGTTTGTTTTAACTGTGTATGTAGTGAGAGAAGAAGTAGGTCTAGGATGTGTCTTCTGTTCTCTGAACCTGATGAATTGAAGCACAAAACTATTTACCATCATTTTTTAAAGCTGGAAACATTTAGGAAGGTATTGAAGTTTTGAAACATAGTTCAAGTCAGTAATTTAGGGAAAGTTTGTTGGTTTTGTTGGGTATTCAGTGCATTGTTGGTGGAATTCAGTCATGTCAAATTCAAGTCAGTATTTCAAAAGTGAAACATGTGAAGTCCATCTCTAGTACCTGCAGACTGGTAATTGAGGGTTGTCTTCAGCTCTGTTTCGATTGTTTTTTGTCGTTACATGTTATGAAATATCTTTGAGATAACTTAATTTCTGGACTAAATGTTAGTCTATGGGTTCTTTACTAATGAAACAGCATCCTCTTGAAATATCTTGAGGAAAGTGTAATGACCATTGTGGTGGCAGTGCTGTTTCTTGTGAGTTATTTTCAGCTCCTGATTTGTATTACAATCTTTCTCTTTAACACTGCACTAACAGCCCATCTATAAAATAAAACCAGTGATTGACGTTATGAGTACTGATCTTCGCCATAGGGATACAATGACATTCATCAAGCAAGTCAGCAGTAGTGACCATTTGATTGTACATAAGTCACCTCTTTGTACATGTTATAGTGATCAGTTCTAACCAAGGTCTTTATGGTATGATCACCATAAGAAGTTTTGAACATATCATATTCTTTTGAGGTTTAAGGCATGATTACCACAGAGTAATAATCAATACTCTTCAATGTTATACCAATCTAAAAGCACATGCTATGCATGATGTGTTTAAAAGGCTCAGCAGGCTTGTATATGTTGCTTGTAATAACAGTTAGCTTGGAGGAGACCAGTAAATAGACCTTGCTCTTATGAAGCAAAACATCAGACGATATGAACATGGCAGTCACTCTAGATGCTTTCTTGTTGACTACAACCAAAAGGTTGTGTAATAAACCAGAAGTAAGTATGAAGAAATATATGTTTATTGATGCCTGTTGAAGAAGTTAGCAGTTTTAGTTGTCAACCTGAAGAATGATGCAGAATGCCAGGCAGTGATAACCTGATGGAAGCTTGCCAGAGGAACTGTTCAGCCAGGTAGAGGTGTAATGTGGACATGTATAGATAGAGCAACCTTGTTCGATGTCGCCTACAACTTGAGGCTTCATTTACAACAGGCTGCTGCATACAAGGTTCCAGAATACTTAGATGAAGGTTTTTGCAACATTCATATCGGCTAACTCACCTCCAATACTTAACACACTTTTCTTCCAGAATGCTATGACCATTGGCTACAACATAAACTGCTCTACCTTACCACATCATGGCACACACATGACTTCCAGAGTACATGTGTACTAGGTTTACTTTATAGATAGCCACAGAAAATTAAATGTGTAGAAATATATTTTTGCAACGGGTGAAAGATGGAGCAGACCAGTTGTTAAAAACAGAATCCCGATATGGATGTTTAAAAGGTCATCTAAGACATCAAAGATTGTAGTCCAAATGCCTGTATTGAAAGCATCTCCCTTGCATCAAGTCCACCAATAGTGCTTTCCACATCAGAGACACTAGCCCGACATTGTCCTTCTCTCTGTCATGTCACACAGAGTCTGCGTGAAGTTGTCTTTTGTCTTGGAAACCTGAACCATGGACTGATGAAAGTAGAATGCTTCTTCATGTCACGTAATAGATTCTCTTCAGAATTTGTATGTTACCTACGTCATATAACAATGTGTATTATGTAAAATATCCTCAGCAAGATGATATTCTGCTACCTCAGATGTATGCTGTCTAACTTCTGTTTTTTGTCATATTTTCTATCTTCTCCTATGCTGTAGTCTATCAAGTTTAATGTGAACATGTTTTCTGCAACCACATTCTCTCTGAACTTATAGGTTGTCTACCCCTATACTCTGATGTCTTGTCTTCTTTTGTGTGTTCTGTCTACCATGTTCTGAACTGAAGGTTTGTCTACCACTATACAGTATGCTCTGATCTCCTGTCTACTTCTATGCTCTGGTGTTCTGTCTGCTGAGTTCCCTCTGATCTGATGGTTTATTGAACCATATGCTGCTGATGTTTTGTCTACTATGTTTCCTTTGAACTGATGTCGACCCCAATTTGCCATGCTCTGGTGTTTAGTGTACTGTGTTCTCTCTGTACTAATGCTTTGTCTAGCCCCATGTCCTGATGATCTGTCTACCTCTATGCTCTGTTGTTCTGTCTGCCATGTTCTTTCTGAACTGATTGTTTGCTCCTATTTGCTATGCTCTCTGACCTGGTGCTCTCTGAGCTGGTGCTCTCTATACCCTTATATAAATTGTTGATCCCATGTTTGTCCATCTTATGATCAATATTTTGTATATCATCTCGGTGTTCTATCATTTGATATCAGATCCAACAGTGATGGCAAATGAAACATATTGGTCCAGATGAATCCTAACATACACATACACACACACACACAAATGGAACAGTTGCCATGTACGTACCTTCTAGCAATTGCTTTCCAACTTCAGCTATGGGAATAACAGTACACTGATGAGATGCTGGTGTTTCTTTGGCTTCATGTCTATCTGTAGATGACAAGTTGGTGATTACTGGAGGAAACTGTCTGCTTGACGGATGGGATTTAGGACAAAGTAGGGTATACACTTGATGAGGTACCTACCTCTAGGCTGATGTGCAAATCATGCTCAGCTTCGAGTTGAGAGCTGGAAAGGGATATCTGTGGCAAATTTCCTGATTTGTTTGTTTTGAATTACACTTGTCATATGCATAACTGTGAACTCTCATGCATCTGGCTTGAGACTCACATTTAGTACTCATGTCACGCTCTTACGACAAAACTAATTACTCTAATGCCATACTGGATTCATATAAAAAAAATTAATAATAATAATGAAGTAATATTGAAAACCACACAAATAGGCGTGAATACTTTTTCAGTGACTTCTCATTGAAGTGAATTTGCAGTCATGCATTGGTGTCAGTGGGGGCTTCAGGACCTGGCCAGGGTCTGCAGCCTTTTGGCTCCAGCATCACACACTCTTTTCTGTCCTGGGTTGGAAGTTCTGTGTTTGTTTTGCATGTCCAGGGTTTCTGAGTATTTTCTTCAGTTTGAGGGACAGTGAAATAATGTAGAACTGGAATCAGTGTGTTTGCTTATTGCAGAGTTGTACGATCCTCAGTCATGTATTTTAAGAGAATAGTTTGTATCTTGTCTATTAAAGAGATTACTTGACAATTTGCCTGGTACATCTATGATAGTTTTCTATGATAGTTTTCAGATGGCAGTGATTTGGCTTAAATATTGCTGACATGGAACAATACTTGTTCACTCATAAACTCACTGAATAACTCACTCATACACTCACTGAATAACTCACTTGCTTACTGAATAAATAACTCACTGAGTAAACCCATCTGAACATGTTGAAGCCTTCTCCACAAATTACATTCCACTGAGAACAGACAGTACAGCTTGATACATCCTCCATCATACTAATCATTATGATAATGGTGAAAAAAAAAAACAGTGGACATTGCGTCCACAGTACCTACTGCCATGTCTATCTTCACAACTGAATTAATGTTTCCATGCTGTGTTGTAAAACATTTTAGCTACGAAAACTATTAATGTTCATCCTAGCATTAACAAACTGATACCATTCCACAAAGTACTTTGAGTTTCTGTCAGCTAAAGTTTTGATTTGAAACCCACCATGATGCTAAGTTCAAGATTTCCTAATAAACTGAAAGCATTAGCAGAGCGTTAACCTGGCAGCCATGTTGGAAATTGGCACCAGAAGAGATTTGACGTTGTCAATGTCTAAACTTGTTGTGGAAGCCCACTGATATGTTAATTATTACAAATAGAGTCTGCTTACATCAAAGGAAACAACATGGCCTTCTTGTAAAATTTGAAACCAAAAATAGAAAACAGATGCTGAAAAAGACGTAAGAACTCTGGGATATTCTCCAACTGATGGTGGCGGTGTGGATGGAGTGATCATGACGTTAATTTGCTGTTCTCCATAAACCTTGAGTATTTTACATCGTAAGGCATGTTTTCATTAAAGTTATTGTCCCTTAAAGATGTAAAGCTGTTAAGATTGTTTATGGGAAATGTAAAGTGAGACACTTATATTGTTTAAATCTGTAACAGTCTTGAGATTATTTGGAACTAAACCTGGAAAGTGTCTGTAGAGTAAGCATTCAGGAACTATTTTGGTGTAAACTTTATATTGATTGTTCATGTGAAGGCCATAGTCACGATCACGTTTCTAATTGTAGACGTTTATAGACATGTACTGACATAGACAAACTTGCTTCTGCTATATATAGGGTAGTCTCGTGGTGTAGGTGGCTGCTTGTTATGCTGAAAAATCTGGATTTGAATCTGTACATGGCACAGTGTATGAAACCCTTTATGATATCCTCCTGAAAGTAGGATAAAAACTTCACAAACACTTGATACAGTATGGGAACCATTGTTTCACGGAAAAGAAGAGGAAGTGTGTCAATTTTCATAAAGTGTAATATTGCCTAACACTCGTTGTGGGGACATATGTAAAAACATTGCCAGATGATGTTGCTGTAAGTATTTTCAAATAAATGAATTCTGTAATGTGGTACTTCAATCTTTTTGAGGAGTTCAGTCAGTATAACAAAAGCTGATGTAGTCACTTGACATGATCAGCTTATCAAGTCTTGAAAGTGATCAAGTTATGAGTGTTCATGTTTGATGAGAAAATTTGGGTGTTGATTCTTCATAACTTCCCGAATTAAATTACAATTCCACCAAATGGTTTTCAGTTATATTCTGACAAGGATTCCTTTTGAGAATGTGTCCAGCACAACTTGTTGATTGAATCAGATACCGTAGCCCTCAAAAGTTGCTGGCCAGATTGTTTGAGCAGCGGAACACTGAGCACCAAGTTTCAATCTGGTAGCACTGTTTGGGTAGAGGGAACACTAAGCACCAATCTTCAATCTGGTAGCACTGTTTGATCAGGAAAAAGCACCGAGCTTTAATCTGGTAGCACTGCATGGACAGAGACAACACAAAGCACCAAGCTTCAATATGGCTGGACTCTTGTGGCAGAGGGACACAAAGCACCAAGCTCAGAGATGCTAACCCTCCCAAATTTATCGGAATCATCCTGAAAAATGCTGACAAATCCGAAATCATTCCAATCTTTTTAGAAATAAAACAAATATATCGATAGACTTACTTACTGGAGGGGTAAGATCGTCTTTGACTATAATAAATGATAAATAAATGCAACACTTTATTTACAGAAGTTGTCAAGTTGTTAACACACAGAATGTAATCTGGGAGTTGAGTAGGCTGTTTTATAAATTCCATACATTGCTTATTTTATACACTTAACATTGGCAAACACTGCTGCCAAGTACTGAAAGCCAGTTTCAGTTGTGAAAGGATCTCGACATTGAAAACTTGCATTCCTTGAGAGCAACAATTTATAGGTATCCTTAATTTGTTGAGGAAATTACTATTTTTTTCAATCTTAGGGAGCTTGGATTCCTAAATGTAACAATTTAAAGTTGACATCTCTGCATGCTTCAATCTGGTAGCATCATTTGGGCAGAAGGAACACTAAGTGCTAAGTTTCAATCTGATAGCACTGTTTGGGTAGAGGGAACACTAATCACCAAGCTTCAATTTGGCACCACCAAGCTTCAATCTGATAGCACTGATTGGGAAGTGGGAACACAAAGCACCAAGCTTTAATCTGGTAGCACTGTTTAAGCAAAAAGGACCACTGTACGCCAAGCTTCAATCTGGCAGTTCCAAGCTTCAATCTGATAGCATTGTGTTGGAAGAGGGAACACAAAGCACCAAGCTTCAATCTGATAGCATTGTGTTGGAAGAGGGAACACAAAGCACCAAGCTATTAATCTGGTAGCACTGTTTGAGCAGAGTTAACACTATGCACCACCAAGCTTCAGTCTGGTAGCATTGTTTAGGAAGAGGGAACACTTCAGTCTGGCAGCACTGTTTGGGTAGTCATGGTGCCTGCAGTAGGACCATGTAGGAACTGAGCAGCTGGTGACCACATCATGTAAACATTAACAGTGTTATAGGGCTGCTGCTTTATGTGCATGCTCTAGCAAGTGATTGGAAACAGTTTCATGGAAAATACATTTTCCATCTGTCAGTGGCTGCATGTGTAGCATGTCTTGGAAGATATAGGAAATCTGCAATGTGTTTCTGTGAACCAACAGGTGCTTGTGTGACTACGTTGTGTAAACCAACAGGTACTTGTGTGACTTTTTTCTGTAACCAGCAGGTGCTTGTGTGA
This sequence comes from Haliotis asinina, assembly GCF_037392515.1. NCBI lineage: Eukaryota > Metazoa > Mollusca > Gastropoda > Lepetellida > Haliotidae > Haliotis > Haliotis asinina. The sequence goes on from NC_090285.1 coordinate 46,104,818, forward strand.
CTACATAGTAAAAACTGACAGGTGCTTCTGTGACCACTTTCTGTAACCAACAGGTGCTTGTGCGACTGCATGGTGTAAATCAGAAGGTACTTGGCACCACTTTCAGTAAACTAAGAAGTACTTGGGACAACTTTAAGTTATTGATAATTGTATGACCGCTTTCAAATGTGGATTACATGGAAACATGCCTTCTTCCTGAATCAGAACTAACATATATGGTGATTCTAATTCTATGCATCTGATATAAAACTCCAAACAAGGAGTGAACTTACATTGAAGATTGCTAGCTGCTAAGGACATTTCTAGAATAGATGATCATTTTCCTATGCGAAACTGACTACTATGAACAATTTCTGGACAAGCATTTTTGGAAATGGCTATTTTTTTAAAAATAAATACAGATGTTTCAAACAAATTAATGCCAGATTCAATTTTTATTCTACACTACTCCTAAAATATTGAGGACCTGATGATCCTTTCATATTCAACAACTCCAAACTCTAAATACACTTAACCTTACCAGTTCATATCATAAGACTGTAGTTAATTTGTAAATGCATGACAGATTCGCTACAGCTCTTAACGTTTTTATGCAGTCTTCTTTGTGTCGACCACATTTTTACTGATCCATCTTGCTTCAAGACTGACTGAACAAATTAAGAGGAGACATGAGTCTGGATATGTGTCTTCCAAAGCTGAACCATAACTAACAGTCCATACAGACTTCACTTTTGGTAAACAAAACACTGCCAGGAATATTATTTCGACTGCTATAACAGTCTGCTGAACAACAATAACATTATCAATTACTCCTTTAAAATCCATTTCTCTGTTTACATACCCTAGCAGATATGTGGGTCATGTTAGTTCACTTTTTCATACTCTACTGAAAATGGAAAGGCTGAAACACTAAACATATATGGGCTATACTTAAAGTTGTGCAATAATTGTTGTTTAATTCATGTTCCACGTCAGTGTTGAGTTTGGGCATTGTGGAGAAAGGCTTTTACTGGTCAGTTACTATCATGATAGGCATGACTAAAGCAATTCATTTGTCTTCAGTCTCTTAGCAATGCCACGATCTGCTAGTGTAAGTTGTAGATGAGACATTGTATGATTGGTTGGTCTGTTGTTTAATGCCACACTCAGCAATTTTTCACCTCTATGGTTTTGGTCTGTAAACAGTCCAGTCAGGATCAGACAATCCAGTGATCAGCAGCGTGAGCCCCCTATGCAGTTAGGATTTGAGTTAGTCCCAGAAGTCACCTCTTGTTAATATGACAATCATGGGTTACTGGGCCTAGATTTTCTAAGCTCTCTTAGTGCTAAGATAGTCAAGATAGTCGTAAGTGCCATTCATTAACATTAACTTACGACTACTATCTTAGCACTGAGAGAGTTTCGAAAATCTCGATTATACAAGACTATTGGATTTGGTATGAAACAGTTCATGACCTTTATCTATTTTGTTTCTGCAATATTAAATAGACATACTTGCCATGAAACCCCCCAACGTGTACCCTGGTCATCTTGGAACATATGTTTTCCAGTTTCCCATGTGTGTGTTCAAACTCCGTGTCATGTCTGTACTCAGTGTCAACAGCTACATGTTGTAATTCCATCAGTCCTATTCATATGTTCCTCAATCTTAACAAACATCACTGAGTGTTGATACTTGAACTTATACATGTGTTTGATTTAACTCTGGGGATCCCGATTTCTCAATATGAACTGTTCTGCCATGGTTGCTGGTTTTCTCATCTCCTTGAAAATACATATGCTGTTGCACCTTAGACAAACTTGACACTTGTTCCTACAAAAATGTGACTCCTCCAATGTCCAACAGTGCAGACTGTTCCAAACCAGTATTTACAGTTTTGCTGTGATCCAGAGTATATTTGTTTGTTTGGTGTGTAGCGCTGCACTTTGCATTTTTATTGTCATAAGTCAGCAGTATGTAAGAAATTGAATCTGGACCAAACCATCCTGTCGTCAACAGCAGGATCAACTCTCTATGCACTTTGGATGCCAAGCAAGTCAGCGAGTCTGACCATGTAATCCCATTTGCAACCTCTCACGACAAGCCTGGGTTGGTGAGGACCAATTCTAATCTTCACATGTCAGAGAATATTTGAAATGTCCTGGAAATGCACCTTATGATGATATTACAGTATGAATGACCCTGAGTCTTGAGATGCTTGAGGTGTTGAGGCACAGGAGGTGTTCAGTAGCATCCCTTGAAGCCTGTGATCAGTCATTCCAGATGATGCTGACTAGAGGATACAAACTTAGCCATACACTCACTCACTCATGTACACATGCAATCTCTCCTTCCTCCTCCACCCACCCACCCACCCTCAAATCTTCTTACGCTATAAAAAAACCCCACTAGTACAAAATTAGTTGTAGATGCATTGGTTTGAGCTTGTGGAGTACATCGCTGGCAAATAATGTTGTGATTTGTGTTTCCCCTCCGAACAGGTCCGACCCGTGAAGGTCCCAGGGTAGAATAGGCCTTCAGCAACCCATGCTTGCCATAATAGGCGACTATGCTTGTCGTAAGAGGCGACTAATGGGGTTGGATGGTCAGGCTCGCTGACTTGGTTGACAAATGTCATCGGTTCCCAATTGCGCAGATCAATGCTCATGTTGTTGATTACTGGATTGTCTGGTCCAGACTTGATTATTTACAGACCGCCGCCATATGGCTGGAATATTGCTGAGTGCGGAGTAAAACTAAACTCACTCACTCACTGACTCCGAACAGGTCCATCTCTGGTGTATATACAGTAGTAATGTTTTCCTGGGTAGGAAATATCACTGATAGCAGCCTATAGTGCCTAATATTTACAGATGTGCGAACATAACATTGAATCATACAGATCAAGAGGGAATGTTTCCATTTTATGTGTTTACCCAAAAATGTGTGCTGAAGTAATTAAGTTGTGAACTGTAAAGACAGTATTCATCCCATCTTCATCTTCAGTGATTGTTTTGGACAAAGTCAAGTGTAAAATGGTTTCTTTTACCGATAGACCCTACAACATGTACAAGTGTTTAGCATTCCCTGCTCTGTAAAAAGTATGGCCCAGCTGAAGTTAACTGAACAGTTCCTTGAGCCTCAGTTGCAGTTTCCTCAGAGTGCTTGACATTAATACATCGTGCATGCTTAGCTCACTGTCTGTGTCAAAACTCCCCAAGCAGTCAATGTTTTCATTTCAGCCACTTACCTCCAGTCTAAGAGCTGTGACTTCTGCATGTTCCACTGTACTTTTCCATCACTTTCTGTCAGATTCATTGATTTTTTTTTCACACTTACGCTGCAGTCAAGGAGTGTGCTATATAGGAAATATTTGATGTTGGAAAAAGGGGTGCAAATCTTTGGAAAGGTTTTTCTGTACCACATGTAATGAAGTATTAAAGGAACCTCAGAAAGTATTGAAGTTAAAGCTTGTGGATTATAAACAGGATTGCATGTCTGATGACTTTCATAGAACTGAAGTAGCTAAATTTTTAACTAAGTTACTCATCGGGAAAATTAACTCAGTGAGACCTGGGTGCTTTGTAGCCAAAAAATGAGCAGTTGGAATGGAGCGTGTTGACGTGTTCATGTATGGAGTTAGTTGGTCTGTCAGAAGGAACATGTTGACATGTTCATGTGTTGAGTCAGTTGGTCAATCAGAAGGAACATGGCCCTTGCGAAAAGATCATGAATTCTTCATGAAGAGTTCATGAAAACTTCATGAAGAATTCATGAACATTAAATGAGACATCTACTTCATGAAGAGTTCATGAAGAATTCATTAGGAGTTCATGAAGAAGATACTTCATGAAGAGTTCATGAAGATACTTCCTGAAGAGTTCATTAAGAATTCATGAAGATACTTCATGAAGAGTTCATGAAGATACTTCCTGAAGAGTTCATGAAGACCCCCCTGAACTGTTCATGAAGACTTCCTGAAGAGCTTTTTCAGCCTTTTTCTGCAACACAAGTCACATAATCTGACCATGCTATGCAAGCTGGCAGGCAACATATAAATTCATCACCAATAGATGTAACATAAATTAAATATCAAGCAGCAAAGAGGACACAAACAGACAACTAGATTTTGATGGGATTTCCTTTTTATTCAAATCTTCTGCAGAAAATTCTGATTAATTATTTCAAAACAACACAAGAACCTGTATCCAAACATTGTGCTCTAGAATTAAAGAAGCTGTCATCCATACATACTTGTTCTATCTTTACTACAGCTTGGATGTCAATCAGTCTGTATCCAGGAAAATGAACTCATTAGGAACACCATTTCATGCAGTAGATTGTAATATACAATTTCAGAAAGTGTAATCCCTTCAGACTATATGTTTTTTAAGTAGACAATGAGAGTCACAACCAACAGAGAATTTACAACAGGGCCTTTAATCATCTACCTGAAAGTTGTACATGGGGCATCACAATTAATCACAGAAGACACAGGATGGAAGAACCTTCAGGAAGAGCAGTGGTAACATCACTGAAGATGCCCACATTGGTTTAAGAATGGTTAGTGACTGAGTGAGTTGAGTTCCAGCAATATCACGACAAGGAACCCAAGAGAAGGGCTACATACATTGTACTCATGTTACGAATCAAACCCAAGTCTTCAGTGCGAAGAGTGAACACTTTGGCTCAGGAATATAATCATTGAGGAGAACTTCATCTTTGTGTTTCAACATTTGCAGAATCGCCCCCATTTCCTCAGAATCGCCCAGTGGAAATCTGAAAAACATTGCAACCAACAACATTTAATCATAGTCTTTCCATTTCAAAGAGTCTAAAGCAAATACTGAAACTTTGTTGTTTTAAAAAAAAAATTGCTCAAAATGTTAAGTAATATAACTTGTTTCAGATAATTTTTCACCTGATTAATTAAACTATTTTGAATAATTTAATAATTTAATTTTACACTGAAGACCTTAAATTATTTTTTTTAATACAAAGAGTGCATATCAAGTAACAAAACTGGCTTCTAAATCACTAGTCTACATTCATAATCAAATATATTCTGAAATATCTGCATTTCCCAACACTTAAAATAATCAGCACATCATAAAATAGAAAAACGTATCTTCATGTAACTGAACCTATTTCCAACTCAAATAGATGACTAAACATTGTGGCACATTCACTTTTAATTTACAATCGGTAATTATTCCAAAACTGACTACAAAAACGACAGAGAGAAAATGAAACATCCATGAAAGTGCCTATAGCAATTATCTCCCTTTTCATTTGAATTTATTTTGTTGTTTATAATCTAAGCCAAAAAAACTTTAGCACCAAACTAGCACCTTGAACTCTGACACCATCTGCATGTGCTCAGATTTAAGTCACCAGCGTTACATGCCCCTGTGTAAGTCCCATCGTACACAAAGTTCACATTATCATTCCGTACACATTACTGATTTTCCTTCTTAGACTAAGAGACATACACTGTGTAAAAACAACACTTGATACACTGCTATATGTTTAAAAAATGTTTCTGTCATTCTCCTCAAAGAGAGTTGCTTATCCCTTCACCAATGTTTGTTTATGCATATTCCGGCACTCAAAATAATTTCAAAATTGTTGTTATTTACGTACCGCTCTTGGAAATCACCTTGGGATGCATCCATAGGCAGTTAATCTAGTCGATTCCTTTATCTTGAGTCAGTTCTTGACATATCCATCGTTGTATTATCCACGAAATGCGCAAATCGCAAATTCATTAGTGATATTCATCGCCTGAATCGTTGTCTGTTGGCGAAGTTGCATTAGCGCCTTCTGCCTGGCTCTCGCGCTCGAAGACAGCAGCAATGGCGTCATGCCGGGAAACGGTCGCGTGTTTCCGTATCGAATGTTGCAAGTTTGAAGTAAAGACATTTTTTATAGAAAAGAAAAATTAAGTGTAAATATATAGCTTAGATCAGGAGTAAATCGTGTCTATAAATAAAATAAGATGTATGATTATTGTTATCCGTTCTTAAAGTCGCAATAGATTTCGGAAGAACGAAGGGCGGGGCAGTTTTGGTGCGAAAGTTACTCCATCATACCGACAGTGTATAATTTCTCATCTTATGAACAAATAATGGCAAGAATTACAATATTTAGGTATCAATATCGAAATCAGAACTTGTCAATATACATGTCGTATTATTGTCAACGGCGGGGGGTCCCGTAAAAACATGTTCTGAGTTCACGTTCCGTTGTCGATCATAACTTGGAAGAATAGTTTATAATGCACATGTCCCTGGTCATAAATTTTATTTCATTAGTCTAAACTGACGTAGTTTTCGGGTCATATCATGCTGGACAGGGAGTGACAGTAGAATGTGTTCTAAAATCGAGAGCATTGAATGTTTTCAACGAAAAGATCAACTTGCGGGTTATGAAAGCTGTCAGAAGCATGGCGATATCAAAATATTATTCCACGTTTCTTTTTTTTTCTAGTACCCGGTACTCAGTCGGAGTCGACTGTTAATGTTTTTGACAGTTTTATGTTTTTGCTTCGTTATGAACTTTGTGGAAGACGTTCTTGCGATAGTAAAGCATCTGCATGCATGTCCGATCGTGAGCAGTCACGAGAGAAATTCAAAGAAATGAGACGATTTTGACAGGAAAACTTTACTTTATGGAGTAAATACGAATAAGGAAGACAAGTAGAAAACTTCCACAGTACCAACTGGTTACGCAGCTATTTTAGGAAGGTAAGTTTTAACTTGAACTGTCCCTATGTTACTAAAACAACTCCTGTTAGGCACAGAATAGTTTAGCGTTCTTTCATGCATTGTTGTATAAATTATGAAACAACAACAAAAATTACTAGACAAACACTAGTAATGCCACGAGAGATAGGATTTACAGATAATTTAAACTTAATTAAATATGTGGAAAGTATGTTTATGCCTCATCAGTAATCATTTACATAACAACTTATGTAACATGAATAAAAGTATTGTAGCTTGTAATATTTATTCTGTATTTTCTTTTTAATGTAGTTTACTCTGGAAATTTGTAGTGAACAAGACTAGACTTACTTCATGAACAAAAACTTCATGAAGTAACATATAACTTCATGAAGTGTGAAATAACTTCATGAAGTTGAAGAACTCTTCATGAAATATGTCTTCATGAAGTAACAAAACTTCATGAAGTGTGAAATTACTTCATGAAGTTGACGAAGTCTTCATGAAGCTTGTCTTCATGAAGTAAGTTCATGAAGATTTAAGCGAAAGTTGATGAACACTTCATGAAGTCTTCATGAACTTCATGAAGACTTCATGAACTCATGAACTGAGTTTCGCAGGGGGTTATTCATGTGGTAAGTCAGTTGGTCTGTCAGGCGGAACATGTTGACATGTTCATGTGTGGAGTCGATCTGTCAGGCGGAACATGTTGACATGTTCATGTGTGGAGTCGATCTGTCAGGCGGAACATGTTGACATGTTCATGTGTGGAGTCGATCTGTCAGGAGGAACATGTTGACATGTTCATGTGTGGAGTCGGTCTGTCAGGAGGAACATGTTGACATGTTCATGTGTGGAGTCGATCTGTCAGGAGGAACATGTTGACATGTTCATGTGTGGAGTCGATCTGTCAGGCGGAACATGTTGACATGTTCATGTGTGGAGTCGATCTGTCAGGAGGAACATGTTGACATGTTCATGTGTGGAGTCGGTCTGTCAGGAGGAACATGTTGACATGTTCATGTGTGGAGTCGATCTGTCAGGAGGAACATGTTGACATGTTCATGTGGTGAGTCGGTCTCTCAGGACATGTTCATGTGTGGAGTCGGTCTGTCAGGAGGAATATGTTGACATGTTCATGTGGTGAGTCAGTTTGTCTGTCAGAAGGAACATTTCGACAAGTTCATGTGTGACAAGGCTATGTGGTGATTCAGACAAAATTGTAAAATTGAACCAGGTTTATGATTTGTAGCCAAACACAGTAGAGACAATGGGTAAATCCAGTGCTGCACACAGGTACATGGGATGATCCATAGCTGCCTGAAGTGACATCCAGAAAACGCTATGAATCGTTTATAGAATACTGCAGCTACACCTTTTGTTAGCCTTGTTAGTTCCGGATTCAGTGTCTTGCCAGGAGTTACTGATAACAAATCAGTGCACATTTTATCGGCATGTACATAAACCAGGTCATGTTACAGGGCAATAAAATATAAATATTGACTGCTAAACAGTCATGCTGTCATAAAGATGTTGTTTATTTCCAGTGTTTCAAACAACATGCCTAACACAATGTCGGTCAATAACAAGGATTGAGCACAGATGTTCAAAAGATAAAATTGCATCGATCATGTTGATCAAGTGTGTCTTGTAATGTTACAAATTATGGCAGTTCTATTTGTGTCTGTTGCAGGCATGTTTTGTGGGATATATGTGTAATGTACAGAGTGTTTGATGTTCCCAGTGGCATATTTGCAGTTTTAGTCCAGCCTAGAGTTACTTTGTATAGTGAAAATAATCTCACTCACTCACTCACTCATTTTAGTTTCATTATGAAGGTTATTATTCATGGTATCGCTGATGTTTGTAGTGCCTTTAGTGTGGACAGTTTAGTGGATTTCAGTATTGACACTTGCTCACTCACTGAACCACTCACTCACCCACTATCTCACTTATTTTAGTCAGTTTCATTATGAAGGGTATTATTCACGGTACCGCTAATGTAATGTTTGCAGTGCCTTCAGTGTGGACACTCAGGAGTTCAGTATTGACACTTGCTCACTCACTGAACCACTCACTCACTCGCCCACCCACTCACTCAAGCACTCGCTTTAGTCATTATCAAGGTTATTATTAACCTCTGATGTTATGTTTGTTTTGTCTTTTTGTGTAGACTCTCAGTGTTCAGTATTGCTACACACTCGCACACTTACTTACTGATTGGATCATTGTTTTTAATTTCAACTGATCAGTATTATTATTCTCCTTTGATATGGTGTGTGTCAAGTGAGGAGGTCACTGTGTCATATTTTAAGTTGTGAAAAGAGACTTCCTGACCATAGCAAACAGAGCAACAATACATGGAATGCAACCAGTTACAAGATTGTGTTTGCATATTCAATCAATGTTAGACCAAATTGATACTTTGTAAAATTTATTTGAAATTGAACATGTTGCGTTAGGTATCAGATGATTAGTCAGATTGATAATTGTGAAGAAAAAATCATATAATTCTATAGTACATCATTTTAGAAATGTTTTATTATTTACATTTCCATCTTGACTTGTGTTGATGCCATGTTGGTGGTCAAACTGAAGCAAGTGACAATCTTGTGTTTGTGCACAGTGAAGCAGTCGTAGTAACAGACAGTGTCATTTTCAATCCAAATTGATATTGCCTTATGTTATTGTCCAATCAAAATCGAGTAAATCAGGTAGTCATTGTTGCGTAGTTATTAGTATCCAACAAAGTACTCACTGAAATGTTTTTGTGTTCAGGCTCAACTAGTGGACATGCGGTCTGACATCGTTGAAATACAAGCTGCTAAGGCTGTGATTGAGAAGGAGCTCCACACACTGTTGCTTCAGCTCCACTCCTCACAGCTCCAGATGCAAGCACTCAGAGGCATGGAGGTGGATTCAGAAGACATCAAGCGCAAGCTGGTTAGTTGGGAGCCAACATTGATATTATGATCGTTGATGGCATAAAACCATGTGTCGTTATGGCATCATGCTTTGTTTAGTCACCATTATTTGTTGCTAGATGCTCAGTGAACTGTTTCAGATACTGCTTTGTGATATATCTTTTTGTTCTAAGTCAACCCCTCTGACATTTTAAAGTTACTTTGAAGTCCATAAGTTAAGGTGTTGTCCCAATTTGGCTGATACAGCAACTTTCTTTGTGAGACACCATTAGTGCTTGAACACCCAAGGGTCACAGTCTCCACTTTTGCTGATGGACATTTTTGTGACACAGGGTTCAGTCATGTCAAGGGTCTAGGTCAAAGGTCAAAGAAAAATTTGTTTTAGAAGCATATACGGCAGGTTAGTGAAAGCTGGGACAAAATCTGAATAGGTTGTGTTTGAGCTGCATGTAAGTTGAAAATGACAGTGTATGTAAACTGTTCAGTATGTTTGTACAGGTTTTTAAAAATACTTAAGCATGTAATGGTTTATATATTATGTGAATATGTATCATTTATCATGTATTATGTATTATGTATTATGTATTATGTATTATGTCTGTATGACAAGTCTTGACAATCCGACACAGAGGGTGATATTGGGAAAAGCAGGCAAAGTATTTATCTCACTTTGACAAACAATGGAGGCTTGAATTTTACATGCACTGCTCATGCCCAGTTCAAATTCAGTGGAAATTGCTTCTTTCTATGCATGTGAATCATCTTTTGTATCTATATAACTCAGGTGTTTAATGTTATGGGATTTAGTTTTTGTAGTAGCATTTTAGACGGATGCTTTGAACTAGGATCTGAATGTGGTCAAGGTCATTACTTATCATATATAGGTAGTTCCTCATCCTTGTGTGCAGAACCAACCATCTGTGTTTGTATGACTTGTTTGTGAGGTATATCGTGCCCATTTTTCTCAGCTAGAAATAATCAAGCATGTGATGATGAAACTGGAAGTCACAACCATTTCTTTGAGGAACAGAACATCCTGTTTAAAGCTGTGGTCCATTTATCTTCCAAAACCTATAGAAAAGTTATTCTTTTTAATGTAGCTGGAGGTATGAAACTATCTTGCATTGAACCACAAGTTATATGAATAAAATGGAATAACTTTCCTGTCAGTATAGTTGGAGACTGGGGACATTCTCTAAGGCCAAGAACAGCACATGACTTCATTTTAGTTTGACTTTCATAGTATGGAGGCTATAGGAGTCTGGTTTTGAATTGCACTGAATTGGCCATGTTCTGCCAGTACCAGGAATAATGGTGTATAAGCTTGACTTGTGATGCATCATTATGCACCCACCACTGCCCCTTGTTGCTGAAATAAGGTAATTGTATCCCACTGGAATTGTGTGATGGTACATAAACATTTCTCACACCTTCAAGAAATGGTGGTGAAGGAGCCGCTCTGTTTTATTTTAAAGTTTCTAATAATACACTTATATTTTAGGCATTTATTTGTAGTTGTAGTTCATTTTAATTTCTCAATAGACAATTTAGCCAATATTGTGTTTGAAGAGGTGGTATTGTCCAAACTTAAGTGATAGAAGTAAGGCTTAGTTTGCCTGAACATCTTTAAAGCATCTCAGATCTGTGATGGTTTTCAAACAGTAATTTAGTCAATGTGGATTTGATTTCATTTGTTTGAAATGAAATTTATCTCAGACAAGTCTGGTTTGATTTAGTTGTTTGGAAAACTGTTCTGTATTTTGTAGCGTTAATGTGCTGGTTGAAGTCTTTGTTTAATTGGATACATGCAACATAAACAAAGGTTATATTTGTGGAGACTGAATTGTTTTTAAAAACGACTGCCACAAACACCATGCTGGCACTGGTGCAGACTATTTGGCACATGACAGGATGAATGCTGGTTTGAAATGTAAAGAAGTGAAGTTTTCAAGAACATTTAAAATAGAAATATCCCCCACATTGGTATGGAGGATTACCTCCAAGCTTGGGTGGGCTGGGCGGGCTGCACATAGGGTACATTCTTCTGTCACTGTGTTGTGTTACGGAGGGGAAAAAAACATAAACAATATAGGATAGGGATCAGGAATCTGGCATCAAGCAGTTTGTCTCCTGTTATAGCTTATGCTGTGATTTGAGAACTTAATTTGATGATTTGCAAGATGGGTGTTTGTTTAATGGAATTCTCATGTAAACTATACTGCAGTGGTAAATATTAAACATTAAAGTCTTTTCACTTCAGGGTAAATTGTCTGAACGGTTGTGACTTTGACTAATTTAGGGGTCTTCTTGGACAAATTAAGGGGTCTTCTTGGAGATTGGTATCATTGTAGTTTGTTATGTAACTGTACCTGGGCCTAACTTGGCCTAACTGGGCCAAACTTGACCTAACTAGGCTTGTTTTCCATGGCATAGTTGTGAACATGGGCCTTGAGCTCTCTCAGTTGTTTGGAGGGGGCTTGAGCTCCTCCTAGGAGAGACGGAGTCTCCATCACTGCATTGTTGTTTAAAGGTAACTGAAGCTCTTTCTAGTGCCAACTGAATCTGCAGCATTGATAGCTGTTTGAAGGTTACTGAAGCACTGTCTTTGAGAGACCAAATCACTTGTATTGTATGGTCTTTCAGAAGGGATTGGACTACCAGTATACATCTTAAACATCAACACTTTAATGCCAGACAACTAAACAACAGTAACAGGCCACACAGCTAATGTAGGGACACTGGGTATGAAGGTTCCTGTTTATGAAGGATTTGATGTTCATTCACTGCAGATGAATTGCAAGTTTCTGTATGGTGTGACTGTGATATGATATTTGCTAATCGTTATGATGATGGTATGTCATTAAACCACTCCCATTGGTTTCCAGTTGACATGACTGTCTTCTCTAGTTGACTCTGTTTATTATACTCTAAAACACATTGATTGGGTAAAAATTTGATAGGTAAATTTGTTATTTAAAGTTCAGATTTCACATGATTTTCAAATCTAATAACAAACATGGCTTTTTGAATCTCAAAAACGTCATAAATGAAAGAACTCTTGGAAATTACTAGACCCAAGGGATCGGAACCTTAATGGACATGGTGAAGACCACATGTATTTTTCATCGTATTGGGGAATCCAGACAGGGTATCAAATGTGCTGCTTCTCAGGTGGTCGTCAAAAGCTGATCACCATTTTGTAGCAGATGAGAGTGTTAATGGAAAATAAACAGTCTAGTGTTTGAATGTCTCTTTACTCTGTGGCTTTATTGTTTGTGGTGACAGCATTGTAATGTACCTGGTGAGCTCTAGATAATGATTTTCTTTAACAAAACTACCAACCGAGTGAATAAAGAAACCTGTAGAAGGTGACAGTTTTAAAATCTACCATCATTAATTTGAGTGTGGATGGCACGCTGAATTTTTCAGGTCACAGATTTAGGGACACTGTAACCTTACTGCCCACTGTTCTCTATATTCAGCAGCCATTGTGGCCACCTGATACCCATTCCACAAAGCAGTCTTAGATCTAGGATTGTTTTGGGCTGTTTTTGGTGTGAGAGTAGGAATGATATAAGCTCTGTAGCACAGATGCCTTTTTGGTCATTTAGTGGTTCAAATATTTGGTAGGGGAGAAACGCATTGAATGGTCAATAACAACCACCTTTCGGCAAATTGGTTCGTACTGCATTTCACTGTTGAATTAATTTTTGTTTTGCAGGAAAATGAATTGGAGTCAAGAACAGCAGACTTGATGGGAATGGCTCGTCTTGAAGTCGAAATGAAGGAGTTAAGAAAAGAAAACTCTGAACTAAGGCAGTATATTCTTGCCCTTCAGAGTGAGGTGTATGGTGCCAGGTTAGCAGCAAAGTACCTGGACAAGGAGCTTGCAGGAAGGTGGGTAACATTGTAGGGGGTTTCACTCATGCGTTAGCTCCAGGCTTCACTAGATTCTCATGGTTGGTGGTCCTGTGAAGATCTGGGTAGAATATTCCTACAGCAACCCATGCTTGCCATAGAAGGCAACTATGCTTGTCGTAAGAGGCGACTAACGGAATCAGGTGGATAGGCACGCTGACGTGGTTGACACATGTGATTGGTTCCCATTTGTGCAGATCAATGCTCGTGCTGTTGATCACTGGATTGTCTGGTCCAGACTCCATTATTTACAGACCGCCGCCATGTAGCTGGAATATTGCTGAGTGTGGCATAAAACTAAACTCACTCAATCACTCACTCATGGTTGGTGGGTGGTAGTCGTGTGCCTCACATTAAGGTCTGATCTGGATTGTGGGTAGTATCATGCCAAGGCCTCACCAGAACACACCACCAGTACACTGGACTTACAAAGGAACATGCCGACAACACATAAGACTACGTCCAGAATGTGTGAAGATATGCAGGATTCACTCAAAAACTCACCTGCAATACACCTTATTTCCACCAGCACACACCAACAATACTCTGGTTTTCTGTCCTGAAACAGACCTATAGTGCACTAGACTCACTCCAGAAGTACCAACAATATACCTGACTCCTGCATAACTCACTGTTAGAGTGTGAGTGAGTTCAAATTTATCATCACATTGGCAATATTTCAGCCATGTCATGACGAAAACAATTATTTTTTGCATAATGATTAATGATAAAGTGTGAAAACCTGTCAACGAAGGGCAGTAAAATTGCTAGATTATCACAGATTTGAATCTAAAACTAACTCGCTATTAGATCACCCATAATATGAATGTTTCGTTTCTGTTACAAAAATTATTGATTCTTTAAGGTGGAGATGGTTTCTACGTTTGTGGACAATATCCTCAGTGCCCATCCTGATTATGTCATTTACTGAAGGCTTGTGGATATTATGCTTAATGTCTGAGTGGATTCAATGAGATCCTTAATTACAGACAAGATGTTATACCTAGCATATGACACAATGAAACACTTAACAAGTAATCCATTAGTTAGCATATGTCACCACTTCCAGAGCAGACCCATTAGGGTGAGGACAGAAAAAAATACATGTCAGAACGCTATAAAAAAAGTACCTCTAAAGACCTATGGTATTTTTTATGTCTAGGGACCATGATGGTGTTAGAGGTTTTGGTTCATTTATTGTTTTATGCTACACTCAGCAATACTGCCCATCAAATAATTTGATTCTGGTAACCTAGTCTGTTCTTGGGTACATTTTACTCAAATAGTTAAGGAACTCAAATGGTAAAGGAGCATATGATACCCTGAATATTGTGAGGTGAGTATTAAGATAGGGGTTGTGTCCTGACTTGAAATTGCTATAGTCAGTCAAAAGCTGGTACTGGTAACCTCTCTGCCCAGATACTCCTCTGTGGGACAGCTATTGCCTTCTGAAAACAACTCACTCCAAAATAGCCTTGTGTAAGAATGCATGCTTAACGCATGTACTTCAATACCATCTCTGCCTTAACCAGACCTACAATGTGATGCTGTTTGTGAGAGAAGCATTAAGATGTCAGTTTATTGCATTGTATGTGGCTGTTAAAGACGTATGTGTTGGTGAAGTCCCACTGACCATATTAGCATACGGAAGCCACTCACTGTTGTTCAGTACTACATTTCTACGTCAGTTCCTGGACATTATTAGAAAATGAACTCGAAAAGTACATGTTTGTGAGATCTGGTGTAAGGTATGTAATTATCTGCACCATTAAATCATTCTCTAACAACAACATGGCATGAGTGAAGATAACTTGGCTAGGATCACAAATTGACAAAACAAGCGTGAAATTTACCAACCAGACTTGAATATGTTGTGGTTTGTGAGATAGTATTATTTACACTTTTTTAACAGGGTTTTTACAATATGTGAAGTTTCCAAGAGAGGAAAGGTACAACTGATATTATTGCATCAAAATGCAGAACAGTTTTCATGACTGTCTTCAATGCATAATTATTTGATATATCATAGGCACAAGATATCTAAAAAGTTGAACAGACAGGTACATGAATGTTTCAATTGTATCTTATATCAGGTACTGAGTAAGTCATGTGAATAGTTTGTCATCAGGCCAGGCCAATTTTATTTTTTGTTTTACGGATGATTGTCCTCCAAAAAACTAAAGGCAGGAAAAAAAACCCATAAAATTACCTGTTAAAGTAATATTCTTTCTAAATGCTAAAAGTAATTTGCTTTTGGCGATTTATGAAGTGTATTTTTGTGGTAAAAAGAGAATCTAAAGTAATTTTCTTGTAAGTTTATATTTTGGGCCAATAAAAACCAGAAGGATTTTATTTTTTGAGTAGGGAAAATTCATGTTTTATTTTTTATTTATTTTTTTTTTCTTATTCTTGAAAAAGTATGACCGTAGAATTTGTAAAACAAGAAATAAAATTGGACTGGCCTCAATTTGATTGTATGCTGCTGTTTGTGCATAACTGGGTTATATGTGTGCTGGCAAAATATTTTGAGGGAAACAAATAAAGGATCACAGAAAAATTCAAGCATTCTTTTAATATGTTCCCTTTCTCAGCACGCCAGTATTATTCAAAGATGGTAATATATACTGGAACATTTTGAAGGAACAATTGACTTTTACTGTGTTTTTTATTTGTTTCTCTCACTATATGTTACAAATGTTGACTGACATAACAATTTTGATGAGAGAGGTTTGTTCTTATTGCCATGCCTCATGCTTGTTTCAGTAATGAAGACAGATTCAGAGTACATCAAGAGAAGAAGGAAAAAATACTTTGTCATTCCCTCCCAATTTTCTCCTTTGTTTATTTCCCTGACAAGAATGTATTTCACTGGTCACCATTATTTTTAGGGATGTGCACAGTCTCCTTCCTTACCAATGGTTTGTGAGGTGATATGTTAGCCTAGTGGTTAAGGAGTTCATTCATCACACTGAAGACCTGGGTTCGATTCCTCACATGGGTACCATGTGTTAAGCCCATTTCTGGTGTTCCTTGCCGTGATATTCTTGGAATTTTACTAAAAGCAGCGTAAAACTAAAATTCACTCGCTGATTTCACAGAAATTAACTGTTCCCAATTTGATGTATTTATGTTTTTTTAGCAAATTCGTTGATTACCTAGGATCGTAGTGCTTTCAGTAAACTGTGTCCTTGGTGTATATGGCCTGTCAAGGCATTAGGTGAACTCTTTGGGATTGATACTGTCCTTCACTGATAATATAGTCCAGAACAGGGAAGTCTCACTCATTAACCTATCAATTCCAGGGAAGACTTTTTGAAGAATTGGTCATTGCAACTAGGTGACCTCATAGAAAGTAATTGTTGGTCAAGGTTCACGTGGTCAGAGCCAAAACGTTTACGAAACCTGATTGCTTTGAACTATTATAAGTTGTATGATTTTATGATGTCTGCTGTTATGACTGAGAATTCCCTGCAGAATTTCAATTGTTAGGGCATCTATTTAATAGTTAGGTAATGCAAGTGGATCACGATATGATGTGGTGAAGTCAAGATTCGTAGAACATAAACATCAAAAGTGGACGTTATGGATCAGCCCATAATTCTTCAACAGTTTACTTGTTGCACATGTAATGTTTTAAGCAAAGACAATTGGGTTGTGCTACAAGTAAAAACATTGGCATCACCAACAAAATTGTCTTCACTTAGAGTTGGCAGAAGAGGCAATTCCACATTTAGCTTACTAGAATCTCATGAATGACACATTATCTACAATTCTTATCCATTTCTTAAAGAATGACAATATTTTTCAAGCACGCAAATTTGACATTCTACTGCTGGACCATGCTGGTGGAGTATCAATGTGTGTTGTTCTGGATAGTGATTAGTTGATTCTGGCTTGTGAGTACACTCCTGGGTCACATTCAGGAACGTTACTACTGTTTATCCACAGGGGCGTTAGCAAAAGTTTTCATATATTGCATCAAATTAAAGAATCAAGGTCATAGGTTTGGCATGATAAGACAACATTTAACTTCATTACTACCCACCACTTTTGTTGCCTGTTGGGACAGAAGCCATTTTGGAACTATCATGCTAATTATTCAGTGCTTGTATTCCATTGAATTTCATCAATGGTACAGAGCTGGTATAGACTGAGTGTACCCAGTCCAGGGCAGCGTCATCCCGTACTGTGTGGAATGCCGTCTGCTCTCGTATTAGACATCCATATGGTGGGCCTCCACTAACCCACCTTTGATGTCCACCCTACACCGTTACCCCTAAGAAGGGAATAATAACATAATCAGAATGGATAATTGTGTGTAAGACCCTGTTATTGTAGGAACTTAGAGACATTATCTACAGAGTTTGAAAATATGAACCGTTACAGAAAATGTCTCCTGGTGTTATGCAAAGTGGTTGTCTTGTAACTAAATTTCATTTCTTCAGTTTACTTTGTTTCTTGTAAATGTACCTCTTACATTTGCCAGATAAAAATAAAGGAGATGGATTCAAAAGTACTTTTCATATATACCATACAAAAATAGTAGGGGAATTTGATTTACAAGATTGATATAATGCGAATGATGAAGCCAAGGAGGAAACAGATGATGAAAAGAATTTAAGGGAAAATGTGACAATTTAGTCCATTCCTTTGGAAATGTTTCATCTGTATGGAAGTTTATTACTTTTTCTCATACGCACTGGCAATGTCTAGTGGTATGCTTGCAAAATGGAATATCCCCTACTTGTTTTTAAAATGGCATATATGTAGAACACTTCAGGTGGTCAGTCCTGAACAAAAACATTATTAATTGGCTAAGGTATTAAATATCTTTATTGTATTCGTGTATATTTTCTTAACACTGTCAATTTTACTCTTATAAGTATTTTTCATGTTTGTAGATAAATGCTGTATTATGCTGTGAATTTTTGTACCTGTGGTCAGAAACAGTATATGAGTTAGAACACTCTTTGTTTATCAAGATGATGGAATTTGTTCCCCAAACTCCCATTTGGTACATGTATGTGTGAACAATTGGTTTACGAACCTCCCAGTGAAATATTGATGTTTTAATTCTTATTTTCTTCTCAGATTTTTCAAGGAGTGAACAAGAACACTTTGAGAAATGTAATAATAATTTTATGAGGTTTCCTTCCTGACCATCCCTGTGTGAACACTATCAACTGATGTATAAAAGACCATTTCTTATTCTTCTGTTTCTCACACTCAGTATTCAAGACAACTTGTTTCCACAACACTTTTTTGGCTTGGCCCTTGTATAATTTGTGTGAGGAGTAGAAATGACTGGGGATCAGCTTACCAATAGAAGCCTCAGCAATGTGATGACAATTTCTCATGGTTTTGACTTCTAAAGACAAATTGCCCTGTTTTCAGTCAATTGTAACCCGACCGGCAATTAAAAGTAGGCTGGCTGTCAAGAGGAAGATTGTAAGAAAAACAGCAAGTACACAAATTAGTTGGATGTTATGTAAAGCAAGATGACTTCATGTTGTTTGGTTTAGGTCGACATTATTTTCCTGGTTAAAAGGAAAATGTTATTGATGATGGGTCAGTTGTTGAGACATATATTTAGTGTCCCACAGAAGACAGTTTATAGATTACTTCAAACTCGTTTGCTTGAATTTGAATAGTTCGGTTGCAAGATCTTTATAGAAAATATAGAATCATATATCAAGGTAATACACTTTGAGCTACCAAATATGGTTTTACTGTATCAGAAAGTTTTGAAAACATAAAATGTTAAGTTATATATCAAGATACTCTGATTTGAATTAAGAATTCCAGTTATACTGTTTATCAGAAAATGTGTACAGGTTCAGCTTTTGAGGTTTAGATTCTGATGTGGTACTGTTTGTCGAGGAATTAGTTTGCTTCTGACGGTTGATAAACAAGAATCAAATTCCCATAAAACGATATTAGAAATAATCAGTTAACATGCTGATTGACAAATTGTTGGAAGCCTTGGGATCACTTTGTGAGGATTTACTATCTCAATTACCATGATTAAGCTGTCCATTACATTGTTAGGATGAACGCTAACATGTGGGTCATTGTTGGTCCACTCACTGGTCATTGAAGAGGACCTTGGTCTTCAGTAATACTACAATTGGCGTACCAATCATGTGCTGTTTAATCAGTGGTGCTTTCGGGGGCATTGCCTCGGGAGTATTTGATGTTCAGGAAATGCAGCTCATTGGGAACTGTGTCCTTTTACATTTGATATGGCGCAGTTTGTTGCTGATGATGCATGACCTTTGTGGTGGCATTTGGGTCTCCTCTGTCATTTCAACTAACCGCTTTTGAAAATATCCAGTAAGTCATTGTTATAGTTCACTGCTGTGCAAGTGGGAATCGGGACTTGTCCTGGTTAGACTTTAAACACAAATATCTTGAGCAGAATTTAGACTTGGACATTTTCCAGTCATGCAAGTGCTGTTTGGATCATGTTGCTGTACTTTAAAGATGTGAGGTTCTGTTTGTGAAACTGATTCCTTCCTTCTAAGCTTTCCTGCCGTTACTCTCCATGCTTCTGAATGTTAAGGTTTATCTTTGGTTTTGGTTGGTTTGTTGTTTAACAATATGCTCAGTAATATTCTAGCTATATTACAGTGATCAGTAACTAATTGAGTCTGGACTTGATGGTCTAGTGATCAGCATCATGAGCATCATTCTTTGCAAGTGGGATACGATGACATATGCCAAAAAAAATGAGCAAGTCTGACCACTTAATCTCTTTAGTTGCCGCATAAGACAAGCATGGGTTACTGAGGACCAGTTCTAACCTGGATCTTCATGCCTGTTAAGGTTTATCAAAATGAACAACAATCAACACACTGGCATTGTCCATTTGCCCATATGGCTTGGTTATCTTTAAGATCTGTTGAATAAATTATTTGAATAATGTTGGTCTTGGAAAATAGGACACTTAAGTGTGCCCAAATTGATGAAGTTAGTTTCACTAGTGATAATGTTTGGATGTCTTTAGGGTTCATTAAATAAATGTTCCCAAAACTGTTAGGTTTTTGTTAAAACCAAGAATGTCCAAGACAGTTGGCCTTATGTTTAAGCAGTATCTATGCTGGGTGTCCAAGGCAGTTCTCTTGTATTGAAATGGCATGTGGACTGGTAAACTGTGTAGAAGTGACATAATTCTTACTTGTGCAAAACAGGTGACCTTGCCTCGAAGTGTTCTTACTACTATTGACTGTGCTGGTAAACTGTGTGTACCCGGTAAGTGACCTGAGTCTTACTTGTCCTAAACAGCTTACCTTGGATCAAAGTGTTCTTGCTGCAGGTTGACTGTGCTGGTAAATTGTGTTTAAGTGACCTAAGTCTTGCTTGTCCAAATCAGTTGACCTTGCCTCGAAGTGTTCTTACTACTGGTTGACTGAAAGAGTTTCCCTGGTGTAAACAGTGCAAATATTTTAGATACTTGACCCATGTTGAAAGTACAAGTGAAAATGTCCTTATTGCAAATAGTTCACCAGTTTGTCTTGTCTGGACGGAATTACATATTGCCTAGGGGCTGGAGGCTATAATGTTGCCAAATGGTGGCTAAACGAAGTGTACAAGGTCACGGATAATGTCAAGGCCTCATACACGCTTGCATCAATTGAAAAAAATAATTTCGAGGGAGAAGGTAATCAAGAGTAGATGTTCTCTTGAAAGTATAAAAATAATGCAGTGTGTTGTGTGTGAATATTCAGATTATGTTGCTGTACCAGATCTGAAGTTTTCTTGCAGACAGGAATCGCTCAAATCAACTGGTTGCCTGACCTTTGTGGCACAACTAACCTTTGTTAATTTTCTCTGCAAGTCCATTATATAATCAAAACTTCGAAAACCAGTGGTTTGCTGGTTGCCTGTCATGACAGATGTATTGCATTGTGGGAAGAAACAACATGCACACTTTTTATCAGACAATCATGATCACTCTAACAGACAGAAATATTCATGAATGATTTCACTGTAATATTTTATTAGGGTGACAGACCTCATGCAATATGTAAGTTTGGGCTTGACACAGAGAAACCTGTATATACAGCTCAAAAGGATTAAAAGCACATCAAATTCTTTCATAACTGAGTGAGTGAGTGAGTTTAGTTTTACGCCCGCACTCAGCAATATTATAGCTATATGGCGGCGGTCTGTAAATAATCGAGTCTGGACCAGACAATCCAGTGATCAACAACATGAGCATCAATCTGCGCAATTGGGAACCGATGACATGCGTCAACCAAGTCAACGAGCCTGACCACCCGATCCCGTTAGTCGCCTCTTACGACAAGCTGAGTCGGCTTTTATGACAAGCATGGGTTGCTGAAGGCCTATTCTACCCCGGGACCTTCACGGGTCCTTTCATAACTAATTATTCATCCGTAATGCCATGGCAGATTGACTTCGTAATATGAAAGAATCACGTATCCCAGTTCACCCATATTCATAGTTTTGTCAGCATGATAACCGCGTTCATGAGTTTCACCTCGGCAGTAAGCCCAAAGACCTGTGTCACTTTGGGCTATGGTATTAACTGAAATACTGTTCAAGAAGGTGCCAACTCATTCTCTCAGGTTTAATGACAGGTGATTGCTGATTGTTTTAGTTCAGCATGGTACAGAGGTGAACTGGGTAGATCTGTTTGTTTTTTCAAGTGGATTCAGCCTGGGAAGATCCTGATTAGAATTGGTTGTCAGCAACCCATGCTTGTCGTAAGAGGCAAGTAAGAGGATTAGGTGGTCAGGCTCTCTGACTAGGTTGACACTTGTCATTGTATCTCAGTTATGAAGATGGATGCTCGTAATGTTGATCACTGGATTGTCGGGTCCAGTCTCCGTTACATACAAACTTGTGTCTTAAAGCTGGAATATTGCTAAGTGCAGCATTAAACAACAAACAAGAAGTGGATTCACTAGCTCACTCACTCAGTTTTGTATGATGCTCCTGTTCTTTGTCGCCTCTCAACCTGATCATGAATGAAACTCTGTGAGAGGATTAGACACATCAATCACTGAAGGTAAGAGCAAGGATGTTGGACATGTCAGCTTCTGACAAAGGATGCTGTCATACACTAAACAACACCAGTTACAGATGAAGCTTTGAAGATGTTAGATCATCCATGTCAAACTGTGGCCTCTGAGACATTCCCTTTATCTGTCGCTGTCACTTATTTCATCTGTCTATCAATGCCTCAGCCTCTGTTACATCTTTCTTCCTTTCTTTCATGTTCCTTGTTTAATGGCTTCACATGATGAAAACAGAAACTGGCGTCAGTTCACTCGGTATATTGTCATGTTTGTCTGTGTTTGACCCGACCTTTAATGTTATTCACAGGTTCCTGGGAGACTCGGTATCTTTCTCCAAAATCCTGCTAAGACCTGTATACTAATGTCAAGATTGTATTACAATGTATAAGTTAGAAAGTGTTTTTTAAGGTGTTCTTATTTTGGTCCAAATTGTAAATTCACATGTATCTAATCAATATTGATCTAAATGGTTATTCAATGAAATATCTTTTTTTCTGGACCCCTAGGAGCAATTATTGTCCATCATTGAGTGTAGAATTCATGATATTTCTTCCCCAAGAGAGAATTTTTCCACTTGGCCAATCTTTGGAAGATCATTGCTCATGTTCCTATTCTGTGATCTGATTACGAGCGTTATATAAGGTGATCTCTCATACAGCAGGATACTTTAATTTAATTATTCTAATGTTTGCATTGATCAGTGGTTGATTTGATTTGGTCAGCCAGGGAAATGGATACTTGACCTGTTGTGTTCTAACTTCATTTGGGATGTTTTTGAAGTGATATATAGGGTATTATCTGTAACAAGAGTTGACGGTACAAAGAAAGCTTGTGGGATAGCTTGCAGGCAAACAGAGAATGTCGAAACAGTGATCCCAATTTGCCTCTTATGACCAGCAATAAAAGTTTAAGAAGACAAGTGGATTTCTTTATTTTGTTAGAGTTATTAATGTCTTCCTTTGGCAGTATTTTGGTTATTTCTACTTGTATGACAGTCCAGGCAGAAAGTTTAATAGTTCTTCTCACATTATCTTGGCCTATGTTTCTACTGATGTAAAAGACATAGGTGGTCTTGTTGTCCAAGTATTCACAGTTCACTGTAAGGAGTCGAGGTGCTTCGGGATTCCAAGTCAGAATAGGTACCCATTCTCAAAATGGTCATAGCGCTACAACAATAGCAAGTCTACATTAAAGTATGGGAGTTACGATCATCCTTGCAATGCTATACTTTGAGGAAACGGGCCCTGCCTATCTAACTATGTCAAAATATGCAACTATATGAATTATGGCATCAAGCCTGTTGTATGCTGTCAAAGTCTAATACTGTTCAAAAGATCAATGAGTGGATTTTCTTATGTGGACATGACTGTTTTGCATATTTCATAAACTAATGGTTTGTCTCTTGTATTAGGGTGGTGGTTGTTCTGTGATCTCAATGGTTAAGCGTCCGTTCGTCATGCTGAAGACTTGGTTTCGATTCCCCTCATGGGAGTAATGTATGAAGCCCATTTCTGGTGTCCCCAGCTATGATATTGCTGGACCATTGCTAAACGGTGCAAATCAGTGAAAGGGAGATAACTCCAAATCTGCTTTCCTTTTGTTTGCAAAATCTAGTGATTGCTACGAAAAGGTTTGCCTCGCATTCCAATAAATAAATTTTGACAAAACATTCAAATGAAGTCCCTGTGAATATTAAGAAGGTTAATTACACTGTGGCGACTTTACTGAGACTATACCTGCAGGAAACAGCAAGATGTAAGATTCAGATCATTTGGTTCACACAGACTGGCTGAAGTGTACAATCCGATACCCACACTTCAAACAGTTCAAAATTAACACTGAGGTTTTGGGTAAGATAAATACATTGTTCACTGGTCCCTCGGGGCCCATGGAGGGAATATAAACAAACATCGAGGGTACATGGACCCCTCCCTCCCTCATGACCAGTGAACAACATATATCGTCTGTCTAGTGAATCATGCGACTAAACTGTCTGGAAATCAGATCACTTGACATATTGCAACATTTGTCTGTGTTTTGAAATTTATTTGTCAATCTGGGAATTGTGAACATTGTATTCCTGAAATTTCAAGTCATAAAATATGCTTTGCACACATAAATGTATGCTCTGACACTGTGGCATCTATTGCCATCTAACACTCCATGTACAGTGTCTAGAACTATTGGAGATACACGCTACACAATGAATCCTCTCTTGTGGAGAAAGTGTAGGTGGCGCTATATCAGTGATAATAGGAGGATGAAAGGGTGTTATTAGCCCTTCACATAACTCACGGTGATCCCCTAAAATATGGGATTGGGGGTCATTCACATAGTACTTGCAACTCCATAAAATTCATCATCATACCCCCTAGCTGTAAATTATGAATGGTCCCTTACATGTATCTCCATTCAAAAGCACCAAGCATCACTGTACTGCAAGTTATTCTATCACATAGTTTGGTACAGAGTATAAATTGGAAAACGGGCAGTTGGTTTCCTTCCCATAACTGGGATTTGACCCCACTCATCATGGCATTAAGCATTCTAATCATCATTTTCTTACCTTACATGTTATGTTTACAAGCTGTGATCTATCTGATGTTGTTCAACACAGCATGAGACCCAAATCACTCACCTACTCTTACGTTTGCTTGACTGCAGGATTCAGCAGATCCAGCTCCTGGGACGAGACATGCGGGGATCAGAACACGACAAGCTGTGGAACCAGCTGGAGGCAGAGATACACCTACATAGACACAAGACAGTCATCCGGGCATGCAGAGGGCGCTCCAACAGGAAGAAGAGGCTACCTGTACCACCAGGACATGTATGTGGATGATCCACTTGACATGTCGTCTATAAACCTAAAGAAAATTATCAATACCCAATGTGAATGAAGTCTTGGTTCATGATTTTTATTTGCAAATTTTATTTTGAAAAGCATGTGATGTACATCATTAATTGTTCAGTACTACTATGTATGTAATTTTACATTATTATTCTTCAGGATTTCCAGTCATTGAAGAGAAAGCATGGTTTAGGAGAAGCTCGAACTATCAAACTGACAAAGAGTGCTGACGAGGGCCTCGGCATGTCCATTACAGTGAGTGGATATTGTATTTAACTACCTCCCCTTGTTGTGCCAGGATCCACTAGTAATGGATTTGAATTCCAGCTTATTCCTGAACATGATCCTTAAATTGTCACCGCCACACTGTGCTGTTACATGAGAAAATGCGTCATTTCAGGATATGGTGACATCATTCCACTCTAAATTATTTATGGAACAGAAATACCATGCAGAGCATGCCACTGTAATGTAATGGAGTTATTATTTAAAACTATACCCCAACCCATTATTATCAGCAGTCCAAAATATTTATTGGAACATGTTTGCAGTGTTGCATCAAACATTAGGGCACAGTACAAAGGGAGGTAATTCATAAATGATACATACAATTTTCTGGATCACAACTTCTTGTTTATTGCGTTGAGCAATGTTTTTATGGAGATTCTTACATTGTTATCAAGTAAAAGTTAATGCAACCGAATAGTGAGAAGCTTTATATATATGGCATGTTGTGACAAACCGCGGATTAACACTAACAATAGCAAGTAACAGAATAAACAAGTGGTACCTAATTGAAAGAGGCCAGTACGGAACTAAAACAACAAGTAGCGCTGGTGATGAAGTCAATGATATGGGGGCTTAAGTAGTAACAACAAATATACAATGCTTAGATAGTCTATTGTTTGATGGGTTCTTTATAGGCCGATGGTATGTAGTGTCCATGGTGTCGATTGATCAAAGGTTTGTGGCGGCGGATTTTGATGGCTTTTGATGGTGTTGATGCCTTATTAGGAGTCTGTCAGTATTAGGAAGGGCATTTCTAATGGGGGCAGTTTCTTGCTTAGTCAATTTGGGTTTGTCCAGGAACGTCTTGACTAGGTTAGATGGATACTGGTTGACATGTTGGTGAAGACATGTTGTAAGTACCTGAGTTCCTGTTCTAGGTCATCGCTGCTGGAGCAAATGTTATTGGCGCATGTTGAGATGGCACCAGACTTGGTTTTAGGGGGATGGGTGGAGTTGAAATGAATGTACCAGTCTGAGTGGGTGGCTTTCCTGATCTTAGTGTTGCAGGGATTTCCGGATACAAGGACATCTAGGAAGGGGAGTTTATTATCGTTCTATGTCTCCATAGTGAACTTGATTCGGGGATGTTGGATGTTGAGGTGCGGGAGTAGTGAAGTTGGGTCTTGGTCTTTCCTGAGGATAACAAAAATATCATCCATCTTCTATATCAGGAGACCGGATGGATGCAGGAGGCCAGGTTTTTTTTCTTCAAAATGGGTCATGTAGATTTCATTAAAAATTGGAGGAAAAAGGGGATCCCATGGGGAGACCATGGATCTGCTAAAAATGTCTCCCCTGGTGAAGTAGGTAGATGATGGAGTCTCTGGTTGGTATCAAGGGTTTGGTCCAGGCTGGAGATATGCTTACGGAGGATTTGAAGGGACATTAGTAAAGTGGTTAATAACCTCATGGCTGAAAATCTGGTCAGGTTCACTATTTCTGCTTGTCTTTTGGCAGAAGTCTGCGGGGTCTCTGATATTGGATTTTGCTGTTTAACTTAGAGAGGACAATATTTGTGTGAGATACTGGGAAGTGTGGTAGAAGACTTGTAAACAAGAAGTTGTAATCCATAAAGTTATATGTTTCATTGTTGACTCACCAATACCCATCTAGAATGCACATTAAACAATTAGGAGGTAATTCATGCTGGTGTAGCAGGGCGTGGAGTCATCCCACAGATGACATCCTTACCTTGTTAGCTTGCTGAAGGGGTTAACCTCTTTGGTCATGTGGACAAGGCGTCCGACTTCGGATCGGAAGGTCCGTCGTTCGGATCCCAGCACGGGACTCGGAAATTTTGTGGCCGCTACATTGGCGCCCAACGTGGGGCTGAGCACGTTCATATCATATTTGAACAAAATAAGCCTCAGTACCTAACTATGCGGCCCGGGACGTGCCTTCTGTTGACGGGGGAGTATGTAGCAGGGCGTGGAGTCATCCCACAGATGACATCCTTACCTTGTTAGCTTGCTGAAGGGGTTAACCTCTTTGGTCATGTGGACAAGGCGTCCGACTTCGGATCGGAAGGTCCGTCGTTCGAATCCCAGCACGGGACTCGGAAATTTTGTGGCCGCTACACTGGTAACAGGGGAGACAACTTTCACTGCAGGGAATTGCCCAATATTATTGCGATTATGATGTCAATAAGAGGAAGTGTCATTTTTTTTTTAGATAAGCGGTTTAAGCAGAAGTTTTTATTTATGATTGTATGTCCATTTTGTTGTATTTGTATAATTTTAGTACTTTGAAAATGTGTGTTTTTTTCAGGGAGGAAAGGAACATGGAGTCCCCATCCTCATCTCAGAAATCCATGAGGGCCAACCTGCTGACAGATGTGAGGGCCTCTTTGTTGGAGACGCAATATTGTCCGTGAATGGTATTGATCTGAGGCAAGCTAAACACTCTGAAGCTGTACAAGTGCTCTCTCAACAGGTATGTGTCGTCACCTGTCCTACTGTGAACTCCCTGTGGAGTCAGTATCTGCCCACTACCTGCACTGGTTAAAAGAGTTACTGGCAAACACTGGCACCCATTGGCGCTTGCAGTTGTTAGCGAAGAGGGCCCCAGGTTGTCCGCAAGTCTAGTGCGATGAGTTCTAAATAGTTCATATAACAAATAAAGATGCAAAGACGGGTTCTTGTCTATGTATATATTCACATATATTAATTTATTCCTATATGACATGGAAAGACCCTTCTGCTTTTTTAAACCTCTGTCTCTTCTTAGGCTGTATGTGAATCATTTTTTGTAATTAACATTTACATCCCTTTAATTCATTACCATCTGAAGAAACAGTTCTAATGTGGTCTGTGGAAGGCATCCTTGATATTGCCAGGGTATGCATTCCGATAAATCTGGATGCATCTATGGCTCGGACGGATAATTTCATTACCTCGCTTGTTAGTAAATCCAGGAGTACTGTTATTAATTTTAAATGTTTATTTTCAGCAAGGAGAGATATCAATGGAAGTGATGTTTGTTGCCCCTGACGAGGACAGTGATGATGAAAATAAAGAGTATGAAGATGAACATGGTTTCAGGTACTCCACCTTGATCCATAACTGCAATAACCTTCTAACACTTAGTGTCTCAAAGATGTATCACGTTTTACAAGAGTTCATGTCATTTGATTGGATTTCAAACACTTAAGGTGTCTGTTAATAAGCATCACTCCAAAGGGAAGTGGCCAGTGATTAAGTGAACTTGAAGTAAAGATAAAAAACCTTTGAGTCAACGTTGTGTGCACACTCTTTCCATGTTGTCACATCGCCCGGTGTACAGTACACAACCCTGTGCTCTTAAAAGATGGTGGCCAGATGAATGCATGCAAACACTTAGTTGCAGATACAGCAACATGCAATAAACTAGGACAAAGCATGGTGACTATGTGTCCCTGTCCACTCAGCTGTTATTGGGTACATCACAAGGATGGGAAAGCCACAATAACCCAGTCTGTCTAATGGTTACAAGAGTTTCATGTTGCCCAGGGAGTTGAAATTGATAATGCTGTTGAGATTGATTTCCAGTGATTGCGGGAAAAACAAGGCACCTTTGAGCAGCTGAGCTTGACCACCGACATGGTGCAGATGTTAGTATAATGTTAAAAATATATGAAATCACTCTGTATGTTTCAGATACAGGATATATGATGATGAGGTGATCAGTGACAACAGTGATGTCAGTCGGACAGAGACACCATCTTCCGCAAGACCAATGACAAATGGCCCTACGACACCACCAGGGGGCGCTAAACCTGTCAACACTAGGAACAGGTAGCTAGAAATTTCATCTAATACAGATAGTGTTATACCAGGATGGTGATGCATAAAGCTCATTTATTACATTTTTACACCTGGATAGAAAATGAGGCAGATTTATTACAATGTTACACCTGGATAGGAAACAGGACAGATTTATTACAATGTTACACCTGGATAAGAAACAGGACAGATTTATTGCAATGTTGCACCTGGATTGGAAACAGGACAAATGTATTACAGTGTTACACCTGGATAGGAAACAAGACAGATTTATTACAGTGTTAGACCCGGATAGGAAACAAGACAGATGTATTACAGTGTTAGACTTGGATAGGAAACAGGACAGATTTATTGCCAACAAGCATGGGTTAGACCAGTTCTGACCCGGATCTTCATGGGAAAATATTAACGGACTTATTGTTCATGAAATTATTTGTATTTACAGTCAGACAAACAGCAGCCCTGAGGCACCTGGGACAAGTGGCGGACAGAAAGTGTCAGTTGGTCAGCTCCAGCCAAACAGTATACAGCACCAGCAGGCTGCACACAAAGATGCAGTTTTCAGTGGGAACCAATAGGACAGTTGGACTATTGTATACACAAATGGAGGACATTTTTACTGGGTGTACAACGCCAACAGATGAACAACTCATTGTTTTTTTCTAAGAACTAAATGATCTGACCTGAGGCGGGACACATGTACAGTCACCAAGTGCATCATGTTTTCTAAACATCTTTTAGAAAGAAATCCATAGCCAAGGTTTCATTAATATTTTGTATCTGTAACTTGAGGGGTCAAGGTTTTCAGGGGAGATCACTGGGACATCAGTAGGTGTAGGCATACAACTAGGTAAATTAAAGGAGGATAACTGATTCGTCACTATGTTTAGCAAGGGGTAAAACTGTGTTATTACCAGGTCTTCAAGGGGGATAGCTGAGACAGTATCTCAAACAAACTGTGGATATACATTGTTGGATTGGATCAGTGTTGTACATTGTACATTATGAATGAATTGGTTTTGAAATCATGTATGTTGTGTTGAATTGTGGGCCACGTGGGATGAGGTTTGTGTTGTTACTCATGACTTTTTATTAAACTGTAATACACGAGTAACCAAGCATATGAGTCTGGGAATTGAGCTAGCTACTGACAGTTGATATATGGACTGAACTATATTTATATATTGCATAGGCTTGAATGTTGATTCTTGATGATGTGTGGCAGACAGAAATTACTCACAATTAGACAGTTTCTGAAGTCTAGCAACCACAGTACCTGCTCCTATCATGCTAACAAGAACACATCCTTTCAACAGGTCAATTGTAAGAGCCACCAAGTATCACTGAACATTGTCAGAAACCTCCAGGATTGTTGATCATCTCATAGCCATACATCAATTTCCTAATCACTGCATGAATTGTATTTGTCATTAAATGTGTGCAATAGGGTTATTAGTAAGAGGGCCTGTAAGTCTCAAGAAGTGCTACTTCTCGCATTAAGCTGCTCCTGTCTCCCTTTGTAGGCACCAACTTGCAATATGTGAGACGGGCCCAGCTTACTTCTGGTACCAGATTTCTGGTGACAAGTGTGTATTCAAGACCCAGTTAGCGTCTTTACTGGGCCTGACCATAAGTACATCCATACTTGGCTGTCACAGGTTTTGACAGTCATAACACTTGGCTAATTTGGGGATGGTTAGATTGGAAATTTGTTATTCCTGCAAGAGTTACCCTGCTTACTGTCAACTGATAACCATGAAATCATTCAAAAGGGTATGAAATATTGTCACCAGAAGTACTTAGGTCATGACCTACTTATGGGCCCTATTGACATTTCTAAGATCCTGTTACAGTGTTCCATGACAGTCAATATTTCCTCCCTGTTCAGCTTACTGTGATAACCAGTTGGATTTTGTCAGAATGTGTTTAATACCAAGGAAAGAAATAGAGGACTCATTTGTTGTCAGACCTGTTGTTCTCCTTCTGATCTGGTGCCAACAAACAAATTGTCGTCCTTCTATGGTTACTTTCCTTGGATTAAGAGCCAGTTGTGTTGTGATTGATACTCTCTGTAATATGCTAGTCATCTTCTTTGAAGGGCCCAAGTTTGTGTTTCACAAGCAATAAGCATTTATCCACTACTGGTCTTTTCTGGATTCTTCCAGTGATAAAGAAGTCAAGAATTGTCCCTGAAGGATTCTTGCATTATTGTCATTGGGTCTTAAAGCAGGTCTCTGTAGAATTTCTGCCAATGTTTAGGATAACTTTGGGGGCAAATCAAGAGGGTGATGGTGTGTATATCGGTGACTGTCTCTGTGGTTTTGCTGTTAAATTTTGGGAGCAGGATTGCTTGATGATGTGTGAACATCAATGACTCAGTGGTAAACAACCATCTTGTCATTTGAAACGGGACTGATAGTCATCTGCTGTGTTGCCATCGACATCATAGTCTGTGTCCTGGAAATGCAGATGGATTGACCAGCCCAGTATTAATGGAGACGTATGTACTTCAAGATAGCAATTATGAGATTTATCATCAAATACAACAACCATACATTACTCACATGACTGAGTAACGTCTGGTGTTCAGGTGCCCTTATGTAACTTGTAATCAGGAATGTAGTACATACATACTGGGTAGGGGTAATAATACTGTATTCAACCATTTATTGAATTTTCATAGCATCATCTTCAAATCTTTATGGATGTTACTACAAACTCCGTATTTTGAACTATAACTTTATCACACTAATTATATTTTGCCCATTCACAATTTACTGTCACCTTTGTACAAAATTCTCCTAAATAGAATAAAACATTACCTCATATTTGAGGGTTCTTCCTGCCTTTATCAAGTTACATGTTCACCGTAGACCACATGGGAGACATCAATCATCAGTATTGTTACAGACAATCCAAAATACATGTTCTGTGTTTTCCTAACACCTGCAACA
Organism: Haliotis asinina; assembly: GCF_037392515.1. Classification (NCBI taxonomy): domain Eukaryota; kingdom Metazoa; phylum Mollusca; class Gastropoda; order Lepetellida; family Haliotidae; genus Haliotis; species Haliotis asinina. Next base: position 46,137,263 of record NC_090285.1, read on the forward strand.
GAGGCTCTCTGTACCATTGGGATGTGTACAGAATGTCCAAATCTCCCAGGACCATTGTACCTTAACCTGTGGTCACATCTTACAGTCGTGAACGTTGTTGCCAGTACCTCATTGAATGTAGTTCACCATAGTTCCACTGATGTTGACTATTGAGTGTGTTTACTTTTACACCTTTTTTGGCAATATTCCAGCGATATCATGGCAGGGGACACCAGAAATGGGCTTCATACATTGTAAAGATGTGGGGAATTGAAACCAGGTCTTCAGCATGACAACCAAATGGCTACCCTACCGACCCCTATGGTGGACTAGATTGAAGTAGGGTGATGTAAGTAGGTTGGTTGGAAGTAGTAGTGAAGTGCAGTTGTATTGTAGTACCTCGTTTCCTACACATGTACTACAGTCAACACAATGGTACAGTAGGGTCAACTGCGGTCTGCTTGGGTCAACCATGTTCAACCATGTACAACCACATTCAAACTATAGTAAGAGTAGGGTGTTGCCATTTCAGCTAACCATCGAGATGTTGAAAATATTTTGGCCAAACTGCTGCCAAACCATAGGTTTGCTGGAGTTCAAAGTACAGTTATAACTATGGTGATCTACACATAAGTGCATCTAACTATGTTTAACTATTATCAGATACGGACAAAGATGTCCATCACCTCACTATGGTCAACTGCGTGCGTGTCTGTAAGATGTGATCGCTGCTTTAGTAATGTATGGTGTGGGGTAACAGTATTCATGTACATACATGTGTATGTTTATATACTCTGTGTTACTATTATCATTTTGAGGAGATTGGCCTAGAGCAGTGATCGAAATAACGGCCTGCCTGACTGCCCGTGGCCGGTAAATTTTGAGTCGGGCTGTCTGGAAATTCTCTCCACCAGCCCGATTGTCTGGCTGAAATTTTTAAGGTTGACCTACTTTCAGTTCTCTCTCAGGACGATCATTCCGTTTAATTGTCATGTCATATTTTGATTTAAGAAAGATGAATGAAACCTACGAGCATATTCCATAGTTATACATGGACAACTCTTCAGCCAGTGAAGATAGCAATAGGACACTAAAACTGGCTGGCTTAGTAAGCTACACTATGATTGGATATCTGTAGTCACATGGTTCAATAATAACCAATCAAAGAGAGGGCTAACTAAAGGTTGGCAGGCAACATTTATGGGCCACCAGCCCAGCTGTCAGGTTGAGTTGAAGAATCATTTCAATCACTGGCCTAGAGCATTATTTGAATGTGTTTGTACTCGATTTTTCTATGTGTAAATGTGGTTTCAATTTAACTGATGACCATATGACTCTTTCATTCAATAACAGAAGTTTTGAACACATTCCAAAATATGAAATTCCTCAAACTCTTTATCCTGTATGTCACTGATAATTTTTTTTTAAGGAACATGTGTTCATTATTGAATGTTGTGTCAAATTTATAACCACATTTTGTATGTACAGACTCATGGATGCTGAATATACACTCCTCAATAAGACAGTGAATTGTCTTTTTTAGAGCATGATTCATATCTGGTTTTGACATGAATGCGAGATTTTTTTATGTTGCTCAAATGTGGTTTGAGGGTTGAATTTTGAAGTAGTGGTATGCATTGGGACGACCACAGCTAAGTATTATCATTGATATTGTATGTACAAAATATTACTTCATTGTTACTGATACAAAATATCCTTTGGGGATGACAAGGAGGTCTAGTAATTCTCCTGTAAATAATGTTACTGTTTCTTTTATTAAAAATTCTTTGGGAATGTCCGATGGGGTTGGGTTATGTTAGTTTATTATTATTAGTTGATATGTAGTGTTTACATACTTTCAGTCAGACATATTGTATTTTTACTGATGGCACCAGAACAAACAGTAGCAAGGGTGGCAGTTTTCCACCAATCCATGGAAATCAATCAGTCCTGGACCCTGCTGGGTGCATCCAGAACACTAGCTGATTTTCTGCTGAAAACACCTGTTGACATATGTGCAGTAATCATCCATGCACTGTCTGGATTGTACCCAATTACTAACCATCCAATTAAAACAGTAATCCACATTTCTATACAACTGCCTCGTGATTCAGATTTGACTATCTAATATATATGTATATGTATTACTATTTCAAAGTTTTAGTTTTCTTTGTGTTTTGCTTTTTCTCAGATATTGAACTTTATTTACCATTTTACAAAATTCAGTTTGTTGAAGACAAGATGTGAGACTTACGCTATGTAGATATGCCTAAGTTATTTATGTTCCTGTAGTGCTTTGGATGCTTATTTGGGATGGGCGATTAATTCATATATTCATCCAATACATAATGTAATGGTAGACTTAAACAGAATTACTTATGTAATAGACATGAAAATGTCTATTAGTTTTACCTAAAGCTATGGAAATAGTGCATGTATGTTGTCCTTGTATATGGGTGTCAAGTTTTATAAGAATATTACATTATGTCAACTAATTCCAAAGTATTTCCTTTGTATTTGATGAAATGCAAATTGAACTACATGAATTTCTGAAATCCATATTTTATGTCTCATTTCTACAAATGACGTAAACCCATACAGGGCCTCGATCTAGATACATGCTCCGGTCTAATCTGTTATTGTGTCACCACAACATCCATCTTTGAACTGTGACACAACATCCATCTTTGAACTACGTCAGTACCTCAAGGTACTATTTACCGGTCTGAGACAGTAAATGTAGAGTTGTGTAATGTCCTGCTTTTGGGTACTTTATAAGTATGGACTTTGAAATTTACAGCACCATGGTGCCACTGAGTTTTGTTTGGCGCGACTAGGTTTTCAGGACAGAGAAGTTCCTTAAAATCAAGCTCTAAAATATGATGTATGGCTAACCCAAAGACATTACGTTTCGTTTAAGTGATGTCATTGAATGCTCATAAGGCCAGACCAGTTGTATTTCTTGTATTACAGATTTTTGTCCTGAGAAAACCAAAATGCAGGAATGGGAAAAAAATATTCCTTCTAAATGCTGAAAGTATTTTGCCTATGGCAATTTTTGTGTATGGGGCAAAAAAAACAAACACTTTCTAAAAGTAGTTTTCTTATAAGTTTACATTTTTGGCCTATAAAAACTAAGATTTTATCTTTTGAGTAGAGAAAATTATTTTATTATTTTTCTTACTCTTGGACAAAATACAACCAGAGGATTCATAAAACAAGAAATACAGTTGGTCTGGCCTTATGAATCAGTGTAATACATGTATGTCATAGATCATTTTTAAGAAATGTGAAACATCTGCAACAGCTGAAAATCACGTTCAACATGCTAGTTGACCAATATATCTGTCTATTTGCATTTTCAAGCTCATTTTTGATAAATATGCTTCACAGTCGATTAATGAAACTGCTGCTGCAGCTTTAGGAGTCATAAATAGGCCTCCAAAAAAACATGTTGTTCATCATTTGTACTGCTGAAGAATCAAGCTTATCATCAGTGATGAGTTTGGAGAATGTTTCATGTTGATGTGTGTCTTGTGGGAAAAATCTATCAGAATTCTGTTCGTCTTTGTTTTCCCATCAAAGATTTAGTCCATATGTAAATTACTGAGACAGTTTCTGTGAAGTATGGTTGATGTCAGTTGCCAAAATACAGCTAGTAATGAGTATCCTTGTATTAGTATATAGTGGTTTAGAACTTCCCATCAAGTTTAGGTCAGTGTAAAAATTTAAGATTGAAGTTTGAGTATAAGTGATATTACTTGGCAAAATGCAGCTGAAAGATCCTAGGCCATGTTTCACAAAGTGCTCATAATGTTAAACCTATCATAACTTCCATACCTGATTATAGGCTTAAGTGAGTGAGTGAGTGAGTTAAGTTTTATGCCTCTTTTGGAAATGTCACATCGAGGGACACCAGTTAAGACAGTTATAATGCTGTCACTGCAGTGCACATTGATTCATGGGTATCTGTCATAATTGAATGAAGATATATTAGCCTAGACAATTGATGATGGAATAATATAGTTTATGAATGATTGTCGTATCATGTGCTGGCTGTATTGTATCAGGCAGCATCAAGATTGAGGTCTCTTTATGATAGCTCAGATAAGATTGATCAATGCTTGATGTCGCAGGTAATATACTGGGCACTTCATTTTTTCTTGGTTTATATGTGTATATACAGTGTAAACTCACCAAAATTGCACCCAGACAACTTTTGAGAGTTACCAGACCAGGTGGAAAGTTGCCAGTCCCAAATTTTCTGGATTAATGAAAATAGGTTTGTAACTAAGAGGAGGAAAACTGCTTATTGTTTTCAACTCTGTTTCAAACAAGGCTTAGTCATTATACTCAAAGTCATGTTCGTCCAAGACCATCAGGTGTGCAACTTTTTAAAATGACTGTCGGGTTGCAAACCGACCATCCTGAACACTCAGGAGTTTGCAATGCTGGTATACATGTATATCTGTTTGTTAAATGGTTCCTGTGTAATGAATGTTGAAGTTTTGCAGTGAGGTATTAAAAACAAACAATCTCTGATACATACATTTTGGAGGTCATTGGATCCTAATGTAAACAGTACTTTTCAGTGTTGGTTGGCTCCAGTGAGTTACATGTAATACATCAGCAATATTTCAACAGTGGGTTTTCTGTTATGAATTAAAATGTGAATGTATCAAAATCATTATAGAAATCAGTATTCTCTTTTGTTTTGACAGACTGGCAAGATCATGTCAATATTTTTGTTGTTAGAGTGTGCATGGTTGGTCTAGTGTTTTCTGCATGGGAGTGTTTCAGACAAAGCTGTATATAAACAAACCAAATATGTATCTATGTCATGTTCCTTGATATAATGCCACTTTCATAATTAACAATGATGAGATTTTTTTCTTAGCATGTTCATGTCAAGGTGGTGTTATAATGAGGGTTGAATGAGCATCCTGTCTTCCAGCACTTGGAGGACCACTACCTGGACTTACCAACTGAGCCAGTAACCAGGGCGACTGCTGCTGATATGGCGCAAGTCTTAGTCTAGATGTTGAAACTTTCTGTGTTTCTTGTAGGGTGTTCTTCCTGAACATGCCTCTACAATTGTCATGCTCATGAGTTTTCATTTATGGGCTTTTCTACCACATAAAGTGGCAAGCCATAATATGACTGTATACTGTTCAAAGTGGAGTTCCCCCATTCTAGGGTATTTGCAGCTAGATTAATAAACATAGCAAACAGTCAGCTGGCAGATAGCAACATTGTGTTTGGGGGGGCTTGGATACATCTGGGACTGCTGTTGGTGGAACAACATTACTGTAAACATTCAAAATGTTTGGGAGTTTGGCATCATATTTCCTGTTTGACTGAGTCAAACAAGCAGTCAATTAGTTTAGTCAAAGTTCTTGCATAGTGTTGGTCCTGGCCAGAACAGTGTCCAGTTCCTTGTTTGCAAAAGCATGAAGTCATAAAATATTTAGCTTGGACCCAAGTCATGAAAGAACCAAGTGAAAGATTCACGATACCAAGTTATGTTTAATTTAATATGATCATAAATACTTAGCGAGGTTCACATTTCAGGTGCACTGATTATGTGATCAATTCTGCAATGTGTTTATGGTGTGGTAAGTGTTGATAATGTTAATTTATCTTGGTAATGTCATGGTGTTGACAACAGATGCCATGTTAAATACTAGTGCATTTGGTGAGCTAGTTCACTAATGAATGATGCTGAAGATCAATCTTCATGTTATCCCTCACGTAACCAGTACAAGGAAGGATGAGACTACAGCCCAGTATTAAATGGTACTGCAGTACTCTGTGCATGGATGCATCATGTGACACAGCCAGGTTCTAAGATACATTCTAGCCCATATTCTGACCCTTTATCATTGGTATATTCCCATTGAAATTCTGGGTTTAAACTGGTCCCAGCAGCTGTCACAAGGAGATAAAATGGATTGGGTGGTTAGGACATATATTTTCGAAGCTCTCCTAGAGATAGGATAGGAGCAAGTGCCATGCATTAACGTTAACTCATAACTATCTTAGCTCTAAGAGATCCTCGAAAATCTAGGCCTAGGTTTGCTGATGGGTTGACAGGTTATCCCCATTCTCTGACTGTGGGGATTTTTGCACAGCATATCATCCTCTGGATTATGTGGTTCAGACTTGATTATTTAGAAACCACATTCATATGTCAGTAGATATGCATGTTGTTTCTTACAAGAAACATGCAAAGAAACAAACATACAGCAGCATGACCATACTGTTGCATGAATTCCATGTCATCTGCAGAGTGTCATCCTGTACACATACTAAGGAGGAATCTGTGTCTGTATCACTCAGCCCTGATCCTGAGATGTTGTCAGTCTGCAGTATGCCATCCCATCCATTTAAACAGAGTAAACAAGTATGACCTCTTCTCTTCATGTGATCAACAAACATCCAGGTTTGAACTGATCTTCAGAAATCCGTGCTTGTTGTATGCTGCAAGTTACAGGATCAAGTGGTCTGGCTCCTAGTTGTGTAGATTGATGTTCATGCTGTAGGTCACTGGATTGTCTTGGGCCCATTTCACAAAACGATCATAGTGCTACAATTGTCATAAGTCTATGTTAAAGTATTGGAGTTATGATCATCATAGTGCCCTTATCGTGTTGTGAAATGGGGCACTGGTCCAGATTCAACAACCCAATTTCTCTACATGTGTTGTAACTGAACTGTTGCTCCAGTGTTATAAGCCATCTCACTCATTTCATCTATACACGGGGAGTATAGTGCCTCAGACAAGAGCATCATGAGGGAAATTACTCATTAAAATGATTTGAGGGATCCTTTACCAACAAGATTTGAACATGGTGATTAAGTTCAGTGTCATGTATACCAGAATATCTGATTGCTCTTTGTGAAAGATGTTCTGTATTCTCAAAATGGTCTGATTTTCACTTGGTTGGTAGTGCTGCACGTCCTGCTGCTGCAACAGTGCATATGTTTCAGTAGATACATCACTCAAGTCTTGATTTCATGGTTTGCAAACTTCATTAACTGTATTTACTCAAAGCTAGTTGAACAACCTGTAATTTCCATTTTGTCAACATTATAAACTGAATACATTCATTGTACAGTCTGTTTCATTCCTCCTAATTTGATAACTTTGTGTTAGTGAATGCTTGTGGTACATTATGCATGCTTAGATGTACAGCTTCTTTCATTGCTGTGTTGGTACCTGGAACAGGATTGCTTGTGCAGTCTGTTGGGTTCCTCAGCTGGTTCCATGCTTGGTGCAATCTGTTGCGTTCCTTGGTTGACCTTTGATACCTTATGCATCCTTTGTTGTACAGTCTGTTACCTTCACATGTATGATGATGTTTTATTTATCGCTGTTATAATTGTTGCTGTTGAGGACTATATTTGGGTCAGGATGTCACAGAACACTCTCAGTTAAAATGCAGTGGACACAGAATACCAGGGATACCCATGGATTTGTGTCTCCTGAATCAGAGATTATTGTGATCATATATTGTTTGTGAAGGGCTTTCCTTTTGTACATATTTGTAACTACAAAATGCTGACACTAGCAATGGTATCTCTGAAGACATCTGGTAAATGTTATGCCTATCTCTTGGAGTGCATTACTCATTTTTTAAAGCCTATACTTAGGGAAATAAAAAAGGGAACACTACTTCACTGAAGTGCCCTTTATATTTTTCAGATTTTACCCACAGTGCAATATCGAGTTTTCTAAGAAACCTGAAAGAAATGAACACTTGGCATTTTCATTTGTTTAACTGAAGCTGAGTCTGATGTTTACATGGCTGTCTGACCGGATCCAGTGAAGTAGAAATATTCACCTTGTATTCTGGTGGGATTTAATAGAGTGTGCTGTGCATCAGTATGATTAAGGGTGTCATTGTTCTGTATCCAGTATGGGGAATCTATCATACAAACTAACCTTCCATCTCACTCACTGACTGAGATTGTAGTGTGCTACTCCTGGCCCTCTGTTATTCATGTGTGTAATCTTCTGTCAGCCATGTCTTGTATGAAGTGTGAGATCCTGATCTTGTAAATATGAGGGAATAAGATACGATCCTGGAATAAAATGATTTTCAAGAAGAAAACAGTGTATTGTTTTTACTGTAATATTTACTGTATCACATGGTCTGCTATCAGTTAGAAACTGCACAGTGATGCTCACACAGAGACGGACACACATCTTGTAGACCTCAAGACCTTTTTGATACATATTACATGGTTCAATGATCATGGCATCATTCAGCGGCTTGTCTAATCTGTACTTTTTATATATAGAAGAACTGGTATATATTGTATTAGATAACAGATTACAGTGACCTACATCATTTCACTTAATCTTGATGTGTCAAGCTTGGTACTTCTGCATGGTGCAAAATTCCAAGCTGAAGATGGAAGATGACAGCACTGTTGGATATGACTTGGGATTTGGTAAGCTTGGCAGAGCTAAAGGACAATTTTCTCAAATATGCATTTCACAATCCATCAAAAGCACAGAAATTATGTTTTTCTTTCTACGAATGTCCAAAGAATGCATGTCAGCTCGTCCATACTAGTAAAGGTGTTCTGAATTTCTTCATGGAATGTTCTTCAGCTGTTGAAGCTTAAGGGTGTACTGAACCATCAAGCTGCAAAAACCTCAGAAAGAGAATTCCAGGATAGAACCGGTTCCTTGTAACCAATGTTTCTTTGAAGAGGAAACTACTGCATCAAAGTATAATGGAGGTATACACCGGATAATACAGGTAGTTTAGTTTAGAATACTGAAGCCTGCAGATTTCAGGGGTGAGGGAGGTTTTGAACCTGACTGTTGTCCAGACAAGTGTTATTTAGAACGGGCCTTCCAAATAATTTTCAGCAACCCATGCTTGTAAACAGCCACAATCGCATTGGGTGGTCATGCTCGCAAACTTGGCTGACACCTGTCATGACTGAACAATGGGGTAGAAGAATACTCGAGCTCAAACCCTGTCATTTGACCAAAGCCACTAGGCAATCCAGCACCACACCTGTAATAATGAAGATGAATATACAACCATATATCTAAAAACAAATGTGTGATCAAGAAACCAATATCATATTTCAGTGCATAAGATATATACAATACAGTTAAACAGATCCTGAGCCTATACACCCTCGGAAAACACCCTTAAATAAACCCTGTAATTTATAAAAAAAATTACCAGGACTGAAAATGTTTCCCAAAAACTACTGTTACCTGACACTGACAAAAAATCGTACGTTGCACATGCTCTCTATGCTCTATGCTCTATGTGGTGTGGTGGGGTAGCCTAGCGGTTAAAGCATTCGCTCGTCACGCCGAAGAGTTCGATTCCCCGCACGGGTTCAGTGTGTGCAGCTCATATCTTGTATCTCCCGCCGTGATATTGCTGTAATATTGCTAAAAGCAGCATAAGAACAAACGTAATCTCCAGAATAGAAATGTGTGCCATTAAGTTTTTCTTTCGAAATCAGTACGGAGAGGATCTGCGAGTACCTATATATCCTGTACAGCGTGTGATCAGCGAACACTCATCTTCAATTTATAGGGAGTTTACAGTGGTCACTGGGAGACCTTAAACAAAATCATCATGTAAAGAGCTGTTCCGTATCCGTGTCAGCAGTTCTGTGTCTCATGTGAGTTGTTATCGTGGATGTTATGGGGGTGAATCGGCTACGGCCATTTAGACCCAGACAATAATGATAAGAGCGTTACAAATCAACATGTAGTGGATGCATGTGGTCCTTCTATATTCTGAATGGGACCGTTCATAATTTATGGCTAGGGATGTGAGGATGATTTTCCTGGAGTTGCATGTACTATGTGAAGGACATTCCCACCCTCAGCGGATTGCCGACACTCATACCTTATTTATCCATATCTTGTGTGGATCCACGTCTTGTGTGAAAGATGCTCAGTCCATCAACCATCTGCTCAGCATGATGCAGACTCGGAGGCACTTTACGAATGACTATAAACCTCACCCATACCATTTCAGTACGGCATACCATGTGTTAATGGAGTAATGTGAAAACTTATGCGTAACCTTTGCCCAGTTTGAGAAGAAAACGGCCTAGACAGTTCTAATGTAATATTTCGCCATAGTTGTCAGCTGTCACCGATATCGGACTTACGCTCCTGATTTGGCAGTGTATTAAATCGTTGCATCTCAGAGAGACCAGTACAACCAGTGCAAATGTGCACGTTTGTTTCAGGATTATAACATATAGCACATTTTGGGAGTACCCGTTGCGTACATAACATTATGGGCTGTTAAACTGAGTGAGTGAGCATGGTTTTACGCCACTTTTAGCAATAGTCCAGCTATATCACGGCTGGGGACACCAGAAATGGGCTTCACAGATCGTACCCATATAGAGAATAGAACCCTGGTCTTCAGACAAGCGAATTCGAAACGCCGCGGTGTGTTAAAACACTGAGTAATAATTGTGCCCATACGTTTTACAGAGTGGTCTCGATTCAACACGATATATATCCATTTGTGGAGATTTTGTCATTAGCAGTTTTTCAGAGCTCGCATTTCAGTAAGCCGACACACATTTGGCATTGTATATTCGCACGATGTCTGACGACGCTCTGATTGTGTATGACCCTCATTTCAACCTGGTGGAGTGCAATGCAGTCACTGTGTAGGATACAGAGTACAGTTATGCTGAGATACAACAAGTAGACAAAGCAATCGATATTTCTGGAGAGGATAGTCTGTAAATGCTGTCTGTATGTAAATGATTACATATCATTGTTTGTTTAATCATTTCATCCCCGTTTCCTTTCTTGTGATCGCCGAGGCCGTCAAGATACGCTTTGTTGATGCGGCATTAGGCGTCATTCACGTAAATTCAAAGTTCAAATCGTTTGGCTGTAGCCACTAGGACATGAAATCAATTGTCTCGACATATGAGTAAAGATTGATTGAAAATGATTTCATTTCATTGAGCCAAAACGATTTACATATAGTGTTATTTAAATTCACCGGAGCATCGGATTATCATAATGATCTAACGTAACGATTTTGATATTTTATGGCTCTTCACTACGACATTGATGGAGACGGTGGAGCTCTTTTAGGTTATGGGTCCCCCATACAAAGCGGATGGTTTGTGTGTTGTTTTTTTGTTGTTAACCAGGATAGATCCCCCCACTGATAATTTAGAACGTATTTAGGTATACTATTATTTTGAAAGTATGGTAGGGGACTTGTCAATGCCACCATAAACGGCATCACTGAAATTTCTACACCGATGCATACTTAAGTATCTGCTTGAAATATCATGTAGTATTTCGATACGGTCCCTGAGCAATACTCCTCACATCGATGTGATTTATGAGGAATTGAGAGAGGGTGGTGAGAGCTACCGATGTAAGCGGTGTCAGGAGTTATCTTTGACAGCCATGTCCACGTGCCGGGAAATATGATTTTGTGATTTAGAGTTTAATGTGAGTGAGACAGACAAAGCCAAAATTTAAAGGTTCTGGTAGGGTCCTTAGGTGTCATTGGGAGATATCCACACCAAGCTTTAACTGTTTCGACGTAAAACCGGTAGAACACACCAATAGAGTCTACTCGAGTCTGCAGTACATCATGACAAATCGCTGCGTCACAACCCGTTGGTCCTGATTGTAACTTAATGTAAGCTCTGTCTAACTATCGGTCTAGATCTGTAGATTCAGAGACCATTTTATCATACAGTTTTATCATATTGATTGAAGGTTTATCTCTCATTCATACGTGTGATACTAACAAATCTTATGACTGCGGAGAAGGACGTCCAGGATTGTAATCAGCAGACGAGCACCTGCATGAGAATAATTTAGATCTGCAGAGAAACCTAGTGTGCCCATCTCTCGTAGGACTGCACAGAATTATTATTGCGATGGTTTATTCGATTAACAAAGAAACAATCTTTAATTCACATGTGATGTTTTCCACAGACCTGTGCGTGACAGCTCTTAACATCTTCAGCATGTGCAGCATATCGATACATTCATGAGCATCCTACAGGACAAATGCTCATCATGGCAAAATGGCAAATAAGTTTACTTTTTAAAAGTTCATTTCAGTTTCTCTCTCTCTCTCTCCCGCTCTCCCTCTCTCTCTCTGATTAGGAATTTCATATATGAGAAGGCTTACAGCGTTTCATTAATCTTGTCAAACATACAAATGTTTATTTAATGGGGGTCTACCCTCGAAACATTATCAGTACAATTTATGCATCTCAGTCAAAACTGACTTAGCTGGCCAATGTTGTAGGCTAAAACAACCATGCAAAATGTTATGAATGTGATGAATGATCAAGTTCTACAAAATAATCTTCAGTGTCACACAAAGTGTCAGTAATTTGTATTTGTTCATCAATGTATTTGTCATGATAACAAAAAGTAATAATCTGGGTCTGTATGAATTTATGCTGAGTCTCCTTGAAGTCAGAACCCAGCCTGGCACCTGATATGGACTGTTAATTGGTTACTTTTAACTGTTCTCCTGTGTGTTCAACTCACAACTGAATGTTTATTGTTCCATTTAACTATTGGGGATGTTTGTGTAATGATTTATTGGAAGTTTTAATTCCTCACCATTTTGTTTCCAATATTTTACCACATTCCATGAAAAGTGAAACTAATGCTGGAAAGTGTCTTGATGCTTCACCATTGAGGTATTATGGAATATCACTTTTATAGCACCTCTGGGGGTAAGTCTGTATTCATTCACTGGTATTTTCTAGTAATAAACTATGGACTCTGTTGTAAATGTGCACCTAAAATTAATGCTGAATCATTATTTCTACAGCCTTGACCAGTTAATGTACAACATCTGAAATGTGAGACTCATATACAAGTGCAACAGGTATTGTCTGTATTGTCTCAAGATTTTCAAAATATGAATTTAGGTAAAATAGAATATTTTAAATAAAAATAAATTTATTTGCATATTTTCCTTATCAACCATACATCATGTGGAAAGCCAGCAGTGTAATGTTGGCATTGTTGAGTTTGCCTGTTGTTGAAACACAGATTTTCAATTAAGATTGTAGTCAAAGAGCATTTCTATAGAAATTCAACAGTTATGGCAATCAATGATTGTAAGATATGAGCACCAGCACAAGACCAGGACAATATGTACTATAGGTTATACATCTAGCAGATTACAGAGGTATGGTCACATCAGGAGCTCCCTGTTCTGTACACTAGGAATCAGGAGTTTGATCAGACTGTAAACAGATTCACAATGTCCCTGGGAGACCTTGACACGTATATTGAACTGGTAGGTGAGTAGAATGTGGAAGATGTTCACAATATCTCTGGTTTGTTGCAATTAATTTAAGGACATGGTGGTATAACAACCCCTTTTGCCAAAATTCTACTAAAAATTGAAGAAATGGGCAATATGATTACAAAATATGAATGTTATTAGATGAGAATTAGACTAATATCTGTACATCTGTGGCTTTGTGAAAAAACAAAACCGTGAGACCAAGAGGCTCAAATTAGAGGTTTCAGGAACTGTTTTTTTTTCTCAAATTGAACATGTGCAGATGCTCTTTTTCTTGTAGATTTAACAATGCAAAAATAAATATAAAAAAATCTTCTTGGGTGCCAGGTACGGATACATTTTCTCTGATTACTCATTTTGGCCATATGTATATATATTTATATATATCCACAATATGTGACTGGTATTCAAATCCCAGATTCACTGTTTTATAATCCTACCTCTGTGAGCTGTACTTACACAAGAAGCTGACAAACTGCCATATACACTGAACCATATACCTCTGAATAAACCAACAATTTGAATAGTGATTGTATTTGAATGATGTCTATAGTTGAATAGTGATATTATTTAATTAGCGATTGTATTTGAATGGTGATTGTATTTGAACAGTCATTGTATATGAACTGTGATGGTATTTGAACAGTCATTGTATTTGAATAGTGGCTGTATTTGAACAGTCATTGTATTTGAACAGTAATGGTAATTGAATAATAATTGTATTTGAAAAGTTGTTGCATTTCAACAGTAATTGTATTTGAAGAGTGTTTGTATTCGGATTGTGATTGTATTTGAAAAGTGGTTGTATTTGAACAGTAATGGTATTTGAATAGTGATTGTGTTTGAACTGTAATAGTATTTCAATAGTCATTGTATTTGAATACTAGTTGTATTTGAACAGTAATGGTAACTCAATAGTGATTGTATTTGAACAGTAATGGTATTTGAACAGTGATTGTATTTGAACATTAATGGTATTTGAACAGTGATTGTATTTGAACATTAATGGTATTTGAACGGTGATTGTATTTGAACATTAATGATATTTGAACAGTGATTGTATTTGAACATTAATGGTATTTGAACAGTGATTGTATTTGAACATTAATGGTATTTGAACAGTGATTGTATTTGAACATTAATGATATTTGAACAGTGATTGTATTTGAACATTAATGGTATTTGAACAGTGATTGTATTTGAACATTAATGGTATTTGAACAGTGATTGTATTTGGATATTAATGGTATTTGAACAGTGATTGTATTTGAACATTAATGATATTTGAACAGTGATTGTATTTGAACATTAATGATTTTTGAATAGTGATTGTATTTGAACATTAATGGTATTTGAACAGTGGTTGTATTTGAACATCAATGGTATTTGAACAGTGATTGTATTTGAACATTAATGGTATTTGAACAGTGATTGTATTTGAACATTAATGATATTTGAACAGTGATTGTATTTGAACATTAATGGTATTTGAACAGTGATTGTATTTGAACACTAATGGTATTTGAATAGTGGTGATATAAATTGTCATTGTGTTTGAATAGTGAGTGCATCTGAATGATTGTCATGTTCCATGGTATATGGTATACAAGCACCCAGTGTTTGATTCAGACTGATGAGATGGGCCAGAAACAGACCAAACCCATGCCTGATGTGGACACAGAGCTGTTGGTCACATCCAGGTTCTCAGCACATCACATGGAGGTGAGATATGGAAATGATTCAATCATGTATTGAAAATATTAGCTTTGTTTTTTGATAGCTACCTTACCTTAACCACCTGTTATGAAACAGGGCGTGGTGGGGTAGCCTACTGGTTACAGCGTTGTCTCGTCATGTGTGAGGCCCATTTCAGGGTACCCCACTTTGATGTTGCTGGAACACTCAGCTATGAGGCGTGTAAAACCAAACTCATTCAGTATTATGAAACAGGCTACAATCTTGTCCAGCATTAAATATCTGGAGTACATTTAATTTATGCATCATTTTGCAGGAACAGGAGGATAGCCACATCATCTTGTTAGAAGGGCCACATGGAGCAGAGAGGACTTCATGCAAAAATTGCACATTTTAATTGTCTTATGAGGCAAAAGTTTTCTTTGTACTTGTTTAATAGTTTGATGACTGAAGTAGGTGAAATGATAAGAACACAACCAATAAAATAAGTAAAATATTTGTTTGAGTGGTGTTGGTTTTATGCCAGTTTTATTCCGTCAATAACACAACGTATACAGTAGTATACAGTATCAGCTAAGCCACCATTACAACCAAGCTTGCCAATGTCAACAAAGATATATATATAGCAGTCACTGCTGCGAAGGTTGGTTCACAGTGCGACTCCGATTTTGGGGAAATCATATGGAAAAATTGATAGGTCCAAAGCTTAAAAATACATACATGCAGGAACTCCTTCTACCTCCTTCAGAACATCTGTGCATGGTTTGTGTAGCCAAGTTTAATTGATTAGATAATTTAAAAAGCAAAAGTGAGTTGTGATTGGTTCCCTGAACTTGCCAGTGTAGACACCTGATTGGATGAAAATAAAATGGTAATAAAATTATCGGGCCGACCTGCAGATGCATCCAGGGTATAGTTGAGGCTTATCAGAGCATATAAGGTGGAGATATCGAGGATGTTGGCCCGCTAGCTCATGGCTAGTTAAAATCCAGTTGGACCAGTGAAGATCTGTCACTGGCCCAACTGGTTCCTAAGCATTCATGGGGTCATTTTTGTAAATATATTACTTTCTCAGGTTTGTTAAGTAATAATACACGTTTAGATCATGCAAGATTATGGCCTGATAACAGTGTTCATCAGATTAGAAGCTTAATAATAAAACCCTTGTCATGCCATCAATATTTATTTCTCTTCTATTTTTGTAGTCTTTCGTTTAGTTTCTACATTTAAATTTCAGGCTAGTGACTTACTATGATAATTATTTATACTTTCTAAACCCACTGACCTAAAATTTTGGACCCAAACCATGTGTGTATATATAAGTATGTCTTATCATTCTTGACTCCATAGACTGACTCCAAAAATTTCCTTTGTAACAATCACTGCAGAAAAATATGTTTCAGTAGCAAAAGATAATACATTATCGTACATTGTTCCCTGCTAGTTGCTACATAAGAGCCTGGTGCAGCTCCTGGTGTTTTCCTCCAACCCCGGGGAGACTTCCATCAGCCGCGCCTTTAGGAGGGTCATGATGCAGGTCACCCCACAGGTGTTTCAGCCGGGGCAGGATATCTTGATGAAAGGTGACAGTTTCTGTTTCAGTCTTAAAGATTACTATTATATCATATCTACCGTCTATGCACATATTTGGAGAATGTGCGGCAGCAGTATTTAGAAGGTCAGTGAGCATGGAAACCTCACCCAAAATCTAGGTAGTTATTGTTTTCGTGCTTTAGGCAAAAGACCTGATTAAAGTACTGGGACATTGTCAAGAAATGCTAAACGAAGCACACATAAAAGGTTTCTGCCAGAACACGCAACCCCACCCCCCAAAACACCTGCTATGATGTCATAATTTGTATCATATGATGACATATCTGATGTTGATTATTAGTAATATCACTGCTGTATGGCTCAAAGCCCTGTACTTAAACTACTAGAGTGCTGATGTGAACCTCAGACCAGTGGTATGTGAGGTCATTATGCCTGAGTAACATCCAATGTCCAACCTCCTGACATTAGGGGATGACAGTTCTGGCATCTACTTCATAATGGAGGGAACTGTTGCCGTGGTTACTGAGGATGGGGAGGACATCATTGCAACTTTACCTGCTGGTGAATTCTTTGGTGAGGTGTCAACATTGTACAAGCTTCCTGTGACTGCCAGGGTCAGATCTGATAGTTTGTAAGTTGTTGCGATTGTCTCCCCTGTGATTGAGTGACTGTTATATTTGTGAATGTCTAGTATTATATAAGCACGTATGCCTGCAGGTGTGAATATCTGGTGGGACATAAAAACATGCTGTCTGCAGGTGTGAATATCGGGTGTTATATAAGCACATGTTGCCTGCAGGTGTGAATGTCAGGTGTTACATAAGCACATGTTGCCTGCAGGTGTGAATGTCAGGTGTTATATAAGCACATGTTATCTGCAGGTGTGATTGCATGGCATTATATGACCACATGCTCTCTGCAGGTGTGAATGTCTGGTATTGTATAACCACATGCTTTCTGCAGGTGTGAATGTCTGGTGTTGGATGTGGAGAGTGTGAGGCAGCTTCTGCCAGACAGCAGGAGAGCAGTGGACATTATCAACTGGTTTGTGGCCAAGAAATACATCCCTACATCCACCCACTTGGACTCGGGCAGAATCTACAGGAGAACACTGCTGTTGTCACTTCAAGAGGTCAGTGACTGTGCCAGAAGTCAGCTGAGGAGTTTCAATATCTTTAGAATTCAATGGTCAATAAATCATTTGAAGCCAAGACAGCACATGCTCTGATGCTTCATAAACGCTTTACATTCATGGTTGAAATCATGACGAATTTCTGAATCAAGCATGTATGCAATGAAGCCCTTCTATAATAACAGGCTCATTTGAAATCAGCATAAACATTGTCCTATTATCCATACCTGTTCACCTGAAGGAAGATTTGTTTGTTTTTCCAGGTACCACTGTTTGAAGGCTGGCCTGAAGCTTCACTGAAATACCTGATCCTGTCATTGTCATCTGACAGCATTATTCTGTATCCTCGTGCATCCTTCATCACCTGTGTGGGAGACCCATTCAATGTTCTTCACATCCTGCTCAGGGGGAGGTAAGTCTGTGAACCTCTCATCTTTCTCCTGGGAGAGATGCTGCTGAAACTTATCCAATATGCCCCACATCCTCCTGTAGGTAGGTAAGTCCCCCCCAAATCCTTCATCCCCTAAGCCCTCCAAACTCTCACCATTATACTTTTCTCCAAGAGTGGCATGGAATGTTTTGGACATCCACATCCGACATAACCTATATAGGACATCCTCCATAGAATTCACATTCTGGTGAAGTGGGGTAAGTGTTAGATATCTCATCTTTCTTCAAAGCAGGATGTGCTGTTGACACCTCCTCAGTATCCTTATCCTGTCCATTGAAGGTATTGTCTCATTTAGAGGTTAGTTGATGTGGTTCTGAAATATTTTAGATGTTTTATATTTTGACAAAAAGTAATATTTTGTCCATACCAAGTGATGAGTATGCCCGCCTGAAGACAAGGACGCCATGCACTTATCTTAACTTAAAGCAATCAGGAACAGAAGATGTGATGCAAATGTTTTGTCACCAGGGCTGTCATCTCAGGGAAATCTGGAGTCAGGGTAGAAACAACAGCAGAGAAATACCCCATTGTCATAGGGGAGGCAGGTGGGTCAGTCTTTTTAGAGCAAACGTCTTTTCACAAACATGTGTATTGAATGACTGAGAAAATTTTTTGTGGCTTTTGGCAGTATTCCATATCATTGCAAAGAACAGCAGAAAAGGAATTGCGCACATTTAATCACACCTACACCTTGAGTGAATGCTTTAATCAAAAGGCTACTCTGTTGCACCCACTTGTTTGAGTGGGTTTCTTTAATAGCTGTTGTGAAGAGAAACTGTCCTGATATGCAGCATTGAGAATGTTTAGTATTGAGGAATGTGGTAAACAGGCAATCTGTACATGGAAATACATGAACTCTTCTATGGGTAGTGATGCCATTTGTTTTCAGGTTTATTTGTAAAGAAGACAAGTGTACTGAATGTGATGACAGTGACACAGTGCCAGGTGGTGTCAATCTCGCTGCAGCATCTGACAGAATGTCTGGAGCAGGTGGGTGGTGTGTCTCCTTCTCAGGGTACTGACAGACTCTTTAATATATCACATATTATAATCAGTCTCTTAGAATAACATACCTAAAATAGAAAGAACACAATCAGCACAATGTCAGCAATCAAACCCACTCTGTCAGTGCTGAGGTCTGTATAATTAAGTTATCTAGACCATTTTGTGGAAGCAGTAGTGGCTAAGTGGGTTAGATGGCTAACTTTGTGTGCTGGTGATGAAGTGCCTCCCAAAGGGGACATCCTCAAGAGGAAAGTACTAGAATCTGTATGTTACATGTGGCAACTTTATCACAGGCATTGTGTATTCATAGCCTTCGCATGTAGTGCTTCACTCTCAAGCATGCAGGAGGTTGAGCATCACTCAAAGACAATTTCTACTTACTGCCCAGGACAGCACAGACACCAGAGCACTCTGGGACAGGAGGACAGCGTTGTGGGAGAGCTTTGTTCAACATCAGGAGAACCTGACAGACTTACACCAGGACGCCATGCAGTATGAGGTATCAATCAAGATCCACAGCATCTGAAAATGTTCATGATAAAATATTTCTCAGGGGTCACTGATGTTTGCAGAAAAATGAAAATCAGGAAGAATATTGTTACACTGGAATATAGGATGTGTGTAATAGTGTATGTTCAGATCTACACTTAGGAACAAGTACTGTGTGCAAGTTGAGACATCTTTGCTTGATGGTCAGACTTCCTGGGGACTTGTTCAAGAAGTGTTAGAAGTGTCTTAGTGTTCAGTCTTGCATGTCTTCGATGTGCTGTTGGTCACCTGTCT
This sequence comes from Haliotis asinina, assembly GCF_037392515.1. NCBI lineage: Eukaryota > Metazoa > Mollusca > Gastropoda > Lepetellida > Haliotidae > Haliotis > Haliotis asinina. Next base: position 46,157,181 of record NC_090285.1, read on the forward strand.
TCCACTGACAAATCTCTCAACCACAATGTTTTATCCATTATTTGTCAGGCTTATGACCAAGAAAATGGATTTCTCCTTCCCCTCTCGTCAGGTGATCTTCCAGTTCCTGTCCAACTCCTCCCTGTTCAAGAACTCTACTCTGGCCCTCCTGCAGCATCTGGTGTTGGAGTCTCAAGTCCTGAGTCTTGCTGATAGGGAGATGGCCTACACCCAACACGATTCAAGTAGGTCCTGTATCTAGTGTGTTGCACCTGCTGTCTTGTTTCTGGTACATACTGGAGTCTCAAGACCTCTATCTAGTATATCCATATCTGTGCTGGATCATGCTGATGGGGAGATGGCCTACACCCAACAGGACTCAATCAGGTCCTGCATCTAGCGTGCCGCACTTCTTGTCTTGTGTCAAGTATACACCAGCATGGGGGTGTGCGGATGTGGCAGTAGGTTAGTGGCTAAAGTGTTTGCTCATAATCACGAAGATCCAGGTTCGAATTTCCCATGTGGGTACAATTTGTGAAGACCATTTCCAGTGTCACCACATTGATATTGTTGGAATGTTGCTAAAAGTGGTGTTAAACTGGACTCACTCACTCTTAGTGTACAACAAACATACAAGGATTTGTCATTAGTGAAATCTTCATAATATGTCATGTAAAATTATTCAGAACAGCGGACAGTTCTTCTAGTGCTGGAAGGAAAGCTGGAGGTCACAGAGCCAGCACCACCTCAATCACAGACAGCTGGATCTGCCACAGCAGCTGTTGGTTCTTCACATGGCACTGCTTCTTCCTCACAGACAGATGGTTCTTCCTCACCAAGAACTGGTTCTTCCTCACAGAGAGCTGGTCCTTCCTCACAGAGAGCTGGTTCTTCCTCACTACCAGAAGGTGTGAATAGGACAGTGACACAGGGCCAGATCATTGGTAATGTATTCTTAATCAATGTTTCTTTAGGAGTAAAAAGACATGAGTAATTGTGAAGAAGTCCACTTCATCCTTGTCCAGCTTTGACAAAAGAAACACCAGTGATGGCACCTTTATTAGTATTTGTTCTTTTTCAGCAAAAGTTCCTGCAGTCTCTGCCACTGTCACATACAGAAGTGTGGGCAAGTCGTCTGTCATCAAATTTCCCACACCAGCCATCAAACAGGCATTAATGAAGTTTGCTGCATTGAAAGGCAAAAGCTGATGGCTATTGGCTGATCTGATTGTGTTATTGTTGTGAACAGTATTGATGGAGGATCTAACATGCTTTGAAACAACATTGTGTCTTCAAGAACATTATCAGCTGTTGGTGTACATCTTAAAGATGTCAACACAGCCTTTACGTAATAGTGTCTTTATATCTGATGTAAGGTGGTTGTCAACATGGCCTTTACACAATAGTGTGTCTTCGTATCTGATTGAAGGTGTTGTCAACATGTCCTTAACACAACAGTGTGTCTTCGTATCTGATTGAAGGTGGGTGTCAACATAGCCTTAACACAATAATGTGTCTTCATATCTGATGTAAGGTGGTTGTCAACATGGCCTTTACACAATAGTGTGTCTTCGTATCTGATTGAAGGTGTTGTCAACATGTCCTTAACACAACAGTGTGTCTTCGTATCTGATGTAAGGTGGGTGTCAACAAGGCTTTAACACAATAATGTGTCTTCATATCCGACGTAAGGTGGTTGTCAACATGGCCTTAAAACACAATAATGTGTCTCCGTATCTGATGTAAGGTGGTTGTCAACATGGCCTTAACACAACAGTGTCTTCATATCCGATATAAGGTGGTTGTCAACATGGCCTTAACACAACAGTGTGTCTTTGTATCTGATGTAATTTAGTTGTAAACATGTCCTTAACACAATGGTGTAACTACGTATCTGATGTAACTTAGTTGTCAACATGGCCTTAACACAACAGTGTGTCTTTGTATCTGATGTAATTTAGTTGTAAACATGTCCTTAACACAATGGTGTAACTACGTATCTGATGTAACTTAGTTGTCAACATGGCCTTAACACAACAGTGTGTCTTTGTATCTGATGTAATTTAGTTGTAAACATGTCCTTAACACAATGGTGTAACTACGTATCTGATGTAACTTAGTTGTCAACATGGCCTTAACACAACAGTGTGTCTTTGTATCTGATGTAACTTAGTTGTAAACATGTCCTTAACACAATGGTGTAACTACGTATCTGATGTAACTTAGTTGTCAACATGGCCTTAACACAACAGTGTGTCTTTGTATCTGATGTAACTTAGTTGTCAACATGGCCTTAACACAACAGTGTGTCTTTGTATCTGATGTAATTTAGTTGTAAACATGGCCTTAACACAATGGTGTAACTACGTATCTGATGTAACTTAGTTGTCAACATGGCCTTAACACAACAGTGTGTCTTTGTATCTGATGTAACTTAGTTGTAAACATGTCCTTAACACAATGGTGTAACTACGTATCTGATGTAACTTAGTTGTCAACATGGCCTTAACACAATGGTGTAACTACGTATCTGATGTAACTTAGTTGTCAACATGGCCTTAACACAATAGTGTGTCTTCATATCTGATGTAACTTAGCTGTCAACATGGCCCTAACACAATAGTTTGTCTTCGTATCTGATTGAAGGCGTTGTCAACGTGGCCTTAACACAATAGCTGTGAGGAAATAATTTCAACAGGTATTCAATTGTCAAATCGAAATAGTGATAACGGTTATCTAACATCGAAATTAAGGTGTTAGATTTGATTTTCAATGAATCAAACCAAAATACTGTAGTCCTAATCTGTGCTTAACTGAGAAAGTGTAATCCTACAACATATTTACAAGACGAGGGAGTGTTGAATTTAGAAAATATTCCATTGAATTATTTTTAAACATTTTGATTTATTAAAGAGTGAAAGTTTACTATTATTTTCCATTATTAACAATCATGAGTTTCGTGATCTATTTATTACACAATCAGTGTATTCAAAGAACTAAACAAAATTGTTGAATGACATTACTGTGCAATAATACAAAGTAACAGAGGTGTGCATTGGCCCCTTTGTCTGAAGAATGTGTATAAAAAATAGGTCTTGTTTTCGTTGTGAAAGCAACAGAGGAGTATAATTTAAATTTGTATTTTCAAAGAGATTGGTGTACAGGATAGATTGCAATGCATTTCCATTTCTCAGTCAGTGACCACCGAACTCTGTTACTCTAACAATGTATGTAACAATTACATGTAACATTTGACCACTTTCTAAATGGCATTGTGTAATACAATTTAAGGTAACTTTGAGATGCTATTGTTATTTATCATACCTCTAGTACAATAATTGGACCTAACGGGACGATTGTACGTCCACAAACACTTTGTCAAGTATATAAACTCATGGTTTGTCACTGGGTGCTATGTAACTGAGTTCTTCTGTCAGTTTTCTTACTTCTGTGAAACGTGGAACTGAACTTTAATACAAGGGTTCAAATTTATATTTAAAAGTCACCAGACAAGTGACTTGCAGTAAGTAACCTGTCCTGAGACATTTTCCACTTGCACTGATTTATGACATAATCAAGAGTGATAAATAGCAAAGAAAGACAACTCTACTTTAATATTTTTGTGAAATCTATGAGCTACATTTTGAGCAGACGTGAAATGATATTCAAGTTTACTTGCAGTTTGAAACCATAAGAGGAAATTTTCTAGTAGCCCATGGACAAGTAAAATACAATTATTTGATTGAACAAAATGAAAACTGAATTGTCTTGGGTGTCAGGCAATGGGATTTTTGAACCCCTGTTTAATATGATAAAAGATCGAGGAAAGGTGCAGTAAAATGACTGTCCAGAAACATGGCTGAATACTGTTCACTCCATAATGAATTCATAAGCATCAGAATCTTTTGGAATTGCAGGTTTATCCTTTGGGTGTACACCATAGCTTGCCCTTGAGTTTCATCCAAGAGGTAAACTCTTACAATTTTGTCACTGGTCTTTCCTCTCAGGTGGATCTGCAATGTAAAACTGCAATACTTCCAAGGTGAAATAGAGTCAGCCACGATCCTAATGGATTATCACCTCACTATCCCGGTGCAGGCACCATCTGTTCCCTGCAATGTTACCAACTCGTGATGCATTAGAACACCCAGGGCCACCATAAGCAACATACACACAGACTGTTGGTATGTCATACACTGTGACGTCATAACCAGCTATCGCCTTAGCCCAAACATAGACCACAAACACCACAATGCCAGGTCTGCTCCGCACATTTCACCCAAAAGGATGCCGGTACCATCCATGCCCAGAGCAAACATGGCAATGCGTTCCACGTTTGCAGGATCTGTAATAAAAACTACAGTCGCAATGATGACTGCTCTAGGCATATATGACAGAGCCACAGAACTAATCTGACAGTCGACAACCTCTTGACTGAACAGGGATACACTGACCAGACCATATTCATTTTGCAGGAGTACCGTCAGCTCCACCCAGGAGCGGAACACCGAGACATACTGAGGACAGCTATGTTATTCCCTCTCACTGTCTTAACACCATAAATTTGACATTCTGCCACAGCTCCCTTGTGCTAAGTTACGTGTGTATATGAATCTGTGTACTTAACACCCGCAGTTGGAGGTTTGTATTAAACGTTCTTATTGTTTACCTCCCTCAGAGCAGTGTGATCTTTTCCCTATTTATCACCCCAATATTTCAGTACCCTGACTCTCCCCTGGGAGAGACGACATATTTCAAAATAAGACAAAAACACATTTTGTTTTGGTACATAATAATCTCTTTTTATTTGACGAGGGTTGTCACATTAGTACAACTTTTTACACAACTTTACAGTGACTCCACACTGTCCACACACCCTTACACTGTTAGTATGAACTAACAACAATGTGTCACCACCATTATGTTTTCACTATACATGTAATTCTAACATGGCTTATTACATTTTCAATCCCGAGAGCTGCTCAATCTAGGTTGAGATAGACACGGCAAAACTAAGCCGCCACTACCACCACCGATTCCTCACCGGCAGTAAGCTGAGATGTCATGATGTCACAGAAAGAAAATGTCCTGTGACATCACAATTGACACTGCCACGAGATGTTTCTCTATATAAAGTCACACACGCTCATGGTATCTTTGTCTGATGTGTACACACTGTACGAAACAAGTCACAAGATACACTCCATATCTGGCCTTGTGTTATCTGTCTACCTTTGTCTGATAGTTTCAAGGTGGCATGAATAATAACTTTCCATATGTATTACATTATTTCCTTGCCAGATATACTTCATCGATTGGTTTGTTGTTTAATGCTGCACTCCAGAATATTCCAGCTCTTTGAAGGCAGTCTGTAAACAATCAAGTCTAAACCAGACAATCCAGTGATTAACATTATGAGCATGCATCTACGCAGTTGGGATACAATGACAAGTGCCAGCAACGTCAGTGAGCCTGACCACCTGATTCCATAAGTCATCTCTTACAAGCATGGGTCGCTGAAGACCATTTCTAATGCAGATCTTCATACGCGATAACATGCTTGAAGTGCACCCAGTCAATGTAGTATTCTCATTAGTCTGGCTCAGCGCCCTGAGAAATATCCAACCAAAAAGGTGTTTGAAGTGTTCAGTTACATCCTTTCCTACCAGGTACATCTTCATAGATGTGTGAAGGAGGTATATTTTGAACAGTGGACACCACAGCTATGCCACATGAACACTCACCGTGAGGCAGGAATGAAGCTCTTAAAACTCAGGGATCAAGCGGCCGAACATCACCTCCAATCTCTCACAACCATTGTTGCATAAGTTCATCTGATTTGTGACCAGCTATACATGTGCCAAACTTCACAGAAAAATCACACTAAAAATCACTCCCTCATCTGTAAATATTCCACACTGAGATCAGTTGATCTTTAGAACCACAGGCTAACAGATTGTCCTGTGAGAATGCAAGACATTGAGCACTGTCACGGTGATAAGACAGAACAGCCAGAGGCTTCAACTTCTTCCAGCTGAACAGACGAATATTAGTGTCCCATCCTGCACAGGCAACTATCTTATCATCACCTCGCACAGCTATGTCATTGAGACCTGGGTTGGTTATTTCCAGTTCACCAGTCTTCTCAAGATGGTTCTCAGCACCAATGGTCCACCAGACCAACTTCTTGTCCACAGAACCAGAAATACCTTTCCTAGAATTTGCTGAGAAACCCATGCACATGACTGAGTCTAGATGTAGTTTATCTAAAGTACTGATGCATTTCTGTGTCCGTAAATCCCATAGAGTTATACTTCCATTTTCATATCCTATCAAAATTTGGTTTCCTTCTGATTGGCTAGCAGTTTTGATTGACATGCATATGCCGACCTTCTGGCTGCTGCAGTCAGGTTTGAGAGACATCACACGGTGCTTGGTATGGATGTCGTAGATGTCCACCTGTGAAGTAACTTCACTGGGTGTAGTGATGAGTTGTGAGTTGTTGAGGAGGACCATGCTACTTCCACAAAATCCCATTGAAGCACATCGCATATGGCCTGGAAAATAGTGTATCAGAGCATTATTAATTGTCAAATACTTTCATATAACAAGCTAAACAATTTGTGTATGAAACTAACATATTATTTCAATGATAGGTTTTGTAAGAGTGCTTGCAGAAATAAAGCCATAAATATGTAGCCCAGATCTTTTGCATGTAAAATTTTCCTTACAATCCTTAATCATTTCAAAATGTCTTGCTTTTTTAAGTAGATCACCATGTGTCCAGAACATGCACACCAAACATGTTTACATATTTTTGCCACACAAAACGCAAGTTTCTGAGTTAATACGAACACTGTGATATAGTTAGTAATCAATCCAATGTGAGTTCTGAGAGTTGCTTAACACTACAGTGCACCCTGTAAAGTATTATGTCTGACCTTGACAAATCAGTGCCTATTGTCATGAGCTACATCCCACTGTCCGGGTATGATGACCCAAATCACAACCCTGACAATCCAAACCATTTAGTCACTTCATATAAAATGCACACACTGCTTCTAACCCCGAAATAACGGAGTTGCACTTTAGTATTACAGCTGAACATAACTGATTACTTCCTACATTATATTACTTAATCCTGCAGTGTATTTAATCAAATTCCTTACAGATGACAAATCTAACATAAAGGTCTAAAGCACTTACATACCGGGTAACTCTTTGGATGGAACTATAGTCTGTCTGGCTCAAAAGTGGACCAATGAATTGCAATCGAACTCAAAAGCTAATAAACATAAAGTACTCAATGAAATGCTGATAATAATCAGTGTACGGAATAGTGTCTGCAAGGCACTCCATTGCTTAGTTACATGGCGGGCTTACAGCCATATTTTATAGCTGGCCCTGTGCGCCAATACATTTTCCAAGGCTATATATTTGACCATATCACTGACAATGGGAAATATTTTGGAAATTATTTACAAATGTGGTAGCCAGATGATGTCTGTATAGTCAATCAATCAAACCATAACTTCCACAGATCAACATACCCATTTACCTTACATTAAATGTGACTGCTGTAGAGAATCCTTTCAGCTAAAAAGTAATGTCGTTCTTTTCTGCTTTTTTATGATTCAGATGGCAGTGACACTAAATGAATTAACAGTGAGCACCAAGTCATGGTTTTGTTAACTTTGCTCTTGCACATGTTTAAGTTTACCTAACTACAAGTAATTTATCAATTATTTAATTTCAACACCATGTCTCAATTTCCTACGTTTAATACAGGGCTGGTTACATGTTAGCAGGGCCGGCTGCATTTAATAGTTATCAGCCCTATGGGCTTCCTTGCTTTTTGTTCGGAGTTTCATAAACTGTAATAATTAAAAGATCATGCCAACTCATTGAGATATTTGCAGAATGTTTGCCCTAAAAATAAACAAAAATGTTGAACAATCTATGATTACAATATTGAAACAGTTCACTATCTGTTACAAAGGAAGGAGTGTAGAGAAAGGGACAGCTGGGTGTGCTTGAAAGAAATAGCACAGTACAGGTTAATGAATAAATTATTTTGTTGGCACTTGTGCACGTGATTCTCGAACACCTGGCTGTCGCTTTCTCTACACCCCTACCTAGTAACAAACAGTGAACCATGTCAATATTTAAATGATAGTTTCTTATTAAGCGACTTTTTCATTTTTTTAACAAAAATTCTGCAAAAACCTCACAGTTGGTTCCACAAAGTGGAAAAAGAGCACTCAAAGGTTTTAAAGTTCTGCTCCGTAAAAAAGCACTAACATCAATTTCAGTCAAAGTCAAAGCTGCTGCCATGAAAACAGAAAAATATTACATTCTGAAATCCGAAACTACCAAAATGTACCAGTTTACAACCAGACTTATCTATGAGCCAAGTTTGGTGAAGAATAATTGAATGGTATTAAAGTTTTACTCAGCTGCAGGAAAAGAGCACTGCCACTAATTTCAAAGTCAAAGTTACAGCCATGAAAATACAAAATTATCTTACTCTGAAATATAAAGCAACTGAAAGGTGCACGTCTGTCAATTTAATTTTGAAACAAAACTGTGTCCACAGCAAGGTTGCTTTACGTTTTAATTTATTGTAAATTTGGTGTGGACATCTTAGAACAATAGAATGCACAGTCACCTCTGTTGTTTTTGTTTAGATTGAACTGACCAGATATACTTTCAGTGCACACCAGTGAACAAACTAAACTAGTTTTAGAAACAAATATCGTCACCTGTGTTTGATAAGGACCCATCTTGATACTGCCAAGACTTGACAAAACCATCTCTCCCCTGACTCAGCAGACACTCCTCCGACAAGGGACACACCCACAGGACAGTGTGACCAGCGTGACCATCAACCTTGGACTGAACACGTCTTGTGTCTAAACTCCACTGCAACACCTTCCCATCAAGGGTGCCACTGTAGAGAGTCTGCGGTGTGGAGAAGGCCAGGCTGGTGATAGGACTGCTTGCACCTCTCAGTATGAAACTAGGATCTGGAGGGGGGCAGGCCATGATGGATGTTACCTGAAATAAATATTAATGTTATGATAAGGAAATACATCACCAAGGAAATGGCAGCAACGCTGATTCAAGCATATGTTACATCTTGACTGGATTACTGAATGCCCTGCTCCTAAGACTCCCAGAATGCCTCCTGATGAAGCTACAGAAGGTCCAGACCTCTGCTGCACGAGTCCTGACACAAACTAAGAGGTCAGAACATGTCAATCCTGTTCTGATGGCATAACACTGGCTGCACATCAAAGAACATATCCAGTAAAAAATGCTTATACAGTGTATTAATGTTCAAATCCTTCCATGGAAGAGCCCCAGTATACCTGTCTGATCTTGTGCATGAATATCAGCTGCCAAGGAACCTCAGATCATCAACACAACATATGTCAAAGTCAGTTGTTGGTCAGGCAAAGACACCTGGGGATGGGTCCTTTCAATCTGGTAGTCCATCTTTATGGAACAAGCTACCACTGTCTCTACATCAGAAGAGCAACTGAGTACTTTCAAATCAAAATGAAAGACTCATTTATTCTTGGCAGCCTACCACACCCAACAGTACTTTTGAGCAACCTTCCAACCTTCCAAAACCCAGTGTGTAATTAGCTCATTATTAATTAGAAACATAGTACATAGTATTTCATCTATGGTGTTGCATATGCTAAAGTTGTAATGTATTGCATGACATGATTGCATGTACATATATGTACAAGAACGAGGGAGGCACAGTAGGGCCAAAGTCATGTGGTGCCTAAATGAGGGAGTGCTGTAATGTGACTCTTTGTTTCTAGCTTTTATTTATTCCATAGAGCAGTAATTCAAATCTAACATACATGACACATATTAGTGACATGGCAGTCATGATAATCATGATATTACAAATATTCACAATTTCTAATACTGTAAAAGTATTGTCTATGTAGAGTGGTCCTCTGGGTCCGAAAATTCTGCTTGGAGCTTTACCAAGTTGTTTTATGTAGCATAAGTAATCAAACAGGATGCAAGAACTACTGTAGCAGGGTCAGCGAATATATCTCATTATCAGCCTGTTACTGGTTACTGCAAGCCAAGCAAGACTGAACTTACAATGAAGTGCTTATTTTACAGGTGCTTCAAACACTAATTCTTAACAAAACTGTTTGTCATGAAAAAAACAATGTATGCAGCAGTACCCAATGCAATTATTAAAATGGATTGATTAAGTGTATATGTATATTTCAATATATATACTGCTTAAATATCTTAAATCCACATTGACTAAATTGAAGTAACTGAAGTATCCATAAAATACTGGACAAATCAATTCAAATATGCTTTGTTTTGTTTATTGCCTAATACCACACTCAGGAATATTCCCGCTATCTGACAGCAATCTGTGAAAGTCTGGACCAGACAATCCAGGAGTGGTATTCCAATTAATCGATTTCATGGATGATCGATCGAAAGTAAGTAGTAGTCAAGGAATTGATCATAATATCTGTGATTGATCACGATTGGTTAATACGTACCTACATTTTGTGTGATGTACGCCAGTAAGTATTAACATGTTTTCGATGTGAATTTTACACATTAAATACTTATATCACGGCATGTGTATCCATCTCAGGTCATGTAAGTCACTATTTAATAATCAAGGCAAGCATGCAGGCACATAACAGGGAGATCCCATATTGGCTCACACAGCTGCATGTGACCCGTAACAGCCAAAGCCAAGACTTATAACAGGCTTGTAACATATCATCTTTAACAAATATGTTTCCCTAGACGTCAAGCACTAATTTTATGATCAATCATTAATTGATGATCGATTGTTTTGAAAATCTAGTGATCGATCATGAGAATTCAAACAATTCCCAATACTACAATCAAGTGATTTACGCCATGAGCATCAATCTATGCACCTGAAATACAATAACCAGTAACAAAAACAGTGAGTCTGACCACCTGATCGTGTTGGTCGCCTCATGTGACAAGCTTGTGTTGATGAAGATCATTTCTAACCTGATCTTCACTGAAATGAGGGGGCTCCCGTTTGCACTGATGTTTAACTTAATGCTTCCTTACATGTTCCTTCTCATCTACATTCAACTGTCAATCACTTCACAGCTCTGGGCTGTTATTTGTTTTTCTATATATTGTACAGTGTCTATCCTGCAATGTCATGACTTAAATCTACTTAGATCTAGTGTTAAGAAAAGTTCTGAAAAAATCAAACATAACTTTGGTTTAAATTGAACTATTTTGGCTAGGGTTACATAAAACAATATATTGTCAAGGCAAGATATATATTAACGCTTTACAGCAGCTCAGATTAGTGGAATCGTCCACAAATATCTTCGATGCATACATCATTCGCGGGGGTCTTCTCAAAGGTAAATCAATATCAAAACTGAACACGCAAATTTCGCGAAGCGACCTCATATTTGGTGATTCCTCACACGACACGTGAAAGTATTTTGTTTACGAACCACTCATCTGTATTGCATCGCGTACATAATACGATACTCACACGAATCTAGCCGAAATCAACTGGAAGAGTATCCCGTACACATGTGCACGCATTTCGTAAACAGTCCAAGGGACGTAACTCTAACGTACTAATCGGCATCTTTGTTTAGTATCATGTTGGTCGTCCGCATGCACTGTCTGAGTTCGACACTCAAAACGAAATGTTCTATTACTCAACAGACAATTGAATATTTTCCCCAGTTAAATAATCGGGGGAATTTCGAAAAATATCAAGATCTACTCCTACGTCGTTGCATTGTTCCTTTTTATTCACCAATGCCCCCCTTGATTATGTTTAAAGGTTTGTCAGCGCTGAGACCTTCAGCACTTTGGGCTTTTTGCCGCACAGACCTTGTGACTTAGCTGATATAATGTTTAATGTGACGTTTATGTGAGTGGGTGTGGTTTAACGCCGCTTTAAACAATATTTCAGATGTATCAAGGCTATGGACACCAGAAATGGGCTTCCCATATTGTACCCATGTTGGGAATCGAACCGGGGTCTTCGGCGTGACAGACGAACGTTTCAACCACTAGGCTACCCCACTGCCCCCAACGTTTAACGAAACTCGAGTAGCTAGATAGGGATGATAGTTATTGTTTTACGGGGACCGATCTAAACAGAGCAACACATGTCTTCAAAAGGACCCAGCCTGAACTGGTCAATGAAATATATACATAGCCCGTGACAATAGTTAGCAGGAGGATTTCATAGTTGTTTTGTGACACAAATTAATTTACACGTGTCTACGCTGTGCCGTTCCTACCCTCGTGCATTGAAAACCCGATATTATCTTAAGACAATGTTACTGTCGTAAGACTATATTTGATACTTACGAATTCCTATCACTTTGTATGAAACTCAAAGTCCAAAGTCTTAATAATATTAACGGTAAATATCAGTTACTTAGAACTGATGTTAACATGATGTATTTATAATTAAGTTCTCAAAAGAGAACAGAGACTATAGTTGGATCCAAAAGCAGTACTCAGATAAATTTGTTCCACCCAACTGAATGTGCGCGATCGCGCGCGTGTAAGCGTGCGTACTTGCATGTGTGTTCCTTAATAATCGCCTTTTTACTCACTTTAGACTTGCAATTTGATCTTGAAATGTCTACTTCTACAGTGTCAAGATCCAGATGTTGGCATCTGACTGACACGGGTGGGATTACTGCGTGTCTTCTGTTTCCATGATGCACATGTTGTTTACAGTAATATATATGGCGGTTTCGTTATACAGCTTTGAAACCAAACATTAAAAAAATCAGTATCAGCTTCAGTTGGTCATATGATACTGTATTGTAAACCAGTTGATTTCCGACCACTCGATAGTAGCTTGACGAATGTCGCCAACGTTGTACAGAGTTATGTCCCTTCCCCCGCTACTCTCTCCTCATTGCAACTATCGGTGACCGCCAGGGGCGACACAAACTGTTGGCTCATCGGCTGTTGCAAACTCCCGAAACTTACTAGTGTAAAGTAAGGAAATTATTTTAATATTTTATCTAAAACGTGCCATATTGTTTCGTCCTGTTTCTTTATCGGATAACACAATTATATGGGTTTGTTTGCATGCTTCGTTTCGGCCTCGTGAATATTAAAGCTAAACCTGTCATCAGCGACCCATGCATATCGCAGAAGGGGATAGATGGGATCGGGTGGTCAGACTCGTTGACTTTGTCGATTCATGTCATCTTATCTTAATTGTGCCCTTACTGTGGCAATTTGGTGGAATGTCTGACAGAATGGACAGATGTAAAATTGCCGAGCGAGACGTTCCTAAGAAAAAAAATTATAATGAACGGGGCTGTACGATACATCGAACCATCGATGAATTAGGAGATAAACATACTGTGTTGGAAAATCAAATCATATATACACAATTTAGCTAGCTAGTATAACTTCGTTATATACGTCTGACTTTCGTTTATCTCCATTCTACCATACTCATTCATTTTATAAAGATTTTAAACAAATCGATAAAGTGATGGAAAATCAGAGGTATATAACGTGATTATATACCTCTGAATGACTTTGATTAACCAATCACAGTCCAGTATTTACTGAAGTCATGGTAGAAATTTAATTGTAGAGTGTTTGATAGTGGAAATTAATCGATGGTAGAAAAGGAAAAAAGAAAAGCTGTTTACCCCTCAACAGTCACCTCAAGCTCCGATCTCTCCTTCCTATTCTTTCGGAACTTCCCCGTCACTCGTTGAGGGTGCCCTCATGGTACCCGGACGCCGAACCATGGTCAGCTATAAAGACATTCAACAAGCCTTGGACACATATTAGAGACGTAATAACAATATAAGCCCTACATTAGATTTGAATCATAATTTGAATTAAGTGGCCACTCATATATTGAAGGCATGATCAATAGAGACGGTTCGTATTTAGGTCAGGGTCATGCCTTTTATTGGAAAGGCAGGTTATGTACACTGATCGGGCAAATCTTAAACTGTATGCTAAGACATGTTGTTTAACGCCGCACTCAGCAATATTACGTCCATATGGCAGTGGATGTCAAAGTGAGTGAGTGAGTGGGTTTAGTTTTACGCCGCACTCAGCAATGTTCCAGCTATGTGGCGGTGGTCTGTAAATAATCGAGCACGGACCAGACAATCCACTGATCAACAACATGAGCATCGATCTGCACAATTGGGAACCGATGACATGTGTCACCCAAGTCAGCAAGTCTTTCCACCCGATCCCGTTAGTCGCCTCTTACGACAAGCAGTGTCGCCTTGGATGCCAAATACGCAAAATACGTAGGTAACTGGGTGGGGACCAACAGTTTGAGGCTTGACAATTCCATTGTTTAAGGTTTGAACACAATAGTGTATTTATTGAAGCTTCCCAAGCAAATTGCATTTCTCCTGTATCCAGATCAAATGCGAAATCAGTTTCAGAAACAACATTCAAATTATCACCACTGAGTTAGCATGGCTTGAAACTCACAACATACTGAGAAGAATTTAATTTTCCCTGTCTTAGAAATTGCATGACAGGTTGGTAATATGAGAGCTCCCAGGAACTATTTCATAAGCAGAAAAACATGTGATATGTTACGTAGACGAGTTCGGTTATTACTTCAAATCAAATTTCGGATTAAAAACCAGATTAAACATTTCGACTATACACCGTAGGAGAGATAAATCAAATCCTCTGTAGCATCATATTCTTAGCATGTTTATGTTTCCATTAAGAAATAGGTATTGTTTCAATCATACTTGTCCCGAACCTCATTCTCATCACTAACATGTGATGTGATCTATTTTCGAAACTGAACGAGTTTAATTGACCTCAGTGTGATGTGTAACAGATGTAACATGATTCTATCTTGAAAGTGGCATCAGATGCAGGTAGGCATGTAGAAACATTGATGTATGCAGTTGGATAGTGATCTTATAAAGGTCTTGATGTCCTATTGGACTTGATGTCCAAATTTAACCAAAAACAATATTTGCGCCTTTAAAATGAGTTTCTCTGCCACGATGAGTACTAATGCAACAATTAACAACATGCTAATAACATGATTATGACAAAATATATTGGTCCAGTTTGTGTGTTCAGCATCCGACATGTAGATCGATGCTCATGCTGGTGATCACTGGTTTGTCTGGTCCTGACGCGATTATTTACATCCATAAACAAGGGGATGTCAAAATGTTGTGAGCCTCACCACGACATTGATATAAATATAAATAATATATAAATGCAGCTGTTTATATGTTTTATTTGTTTTATTTCTTTTCCTCATTTACTTTGATATTTTATCCTTCATTTTGAGCGCTCAACTTCGTGTTGAGCATTTAGTGGCATTAATGGAACGTGTGTTTGCATGATTGCTGGCTAAAATGTACAAATGTATATCTTTTTTGGAAAATTTTAAACGAAGCAAAGTCTGAGTTAACTGTTAACAAAGTCTATAAAAGGTCATCGACTTTATGCTTGTCAGTACTATTCTTTGTAACTGATGTCACGACTGTTTACTTTATTACATGAAGCAAGCTCGGGTATGTGTGATGTTATAACAGGAAAACATAAAAATGAGTACAATTCTATTGCAGGTATGAATAGTAAGTTGTTTTACTGACTTGTAATATAGGTACAAAGTATTATGAAAAAAACCCGTAAGGTTTGAATAACTCGTTTTGTGCTAGGCCTTAATTATGTATTACATGAACATGGAAAATGTAAACACTGAGTGTTATGCTCAGTTGTGAAAATGATGTCTGGTGTTTTGAAAGGAGAAGGAGTTTCATGGAACTATAGTATGCAGTCTTTGTTTGCAGGTATCAGTAACTGTTTCTTAACGTGGGTACAATGGCAGTTTAATTCTGTGAAATATCATATAAGTGAGTGAGTTTAGTTTTATGCCGCACTCAGCAATATTCCAGCTATATGGCGGAAATATCACATAAAACCGTCCTCATTTATTTGATCCTTTAGCACTTGCAGGGCGAAACCGCATTATCAGTGGTTCGAGTTGCGAGGGGAGCCAACTCTAAATACAGCTTGGAGCTATGACATTCAGACTATATTTATTACTAAAATACCACCTTCAACACCATCCGGGTCTAACATTCTCAGAAACGACCGTACAGTATCATGTTTCATGAATAAACCGCATTGGATACACTTTTATGCATGCAGCGATAACCATTTTGTGTGCAATGAAGTCTGAGGGCAAATCTGGTATCTGGTGCGAAACAGGGACATGCACCTCAGAATCCGCTTCAAGTGACGTACTAACAATACTATGTCATGATTGTTCTCTGAAGATAACTAACTTGAGCGCTCAATATATTAATTTGTGCACTCAACATACTTACTCGTGCGCTCAAGATAACTTAAATTTCATAAGGTCCTTTCAGCATTTTCTTATCCAGAGAACCCCATTACCCACATATGTGAAACTTGGGACATGGTTTTGCTAATGATACCTCCAGAATCTAATGGTAACTTTACATTGGACATCGAGAGTACAGTTAGGCTCACTGCTTTTTGACATCCCCTGGAATATTGCCGAGTGCCGAGTAAAACTATACCCCTTTCTGGTGTCTCCTACCATAGTATTGGTTCAGCCGAGGCGTAAAACGACATTTACTCTTGAAGAAATATGTTTGTTAATTCTCTTGTGACAGAACTGAAACAGGACCTGAAAAAAGGCAGGATAGGGATTATGGGCATGTCACCATGTAAATTGTTCCGCAAATCGTTGTACAGAGTTACGTCCCTTGGCCTCAAGGTAAACTTACAATCGTGAGTCCCAGTTCACTCTGATTATGGTTCTGGGTGTGTCGGCGCCATATGAAGCTGTGAATGTTGTTCTATGCGTCGTAAAACCCCACCCACTCACTCACTCACTAACCCGCCATTCTTACAAAACTGAATGGGACCTTCCTGTGACGTTGCTCGTTCCGGAAGTCTCGACGCTTGCGCAGTAGATCCACCATCCGAAAAGTAAGCCGCAACGTTGGTAGTCCTCTGTTCGTCTAGTACTCCCTGAAACATATACCAAACACTACAGGCTGCCCGGTAAAGTTTACCAGATAGATATACATCTCCCTATCACCGAGCGTATGGTATACTGTTCTTGGGCTAATGTTTCTGGTTCCCCAAACGAAACAAATGACGCAATGCGTCTGGCATGGTTGGACATATGTTCTCTGGTTGAGCGCTAAATTGCGTGTTGCCCGTATGGAACAGTTGCGAGCACCTTACGGGAGGAACTTCGTGATCCCCCTGTCACATGATCCTGGGGCGGGGTCCAGTGCTCGCGCCCTCGACCTCCACAGGCAATTTCATTTGACCCGGAAAGACGAGCCCGAGTTATATCGACGGTGTAGTTTTCCAAGCGAGAGCTTGTAATATTTGTTTTCAGGGAAGGATTTGAGAAACACCTGTAATACGACCTGTTTATTTCGTGCAAACCTCTAGAGCACCGTATCCAGTGGCACTCCCCCAGTTGGCATATTTCTTACCTGCGTTACACAGTGTTAGGTATCGGAGTAACTGAATCCCCGCGGGAAGCTCGGCTGAGATAAGAGCTAGGGTAACCCAATACAGGGTACGTGCGTCTTTGAATGCAGAAGAAAAGAACAAAACCTGAATATCATGGTCTTGGGATCCATTTCCTTTGGTGTCGTGTTCGAAGCGATATGGGGAGCCAAGGTTGACTATTAATATCGCTCAGACCCTCTCGGCTCCGCAATATGCGATTAGCTAACGTTCCTCACCCTTCCAACGCGATGAATCCAGGACGGTAAGGCGATTGGAAGTGATAACAGTACATACTGGGAGATCTAGTTACCTTGCATAGAACACAGGTTGCGCTGTGATAAAAATGTTAGAACTGAAACGCCAGGGAGATTCCTGGCGCTGTAGTCTTCAGTGGTGTGCTGGTATAGTGTGAAAGCTGTAGTGAGTGAATCGGTTAACTCGAATACTCTCCTGAGTCCTGGTCTCCGGCCGTATTCGAAGTATTCGTAGATTGACACCCTATATAAATGTGATTGGCGTGCTGGTATAGTCTGAAGGTTTTAGTGGGAGAATCGGTTAACTCGAATACAGTCCTGAGTTCTGGTCTCTATCCGTATTCGTAGTTCGATACTCTGGATAAGATGTGATTGGTGTGCTGGTATTGTCTAAAGGCTTCAGTAAGAAAATCGGAATCTCGAATACAGTCCTGAGTTCTCGTCTCCATCTGTATTTGTTGTTCGATACTCTGAATGGGCACCGGTTGGTGTGGTGTATAGTCTGAAAGTAGCAGAAAGAGAGCCGGTTACCTCGAATACTGTACGTCCTGATCATGAGTGTAAACTTTGGTTTGTTTCCAGAAATCGGTTCTAGGTCTCAGTCCGTATTGAAAGTATTCGCAGTTCGATACTCCGGATGGGCACTGGGTGGTATGGTGGTTACAAAATGATAACCAGTTATCTCGAACATTGTCCTGAGGTTTGGTGTTTATACGTAATATGTTGGTGTGGTTGTAAAGTCTGAAGGCTATGGAATGATACCCGATTAACTCGAACACTGTCCTGGGTCCTGGGTCCTTATTTTTGAACCGCCCTTAGCCCAAAGATTTCTTAACTTTGATCTTCGCCAATGTTCGCAGGGCTACGAACGTTTTGAGAATAGCTATCCTGGTACCAATCCGTAACATGTCGACGTATGCGTAGTTAGACGCTCTAGACATGCAGGAGCTGGACTGCTGGTAAAGCTTGTATGCTGTAATGGGAGAGTCAGTCAACTGATCATCACCCACACTATGTCGAATTATTCGTAGTTCATTATTTAGAAGCCATTGTGCTTCTAATGTCTGTTGATTATAGTGAGAGAATCCATTAAATCGAATGTTCTCCTGTGTTCTGGTCACCACCCAGAGCATATCGAAGTATGTGTAGTTCGACACTGTGGTAGGACGTCATGTGAATCTGGTTTAAATACAAGTCTGCACATGTTACATTAATATGGTAGAGGGTCAGAAGTGACTCTAACACTCACGTGAGCCCCGTTTCTCGAAACCACCAACGAGTTACATTGCTCGACACAAGCGGAGTAACTAATGCTTCGTTCAGCGCATTCCGCTACATGTGCGCGTCCCTCAAGCTGTTTAAGACCCAACACACCAGCCTTATATAGTCACTTGTCTCCAGTGCCTAAACTTTATTTCATCGTGAATAAACCCTCAAAAAAGATTCGTTCGAAAAGGGTTTTTTCTTGATGTTGGTCGATATATTGTTCTTTAAAACCCGCTTTATGTTTTTTATATAAAAATATAGGAATTTGACATGAAGCCAGCCAGAGATGTGTAAGTGAGATGTATATCGTGCAGAGCATAGTGACAGACTTTTCTAAGCGATAGATTCGAAGCACTTAGAACTGACACGGAAAGGTTGCTGTTGCAGATAACAATGTGTGTCGCTTTTGAGTGATTGTGTATGAAATACATTGTAAATATTTGATACCAAGGCATGCGTGTGGTTCTGTGTGCCCGTGGGTATACGTGTGGTCTTTCATGTGTCTGTATGTGCACGACTAAACTCACACGCACAGGTCACAATTAAGCTGGAATAATGCAGATGCAGCGTGAAACTGGTCACTGACTGACTGAGTGACTGACTGAATGAATGAATGACTGATTGTCTGACTGACTGACTGACTGACTGACTGACTGATTGACTGACTGACTCACTGACTGAATGACTCACTGACTGACTGACTCACTCACTCCCTGACTGACTGACTCACTCCATGACTGAATAACTCACTGACTGACTGACTCACTCACTCATTCACTCACCGTGATATTGCCTAGAGCGGTTGAAATCTCACTCTCTCACTCACTCACTTACACAGAAATGTCCATAATTATGCAGTATTGCAAGATTAACGACTAGTACTACACTAACACCCAGATTGAAAAGGAGCCCCAGCGAAAGATGGAGGATTCAGAGTCCGAGGAAATGCCGACTTGTTTAGGACTTTACCATTACAGATAGGCCTTGAGGTAATGGACAATGCTGTGATTCAGGGACCGTGAGACAGACTATGTCGGTCCAGAATCCTGAACCCGAGGAAATATAGACTTAGGCTTCACAAGATGTACTCATGTGGGGAACCGAGGCGAACGCTTTAGCCACTAGTCTACATCACAGCAAATTTTAGGATTGAAGGGAGGACAAGGTAAAAGGGAAAATAATGCTGTTCAGACGCATTAGAGACATACTCTGAGTGAGGACATGTGTGACCGCCAAAGCTTTAACCACTAGACTATCTCACTGCCCCGCGCCGCTAAGAAAAGAGACTATTGTCAGAAATATACGGTACAGGAATATTTGATGATCGGCGTGACGAACGAACGCTTTGACCACGAGACTAATCACCGACCCTCGGAATAACCACGAATGTATACACCTGTTCCGAGAAATGCTTTCAACACACGTCACTCCCGTACATACTGAGCAACAAAAAACCCCGCAGCTCCGGCTTTTTGTAACGTTTATAAATAAAAGACATAAACATGAACGCTTATTTTTATGACATTTCATTCGTTTGAAACCTGCGTTTCTTTCTCTGTACAGTATTGTACATACTGATTCATGAGTAAATAATCTCTTTGTCCTGGTCACCAAGGTTATGGTGACTGTTGTTTCAGATACACTCTCCTCCCAAATGTCAGATCAAGTCCAGGGACCGCGCCCCAGGGAGATGCACGAGATGCCATTAATGACATGACGTTTGCAACCTTAGATCCTCCCATTGAGCTCGTTGATTTCAATGCATCCTACCTTTCCAATCCAGGACGTTAATATCAATTTTGATAGTCTACAGGGTGATTTACAAAAGTTTTGTGTGACTTGATAATCATTATTGACAAACATGAGAAGAAGACATATCTTAGCTTGAGACCTGTTCATAATTACTTTCGAGAACGACGCACTTCTACGTCGTTTTGTGTAAAATTTCAGTTTTAAATGATCACTCCAGTTGAAGTGATTTTTACTTAATTGCCAGACAAAAGAAAGAATACACCGATTTATGAAGGTGTCTGAAAATGAAATAAAAATGAAAAGGTTATACGATGGAACTGTATTTGATACGGGTATCAAATTATTTTTTTCAATTTAATTTTGCAGTGTTTTGGCGAATGTTTTCAGCCTGGTTCTGAATAATGTTTTTTTTCAGGGTATACTTTCTTTTGCATGACAGTACAGTAATTATAGCATAGAAATATTCCGGGTATATATCGGTGGTCTGTAAATAATCGAGTCTTGACCAGACAATCCAATAATAAGCAGCAAGGGCATCGATCTGCGCAACTGGGAACCGATGACATGTGTCTACCAAGTTAGCGAGCCTGACCACCCGATCGCTTTAGTGGCCTCTTACGACAAGCTGAGTCGCCTTTTGTGGCAAGCATGGGTTGCTGAAGACCCATTCTACCGAAGGTTTTCACGGGTCGGTATTTTACACATTGCACGAAAACGTCTGTGCTTTAACATTGAGTTCACAATATTCCACCCTGGACAAATCCATTAGATTAATTTCAATATCCTAACCTGTAAAAGTTATGTTGTTTCCTCTCAGCCAAACCGGAGTGATGCTAAATTCAGAAATAACAAAACTCGTTAACAAACATGATCATAAAACTGTTTCAAAATGTGAAATTTATAATGTCAACCTCGGATGATATACCAAAATGTTGAAGGATCCACATAGAGAATTACGACATTAGTTGCTATGGTAACGCGGCTTTTGAAGTACACGACGATGCAATATTACTTCAGCGTCATAAAACATTAACGATCACATGCCTCGCTATTTCTTAGAATTAATAAGCAGTTTAGACTATCGTTAGGCGTGTTAATACTTTCCTTTGACTATATTTGTGAAATATTAATCATTAAAGCTTATATGAACACATTTTGACTGTACATTGTTCTTTAGAGAATCTGAATCCTATTTCGTTCAGGGGGAAATTGTCTGAGCGCGTGTCGATACATTTCATGATATATAGAGATCATGATATATAGAGATCATGATTACGCGTTACACATGAACATTCAGGTTCTTTAGCATCCTTTTGCAACAGGCGACCAACGGTGACGGGGTGGCCAGGCTCACTGACTTGGTTGACACATGCCATCGTATCCCAGTTGCGTAGATCGATGCTCATGATGTTGATCACTGGATTGTCTGGTCCAGACCCAGTTATTTACAGACCGCTGTCACGTACCTGCTAAACTGCTGCGTGCGATGGCAAACAACGAGCAAACTAGTAATTATGTGTGTGTTTTGGGATGATAATTTTCCTGAAACTTTGTGTTTAGTGAGCCTTAATGGGTATCGTACGCAGTGATTACTCCTAATGCATGATATTCACAATCGTAACCACTCAGTCGAAATGTGATCCTTATCATACAATGGCATTGTGAAATTTTGTCATCATCATCATCATCATCATCATCATCACGTGAAAGGAGAACTTCGGGAATAAATAACATCCAATCACTTGATATGTAACTTAGTGATTGAAGCGTAAAATAGCGACGAGTCTTTTAGTGAACCAACAAATGCAATTTTTACGCATGTTTCATATCAGTAATATATGATGATAAACAAAATGCAGTCAGTATTTCGAGTATCGGAAGAAATCCCTCCGATGGTGAAAAACAATCTTAGATAGATTAACCAAAGTATATCATGCAGGTTGACAAGGTTTATGATAAGTTGCGGTAATAGACATTTATACGTAAAGCCGCTAGAGAGGAAATATTCTGTCAAAGTGATGTATTGGTGTGAAAAAATGTACGATGTTGATGAAATGTCAAGAAGGTGCTTTGTGTATTTTGAGAGATGTGCTGCTTAATTGACATGATTTATGTAACGTTGAAAGTGAGTTTTGTGCATACACAGCTATAAAGTGTTTAGGTATTGGGCACAGAGGGGTTATTTAGCGCGCGCGTGTCTGTACTGAAAGTGAGTGGTGGTATTGTGTATTGGTATGATATGCTGGTAGGGCAAGCCTCTAAGGTGTGTTTGTAAGGTGTCTTTGGTAGGGTGTGTTGGTAGGTTATGTTTGTCAAGTGTGTTTGTAAGGTATGTTGGTAGGGTATGCGAGTATGGTGTTTTTGTAAGGTGAGTTGGTAGGGTACGTTTGTAGGCTCTGTTAGTTGGATGTGTTGGTAGGGTAAACTAAATTCACTCACTCGCTCACACTGTCATTCGCTCACTCACTCACTCGCTCACACTATCACTCACTCACTACCTAGCTCACACTATCACTCACTCACTCCCTCGCTCACACTGTCACTCACTCGCTCACACTGTCACTTGCTCACGAATCGAATGGTAGGTTATGTTTGCCAAGTGTATTTGTAAGGTATGTTGGTAGGGTATGCTAGTATGGTGTGTTTGAAAGGTGTGTTGGTAGTTTATGTTTGTAATGTGTGTTGGTAAGGAACGTTTGTAGGGTCTGTTAGTTGGATGTGTTGGTAGGGTATGTTCGTAAGGTATGTTGGTAGGGTGTATTTGTAAGGTGTGTTGGTAGGCTGTTTTGGTAACGTTTGCTAGTAAGTTATGTTCGTAGGGTGTGTTTGTTGGGTGGGCTGGTAGGTTATGTTGGTGGGCTGTTGATAAGGTGTCCTGATATTGATATTGTGTATTGTGTGGAGTATATCTGTAAAACCTGCTCAGTGATTCAATGGTCAAATTTTGCTGTGACAAACTGCGTCCCTTGGGCTAGCTGAACATCTGTGATCGTGAGTTGGAATCCACTGATAATGTTACTTCGTGTGTCATCACCATCCATGTAGTCGTCTATAGATCTGCATTACTTCGGGTTGTCCACCCTTAAGCTGACACACAGCGATATACCTATACATTATGTTGACAGTCAAGTCACTAGCTCTTCTAAGGAAAGATTTGGAGGTTCAAATTTCTAACAGAACAATTCATTTCATTTTAACTGACACCATTCTAACTTTCTCATTCATTTTTTGCGATAAATACTAAAACTAACACCAAAGGTTTGGTGACGTCTGATGAAATGAATACTCCCCCTTTTTTATACCATACTAATAAACATTTCAAAAGCGGAAGGCAAGGTAATGTTTCTGCTGGTTTAGACGGACGGTTTATATATTGTGAATGCTGCAAACGTTGTTATCAAGATATTAAATCTCCACTTCATCATGACAGGTGCGGGTTAATTGGGTTTATTTCAAGATTTTTGCAGTTATACTACCCCTGGATAATCATGATGCTGAATGTGGATGCTACACAGTTTACTGACTCTAGACGATCAGTTCTTGGGTTATACTTTGCTCTTGGTTTATCAATGTCAACGTCCAGGCAGGGTGAAAACAAGTATCATGTTCCAACTACCTGGCGAACAAACGACATCTTGCGCTCTCCCTGTTGTATTCCCTGGACAGTTTCGGCAAGGAGACCATGTCACTCCACCATTTCAGTCATTCCTCAATCACAAATGTCCGCTCGCTGATTGCAGCGGTTGGGTAGCCTCACATTTAAGACGTTCCCTCTTCACGCCGAAGACACAAGTTCGAATCCCCGCATGGGTCCAATGTTTGAAATCCATCTCTAGTGACCCCAGTGTGATATTGCTGTTACCAAAAGCAGCAGCTTGACACTGAATTCACTCTCACTCGCTCATACTGTCACTCGCTCACTCACTCGCTCACACTGTCACTCGCTCACGAATCGAATCGTAACCAGAGCGAAGTTAAGCCTTGAAGATCCGGGTTAAAATAGGTCTTCAGCAACCAATAATGTAATATTGGTAATTATGCCATATAATGCAGCGGTTGGGTAGCCTCATATTTAAGACGTTCCCTCTTCACGCCGAAGACACAAGTTCGAATCCCCGCATGGGTGCAGTGTTTGAAGTACTTTCATTTAAATAATATGATTTAAATCTTTGAACATTATTACTTTTTCAAAGTTTTGCCCATCAGTCAATAAGAATCGACCGCATTAATCCTTTGTCGTAATTATGTCTAATTCAACATAGGTATACGTAGCATTCATGTTTTTCAGAATGAGTGAGTAGTATGAACAGTGTATTTAGCCATATTCCAGAAATGGGAATCACACTTGTTTCGGCTGAACGCTTCTGCCACTTGATTACTCTCACCGCCCCCGATTCACGAGTATATGTATGCATGATGACACAGATTAACAAATGACTTTCCACAAGATTGTATCAAAGTGTGTGGTTTTTTCCATAATGAAGAGCAATATTTCAGCTGTTGAAGTTTTGTGGTAAAATCGACAATGTTTTTGGGTGTGGGTGTGACTTGGGTTTGTTTCTATAATTAGCAATATTCCAGCTATATGGCGGCGGCCTTTAAATGAACGAGTCTACACTAGACAATCTGGAGATAAAAAGCATAAGCATCGATCTACGTGTGCCAGTCACGTCAGAGAGCCTGACCACCCGATCCCGTTAGTCACCTCTTATGACAAGCATGGGTGGCTAAAGACAAATTCTAAGCTGGCTCTTCACGGGCTGCTACGGACTGTAGCCGTTTCCGTCGATGTATCTCTCTCTCCCTCCTCCCAAGCTCGGGCATCCGTTAAGCATTCCTGAATATTCTTTTATTCAGTTGTCAAATTTGAATCGCGACTTTTGTGCATTAATTGTCAACGGTAGCATTGAAAGTTTGAAAAAAGTACCATAAAACAATAGAACGCTGCCTTCCAGGTGATGTTGAATTACTTAGTTTAAGGTTAGTTATTTGATTGGTCAGTCCAAATTCAAGAATGGTTTTTCTGACAAAAGATGTAATGGAATGCCCTCGAATATTTATGTAGCGGTTGCGAGCACCACGATCTGGATCTATTGAGATTGGATCAACAGAAAGTAACATACAGGAGTATTGTATAAAATCAGATTTCGTTTTTTTCGGTCTAGACATATCTAAATTAGATATATGCTTGGCGTTAATGTGATAGACATTTAGATCCCGTTAGGAAAGAAACATCAAAGTGAAACTGTAGATGGTGTAGATTATAATTACAACTTGATCTTTATCAAATGTCACGTTACACTTAGAGAGTAGTAATACCACTACATTTTTAATGTCAGTGTGTGGATGTGTTACTACTTTGATGCAGACATAAACAGATCAGGTGTATTAACAAGGTGGAACTTGGTGTCCCCAAGAAAAAGGCTTCCACAGAACATTTGTATGAACAACCCGATGTCACTTGGTGTCCGCAAGAAAGATGGTTTTCCATAGAACAGGCTAGCTATTCTCGAAACGTTTGTAGCCCTGCGAAGTTCTTAAGCCCATTCTTAACACATTGGCTACGATCAAAGTTAAGAATTCTTAGGGCTACGTTAAACAATAAGAGCCCTGGGGTATGAACCCGGTGGAACTTGGTGTCCCCAAGAAAAAAGTTGCCCATTAAACCAAACAACAGGGTTATTAACAATCAGATGGAGCGCGGTGTCCCTTAGAAAGATGGTTGTCCACACAACAGGTGTACTAACAATCACATGGAAATGGTGTTAACAACCGGAACTCAAAGTCGCCTAGAAAGGTGGATGTCCACACAATGGGTGTGTTAACAATCAGATGGAGCTCGGTGTCCGACAAAAAGATGATTGTCCACACAACAGGTGTGTTACCAATCGGAGTCAGCTTGGTGTCCCTAGAAAGATGGTTATCAACTCAACAGGTATTTTACCAAGCGGTCGGAGTTCGGAGCTCGGAGCTCGGAGCTCGGAGCTCGGATGGTTGTTCACAGAACATTTGTATGAACAGGGTGTGTGCTGCTACATTGCTTCTCTTGGAAAGTTATGGGGAGACGGTGGCTTGTGGGATATGCTCTCTGATTCTGGAGTTTATGCACTATGTACAGCTGAGCATATGCTTATGGGGAGTCGGTTTCATCGGTTTCATTCGAGGACTGACACTATTTTTTGAAGCTCTCATGTCTGCTCTCTTCATGACCTTCTTTGATTGGTGTCACAAAAGTGATAGTCTCAACGATGTACCAGCGTATTTCTGGTAATCTCTTGTGACATCACGACAGAGAATGGTGAAATGAATTCTGAGAAGATAACACCCATCAAAAATCTGAATGAGGGCTTTCTGCGGTTCATTTTAGCAAAGTTTCCTGAATACCAGCAAACGGAAAGTAAAGTTTCTCCAACCTTTGCATCTTGACTACCATTGAGGCAATACTAATCCTTCTGCGCAGCATCAGGACTGAGAAAGAAGGTAACTGGAAACTCCACTTGCTTACCCAAAGTGCGATGCTGCCATATTTGTACAGTGCACACCGAACAAACTATGTTCGTTGGCTACCAGTCTACATTCATGTTGCACCGACCTGTTGCTGTCAGAAATGCATTTGAAATTGGACAGTTCACATTCAAGGGAAAAACCCGTACGAGTTAATGGACTGATACGGGACTCGAAACACTCGGGATTCAAAGAGTGAAGGTGGTGTTGCTGGCCTAACACGCATGACATTAGTATTAATTCGATGGACTCTTACCAGACATATGGATGGATATTCCTCTAAATCCAGAGAGTAGTAGTAACAGGGAAGACACCACCCATGATGAGTGCAAACCGACCCTGATGAAGAAAGATGAAGAACACGTCAGTGATCTAATCAGTCACATCCAGAACAGCATGACTAATCCGTTTGATACAGATTCTCACCCTGAAGTACTCCTGAATATGGCAACTGGTTTACATGCACCAACTGAAGTGCAACACTCCCTCATGACTATAAAAGAAACAGGCGAGAAAAACCTCGAGAGATTTGTGAATTCTCCATTGAAGACGGACTCAGGTCTAAACTTTTACAGTCCAATTACAAGATCAGGGATGAAAACAGACACGACAAAGGCAACTAAATTCAAGGGCAAGGAAGGAACCATTTTATCAGCCAGAGTTAGTCCAGAAATCATATTTAACGAGCTCTAAATCGTGCTACATGTCGTGAAGATGTCATTCTGGATCTGTCATCCTGCCGGACCCGTTCCCACTTCACTTTTCCATGAAGATGGCACTTCTGGTTATCTGGGCCACAAACTAGAGCACAAACGTATACTGAAATGCCCTCCGGTATGTCCAGTGAGACCGTTTATATTTGAGGTGACATGGTAGTACTCCCGATGATGTCTGGGAACACCTTTTCCACATCTGACAACTTAGCAGACTCCTTCGTCAAACAGCTGTTTCACTGCTTCAACAAATCAGATGTTGTTGTGGATGTTTTTGACAGGTACGACCATGATGAATCCAGTAAATCTGGAGGGAGAAACAGACGGAGAAGGACTGGAGCTGCATGTCGCCATTATCACGTAAATTGGGGTCGATGTATACTACTATGCAAGAAATTCATGAATGTTGACATCAATAAAAAAATCTCTGGTTAGATTCCTTTGTGGCTATGCACATTCATGTTCCGGACCATCTAATGGACCTCCTGAAAGAAGGTTGATGCTAGCTGGTTGTTTCAGCAATGGTGGGAAGATTGTATCTATCTCTGTTAAAGGTAAGAAGGAAGAAGATGCCCTCTTCTGTGACAATGAAGAAGACACCAGCATGACTCTTCATGTTATGCATGCAGATGTGGACTCTGCTTCTAGGTCCATTCGAGGCAGCACCATATCGAAGACACCTGACACTGATGTTCTTGTCCTTGCCATTCACTACCTTCTTAAAATTACCAATATGACAGAGCTGTGGATTGAAAAACAGGAACATTATCAAAGATGACAGATATGAGACGCTTCATACCGCTTCATGAAATCTGCTGTGCCGTATCACTTTTTCTCTGTGAAATAGTATCAAGTGTCCATGCTTTCACTGGATGTGACAGCACTTCCATCCTCTTTGGAATTGGCAAGAAGACATCTACAAGGCTCTCTCAGACAACATACAGACCTATCAGTGCTTTTCTTCAATGGCAGCATCCAATTCAGGAGAGGCATTACCTTCAGCTAGAACCATTACATCACAATTATATGACCCGAAGGGAAAGCATCAACACACTCACAGTAACCTAAACAGTCTCAGAGCCAAAATGTCCATTACAAATGATGCGAGGCTTGCAAAACTGTTTCTCACAGCATGCAAAACGTGTCTATTGACAAAGCAGATTATGGTCGTCCAAAACGAGACCTTGGATTTCCCTTGACCTTTGGATGGGAGAAAGAGAATGAGGAGTTGGTGCCTTTGTACTCTGACGAGAACTACATGACTTTCCATGTTCCTGTAAGACCAACAATGCATGCTCCGAAACATCAGACTGTACTTACCGTCTGCAAATGTTGCCATGTACTAAAATGTGCACCTGTCATCAGGATGAAAACTGTATAAATCAGTTAAAAGGGATGAAAACTGTATAAATCAGTTAAAAGGTTAAGCATTCACATCAACAGAAACCAGAATTATTTTATTGATAGACATTGACAATCCTGTATGAATATAATCCTGGAAGATTTAGAACACCGTACTTCTCCAAAGACTAATTTTGAGAGGTTCGAAGGCATGTACCTCTATTTTATGCTGTATTTGAAATCTTTGCCCAGAGATAGTGTTATCTAATAGAGTACATGATTTCTATTGCCTGTTAGGTCAGCGATTGTATATTGTCACACAAAGTAAATGACTCTTGTATTACCTGAAAGAAAAAAATATTTGTACATTTAAAAAAGCCACTTTTCACTCAGCAAAAATGTGGTTTTCAGGTATTTATCTTTATTATTGCCCCTCGGTCATTGTATTAAATAAGAACAATTAAAAATATGCTTTAACACCACTGTAGATGGAAACGTAACCACAAAATATAGGATTTATATATTTACATAGAACGTGGAATTATATTTTTCGCGGGGTCTTGGTGGGGTCACATGTCATGATTGTTTTTAAAAGCTGGACCATATTTGGTTACCACATCATATTAAAATAGGTAAATAAGCTTTGAAATGAGGCATAATATGTCCATACAAGAGATGGGGGACATTAAACTCCTTTATTTTGGAATATTTTTAGTCGCTGCTCTCCTTATAATGATCATTTGTTGTTAGAATTGTCAGTTATCCCCTAAAATTGCTGTCATGGCCTATAACAATCGATTGCTGTTACATTTGTTCCCCAAAGTTGTCAGTCACAACATACCTTTCGGGACGTCAACAGACTGTCATCATCAACGGAGTTACCTCTGAATATAGTGAACTTGAGTTCGGAGTGCCCCAAGGCTCTGTCCTAGGCCCAATACTTTTCACTATATATACAATCCCCGCTGGAGACAAAGCGAGGAACAATAATCTCAGTTTTCATCCTTATGCTGATGACACACAACTCTATCTCGGATTTAGGCCACTGATACCAACGTCAGTCGCTAATACCTTTGAAAGGGTGGAAAAGAGCATTGCTGACATCAGATGCTGGATGTCAACAAACTTTCTTAAACTTAATGATGAAAAGACTGAGCTCCTGATTATCACATCAAAGCAAATGAAGTCCAAACTTGAAGTTCCCAATTTACAAATTGGCGGCACCACTGTTGAGCCAAACAAGCACGCTCGAAACTCTGGGGTAATCTTTGATTCAACCCTCTGCATGGACAAGCACGTCAGCAACATCTGCAAAAATGCATACCACCAACTCAGAAACATCGGACACATCAGAAAATATGTAGACGAGGCTGCCCTAAAAAGTCTTGTACATGCATTTGTAACATCACGATTAGACAACCATACACCAACCTGGACGTACACTGAGATCGGCAGACCAGAAAAATGCTGACAGTTCCACCATTTCGGACCAACACATATGGTGGCAGAACCTTCAGCAGAGCAGGCGCTGCTCTGTGGAATGGGCTACCGTTGGATGTCAGGCGATCTGAAAATTTCAGCAGCTTCCGGTCCACACTGAAGACCATCCTCTTCAAAAGAACTTACGACTGAGCGCTCTTGAGCAGGAGTACTTTCTGATAAGATGGCGCTATATAAATGCATTATTTATTATATTATTATATAATGTTCAAGTTGCCATCTCCCCGTGAATGCCTCTACAACTTCTGTGAAATAGTTAGCTCTGCAATATCGCAGCACAACCCTAAGACCAGGTCCTTTCAGTGTACAATATAAGTTGTCCAATGGTCACATGAGTTGATGTTCCCTCGATGTTTGTTTATGTTCGCTGAGTCCGAAGGACTCACTGATCTGCATTAGCAAAATATCGGTATTTTCCGTACATCATACGTGATTCGGCATTCCCAGCGGGGTACGTGGAAAATGTTGCGTATTTGTAAGCTGGGTACATTGAAAATAGTAAAAGTGCGCTCAGCCAACCAGAAAGCGACATTTATGAGTGAGATAGGATATTTGGGTGAAATGTGATAAGATTTCACCGTTCCAGTCACCCCATATCACATGACATCTTCGGTACTGTCTAAATTATCCCGATGTCATTTGGATTTGTCTTTAAGCTGTACTATTGTAACGCTGAATCTCATTGTAACACTGTAACAGGTGTTTATATTTCACCATTTAATATCTAACTCAATGTCTGTCATCTGATAACACAAACCACTCCCGTTTCTCAATACAGTGTTCTTTTTTTCCTCTTATTTGCCCTGAAGATTTATTCAGCGTGTTTGTTTCCAACTACTGTAAAACATAGATCGGGGTGAGAACGTTACAGTTTTACATCGCATCGGCAACAAATGACGGGGAGATCTATGTATTTTCGAAAGTTCAAATTCAAAACTGATATGACACTATTATTGAACAGATCAAGTAGAATAGAATAAAACCGGATCGCCACTGTGCTCAGGTGACTGTCTATGTTCGAGATCGAGATCTAGATCGCGAGATCGAGAGAGAGAGAGAGAAAGAGAGACCGAGAGAGAAAGAGAGACCGGGAGAGAGAGAGAGACAGAGAGACACAGAGAGAGAGAGACAGAGAGTCAAACAGAGAGAGAGAGAGAGAGAGATTCAGCTGGTTGCATAGGATTGCTATTTAGTCCAAGTTTTCTTTAATTTTTTAATATAAATCTGTGATATTGTGAAATATGATACAGAAACAACAACGTTTCGATATAACTCTTCCAAGCAGATTCGTCAAACTTCTGGTTATCCTGTTCACATAACCTGGAACAGGGATTTAAATCAGTCATTTCACTGCACAAATGCAGCCGTTTGCTTCCACCGAAACACACAACTTCTTGTTGTGGTAGTTATGTTGAATAGGCACAAATGGTGTAAATAATATCTACCTGTCAGGTATTCAAACGATTTGAGATATCCAATAAATGTCAGGATGTACATGAATAACTAACTGACTAACTTAAGTATACACTCGCATTTCAGTAGGCTAATTAGTGTGTAATTGTATCCCCTCGTGTGAAATATCACGGTGTCCTAGCCTAGTGGTTATCGCCTTCGCTTGTCACGCTGAAGACCCGGGTTCAATTCCCCGTATGGTTATAATGCGTGAAGCACATTTCTGGTATATCACGAGGTGATATTGCTGAAATATTGCAAAAAGTGACGTAAACCTAAACTCACACGGGTACGGGTTCGAATCCCGGATGTAAGGATGTAACATATGTTATATTTGAGATTACACTATCTTGGTAAAGTACAAATTCTTGTACTTTTTGAGTTGAGTCCCATCCGGGATTCGAACCCACACCCTCAGAGTCAGGCACCTAATCGCCTGTAAGGAAACAATTAGAACTAAGCTGCATGCAGTGGGTTCGTAGAAAAGTCGAGGAATTCCATCACCGATTTTGAAACCTAGACAAAATGACACAATCGTTTAAGTTAAAGCATGAAATACATAAAAAATGAAGTGAAGACATTATCTATTCACTTTCAAGAAGATACTTGGATCTGTTATTAATATTAACTGAGTACTTGTGTATTCCTGTTCAATCAGACCTCTTTCACATGACAGAAATATATCTACTTTCTATTGGACATTTGATATGTATTAAATCCATTGCCTCATAACCTCCCTGACAATGCATGGGTAAACAAAATGCCAGGTTATTTGAAATAATTATAGAATTGAAACATTACGGTCTACCAAAATTATTTTAAACGAAAAGCATATCGCTCACTTGCCCATCAACAGACAGTTTCTCAATCATAACCTGACGCACTTCACGTTTGCCAGCTGTAGCAACTTTTAAAGAACCACATAGAGCCTTTATTGTTAAATATAGAGCTCAGGTATTTGATGATTAAACAGAGTTAAACTGAATCTTAAATGGAATACGCACCTACAGCCATCATCACTGTTAAAACGTTTTCTGAAATATACACAAGGACAAAAGTGTCGCAACACCTATAATTTTAAACTCCTAAACATATGTACCTATTTATTAACATAACTATGTTTTGTGTAATTAGTTTGTCCCTAATGGCGCACCATACAAATATACACGTGAACAAAAGTATCACAACACCTATGATTCTGAAACCCTTGCAGGAGATGTTCTTTGTCATCCATCGACTATGAGCCTATAACCATAAAGCAAATCAAGGTCCGCCAGCGTTCAGGTCGGTCAGGAGTGACAGCTCCTTGAGAACACAAAGCTCTTCTCAAAATATACAAGATGTCATCCCTTCATTTCAGGTGGCACGTACATCAGAGCGCCTTCTACATTGCCGTTTGTCCAAAAGCACAATCCGAAATAGACCGGACATAGAGCCAGATCAGACGTGCAGAACACAGCACGACAGCTCGCTGTCAGTCTGCATGTTACTGGATGTTGACATCTGGGGAAGGTGTAGTGCTTGGACAAACGTCGATTCTGTTCTGTCTCATGGTCGAACTCATGATAGAACAAAGCCAGAATGGCTGAACTCCTGTTTGGCACCACAGGAACACTGCGGAATAACATTGAGTAAGTACCGTATAGCGGGAATGTCTTGATGGTGTGTTGTGTCTTTGACAAAAGTATAACCCTGACTTTGTGACAAACTCAGAGTAGTCATCATAGAATGGGTTGTTATAACAATTTCGATGCTCACTCTCTGAACATGCTTGAGGGACGACATTGCCAGGTCACACCGTTTGCTGTTTCGTACGCCAAGAAGCGGTGGCAACTCTACCTGGAGTTCTGATCGCAATCTGTTTGTGATATTATAGGTCGCTGTGAACTCGAGAATCAAGAATGAAAGGCAATGCATCAAAGTCAAACTCAACTTCTTGGACCGTGAGTGAGTTTAGTTTTTACGCCGCCTTTAGCACTATTCCAGCAATATGAAAGCGGGGGACATCAGAAATGGGCTTCACACATGGGCTTGTGCCCATGCGGAGAATCCAACCCGGTCCTTCGACGTGACGAGCACATGCATTTTTTATGACCAGGTACGCCAGGACCTTTCTGGGACAGAGATGGTATCGCATTAGTTACTCCAGATAATGACATTCTGCTCGATAAAAGTTACTTTGATACTGTTAATAGTAACACAGTTCTACCATGAAAATATCGGGTATTGCGATACTTCGTTCCATGAGTATAGAAACAACGCCCACAGTGTCGCAACAGTTATACCGAGTGAACAATCATGTGAACTTAAATAGAAACATTTTAGAAACCATTAAAAATAAAGGTTTAAACCTAGCTTTACAGATGTGGATTGTCTTATGCGTTAGATTTGATACTATAAATTAGAGCCTTCACAAGAAACAACATAAAATACTTATAGACGTATCTTACAGGTTGATCCTACGTCAGTGTAGATTGATTTCAGATAGAAATGATACCGAGTATCTTGATGCAGAACTAGTTCATAAAAAAATCGCAACCACAAAGAGAAACGGTATTTGAGAAAGATATTGAAAATGTAGATGCATCAGATAATGTAGAAGACTTTTGGAAAGCCATGACGAAACACAGCGAATCGAAACGTAGTTTCAGTAATGTGTCACCTGATAACTGGATTGAACGTTTCAGTTCACTGCTCCTATAGATTGTCCATAATGTGACGATGATATAAAACACTTTATTGACAACCATGATGTTACTAATTGTGATCAGTGTAAAGCTGTGACCACATGCTCTGTTATGAAATTACTGATAACTAAATTAGAAAAACAGGCCATAACTTGTAAACCAGTAAATTCCCTGGGGCAGATGGTATCCCGATGGAGTCATATATTGTTACCTTTATATGCTCTTCAAAAATAGTAGGGGATCTTCATTATTTCAATTTACGATTAAAAATATTTAGGACATTTATCGGAGTCAATCAATGTTGATGTGATATTATTGAATGTTTTGAGGGTGCATCACCATTTGCACTTCCTTACAACCATAGGTTTTTTGGAATGTAGTCCCTTTTTAAAGGTGATTGGTGTATGACATCTAATTTGCATGTATACGATTTTCATTTTAAAACAAACGACTAGGTACAAGCACTAACAAATGTGTGATGCAAGATGAGTGTCAAAAATAATGTTCTAAGTGATTTCTCGAATTCTTGAAAAATAGTCAAAATCAAGAATGGGACGCTATGCACTTGTAAGGGGTTACTGCGTTGTGCACGTGCATATCATCCGTTGTTTACTGGTCGTAATAGAGGGAAATGGTGGTGCGTTCATAGGATGTCTGTCCTTGAAACGTTTAATGTTTACCAAATTGAAAGTTCCTATCGAAACTGAAAGTTTATTATCCCCTATTTTTTTCTGAAGAGTATGTAAACGTCTTTACAATGAAATTCTTAATACGGGGAAACTGCAAGAAGCTTGGCACTTATCCGTATTGTCCCACTGTAGAAGACAGGAAATATAGATGAGCCAAATAATTATAGGGAAACAGCGCGTCTACATATTATCAATAAAGTTTTTACATCAATACTTGGCACGCCTATGAAATTCTGGATATCAACTGAAGAACTACTCATTGTCATTAACTGGCATTCGGGACAACTACTATTGACTAGATATTCATACCTAACTCAATTATTCATAAATGTGTAAGGAAACACGTGGCAAATTCTTTTGAGTGTTAGTAGACTTCAAAACAACATTTACTTATGTTGATAGGAATAAGCTGTTGTGTGTTCTGAACAATGGTTTACATGTACATGGCAAAATAACCTCGTGCTTTGCAATATGTACTCATATGTGAGAGCAACTATGAGAACCAATATGCACACTATGACTGATGCATTTAAATCAACTGTTTGGGTTCGGACAAGGCTGTATATGGTCTCCCTTTCTATTTATTTCATATATAGAGGGTCTCGTAAACGATATTGTGAATAGCGAATATAGTGGTGCTTTCACTGATGAAAATGTAGATGCATTATGTGTCTTACTATTTGCGGACGACGTCGCCATATTCGAGGGTAATGTCATTAACTCGCAGACGAAAATACATGTAGATGTTCTTGAAACATATTGCAAAAAGGTGGGTACTGTCGATTAATACCGAAAAGACTAAAATTGTTGTATTCAAAAATGGTGGTGCCCTATCAAAAATGAAAATTTGATTGGCCCTGAAAGCCCTCACGAGCTTGTGACGTTCTGTGTAAACAAACCGAGAAGACATGATGTCCTATCTAAAAGAACTGTGTCGATTTAAATGATCTCTTTTTCCCAACTACATTCCTTAAGATTTTTTTATGGCAAAATTCAACCAATCTTGCTCTACGGCTCAGAAGTTTGGGGGGGAATGTATCGCCATAACACTGAAAAAGAATACTTTAAGTTTTGCAAATTTCTCCTAAGAGTTGCCTGCTGGCTTTCTAATAAAGCTGTTTTAGCAGAATGTGGAAGACAGCCGCTTCATGTCAATTGTAAAACAAGAATTATTTCAGACTGGTGACTGGTTACGTCAGCCAGCCACAAGACATTCTAAACGTTGCTACAAACCACGGTGATAATAGAGATACACATTGGACCTCTTCAGTCAGACCAATGCTATTTCAATGCGGTTTTGCATGTGTATTGATCCAACAAACAATTGAAGATCCTAATATGTTCTTGAAGGTATTCAAACAACGATCTTCCGTTATTGGGAGCTCCAAGTATTTGTATGCATATTCATTATTTAGACATGGCATTGTCTGTGAAACATATTTAAAAGTAGCTCCGTAGATCTCCTACAAAATTTAGATGCTGCATTAGTAAACTGATTGTACAAACCTATACATGATCCAAAGATGATACGAGCTCTGCCATGTGCGCCCATTGCGTCAGTATTGTCCAGGACCAGTATGCGTGTTTTGTTATTATGCCCTGTTCATTCTGATTTACGCAACGGATATATACCTCCGTATTATGGTGTAAATCCCAACATACAGACAGTTTGTGAATTAACTTAACATGTTAAATATGTAAATGCTATTTTACGCCTAGCCATATTTGCAAACACAATTCACAGCGTTTTATGGTGTCTATAAATACCAATGCATTTTCCACGCTGGCGCTCTAAAGACAATTGTGTAAAAATGTCACTAGCCTCATGGCCACTCTACGAAATAAATCTATCTGTCTGTCTGAAATGATACTTTGTCTTGATTAAATTTGTAAGCACAACGTGTATCATACCGTCTCAGTTTCTTGTTGTCTTTTAACATCAAATGTACATGAAAAAATACATTTATGTAAGTAATTAAAACTGTATTTCTGTAAAATGTGAGTATTTAAATGTTAAATGATCTCGGCATCGTTGTGTTAAATATCAAACATGTGCTCTTGTTGTTTTGTTTAAGTAAATATGTTATACAGTACAAAAACATTTTTCAACTTTTTTTGGCGAAGTGACTTAGTATTAATATGTACATTTCACCTCCGCAAGGGTAAACCTGCAATATGCTTGCAGTTCAGAGTTGCGTCCCTTGGTTTATATGGAATCCGACTTTAGGTATACGATCGAGGGTTTGTCAGTCCCATGTTTGAACACGGTTGGCTTTAGTCGAGAGGTAAACGTGTCATTTACTGAACCATGTTGCACCTGCACATTAG
Organism: Haliotis asinina; assembly: GCF_037392515.1. NCBI lineage: Eukaryota > Metazoa > Mollusca > Gastropoda > Lepetellida > Haliotidae > Haliotis > Haliotis asinina. The sequence continues at coordinate 46,195,211 of NC_090285.1, forward strand.
ACCAGCCACAATGAAATGAGTGTACCACTGCATTTGTGGCAAGTCTCGGAACTTGAGGTGAGAACGAGATCATGACTTGTAAAACTCCAATGGAGCAGGTCTTGCTACATTGACATATTCACAGAGAGATGACGCGTGGAGAGTGAGAGAGAAACAAGTGGGATGATGAAAATAGATGGGACCGGATGAATAAAGGTGTTAGGTTCAAAGTGTTACGAGATGGAGCGTATGAACAAAATGACGAAGAAGTGAGAGAACAGTCCATAGGAGTGACAAACTGGAAGCGAGAATGGGTGATAGTATATGAAGCGAGAATGGGGAAATAAGGATAGTGTGTGATAGAGTGAGAGAATGAAAGATTGAGTGTGTGATAGAGTGAGAGAACGAAAGATTGAGTGTGTGATAGAGTGAGAGAACGAAAGATTGAGTGTGTGATAGAGTGAGAGAACGAAAGATTGAGTGTGTGATAGAGTGAGAGAACGAAAGATTGAGTGTGTGATAGAGTAAGAGAATGAAAGATTGAGTGTGTGATAGAGTGAGGGAATGAAAGATTGAGTGTGTGATAGAGTGAGGGAATGAAAGATTGAGTGTGTGATAGAGTGAGGGAATGAAAGATTGAGTGTGTGATAGAGTGAGAGAATGAAAGATTGAGTGTGTGATAGAGTGAGAGAATGAAAGATTGAGTGTGTGATAGAGTGAGAGAATGAAAGATTGAGTGTGTGATAGAGTGAGAGAATGAAAGATTGAGTGTGTGATAGAGTGAGAGAACGAAAGATTGAGTGTGTGATAGAGCGAGAGAATGAAAGATTGAGTGTGTGATAGAGTGAGAGAATGAAAGATTGAGTGTGTGATAGAGTGAGAGAATGAAAGATTGAGTGTGTGATAGAGTGAGAGAATGAAAGATTGAGTGTGTGATAGAGTGAGAGAACGAAAGATTGAGTGTGTGATAGAGCGAGAGAATGAAAGATTGAATGTGTGATAGAGTGAGAGAATGAAAGATTGAGTGTGTGATAGAGTGAGAGAATGAAAGATTGAGTGTGTGATAGAGTGAGAGAATGAAAGATTGAGTGTGTGATAGAGTGAGAGAATGAGCTTGTGACAGAGAAAGATAGAGGACGTTAATGATAAAATGACTGATAGGGCCGATTGACGGAATGAGAGAACGAGGATGGGACATCTGTAAACACGATGATACAATTGACGATATTAAGACAGAAAATAAGAGAAGAATACCATGCGAGACACACCGAATAATTAAACATGTAATACTAAGACCAGTATAGACAGGCCGTTTGGAAGAATAAGATTTAAACAATTCTCTCTCACACCCTACAAAATGTAACTATAGATCAGCAGAAACTATCTTATCTTTGAATCAGTTGGCATTCGTTGCTCACACGACTGCAGCAACAACCATGTGCGGATCCAGGAATTTGTAAAGTAGGCGGGGGTTAGTAAGTCCCCCATCCCATTTTATTTTTTTTAATGCATTCACTGCCTTACTTCATTCAGCACTCTTCACGACCTTCACATTCATTGTTGGTCTCTATGGAGCTCCTCCAATAGACTGGACACTACGATCATACCCATGCTATAGGGTGTTTGAAAAACCAATCGCACAACCGAGATGTGTAGGCAACTGGCTAGCCCGAGCCCATAGAACCAACACTGTTCCACAAATCCAGTGATTTCTAAAGTTTATTGCTCCGAGGACAATTCACCAAAGTATCATCGAGTCATATCCCCCCAAACAACCCGTACACTGACTGGGAAGCACCATCCTTTATTATACGCCAACCTGTAAAACGCTTGTCACAAAAAGTCCCACTTTGGGCTAAGTAGCGTCGGAATATTACTGACCCCAGGATACTTAAAGGCTTCTTGTGCTTTCAGTTACTCATTACCCGCGGTTCTTGATGAGGGAGAGCGTATGCTGTAAGTCAATACCCTTCCTCTCCAAGCCGATAATGCTGTCACAGAACCCGGAACCTGCGCGTAATTCTACTACCAGTGTTCCATAACATTGTTATAAAAGTATTTGTTCTGCTTTTAATCAGAAATTCGTTCCTTCGAATCTTCAACAAAATCCATGTCGGGTCGGTTTGCATGTTTGGCGTAAAATATCTACTTAAATAAAATGTCAATGGGGTAAAGGCTCCGAAGGACTGTTTGTTTGTGCTACAAGGTCTGATCACGCTGAACAAGTCTCACGTCTTGAAAGGATCATCTTTTGAAGCTGAGGCTGAAGCAGGTACGTCAGCTTGACGCATGCGTCATCATGACGTGATGCTCTCCATACGATTGCAAGGACGTAATAATTAATAAAAATCCCAGTTTCATATTCTTGTGATATTGTTCGTTATTCATCAGTGTTGGATTCAGATGTGCCACGTGCGACTAGAAAATTGAATACGCTGATGGATTACTCATATGTCATGACAGTAACTTATAGAGGCGCGTTGTTCATTTTGGCATGGTGTGGTTGCTTTGTGTGAACTTAGGATACTTCATACCAGCCACACATGATGATATATATATATTGTTGTATATACTTTGTTGTAACCGCGCCTTCATTGTACATCACTGGCTTCCCCTCCGTTCCCATTGTCAAATCAAAGGCTTCATCAGCTCACTGCCGAGACAATTATGTTAATTCTGTTGTTTTCTTTGTTACCTTCAGTATATATAATCTCCTCCTCTCCGTGTCTTATTTCCTCTTGACAACGGTACAAAGATTTGAGTCGAAACATCGTACTCAGGAAATAAAGAGGTTGTTACCAACAAAGCGCGTTCTATACGTACTCCCCTTCTAAAATGCCACTCAAACAAGCTTGAATATGTGTATGGGTTTGGAATTGGGGTATTTGGACATGCTTGTATTGAAGACTTTGCACAAATGCCTTTGTTATTGGTTTAACTAAAACCTAACATCTAAATATCAATATCCCAGTCTATACATATATATCTATACAGAGACAGACAGACAGACAGACCGATAGACAGACTGATCAACAAACAGGCAGGCATATTGAGAAACTGATAGACAGACCGACTGATAGATAACTTAGACCGATAGATAGACAGACCGACGGACAGGCAGGAAGATTGACAGACAGATAGATAGGTAAGATAGATAGAGACCAGATAGACAGACAGACCGATAGACAGACAGACCGATAGACAGACTGATCAACAAACAGGCAGGCATATTGAGAAACTGATAGACAGACCGACTGATAGATAACTTAGACCGATAGATAGACAGACCGACCGACGGACAGGCAGGAAGATTGACCGACAGATAGATAGGTAAGATAGATAGAGACCAGATAGACAGACAGACAGACAGACAGAGACACAGACAGAAAGATAGATATAGATATGATGCGGTGTTGAAGAAGGCAGTTCTTTTACACCCGTTTTCACGAGTTTCAATTGTCTTTGAATACATTTTTATTCCGCCTACCCTACTCCCCATCTGGTTCCAGCGTTGGCGTTACTTTTGATGTACATTGCTTTGTGAACTTCAGTAATTTTAGACTGCAATAATTATTATGTTTTACAGATTAAGATTCATATGCAGCAGAGAGGGTTCGGGTGATCCTGGCACAGTCAGGCTGGTAAAGCTCATCATCAGCTCAGGGTCCTCGCCCCCTCCACACGCAGCCCAGACAGTGAATGGGACTTCTCCCAGGAAACACTGCCTAGTCGAACCCTCCAAGAACTTTCCGGAGAATATGAAGGCTCCCCAACACTGCAGCCTTCTGCATTATCCAGATTGTCAGAAGGGCTGCACTCCCGGTGGAGAACCCGGGCACTCTCCTCATCTGCGTCAAAAGATCAGGAGGCACCAAACCAAGGGCACCAAGAACAATGGGGAGCCTGACGACAGTGTACTTGGGATGCAAGCGAGACATTTCAAAGGTGAGATCGGCATATTTATCATGCTTTTCCTGAATCTTGCCAATCACATTGCTGTCAAAAGGGACCGAAAATTCAATGATATGAATAATTTCATTGGCTTAATCAAAAAGAACAAGATCAGGTTTGTTGGCTGGAATTCGTCTCAGGCTGTATATTGGCCTATTCCAGAGAAGTCTGAAAGCATAATTTTCCTGGACGCCCTGGACATGCTCAGGGTCGTACCATGGATGGGATTCGGGGTCAAAGCCACAGGCATGGCGGAGACGGTAATAAAAGCAGCGAGCCAAAAGATATGCTGTTGGTGTTGGACAGTCTCAGTAAACTCATTGCAAAGACGACATTTCATATCAATATTTTCTTTAAGAATCACGTTCTGGCGATTGCGAGTGGGGAGTGACTGGTCTTGAGCAGCAAAAAGGAAACCCTCAGTTTCACATTTGAGACCAGCCGACTTCATCCAGGAGGCGAAGGAGTCGGTTGGATGACTGTTCTGTTCCACACACTGCATGTACACACGATGCAATCATTATGGCTTCTCAGACAGCGTCTCCACAAAGGACCGACTCTGGACAGATTTGGTAAAGGACTTCACCTGGTTTACTCCCATCGCTGTACCGTCCAGCAGTACATCACCATCAACAAAATCAACTTCAATTTTCAGGTTGTGTCCAACAACCTTGGCACGCTTATAATAACTGTGGAATTCCTTGCTTTCATCGTGAGTCTTGACGTGCATCACCAGAGGATCATCCGATAAATAAATATGTGCAAAAGTACACAATAAAATTCTATCATGAAGGGCATCCACATTAAACAAACCCCGACCTCCAGAATTGATTGGCATATATAAACGACTAAGAGAGGAACGAGGGTGATGTGCTCTGTTATCAGACATGATCCTTCTGGTCAGGCGGTCAAGACTCTGGATGTCTTGTTTTGTCCAATCAACTACTCCAAAGGAACAGGAGAGGACTGGCACAGCAAAAGTATTGGTGGCTTTGACCTTGTTTCGAGCATTTAGCTCGGAGCTCCAGATTTTCTTTAACAAGATTTATACTAGGCCCGAAGTTTATCTTGAATCTGGGCATTCTGGAGCTTGTCTCGAACTAGCATTCCAAGATAGGTGTAGGCCTGATCTCCCCCCCCCCCACCCCACCCCACCCCCACCCCCCCCCACCCTTCGTAACCTCACCGATCCATCATTAGTTACCTTGCCACGTTTCAAATGAAGAGTATTACATTTGTCGAGTCCAAATGTCATGCCAATATCATTAGAGAAGGACTCGACAAGGAGAACCTGTTCTTTCATATTAGTATCTCCTTTGGCAAGGAGCTCAATGTCATCCATGAAGAGGAGATGAGTAAGGGGTGTTAGGGATATGTGCTGAGGAGGTCCGGGATGGTAACCCTCCTCCCTATTGAGCAGAAACCTCAAAGGATTTAGCGACAGACAAAAAAGCAAAGCACTAAAGGAGTCCCCCTGAAATATTCCTCTTCTGATTGGAATAGATTCTGAAGTCTGCACCTGCCCTTGCGAATACATCTCAAGTTGAGTCGACCAGCAACTCATTAAAGACTTAAGTAGTCGCTCAGGGAGGTCAATACAGTGAAGAGAGTTCAAAATCCATTCGTGAGGGACAGAGATGACAAGAGGTTTGTCAAACACCCCGTGAATAATCTGCACTGGGTATTTAGACATGTGATAGGGCGGAAGTTTTTGGGATCAGTCAAGTCTCCTTTTTTGGGAAGGAGTATTGTGTGACCTTTGCAGAACCATTGAGGAACATCACCTGTGTCCACAAGAGAATTGAAACAGTGAAGTAATGGTTTTTGGACACAGGGAAACAGTTTCCAATGCCGGTTTCGAATGCCATCAGGCCGTGGAGCTGTGTTAGATTTGGACTTTTTAACGACACTTTTGAGGCAATCTGGTGAGATGTAACACACAAACGACCTAGTTACTTTCTCATGCATTGCATGGTCATAATCACTGACCCGTGGTTACAGTCGCCGGGTATAGACCACAACTGTTTTCAAAGCCTTTCATTGGCAGCCATGGGAGGCCGTTTTATCATGCTCACCATCACCAATCATTTTAAATTGCCTATAGAATTGTTTTTCATTGTTTCTAAAAAGTTTATTTTGTTTGATGAATCTGTTTTTCTTTTCCCATTTTTTTCGACATTTTGGAGAAGTACCTTATCTTTTGTTGTATTGTACTGTAATTTTAATTTTCTCCGAATTGCCTTTTGTCTTTTAGACATGGGATCCCCTGATGATCTTAATTTCAGGCACAGCTCTATCAGGAAATTTGTTTTCTTGTTTCTGTTAGTTTCAATTGAAACCGGTTTTTCATTTGTTTATTGTTCTTAGTGTTGGTTGATTTTTCTTTGGAAACTGTGTGAAATTCAATTATTATTGGCGGTTTGCTTTCACTCATAGATATTTCAAGGACAAATTAACTTGGGATTCAACACATTAGAAACAATGCGGCCTCGTTCCCCTATCGAAATTTGAACTTTAAGATCAAATCTGGTATAACTAAGGTTATGGAAATGCCTGGCTGAGGAAGAAAGTTTTGAACAAGAAGCTTGATTGAGGAAAAGACGTATAATGTGGTTACTAGAAATTAGAACTGGAAGTTCGGTTTAAAGAAAAGGAAGCTGAGAAATAAAAAAGAAATGAGATTGGGAACTGTGGTTGGCGGTGCGGAGATAATTTAGGAAAATATAATATTAACTATCTACTAATTTACTGAAAAAGAAAACACTAAACAGTGGTGGACGCTTTTGAAAATCACATCCGCAAAATATTTCACGACAGTCCTACCTTCGATATAATCTGTCCAGAGACCATGTGTCGGCAGGCGTCACACTGACTAAGTGTTTTCTCTGGAACAAATTGACAAAATTAGCCTCTCACTGTCTATAAGTTTGTTTTTATTGTTGCTGAACGCAGAACTCGGCATTATTCCAGCGGCGGTCAGTTACAAACATCGAAGGGACATGCCAACCCAATGATCATTATCATGCACATCGATCTACTCAACTGGGTTCCGATGACATGTTTCAACTAAACCTGACCACCCGATCACGTTAGTCACCTCTTACGGTGGGTTGTTGAAGGCCGATTCTAAACGGAACCTTCACGGGTCCTGCTAACGTCCACCAAAGATCTGCAAGTGAAGGACTTGTAGGATGGCGTCCTTTGTACCGGCGTTCACGAGAGGAAGAGAGCGACACGGAGATGACAAAGTGTCAGCAGCTGACATGGTGATAAAGTTATTGAGGTGATCATAGATGATGTACCGTTGTCTGAAGCCACTGATGATGTACCATTGTCTGAAGCTATACATTGCTGGTCTATAATTATGATATTATCAAGGACAGATTGTGCTACATGAAACAAATAGTTTCTTCTTGTGTGTAGCGGCCACAGAATTTCCGAGTCTAGTGCTGAGATTCGAACGACGGACCTTCCGATCCGAAGTCGGACGCCATGTCCAAATGACCAAGCTGACAAGGTATGGATGTCACCTGTGGGATGACTCCAAGCCCTGCTACACGTGAAATACACATAAATATGCTTTACACAACTAACATCAAAATCATGAATATTTGTAAAATGGCTGACTGCACAGATGTCTCGGACACCCAATACGCATGACCGGAAACGGAAGTCTTGCTGCTAAGTTCCGTTTTGTTGTAACATATCTGACTGACAACGCCACGTGTCCATGGGAACGTCAGTGCTTCGGTCAAACACGATATTCGTGAGAGTTAGACTGCGTATTACAGCGTTCTCAGAGATATTTTCTAAATACAAGAATAGAGACGTGCTCCTACACGTAAGCCTACAAGGGACCGTCCGGTAGCCCAGTGGTTAAAGCGTCAGCTCGTCACGCCAAAAACCCGGGTTCGATTCCCTATATGGGCACAGTATATGAAGCCCATCTCTAGTGTCGTCCGCAGTGATATTGTTGGAATATTAAGGAAAGCGACGTGAAACTAAACCCACTCTCTCCTAAGCCGACAAAAAATTCTGCAAATTTATTCCGAACGCAAACTGGCATCTTTCAATGACCTGCAACAACCATCGTCACTTTCGATGGCAAACAAGAGCTGCATCATTGTCTCAACAAGAAGGCGCCAGACACTTTTCATACAGTATTGTCCATCGACAATGCTTTCCCTGTTTATATTACGTTAATAGACGGATTGCAGCTTCAAGTGGCTATATTGCACGTACATAATGATGAAACTAATTGTACTACCTCCACCACGAAGATAACACTGGGTTGATGAATGGAGGAATAATTTCAATGTTCATCATCGTAACCTGGCGCATTCCGACGCAAACCAGCCGTTGAATATGCTGTGTTTGCTTATGCTCTCAATCATTGCAAACTAAGAAATTAGAAATACCACCAGTATTCTCAGATACTATCATGTTTATTTGTTTAACACGTGGCACCTTATAGGAGTCCTGTCACCTTACTCCCAGAAGACCGTGTTCATATAGCCCTACACATATTGGGTGATTTAGAATATTGCTAAATCCAGCGTTAAAAAAGGACATACTAAACGGACACGGTTTGGGGGTATTTGGCAACAATGTTTGTACCTTGTAAGTCACAGTCGAAACATCTTTCAAAATATTTCCGTTGTTATTTCGGAAAATTAACTCAAATCGCTAGGTACAGACCAGGGGGAAGTATTCAGGGGGAATCAACTATTGCGTTCGCGATAATCTTTTGCAACATACTATTGTGGCAGCGATAGTCTATTGCCACGGACTATTGCAACAGTTTCTTCCTCTTGAATTGTCTCATTTGAAGTCATTTTTGTCATAAGAATATTTAGTTTATGTGAGTTAAAAACAAGCTGAAGCAATTTCAGCCTATTTTAATAACTGACAAGAAACGTGAAATCCCGATTATGTTAAACAGTAAAACGATAAACGAAATGAAGATGCAAGTCCGCATCCAAACATGCTGTATTTTGCGCTGAGCATTTATCAACAGAATTCAATTACTAAACTATCGTGATTAGTAACTGCTGGAATATTGCTAAAGGCAGTGGAGACTCAGTTCACCTACTCACTCACTCGTTACTTCAAAACCTCCTTATCGCTGCAGAGCATTCAGGATGCACTAGAGAAATGTGGTGTTAAAAACATTGTCGTGTCATTGACCAAAATGAATGCAATATTGATAATTTTTTTTATAAATATCAGTGTGGCCAGATATGATTAAGGATATGTTGTTCTCTCCACTTCTGACCCGTGAAGATCTGAGTTAGAATTGATCTTCAGTAACCCATGCTTGTCGGGTGGTCAGTCTTGCTGACTTGGTTGACACGTCATGAGTTCTCAGTCGCGTAGATCGATGTCCATGTTGTTGATCACTGGATTTTCTTGTCCAGACTCGATTATTTACAGACCACCCATATAGGTTGAGCATTGTTGAGCACGGCGTAAAACTAAAGTTACTCACTCACACCTCTACTGAAACATATCCGACAAGGGACATAACTCCGCTGCGGTGTGTCATAAGGAAAGCAGACCTCTTGTGATGTTGTCTGTCGCATCCATTACGAAAAGTATAAATAAAAAAGATGATCTAAGATTATATTAGTAATTTTCAACACATGTAGTATGTGTCTTACTGAAGTGTTATTTCATATATTTTCCATGTGTTTTTCTAAATTGCGCTACATCACCTGTATTTATATTTCACTTCCGTGTAATCTTATTGTAAGATTCATTGTCAGTATGGTTATTAACTGTCATGGTTTTGAGATGTATTAATTCCCCAAACGTTTAATACTGCTAAAGTAAGACTGATGAAACACGCAGAATATATACTGGCCACTAATACAGATGCTCTCAGGGTTACTGTCCTGACAACAAATTCTGACACACACACACACGCACGCACACACCGGAACCGCGGATCCGCCAAAGGTGATGTAATTCAGCCGAATAAATGTCCGATGAATTATTCGAAATTCGACAAGAAGGACAATTCGGCGGCTCGAACAAGGCTCGACTGTATCGCTGGTGTGCCTAGAAGAATGTCTTGCAAAGCCAATAGATGTAATCCGTAACAAACTTACTCATTAGTAATTGTTCATGTATCAGATTATAGTGGACATGGCATTGTCCGTATTCATTGTGCGGACATTAATGATATCACATATGCAAGCTCACTGACATGTGGTATTATAATAAATCGTGAATATCTCCCTAGAATACAGCGGTACGCTAATTTATCAGTGTCATCACTCACAACAACTCAATATCACATTCATATTATTCCGTGTATTCTTGGACCTTGCGGATATGACGTCATTGGCCGTATGTTTCCCTGGAACACTACACTTTACCAGGAGTTTTTCCCGAATCCTCCAGGGCGCTTGTTCCGATAATTTTGTCGGCGTTTTTCTGTCTCCCTTGGTCACGTGTCGGATTAATAAATCTGTAAGCCAAAATCAAATGAAATTGGAGCCAGTTTCTCTCTTCCCATGCTGGTCGAATTTCAGAACAAACGGAAGCTTGTTTGAAGGGTATATATCACTTTTAAGCCTAATGGCGTCCTACTGCTGTCGAGACAATGCAAGTAACGAGGTTGAACTATATCCATGTTACCGATACACACAGACACTTCCATCGCCCTGAATGAGAATAATGTTGTACGTTATATAATAGTTTGATATTTCGGAATGACAGGATCAACAGGGGAGTTTATTCAAATTTGGATAAAGCGAGAATAATTGAATTTGAAAAGAGCATTTTATTTGAAGCCACTGGCGATGAGGGTCTTGAATTCTTTAAACTCATTTAGAGATATCTCGATCCGATAGCAAAATGAGACTTCCCAAATATGGTCAATTTGATGCGGTAACTATAGTAACTAGAAGATGGGTATTTATTGAAGAAGAGGATACGTTTAATTAGATATTACATTGCAATTCCGTCCGGTAAAAAAATGTATTTTCATTTTTATGATGATTGTACTACCGAGATAAAAATCTCATTTCTTTGAGATAAAACACCTTCAGAGTATTATCCTATATGAGATTTTAAATGTTTTTTTTTATTGTCGGAGGTGACTGTTATCATACTGCAAGAATGAATCATGATCATGAGGGTATCAGAGTACTGTCTATGTTGTTTAACGCCGCACTCAGCTACATTCTAGCTATTTGGCTGCAGTCGTGTCAATAATCGAGTCTGGATCCGATACTCCAGTGATCAATAGCATGATCATTGCTCTGGGATCAACCAAGTCAGTGAACCTGGCCAAACGATCCCGAAAGTCGCTTCTTACAAGCATGGGTAGATGAAGACCAATTCTTACCCGGATCATCACGGGTGGAGTCACACGACGAGACACAAAAAGCCAGTGTACAGTTCAATAAAGACACCATGGCGCTTCAATATGTTAAATGCACGTACACAAAACGGAAACCGTCCCGAGTTCGTTTTGTGGAACAGGGTTCAGATCCTACGGCCATCGTGAAAATACGTGTCTCTTTGCTCACCCGGTAGCTATGTCATACGGGTATGAGTGTGGAACAAGGGGTCTCTCACTTCAAGAATCGTAAAAGGGTTGGACCATGATCGGAGTGTCTGAACATCCGATGTAGAGATAACAACATCGTACTGATGACGTCTTACCAGTAGGTGGAATATAGAAATAACTTTCACGCACTCTGTAATTGAACATTCCAGTAAAACAACAAAGAAAATAACAAAGACCGAACAACACGCACGCACACACACACACACACACACACACACACACACACACACACACACACACACACACACACACACACACACACACACACACACACACACACACACACACACACACACACACACAGCAACAAAACAATGAAAACCCAATCAAAACAACCATCACCACCACAATCACCACAACAACAACCAACCTATCTTACATGTGTGCATTCTAAGGTACTTACCATACAAAACCTACGCAACCCTGTCACACTGTTTTGAAAAAACTCTTTTTGAGTTTTCAGTTCTAAATAAATAAATAAAAATAAATGAAAACAAAATTTTAAAAAAGCTCACACAAACAAACAAATGACAAATCCAACAAAACACTTTTACCTGTTACATATTTCGTTCACAACAATTGTTTGGAAAATAGTAATCTTGCTTAAAATATCAAAGCGTTCACAATGCTTAATGCTTATTTCGATAACTGACATATACAGATAGGGTATCTGGCAAACCCATCCATATAACATGCCTACATCATCGACAAACGCGACAAAGGTATGCGAACGGTATATAAGTCAGAAAAAAATAGAGCATCAGAGAAAACAGATTCCACAGTATCGGATGAGTGAAGTGAATCAAAATACAACTGAAACGCTTTGCTTCCTAGAAATTCATGTACATCCACTGAATGATGCATAATAACCAATAATTCTAACATAGGTGGACATATACGATTAATTGCTGTGAGACAACTGGAATTATACAGGTATTATGTAAAAAAACTCGTTCACAGTCGGGTATTAAATAGAAATACAGAAACGTTGTCACTTACTGTGGTTGCACAGTATTACTTCAGTGTAGTGTTAGAGTTTCAAAATTATGCATACATGAATGAATGAGAATGGTGGCCATAACTTCTCTGTTTAAATTAGAGTCTGCATGTGATACTAGTGAACGTCGATGCATTGGTCGGTCAATGGCGTTGGTTCTGAGATGACTTCACGGCCTTCGGACAGCGGTCAGAGTCTCAGTATTCAAGACAACTTAAAGAATCCTGATTCTAGCACTTAAAGAATGTTGATCTCTTGGGTCCCGTCTCACAAAGTGACAGTAGTCACATTTCGGATAACTTCTTTGAGTGGCAAGGACACAAGAATCTGTATCGAAACGTCACACTCTCGTAATAAAGAAGTTGTTATCCATAAAGGTTTTGCCAATTTTGCACATGGCGGAAAGCCGTGGGTCAAGCTGGACTGGTGACACGAGTCCCAGGTTAGGGATCAATATAATACGTATCCACGTACTTATAACCATATGAATCCACGGCGGGGGACACCAGAAATGGGCATCACACATAACACCCATGTGGGGAATCGAACCTGGTTCTGCTGTGTGATAAGCGAACACCTCGCTCTTTCTCCATTAATATCGACCAGATGTTTATTACTGGCTTCATTATTTTGTATATTGGATTTTAAAATAAAAATGATAATACAAAACAAACAGGAATATTGTTGTGGTAACAGTTGTATATGTGAAGTTTAAGATTTGGCTAAACATTTTCTGTCGTGCAACGGTAAGTGAACAGGTTTCTTCCATAAATTATAAGAAATCTCTTTAAAAGGGAGTAGGTATTTGATTCTGACCAAATCATGAACGTGTATTTATGAATCACAATGAAATAGTGATAACACCAGGTTTTCACGAAAAGATGTGTATCATGTATCCCACCAACTGCAACTGTCATAAACGCAAGCAAAGGCAGGGCAACTTGGCACCTGAAAAAAAAAAAAAACACGGAGCATACAGCATTAGAAAGGATTTGCATCGGGTTTCATCCTTATCGCGGATGCGTTAAATCTCAAAACAATTTACCAACGAAGTTTGAAAAGAGTTGCGTCGCATGTCAGCATTTATAATATTGGTGGTCAAAAGACACAACATGTTGTCATTAAGGAGTGAGTGAGTGAGTTTAGTTTTACGCCGCACTCAGCAATATTACAGCTATATGGCGGCGGTCTGTAAATAATCGAGTCTGGACCAGACAATCCAGAGACCAACAACATGAGCATCGATCTGCGCAACTGGGAACCGATGACATGCGTAAACCAAGTCAGCGAGCTTGACCACCCGATCCCGTTAGTCGCCTCTTACGACAAGCACAGTCGCCTTTTATGACAAGCATGGGTTGCTGAAGGCCTATTCTACCCCGGGACCTCCACTGGTATTGTCATTAAGGAAGTTACGCGATGTATGCTCTCTGTACAAAAAATAACTCAATGCTAGTAAATCATTATGAAGTCCAATGTTCCACCAAACTTTCTGTGACAGGGCGTTGTAAATTAGGCGACATGTTTTCTTTTCTTTTTTAAAAGAAATATCTTTTTTCTAGAATTAAAGGAGATACGGTCAAATAAAACACACTCAAAGCAAGTATCCCTTGACCCTTGGTTCGAATCCAATATGCTCTCTGCGACAGTGTTTGTCAGCAGATATACTCACTCATTCATCACGGTATTACTAAACATGTTCACGGCTGACAGGGGAGGTGTGTGTGTGTGTGTGTGTGTGTGTGTGTGTGTGTGTGTGTGTGTGTGTGTGTGTGTGTGTGTGTGTGTGTGTGTGTGTGTGTGTGTGTGTGTAGCCTTGCAGTTAAGCGCTTGTTACGCCGAAGTCCCAGGTTCGAGTGCCCATTTGATGTCAAGCCCACATCTGGTGCCCCCCGCAGTATTGCTAAAATATTGCTAAAAGCGTTGTAAACCAATCACCTAACAGAAAATTCTGGCCCATTCGGCATAATTGATTTTCAGGGCTTTTTGTTACTTGAAAACTGAAGTCTAAAACTGTAACTTGAAAGTTTACTTTAACTATTGTTCATCATATCATAATAATCTATGTCACTGAGAGGTTTGACTTTCTGAACATATTTTTGTTGTTACCTTCAGTAATCGAAAGTTTGAGCATCACTGATCCCTTGCCTTGACAAACACTGAAACCAAACCTGAGCGAATGGGAGGCTCGGACCTACGCACTACCGACCTCGGACCTAGGATTCTTAGTCGAACCAACCTTTCGTGACCACGATCGACAATGACACACAGTCCGGTTTCGACAGAGTCCCCACTATCACGTAGTAACGTTGATGTCACATTGGTCAGTGTTATCCAAACTGATTGAAGCGCTGTAATAAGAATAAAATCCCCAAGACGAGAAGAGGGGAAAAAATTATAGCTTTTCAAACTAAGACTATAAATGAAGAAATTAGGTAATTTAATCCCCCGTACACGTGGAATTTACCCACATGCCTGCATGTAATATCCTATTACCATGTAATATAAAACAATGGTTAAAATGTAATATGAAGATAAAACAACCTTCTATGAACCACTGCAGTTAATTATTTATTCATCGGGCGGGCCCTTATATATTAAATGTAAATCATATATGATAATCACGACGCGTTGATTGATGGTCCCATTAAGTGATAACATTACAAGTAATTAGTTGGTAAATGTCACTGACATACGTCCAATAACCACTGTCGGTCAAGGGGACCGCAAACGCTCTCCCTCTCCGTCAACAAAGACAATTCAAGAAGACCGACCATTACTGCCTCCTGTAATTGTCCGGCAAATATTCTCCTTATTTTTAACATAATACCTACGGTGAGGAATGTACACATTTAACACTAGTCGCGGTTAATGCCGTGTGGGTTGTTATCGCACTGTTCCACCGTTAGGATGTGAGTGCTAGCTCAGTTCTTGGAGGAGTCTCCTGCTCGAATCTGCACATGGCACACAATGGAAGAGATGTTGTCCTGTTCGGGTGGGGCGGGACAGAGGGAGGAGCTATGGCTTGGTTCTGCCACCGTGCCACTGTAACCCGCTACCTCTAAGCATAGCTTCGCCCCAACATGCCCCGAATGTTATTAGTATCAATATGGCAGCTCAGATTGCAACCAGCTCAGCTTTCAAGTCAATACTGCGGAGTGTAACCCGTATCGCGTAGCCCGACGCCCGGCTCTCCACTCTGCTCAAGTAGCGAAGTACGGCAGAGCGTTAGGCTCCTTGCTACCGAACTATCTAACTATGGACAAAAACTATGATGAACCCGAGTCGGTCACAGAGGATCTACCCGTTAAGATTAAGGAAGAACCCAAGGATGACATTAAGGTAAGGCCAGGATTTCATTCTACCATGAATCCAACTGTCGCTGGCTTCGCTATCCAATGACTGTGCCATTAAGTATCGACATTCGCAGGTCTGATAGGTATTTTAAGTATGACAGAAGATTCACGAGTGGTTACCTGTCTCGTTGCGTTGGTGGGAAAGGTTTTCAGTGAAAACCGCCACTTACAGTTATCGTGTATGCACCAGCTTTCTCCCATACTGTGTGAAGCAGACGATATTTCTCAGTGGCAGACGATATCCTGCCAGAAGGCGCCCGGCCCAGTTGCTAAAGGTTGTATTGCTACTTATAAATAGAACCTGTATTCGCCGTATATTACATCAGAATAGGGTCACTAATAAGAAGATAATCACCTGTGTATATCAGCAATCAATATAATGCCTGTTTGTCAACATGACAAGTGCTGTGTGTCCGAATCTTTCTAGACGTCAATGTTGGCATTGGTCGTGTGTGTTTAGTTTCAGTTAACCCCTTCAGTTCTAAACAGTTAGGTATACATATGTTGTATGGGTTGTTGGTACATTGATAGGCTCGGGTATATATTTCAATTTCAGTTTCACTTCTTGATTGCTGTCTCGAAATGAAACTGGAGAATCGTTTTTCAAAAGGTATTTTTTTTCAATTATAGTATCCTGTTAAACGTCCTTTGCATTTGGCCGCTGAACAAAGTGACATGACTCGAAGCATACGACATATATATAGTCAGCAAAATATTAATGTCACTGATAAATATTGAACAGTTATATATTTTATAGAAACAACAGACAACCCAGAGTATGTGAATGTGTGAAATACAATAGCCGACAGCTCCGATATGACCGAGTGACTTGTATTTGGTTTCTACATCACTATCCCACATTTGTCATTTCTCTGAAATTCGGTCCTTTCGGTAAATTGATTCCAAATATTTAACATGAGAGTGATACGGATTTGATTTCCTTCGTGTTATTGTATTTCAAGCTTGCATGATGAATATTCATGTGGGTTTTGTTCTGGGAGTTAACTTGACAGTTGTTGTTAGGAACTTTTTCTCATTACCCATAATGCTATGTGACAAATATCTCGACACCATGTTTGTAGGTCATTGAAAACATACATCTTGTAAGTTATTGCTCATGAACTTCCATCATGAACATTAGATTAATGACCTCTGAAAGTGTATCATTTTAAAAAAACGGGGTTCGGAAGTAGTCTGCTCAAAGTTCACTTCTTGTATCTATGCCATATTTAGAGATTTCGTTTCTATATTTCACTTTATTAGTTAACACTGGGCTCATATCTCTACGTCGTGCTTCCGGCAATTACGATAACGATGTTATTTCAGTTATCAATATGCCATTATATATTGTTATCATAGATATGACATAATTGTGACCCTTTGTTAAGCGAATTTAGAACTAAATGACCTTTGCGGTACATTTCCAACAAAAGGCCTGTGAGCTAATCAGGATATTACATTCCAATTTTTGTCCTGATGTCCTGGCATCAGTCAGTCAAGAAGTGGTCATAATACCATTTCTGAAAAATATTTTTGCCAGACAGTTCAAGACACTGTTTCTCGTTTGAACTTTTTTCGTAACCGCTCGTCCATTTCCGTTACCCCTTGTTCCAAATGTTCCGGAATAATACGAGTGGTTACGAAGGCCCCGTTCCACATAACCATTGATGACCCTAATATTGTCTGCACCTGCTGTTGGCGGCGGTGATAACCCGACACCTAGCCCGGCAACCTGTAAGCCAGGGCGGTTAGAACAATCAAATACACATACAGACCTGCTCCCGGAGTAGTCAGTCGATATTAGACAACAGTGCTGTCTCGTTTCAACAGGAAGAGGTTCTAATGTTACAAATCCAGAACGAAATTAGGTGTTCATAGGACTGTGTTAGCTCACCTGGACACTGTTTGGGGGAGTATGTATGGGTTTTGTTCGCTAGCCTTCAAGCTATATTTGATTACCATGAAACGTCAGCTATCTCCAACCTGTAATCAGCATGTAGTATGTCACCGGAACGAGACTGAAAAACATTTGGTTGCAAACTCCCTACGCTGTTAGAAGATGTGACAACACTGAAATGACGTTGATACAAAGAAACAACGTTCCAGCGTGTGTTAGCAGCTACGTTTCGACATCGGGATCTTAATATTTGAACAATCGATTATCTGCAGAGCGTTAATGGCAAAACAGTGATGTCCGTTATGTGAATGGTTCATGAAATCGCACATGACTTCGGGTGTCATGAGTGATTACCTACAGACCTTTGGAACTTCATCCATGTTCAAACTGGTCCGCTGCGAATGGTCATTTTTGAGCTGTGACCTGCCCTTAAGTCACAGTTTCTTATACCAAATCATCTCAAGTCAAACGTAATACACACACCTACATGCAGCATAGACCTACGACGCCACAAGGTAAACAGATTTAGAGTTATCTACCTTTCATCGATTTTCAATCGCAAAACATCGGTGATTTCCGTGCTTGATGCGTGATTCAATGTCATTCAAGGCAAAGAAGTACTACTATAAAGCACCAGACGAGTTCGGAATTCCCAGTGGTGTACATTGGAAATAATACATCGCCTGTAAGCGGGGTACACTGAAAATAGTAGAATAACGCTTAAGCAATCCGAAAGCAACATTCATGTGTGAGGTAAGATAATCGCTCATGGAAACTGGCTCTTATTTCAGAAATCATAGGTACCTTTGTATGGACGCGTAGTTCCGATGGTCCAGACTCGGGACGTTCCCATTTGGGGACTTCCGTGAGCTGATCATAATCCTAGTCACTGGTTTAGAATCTCAAATTACCCAACAATATATATCGTGACCTTGACCTGACCTTGACCTACGTAAACAAAGCGATCGTAACCCTGAGATTATCGTAACTCTCATACTTTACCATTGACTTAACACTGTCGCTTTGAGGAACGCGGTCCTGATTTTGGGGCTTTCCAATTTCCTTGTGGTAGTGCTTGTACTTGTGTGCACCCTATGTTGGAAAGTCCTGGAAATGGCCCAAGATCGGTGTTTCCTGAACATGTGACTATCTTAGACCTTGATACTGGGACACTGGAATACGAGCTACTGTCCCGGCCTCAGGTGAAATGCTTATGACAGCGGTCCGTAAGAATCAGGTCTGGACCAGACGATCCGGTGAATGACTTAGCAGACACCTATTCACGTGACTGGGATGCGATGAGCGCGTCTGACTACCCAATCCGTTAGTTGTCTGTTTCGAGAAACTGGGTGGCTGGAGATCAGTTCTAACCCTGATATTCACAAACAATCATCAGTTTCGTTAACAAAGATGTGTGGAGAACTGTTCACCAGTATCTCAGACCACATTTACAAAACAGGATTTACTTTTGGTAAATAAGTAGAAATATCAAACGATATACATCCAAATAATCGTACATGTTAAATTTAGGCTCCACGCTAATTCCATGACTCAATTTCCAAGTTGGCCTCATGGGAAATGCCATTCAATCTTTTATGATCCGTTTTGGATTTAAAGACAAAAACAAGTCACCGTCGAACTGGCCGGTTATATACAAATGTCACTTGTATATATCTACAGCGTTTCAAAAATCGAAAGGAAATACCTGTTTAAGTCTGCTTTGAGCCATTGAAGTAACCATCCTCCATCATGAATCTGTGTTAAAGCATAAGATCATCTCTGCGTTACCGTCGTTTTGACAAAAGGACCTGTGAATCTAGTAATTATTTGTCCAGAAGTTTTTCGGACTGACAAGGCTCTGATTAAACTGATTCACATAAAAATATAGTTATTATTAATCCTGTTGATAGCAGCAACCGAACAGCATATTAGGGGTGCCTTTTCACTAAACCTCCTTTATGAGTGAGTGAGTGAGTGAGTGAGTAAAGAGAGATTTTACGCCGCTTTCAACAATACCACATCAATATCACTGTGAGAGACACCTGAAATTGGCTTCGCACACTGTACCCATATGGGGGTTCGTACACCGGATCTTCGACGTGACGAAGTGCTAAGGTTGTCGTAAGTCTATGTTTGACGTATAGGAGGTACGAGTAGAGCGTAGGTGCTTGGTTAGCGCTAAGATAGTCGTAAGTTAATGTTTATGTTTGACACTTAGCGCTAAGAGAGCTTCGAAAATCTCGAACCTGTGGTACTATCATCGTGTATTAAAGCAGCGCAGACAGTGATTATGTAAGACGGGACACTGCATTTATACTGACAGTGTCAGTGGCATTATAATCTTTGATTTGTATTGTAAACACCTGACATCAGTTTCAGTATAACTCTCCCGTTTCTTGCGTCACTTGGTATGTAGAAGTAAGAGGTGTCTCACCTACAGGTATTGCTTAGTGTGTGAGAAACAGATTTGGTTTCTTCAGTCTATCATAATTAGTTGACAGTCTATCTTAATTAGTTGATCGAAATGAGACAGTATGTACGAAAGCTGAGGAAATATTAACACCTGTTTATACACCTATTCTCACCGGATCGGATATCCAGTACTGTAGTGCGCTTGACCTTATCGATGCAGACCTCCACTTAAAGCTTACTGCACGAAAGAGCGTCCCACGTGAGCGTTATGCCACTTAAAGGTGTTCGCATATCAATAAGGCTAGCCCAGCTTAATTGACTGGTTATGACCTGGAAACCCTTTTCCCTTTTCGTAATTCAAGTAAATATCTAGGTCTCGGATACAGAACTACGCTGGAGGGCACGATCTCTGTTTACCATGCAGAAGCAGTTTTTGGACAGCAGAACCCGCCTTTAACACTATACAGACTTGCATGCATTTCGCTAATGTGTCAGGTGCGTAATGATGGTGCAAAGGCTGTTAGACAATAAAGATCGGATTTGGGAAATGTACAGACATATTATGTACGAGCGTGGATACACAACAGAATTTAGGAATGTAGGTTAAAACTGAGCTAGGAAACCCATAATTTTCAGTTCATATTACAGCGAAACCCAACAGATTTGATGAGTCGAGGATACTCGCCCTTAACGCGGGTCTCGGATGTCGGGCGAAAACCAATAACTGTTTAACTGATATAGATTTCCCGAGTCCCGTGTGATATCACTTTCCTAGAGTTTCATTGTATGGTATTAGCAAATTCATCTATTGAACTCATAATTCAAATGCGTAGATTCTGTATCTTGTTTGCAGTCGAATGCAATGATAGTCTGAAGTTTGTCCCAGTTTGTCTGAGGCTTTCGTAAAGGTATCTTAACTTTGCGATCATTATGTCATCTTGAAGTATGGGAGGTGCAACGGACGGTATTCAAAGGAGGTAGGCATGCTTTGATGAACGGCCCTGATAGGGAAGCTTTGGGAAGTTGGGACCCTATATCTCTGTAAAGATGATAACAATTTCATTGTTTATGGATTTCAAAGAATTTTGACAGTACAACGTACATAAGTAAAACATTTAGCATAATTTGATTGCAATATGAAAAAAAGAATGTTATGAAATCGACCTTGCTGTGACGTACCATCCATGTAACTTAGTGGTTACGACTTTCATGTGTTATTAACATAATATTCCTTGGGTGAGTGAGGTTGATTTTACGCCGCTTTTAGCCATATTCCAGCAATATCAACAGAAATGGGCTTCACACATTTTATCCATCTTGGGAATCGAACCCCGGTCTAACAACTAGGTTACCCAGCCGTCCCTCTGCATCACATAAGGACGACTTCACCCCTTACAAAGAGCTGCAGCATGTCCCGAGCCGTTCATTATGTCCCTTCGTATAGTTTCAGGTGAATCTTCATCTACGCTTTGAAAAATGTAGATTGAGGCCATATATCTGATAAATTGGGTTAGCTCGTTGGTGTGCGTGTAGTGCTTTAGGTTGCATCTTTTGCAAACATATTGATACGTACCATTGTGTGTATTTCGCTGTGGGCAACATAGCGCTTAAGGCGATGGCGCTAAACGCAATTCTCTGGTTCTACTCCCAAACTGGTGCAATATGTAGGGCCTTTCTGTATGGCGTAATCGCATATGACGTGGACACGTACTTGTCCTCGTTCACTCTTGATAGAAATGGCCGCCATGCTGGAGAGTACCGTTACCAATGGACAAAACCGAAGCACAAGCATAATTGAACGTATTGGTAACGTATTAGGCAAACAACCACGCATTCAAGCACAATTCTATTACGCAACTTGACCCAACGGTATCTTGTGACCCAATTTTTGCCGGCTTTGCCATCGGCTGTCTAACTGACGTACAAGAAAAATAAGCTTGTGTTGACTTTGGACATCCCATTATACAGCATTTCCAAACTCAGTGTAATCCATACCGCTTGACATGTGGATAAAATATGCCAGACAGTATTTAATCAATTTATCTTGAAATTCGAGAAAATATAAATATAGTTTTTTTCTGGACATAAAATATTGCAAGGTATATCGGTTACCTCCCCAGAGTTTCAGCGAAACTGGATACCACCTGCTCTGTTCGTATCATGTCGGCTAGTCCACGTGTGTTTCGTGAGTAATATTATGTTTAAATGCTGAATAATTAATTAACGATATTCTACTTTTGTTTAATAAGATCTGGGATATTGTCTTTCTTTGGGAAATAATTATTACTGTAAGATATCTGAGCAATTCGTGGACGCTTTGGTAACATGTTGATGGGACGTGGAAACCACATCAAGTAGTATTTATAATGACTGTGTGTTGCTATTCCTTGGTGCTCTAAAAGTCCAAGTAACAAATGAACGTTTCAGTGAATCAGGATAAACTGATGGGTTGAGGCCATAAGCATGTGAAACCATGGCAACTTTAGCAGTTATGGTTTTCATATGGAGATCAAACATCACACCCCATCAATGAAGATACGAGTTAGAAATAATAGTATTAATAATAATAGTAGTAGTAAGAATAGTAATATTTCCTGGATAGAGCTGTGCCTGAAATTAAGATCATCAGGGAATCCCATGTCTAAACGACAAAAGGCAACATGAAGAAAATTAAAATTACAGTACAAGACAACAAAAGAAAAGGTACTGCTCCAAATTGTCGATTTCCTTAAGGCAAAAATAAAAATTTGGACTGAAAGAAAGAAAAAATGGGAAAAGAAAACCAAATGTATCTAACAAAATAAAGTTTTTAGAAATGATGAAAAGCAATTCTACAGGCAACTTAAAACAAGTGGTGGTGGTGAGCATGATAAACGGCATCCCATGGCTGCCAATGAAAGGTTCTGGAAACAGTTGTGGTCTGTACCCGGCAAATGTAACCTGGAGGCACCTTGGGTCGATGATTATGACCATGCAATGCATGAAAGAGTAACTACGTCGTTTGTGTGTTACATCTCACGAGACTGCCTGAAAGGTGTCATTAAAAAGTCCAAATCTAATACAGCGCCTGGGCCTGATGGCATTCGAAACCGGTATTGGAAACTGTTTCCCTGTGTCCAAACACCATTACTTCACTGTTTCAATTCTCTTGTGGACACAGGTGATGTTCCTCCGTGGTTCTGCAAAGGTCGCACAATACTCCTTCCCAAAAAAGGAGACTTGACTGATCCCAAAAACTTCCGCCCTATCACATGTCTAAATACTCAATACAACTTATTCACAGGGTGTTTGTCAAACCACGTGTCATCTTACTGCTCTTCCAGTGAGATAATTTACAGAGGGCAAAAGGGGGCGAGAAAGGGATGTTGGGGGTGCAAGCATCAACTTCTTGTACAGAAAATGATTTTGGAAGAGGTTAAAACATACCACCGCAACCTCTCCATGTGCTGGATAGACTACAAAAAAGGCATACGACTCTGTCCCTCACGAATGGATTCTGAAGTCTCTTCAGTGTATGGACCTCCCTGAACGACTACTTGATTTACTCAAGTCTTTAATGAGTTCCTGGTCGACTCAACTTGAGATGTACTCGCAAGGGCAGGTGCAGACTTCGAAATCTATTCCAATCAGAAGGGGAATATTTCAGAGGGACTCCTTTAGTCCTTTGCTTTTTTGTCGGTCTCTAAATCCTTTGAGTTTTCTGCTCAACAGTGAGGAACGGTACCATCCCCGACCTCCTCAGCACAGATCCCCAACACCTCTTAACTCATCTCCTCTACATGGATGACATTGAGCTCCTTGCCAAAGGAGATACCAATTTGAAAGACCAGGTTCTCCTTGTCGAGTCCTTCTCTAATGATATTGGCATGACATTTGGACTCGACAAATGTAATACTCTTCATTTGAAACGTGGCAAGGTAGCTAATGATGGATCAGTCAGGTTACAAGGGGGAGGAGTTATTGAGCATCTTGTGGAAGATCAGGCCTACACCTATCTTGGAATGCTAGTTCGAGACAAGCTCCAGAATGCCCAGATTCAAGATAAACTTCGGGCCGAGTATAAATCTCGTTTAAAGAAAATCTGGAGCTCCGAGCTAAATGCTCGAAACAAGGTCAAAGCCACCAATACTTTTGCTGTGCCAGTCCTCTCCTGTTCCTTTGAAGTAGTTGATTGGACAAAACAAGACATCCAGAGTCTTGACCGCCTGACCAGAAGGATCATGTCTGATAACAGAGCACACCACCCTCGTTCCTCTCTTAATCGTTTATACATGCCAATCAATTCTGGAGGTCGGGGTTTGATAAATGTGGAAGCTCTTCATGATAGAATTTTATTGTGCACTTTTGCACATATTTATTTATCTGATGATCCTCTGGTGATGCACGTCAAGACTCATGATGACGTGATGGAATTTCACAGCTATTATAAGCGTACCAAGGTTGTTGGACACAATTTGAAATTTGAGGTTGATTTTGTTGATGGCGATGTACTGCTGGACGGTACAGCGATGGGAGTAAACCAGGTGAAGTCCTTTACCAAGTCGGTCCTTTGTGGAGAAGCTGTCTGAGAAGCCATTGCATCGTGTGTACATGCAGTGTGTGGAACAGAACAGCCATACAACCGACTTCTTCGCCTTGATAAAGTCGGCTGGTGTCAAATGTGAAACTGAGGGCCTAATTTTTGCTGCTCAAGACCAGTCACTTCCCACTCGCAATCGTCAAAATGTGATTCTTAACCAAAATATGAACATGAAATGTCGTCTTTGCAATGAATTCACAGAGACTGTCCAACATCTTGTCAGTGGATGCCCTTCCTTGGCACAAACAGCTTATCTTAAAAGACATGATGGCATGGCTCGCTGCTTTTACTATCGTCTGCGCCATGCCTGTGGCTTTGACTCCGAGGTTCACCCATTGTACGACCCTGAGCATGTCCAGGGCGTCCTGGAAAATGATGCTGTCAAACTTCTCTGGAATAGGCCAATATTCAGAGTGAGACGAATTCCAGCCAACAAACCTGATCTTGTTCTTTTTGATAAAACTAATGAAATTATTTATATCATAGAATTTTCTGTCCCTTTTGATAGCAATATGATTGGCAAGATTCAGGAAAAGCATGATAAATATGCGGACCTCGCCTTTGAAATGTCTCGCCTGGATCCCAAGTACACTGTCATCAGGCTCCCCATTGTTCTCGGTTCCTTTGGTTTGGTACCACCTGATCTCTTGGCGCAGATGAGGAGAGTGCCCGGGTTCTCCACCGGGAGCACAGGGCTGCGTGTAGAGGGAGTGAGGTCCCTGAGCTGATGTTGAGCTTGACCATCCAGACTGTGCCAGGATCACTCGAACCCTCTATGTTGCATTTTAATTCTAATCTGTAAAACATAATAATAATAATAATAATAGTTCGTATTTATAATGCACACATTTCCATTCTCGTAAGCATGTTCCTGGCGCTACACTAAGATACATTCATGATGTTAAGGACTTAAGGAAAGCTAATAATAATTGGCCTTCAGTATCCCATATCGGGTGGTTAGACTCGCTGACATGGTTGGCAGATATCATTGTGTCCCATTTGTGTAAATCCATGCTCATGTTGTTGATCACTGGATTGACTGGTTGAGACTCGATAATTCACAGACCGCCGCAGTATAGTTGAAATCGTGCGGCGTTAACAGCAAATGAACAAAACACGCCATCCTCGATGACAATAACGTCGACCAACGATAGTAAAAGCTAACCATCATAGCGCAGTGATATTTTTGTCATGCAGTCATTGTGACCAATCAATCCTCATTCTTACCTCATACTTGTGCCCAGTGTTTCATGGGCTACAGCTGGTTGGATGTACCCGGGCCTAGTCAGTGCTTCAGGGACACAGTACTAAAGTAAGGACTGGGTGAATTGAATGAGTGAGTAAGGTTTTACGCTGCTTTTAGCAATTTTCCAGCAATATCACGACGAAGTACACAAGACATAGTAGCCATGTTAGGAATCGAACCCGCGTCACCAGCGTGATGAGCAAACGCTCTAACCACCCCGCTACCTAACCGCTTATATGGCTGGGTGGAAGAAAAATAATGCGGTACTTCGTGACGGGAGTATACAAAAGATTGAGGAAAGCGAGATTGTACACAACGGTCCGGAATGCTGATCTTGTACAATACCACACGTTTATCATTACGATTCAGAAATGTGAGAGATTTATTTACAGTGAATATGACTCTGGACAGTTATCAGATCTGCAATAGGATGGTGTGATAGCTCAAATTATGTAATTGTAACCTGAAAAGGAGATGACGCCATGCTAAAAACAACTATGACTTCATGGAATCGCTACAGGCCAGAGTAGACACTTGTCTGGTATTTCATAAGACGAGTCTGGCCAGACAGATGGCGAGATTTTATCAAAAGTAATGTTAACACAATCTACAGAACTGTGGGTACTGTCCACCTTATTGTTGTGTAGCAAGGTGGTGTGACAAGATAACTATTTGGTCTCTTGATTCCATTGGTCTCTTGATTCCATTGGTCTTTTGATTCCATTGGTCTCCTGATTCCACTGGCCTTATGATTCCATTGGCCTCCATTTCGCGCGAGTGAGTGAGAGAGGATATGGTGCCTAGCGGGTTTTACAGAGTGTGCGGTAATGACATGCTGTGGAACACATATGATGGGATTCACACCCAATACCGATATGGGAAATCGACCCCGGAATATTGTGACTGCCATGAAGTTTTGTTTGAGTTGAATTATGATTTTACCTTTTGTTCCTGGATTGTCGGGGTAATGCTACCTAAAGTCCGAAAGAGACGCAGGTTGTAAAATTTACTTCTTTGGAGAAGTTACAACATTCGGAAAATCTGGATGGAGATGATGCCGTTAGGCCACATATCAAGAGCCTATGGTGAGCTCATCCTGCCTTTGCAAGACGAACACCTTTCACGACGAAAAAGTGTGACTTTGGAATACTGGGGCTAATGATGTTTGTAGGTAAAGACCACCACCCCCCTCCCCCTTAATCTCCTTAAAATGAAATAGGAACCGCAGATTTAGATTACAAATAATACCATTCATAACATTTAATCAGATGGACTAAATACAGTAGTAGCTGTCTAAACCGGCACTCATCGAGACTGAAGAAATGGTCCGGTTTAGACAGTGTGCTGGGTTGTAGAGCTGGTGATAATTGTACAAGTCAGGGGTAGGACTAAGACTATATGCAGGTGTGGACAACTTGCCGGTTTCTACAGGTGCCGGTTTTGACAGCTTTTACTGTATTTACCACCTGAAGTGAGAGTAAGCTGCACCCAATGTATGATAGCATAACATAACAGTCAACAGGGACCGTGGGTCCCGTTTCTTAAGGCGGTCGTAGGTCTATGTTCAGTTATAGGAGTTACTAGCTCTCACCTTAGCTCCCCGGTCGCTTTGTACAACGGAGCCTGAATGCACCACTCGTACAGATATAGCTGGACCATCTATTTTGACAATACCTTAATGCAGGACAGCCTTAAAGCGTGTCCAGTCGACATATATTTTCGGTTTGCATATTGTTTTCCGGTAACTAAAACTGTCTCTCTTTGTCAAACGATTTGGTCGATATTGAACAGGGTGGGTGTATGGCCATAGAAATAGAGAAAGATGAAACCACGGTTAATGTACAAACTACACATAGACATATCAGTCAGCGCCGTGTCGAACACAGCGCATTGGGGGAGTGGTTGACTCTTTAGTAATCCGTTTTTCCATGGATGTCCTTATTAACTTAGCGACCGAAAATAACTATTCGGCTACACAAGTAGGGATATTTCGTCTGCAGGTATTCAGCGCTTGTATATACAATTGTAGAAATATCCTACAAGGCCTGTCGTAACAAACAGATGTCGCGTCATAGCTTACACTCGGTAGACAGGTTGGTGTATTCAATGACAGTCAACCGTCCTGTTTTTAAGACCTTGAAGCAATGTATCTGGTCACACTGCCCGGTCTTGTGTACAGGGAGGGAGGAAGCTTCACATTGTGCATGCTTCTCCAAGGAAATCCTCATCACCCCCTAGCCATAAATTATCAACGGTCCCAAATTTTCCTTTTAATTTTCGATGGGCACACTTGGTATTATATGTGCCCAGATAACAGTTTGCGTTCATGAAACGGTGCTATAACACTATGGCATTGTGTATGTGCTATAAATGTGAATATATACGAATAAGAGTATGCGCTTCGTTTGGCTGTAAACTCATATTTATCCGTTCTCTTATTAATTTGATCAATTGTGGGGAAAAAAACTAAACATAGAAATTAAAATTAAAAATTGAGGAGGTTCATCACAAACAGTTTGGAGACAATATGGCAGTGTAGACGTCAAAATACTACTGAAGCACATCGTGTCTAAGGCCAAGCTTACCTGTAGACGTGAAAATACTATTGAAGCATGTCGGGACTAAGGCCAAGCTTACCTTTGGACGTTAAAATACTATTGAAGCATGTCGTGTCTAAGGCCAAGCTTACCTGTAGACGTGAAAATACTATTGAAGCATGTCGGGTCTAAGGCCAAGCTTACCTGTAGACGTGAAAATAGTATTGAAGAATGTCGGGTCTAAGGCCAAACTTACCTGTAGACGTCAAAATACTATTGAAGCATGTCATGTCTAAGGCCAAGCTTACCTGTAGACGTTAAAATACTATTGAAGCATGTCGTGTCTAAGGCCAAACTTACCTGTAGACGTGAAAATACTATTGAAGCATGTCGGGTCTAAGTCCAAGCTTACCTGTCCATGGATATTGAAGCAAACAAAAAATAATAACACGTTTTACTCACAGCAGTAAAATAAAAATACAGCTCGATTTAATTGTGTTTACAATCTAAAGAGTGACGATATTAATTTTTAACGATTTAAACAACTTATTTATATTTGGAGAGCGTATATGACTCGTGATCAGCGATAATTTTAGTTTGTAAACATTGATAACTTTATATATGTAAACTATTGTTTGGTGTCTGTTTAGTGCCAAACTCGGCATTATAACGTATGAGGGTGGTCTGTAAATACAACCGTGTGGACCAGACAGTCCTGTGACAGATGTTAAGAGTATCCGAGTACGCAATCAAATTACCGAGACTAACACGGAAGCCGAACTCGGATATCCACGGGAATTTGAACGATGCCTTCGTCAGCTGCACATAATGTTCCAGAAATATATTATCATGTTTCTAAAATACTACATATTTATTCTAAGTTTCAGTGTCATCATATGTTTTACTGAGTGAGAGTTTAGTCTTTCATTGCAATCAGCATTATTCCACCGGTCTACAAATAATCGAGGCAGGACCAGACAATCCAGTGATCTACAGCATGAATATCGATCTATGCTATTGGGATACCATGTCATGTGTCAGTCAAGTGAGCGAGCCTGACCACCCGATCCCGTTAGTCAGTTACGTCATGCATGGGTTACTGAAGATCAACTCTAACCCTGATCTTCCTCGGTCTCCTCGTTTAGGCCTTGTCTATGTGCGAACAGGTCAGGGAATCTTGATGCTACTTGTCTGATGTATCTTAAGGATGCCGGTCGTTCTCGCTTAAATGCTTAACTTACCTTGATTGGTATCTTTAATACCTGTAACACCTTTAAAGCCTTTAATACCAAGCCAGCACTTGGTGCTGTCACCGACCTTCATTGATCTGTACATATAATTTTATGCCGTTATTTGCCTTTTCAAAGCCGATAAGTGAAGCACCGAGTCAGAATTAATCTTCAGTAACCCAATCTCCTGACCCGGATTCGACCCCTGAACAAAGTGTGAAATCCGTTTCATTCTCTCTCCGCCTTGTCGGAATCTTTCTAAAAACAACGTAAAACAAACCTCACTCACTCAGTCGGAATTTTACTTCCAAACCGATATTCATTCAAGAGTCTCAGGATAGGGTTACTCAATAACTAGTAGATACGAAAGTACAAACAAGACTGTGAAAATGTAATAGAACAATGTCTGAAAACACTATTAACTTTTTCATAGGGCAACCTTTTTAACTCATCCATTGATATCGATTTATTAGGCCGATGGAATTCTCTCCCATTATAATATGAGGAAGATTGAGTTCTTGTCTGGATGTAATTACACGAAGATAAAACTACTGTCTGTTCTTGACAAAACATTGCTCTCTTCCGGCGATACACGGCACTAGTTGCCAACAAATGATACATGATTCTCTGGCCTGCTTGTTAAATATAAGTGAAAGTATTATTTTAATCATTTGGAGATCAGACTGACTAGGGTTATTGTTCCGTCGTGACATTATTAATCTTCAATTCTGAATTATGCGTTTCGTTTTAACACTGACCAAGAGTACAACTAAACGAATTAGTTGGGTAGCCAAGTGGTTAAAGCTTTCGCTAATCTCGCCTAAGACCCGGATTCGATTAAAACATGGGTATAATGACTACTGGTGTTCACTGTCGCGGTATAGCTTACAAGTTAAAAAGAGACGGGAAACAATACTCACTTGGAATGTTTTAAGGCTAATTTTAGAGTTAAACGCCCATTAGAACTGTGTTAATCGCACCCCAAACAATCCAGTGAAAATTAGGCGTTTAGGGAGACGGTTTTAAGAATGATGCTTGGAGCTGACATACCAAGATGAAACTAGGATTTGAATCCAGGCAGGGTGGCATGTTGTGAGTTCAAACGACGGGACAAATGCTCCTTGCACACAAATTCAACCCCATCCTCTCTCACCCACCCAACCCACTCCACCTTACCCAACACACACGCACGTACACACGCACGCACGCACGCACGCACGCTCATGCACATCAGCAAGTGTTTCTTAAGGCAATCGGTATTTTGGATCGAAATATAAGGCCAAATCAACCAAGTGAAGTGTTTCTCGGGCATCGGCGCGTCACTTTTATTTGTGGGCATAACAATGTTTTAGTGCCACCACCCAATTGTCCACTATAAGAATGAATGTCTGTAAGAACGAGTGTGACTGAATTTACAACTCACTCAACTTACCACGTGCTAAACTTCCCAAGCTGTATTTCTGAGGGCAAAAAATAAAAATGTGTTCCTCCCTCGTCATTTTCATTTCTATCAACATTAGCAATAAAGTCCTACCGTCCTCATCACTTTTGAAAAAAATGTGCCAGGGCAACATTTAATCATTTTTATGCAGCCTAACTGACAGTTATATGTTTATTAACGGTGTATAGCTGTGTCCAACTTAGGTGTCGGAATATAAGAGGCGTTAAATCACTTGCCATCGATGGCTGGTCCACACTCGATTATTTACAGACTGCCGTTATTTAGTTTGAAAATTGCTGAATGCGGCGTAAAACAACAAACACAGTCACTGGGTCATAGCGTTAGTTTGTCCAACCATGACATTATTAGCATAGTGGGGTGGTGAGGAAAGCTAGTGGTTCCATTCCCCAGATATGTGTGAAGACCTTTTCTGGTGTCACCCGTCATGGTATTGCTGGAAAACAAAACTCACTAGCATAGCTGTACCAACAACCGTGCTGGTACAACGTTTTAATACCTTGTGTATCGAACTCCTTTTAACTCGGTAGTGACTTCGGGGGCTTCCAATTTAATATGATCTGTTTGCGTTGTAAGAATGAAACTCGTGAACATGATCACAGATGGTAAATTAAAAGACCAACACTGATATAGCGTCCGTTTTGACAAGCACAAACTAAGTGATATATCTGTAGATTAATCCGACATCTCTGAGATCCATTATACGGTGTCTAATTTACTCCATTTTGACACATTTACAAAGACTGCGTGACAACGGTGTCATTATATTTGTTTTTTGATAAATTACGCAAGTACAATAACTTTGAATGAATGCTTTTATGGAACATCTAGAATTTCGAGTGATCTATCACAATTTTAATGATTACTTTACGCATGCAATGATAAGATAACAGCAGATGATGAATATTTTCATTAGTATATAAAGACATTTTCAAACGAAACATGACACCAGAAAACTCTATTATTTAATAATTACAATCTCCCGATTTCTCTTCAAGTTACAATGATCATTTGTCATGCCAAAGCCGGCACGGAACTTCGTCACAGTCAGACGACATCCACGAACATTCATCATGAGATGCACGTAAACATCAAAGGCGCCGCAGTAATTATCTCACCTGTAGTAGGCCATGCAGGTGTGCCTCAAAGACGGACAGCTATGACAGGGCCCTCTACATCAAAAACGATATCAATGATCGAATTGGAAATAGTCACTAGCCTAGCGCCATCAGATTTGATAATAACGGAGTTGTTTTCTTCAGTGTAGGCTCGTGTCATCAATATCATGGTAAAGTTATAGGTTCTAAGAAAGATTGCGCGAAATCCAGCTTTCGCCCTCGCCTATAGAATGGCAGAATAACAGCTTCTAATTACAGTGATGGATGGAGGACCTAATAGTTGTATATGACTAGCCTGGGCTCCCTTCTCACGTCGCACAACGATAAGTAGCAATGATCTGTTTGTGAATAAAGATGGCTTATTAACGTGTAACTCAGTCCGATGCGGTTCGTTATCAACGAAACATCAAGCTCTCTTCCTTGAGCGACTCTCGGCGTACTGTCGTATGTCTTCAAGGTACTGTATCAAGACTACTGAGATGACTATATAACCAGTTAATATTTCATTTGGTGTTATGAGTGAAGCGACTGTACCGAGAGCGGTCGACATCACACGACCTGATGATGGTTAGATTTTGTGAAATGGCTCTCCAAAATGTCCAGTTGGTCATTTTAATAATTATTTTTTGTTACATTTGTTGTTTGTAACTCTTTGTCCTTGTATTGTTGTCCAATTTCGTTTAAAACGTTATCTTTCAAACCGGATATCATCCCAACTCGTTCATTCACCCTTCAACCAAAGGAACCTTGTGTTCGGTAAGGCGTGACGTTCACTCACTCCTTGGAATGAGTTAAAGTCGGGCTGAAGATCCGGGTTAGAATTGATTTTCAGTAACCCATGTTTGTCTCATAAGAGAGGAATAGCGGGATCGGGTGGTCAGGTTCCAAGAATTTTACATTAATGCTCATGCTGTTGATTACTGGATTGTCTGGTCCAAACTTAATTATTGCTTGATTGCTGTAATATTGCTGAGTGTGGCGTAAACTAAGCTCACTCACTCACTATCCTTGTCTCAATAGACAAATGTGTCTACAGTTTTAGCTGTTCCAAGCACAATTTGTTTATCTGTAAGCTCAATTCAGCTAATGCCTATCAACACTGCAATAAATTAACACGACCAGATCCTGTTCCCATAAATTAGAAATCTCTGCTAAAAGCAGAGTGGATACAGGGATGGTACCAAGTGTTCGCTAGTTCTTTTTTCTCAAACATTCGCCTCAAGGCACCAGCTACAATGTGCATTATGTACCATGACAGCCAAGACGAACTGTTACATCCTGTGTTTTTACCGCGCGTATAAACGCATATGCACACGCTCACTCGGACATTTAAAGTTTCTTTTATTGTTTTCAGAAAATGACCTAAATGGCTGGATTATTTAGTATTATTATTACTGGATTATTTGGATTATTCAGATCACCGCCATATAGATGTAACATTACTTAGCGTAGCGTTAAACAACAAACGAACCGTTTCACCTGCGGTGTATCAATCTATCACGCAACCGTAAAAGCATGTTACCTACCCAACACATTCACCTACCCTCACCTCATTGCTGATGATGCAGCCATTGTTGGCCAGATGCATGGTTGCGTATCAGTGAAACAATGCAGAGATAATGTAAATTATTTCACATCATGGTGTACAGAGAATCATTTGATTTTAAATGTGAAAAAGACAAAAGAACTGTGCATTAACTTCAGAATTAACTCCCTAAACGTATCACCTTTGTTCATTAATGGTGAACCAGTTGAGATAGTCACAGGATACAGGCACCTTGGAACACCAACAATGATGCCTTGTATAGTAAATGTCAACAACGCCTCCATCTAATACACAAACTGCGATATTTCAATGTTTCCCGATCTGTTATGATGTTGTTTCATACCACTTACAGTCTCGCTTTTTCTTCTCGGGGCTGGTTCGAATCTCTTTCAGTCAAAAACAAATCAAAACTTAACAAAATTGTAAATACAGCTAGTAAAACAGCCGGGGCCACTTTCGATAATCCTTCACTTCTTTTTTGAAGTACTTTCAACGTCTGAAAAAAATCATTAATGACCCAATATATTTTTTTAAAATCAAGAGTATAAGCTTCATCTTTTGTAACTCAAAGTATTGCAGTTTTACACAACCGTTGTCCAGTTATCGTCTTATTAATTTTTAAAGCACACATTATATCTTTTATGTTTTTTCATAGTTTCATATCATGTGCTGTGGTTCATTAGGTTTTTTTTCAAAAGAATTGTGATACGAAACGAATTCCTCTTAGGGTAATGAAGTATTGTCTATATCTATGTGTATTTCACAACGGCATAGAATGCATGCACTCCCAGCTCATTCATTATGATGTATTTTTTTCAACATTTTAATTGATTACTTACTGTCAAACGTGCGAGAAATATATGTACTTCGCTGTTTGCTGACACGGCTATAAAAGGCTTAACGATGATAATGACAGACAATGTTTCTGTCAGGACAGCTAGACCGTCGTTTGTCGTTAGTCGTTACGACATACAATGAGTGAGTGAGATGGGTTTTCAGCAATATTTCAGCAATATCACGGATACCAGAAATGGGCTTCTCACGTTGTACCTATGTGGAGAATCGAACTCGAGTCTGAGGCGTGACAAGCGAACACTTCCGTAAGGACGCACAGGGTTAACGACATTTCATCATAAATAAATCGGATACTAGTATCTAAATACATGAAGTGACTATTTGCATAACGCTTTGGAATTGGTGGCACAAACGAAGGAATTTCTGAATTTCTGAAGTCATTGTGAATACGTGTTAGGTTGTACATAGCGAATAAGTGATGTAGTGCTTGCATTACAGTATCTTTGTAGTGATGTGTCATTTGTGTCCAAGGCAAACAATCCAGTTGAGTGATGCTTGTAGTATTGGTCTGTCATTCAATGAACGGAGTTTTAACGTTACACTGCTGTATACACCGGTACTGACTGAGAGTACATCGTGAGTCCTCGCAATAGTGCTATATACCCCAGGGTTGCTCTGTGTTCAGCGGTTAACACAATACTACAAGATTTCACACAGGGCGTTGGGTTTGACCATTGATTAAAGCGTTAGCACGTCACGCCGAAGACTCGGGTTTGATTCCCCCACATAGATACACGTGTGTGAAACCCATTTTGGGTGTCCTGCCATGATATTGCTGGAATATTGCTAAAAGCAGAGTAAAACTTGAGTCACATTCGTATATCCAAGTACTACCTGTGTGGATGGTTTTCATTTTGCTACTATTTCTTAGAATGATAATCCACTTAATGTGAATTTTTCATACTTGCGCATCACGCTAAAGTCCCGGATTTGATTCCCCACGTGAGGACAATGTGTGAAGCCCATTTCTGTTGTTCCCCGCCATGATATTGATTGAACAATGCAAAAAGCTACAAAGAACATACTCACTCACTCACTCACTCACAGACTCACTCACTCATTCACTTGCTACATTTGTAAACCTACTTTATCAGGGATCACAACCAGAGACGTAACTGAAGACAACCTCCCGTAAATGATGAGAACAGCAAATATGGTTACCGGCCTTAACTGGTAGCGAAAAATCGCGAAACTTATCCAATTCCCCATTTCTGAATTCCCCACACTATTGTTACATTGACATGTTTCGGATGAAAGCGCTTCTACATCATTTGACTCCTTTAGACAAGAGCCAAGCCCTTCCACTGGTGACAGACTACAGCTTTGGTCATCCAAGCTGCGGGGGACCTGTCACTGAGCTCTGTAGGTGTTGACGCCAGTGTTCCACAGTGTCACCTGTATTTACCTGTGAGGTGAACGCGTACAGCAGGGGTATTGAGCCCGTAAACAGATACCGTCAGTGATACATGTTGTACAATACCGCTGTTATACACCTAATAATGCAGGAAAAGGTGGTACAGAAAACCAGTTGTAATTTTACCAAGTCGATTTTTGTATGTACCTGGACTGGGATTCGGATTGAGATATGCAGGCTACATCATCAGCTTGATCTGTGGAAGTCGTATTGGTTTCAGTGATGTTCTACAGTAATTTCATTTCATGATATGATTTCACAGACACAGAGAGGCACTGGTACTGACACATGCACAGAAACTGACACACACAAACATAGACAAACAGGAACATACGCACTCCCGCGCACACGCACATACACAGGTTGATATGTGAAATATCTTTATACGAAAGTAACTCTTTTGTTGTTAAACTCATAATGAAAATATATGTCCCTTCTCAGATTGTGTATATGATGTACACATTATGTATTAATGCTAAAATGAAAAAAAAATAAGAATGGTAAAAACATATCTGGTGTCTATTAACAAAACCGGCTGTTGGGAAGTCTAGCGAGTTCGGTCGTTATGCTCCTAACCCGGGTTCAATTTCCTTCGTGAGTACAATGTATGCAGCCATTTTTGGATGTTCTACAGATTGCTGGAATATTATTCAATGCGGCGTTAAGCCATAGTCTATCACTCACTTTCAACCAGACAAAGATGGCCTGTGCACTGCGATCCGCACTGGTGACTTGTGTCTGTAGGAGTTTCAGTTTGTTTAGCAACCGATGCTAGCCGTAACAGGCGACGGGATCGGGTCGTCAGGCTCGCTCACTTGGTTGACGCATGTCATCGTTTTGTTCTAATTGTAATCCAACATTTATGACCAGACCGACATCACTTTACTGACTCACACTAGAGCTATTTGTCACGAGTTCTTGATTGGGGATGATAGTAAACTTGCCTGACATATCGTTCATTTACACTGATCCAGTTTACCAGTATCATGAACTGTTGTAACCAATGTCTTCAAATTTGATGACAGCCTACAATATGGGATTACGCAGACATCAGTCGATTTTGGTGACCTTGACCTTATTTTCAAGGCCGTCAGCACTCTTTGACCACTTTTCAAACTCTTGTTAACGCGATATCTCATGAACGGTTGTAGCCAATGTCTTCAAATTTGGTGAGAGACTACTTTGGGGGATTACACAGACACCAGTTGATTTTGGTGACCTTGATCTTATTTTCAAGGTCACCCCGACTCTTGTTAACACAATTTACCAGTAGTACATATTGTGCACGAAACACAATTTCATGCACAGTTGTACCAAATATCATCAAATATGGTGACAGCCTACAGAGGGGCATTAGGTATACAGTAGTCGATTTGGGTGATCTTGACCTTATCTTCAAGGTCATCCCTTCTCTGTGACCACTTTTCAAGCTCTTGTTAACCCGATATCTCATGCACTGTTGTACTCAATGACAGCCAACATTCGGGGATTACACAGACATCAGCTAACTTACCTCATAAAGCAATGCAACCAATTTTTGTCGACACCCTACATTTGGATATTATGCACATACCAGTCATTTCATGCATCTTAATAGCGGCGGGAGACATTGCCACATATTTGCAAACACTTGTACTATCTTCTCAAACAGTGCTTAAAACAACATTCATTTACTACTTTTGTAGTTATTTCCCAGTAGCATTTTCAGGCTCTCGCAGTAAATCGTAACATAGATGTAATAACCCCCCGGGCAATACCGCTATCTCATTTACAACATATACAGACACATGTTTACAGCAGAAGCTAGCTATCTAACAGAGTACAAAGAGGCCTCCTTTTGCACTGATTCCTTGGAGACAAATCAAGTACAGGTTATTAATCTATGACATCACACAGACTGTAAGCGTGTCTGTCCGTATGGACGCAAAAGCCCAGCTCAGCTAAACCATCTCCCGTATACGACTGTCGAAGGTCCATGGTTTGGTGTGTCAGTAACGATCTGTACAGCGCTGAAGTCGTTTTGTTTCGCCTATGTTTGTGAGGTATTCAGTCACTTTTCACACGTAGTGTCCCACTGTCAAGGAGTCAAGGAACAACACATGGGCGCAGTCAAAGTCTGAATGTAGCTAAATTCATCTGAAGTTATCTGACAAAGGTAATTTGTTATTGAAGGTTTAAGGACGGGTCATTTACTACAAGCGGTGGAAGCTTGTCCAAAGAGGCAACTAACGGGATCGGGTGGTCAGGCTCGTTGACTTGGTTGACACATGTATTCGTATCCCATTTGTGTAGATCGGTGCTCAAGCTGTTGATCAGTGGATTATCTGGTCGAGACTCGAATATTTACAGACCGCCACCCTACACATGTATATGGAATATTGTTAAGTGTGGCGTTAAACAACAACCAATCACTATAAAGGCGGCTGAGGTATCGTGCACATAAAAATGTTACATTATAGAGATGGTTCAGAAGATGATTGAGTCCCACACCACGTGACACACATCCCATCCCCGACCCGCTTAATAGATGAACAGTCCCTAAGGATCAGACTCACGAATCCTTCGAACATCTTTCTTCAAACAACGTTTGCCTAAAGGTTTGACTGTAATGTGATCTTAAGACTCAAACAGATGAAACTGACGACTTATATTTGTTCATTGAACTTACAAAGTTATGATTTACCTATATCGTTCATTGAAATATGGGAGATGATTAATTGGTCGCGTATACTACTCAGTGGGTGTCTTTGAAATGTGTGTTCATAAAGTTGAAACAAAGAGAAAGTTTGGAAGTCATTTGCGCTTAGATAGATTGTATTCACTTTCAAAAAAGTGAATTATGAAGTTACATTCCGAGTCTGGGGTGTACAAAAACACACTTACAACAGTATTTTGGTGTCTGAAGTGAACTATGGAAAATTGACAGGAATCGAGAGTGTGTTTTGTGGGATTGTGTGTACGTTTTTCAGTCAGCAGCAATATGAAGGCGGGGAATAGAAAACGACACAGGGTAAGACGGAAAAAACATGTTTGATACAATGAACAAACCACGCCATTTGGATGCGATGTCACACGCCGCTTCGTCTCTTATGAGAAAACAACAACAAACAAAAAAAAGAGCCCTGCATGTTCTGGGGGTGGGAGGGGGTTTGGGTGGTGGGTGGTGGGTGGTGGTGACTCATAGAAGGAGTGAGTGAGTTTGGTTTTACGCCGCTTTAGAAATATTCCAGCAATATCACGGCGGGGCACACCAGATATGGGCGTCACTCACTCTATCCATGTGGTGATTCGAACCAGGGTGTTCGGCGTGACGAGCGAAAGCATTACCCACTAGGCCTACCCCACTGGGAAGGAACTTTACACACGGTTAATGTGAGGAATCGAACCAAGGTCTTCAATGTGGGGAGTGAACACCTTAACCACCGGGCTACGTACTAAGAAAGATAATTCATGTTACTCGCACACCGCAATCCGGCCCACGACACAGGGAATTGGGATGTTAACATATTCTTTAAAAAAGGAGTTAAATTGGATCAGGAGACGCCAACTCTCGAACAAGTATTTTTAACAATTAGTTGGGAATCTCATGCACACTCTATTTCCCAATGGGTAAAGAATGTATGCATTCGATCAGGTTTTTATCCATGTTATTAATCGTGTATCTTAGACCATAAAGAATGTTCTACATAGAGTGATGAATCACGCTGTCGCCATGGTTTTCCGAAGTCACAACTCACCATGCAAATCAAATCACATTTCCGATCGGCCCACCTGGTACCTCGTAACGTTATTAGCTATTTCACTTCTTCTGGCTATGATAGTATGAAAAACGAGATTTTAAAATGTATTCAATGTTACCATATGCAAAAGAATCGACGTGATGAATTGCTGGCATATATTGGCGACTTCGGGTAGGTTCCATATGCCAGTCCCGTCATCTAATTATCTAACCAAATTTCTCTTTCGAAGAAACCCTTAGTGCATGTAGACCACTATTTAGAACATTCGTCCTTGGCATCAAGATTGTAGATGTGAGAGCAAAGGGGCTGCAATTTTCGGTGCAGTGTTGCCTCTCTTGGGCACGCCAGAAACCTATGATTTGGGGTTCAAATTCCTGTTCACCTCGATTGTTCTCCCGGGTTTATCAGCACCGTGCTTCATGGTTAAGCTAAGGTGGCTGACTCTTTCATCATATCAGGCATCCGCCACCCTTTACACTGACACCTCGGTATGTTTCGTAAATATTGTTAAACACGGCGTGTCCACTGACACACTCACTCGCTCACTCACTCACTCACTGGTGGAGGGGCATACTTTCGGGATCATGGTGCCTCAACGACAGGTAATTCTTATGGACTTACTGTTTTATAGACTTTACATCTTTTATAGACTGTGCCAAGTGACAGGAATTCATCAGATACTTATTGAATTCCACGTTTTCAGCATATTTTGTTTAGTGTTTCAGTGAAGGTATTAATCAGCGTTCTTCCGACAGACATCGACGTGTAGTAACCGCGTTTCGTGACGTCATGGCACTGTGATATCGTAACTGGAATGTTGGTGTGGCATTTTATGGATATACATGAACGTGGATGTTTCTGTTTCCTGTCTGCAATTTGGAAGCCGTCAATTCCGGATCCCGGCATTAAATGAGTCGCCCGAATATGTGCTTATGGCCAGAAATGGGCTTTCACACACTTTAGCCATGTGGGGAATCGAACCCGGGTCTTCGGCTTGATGAACGAACGCTTTAACTACAATCACATCGCTGGAATATTAAGCAAACAAAAAAACACTAACATTTTAAAGTTTTCAACCATTTGCAGTCACCGATAGCATTAGTGGTCACTGGTTTATGATCAAAATGGACAAAACCTGACAAAGTACCTTGACAATGCCGTTGTTGACAGGTGCTCGTAATGTTGACCAATGGTAATTTCCTCGTCCAGACAACCAGAGTTGACAAGACTCTTAGGCTGTTCGCCACTGTCAAAATCGATAACACTTGACCGGTGTCTGCAGAAGCTTAAATCACTGACCGCGGTTTCATTTAAATCTGCTTCATGAGGTCCGCGTTGCCATCATTTTCTGCAGATTTGACTGCTCTTCGCTGATTACGCTGCCCTGTTGCATATCAGCATGTGTAAACCTCACTTAGTCCGTTGGCTGTTAAAGTGCGTTGGAGCGCATAGAACAAGTAGTGAATTACGCACCGCGCCCGTCATTTCAGTGGTCGTCTCTGTCGGATCACCACCCTTTTGTGTTAATGTACTCGATTACTCTTCATTTATTCATACTGCGCTCCACTGATCCCACAGCGGTGGATGACATGCGATCTCCATGTTACACATGTCAAAGGATTGTTCACATGGGACTTTCTTGGCATACGTATCTCCACGTCGGTGGGTTCTGGTCAAGGGGGACCTTACAAGGGTGGGGCGGAGGAAACATGGGGAAAGTGTTAGTGAGCGTGCCAGTGTGCGTACGAGCGCATGTGTCGTGTGCAAAATAGTCAGCGGCCCGCTAGCCAGTGGCTAGTAGAACGCCAGTCGGGCTAGTACGTCTCCAAATCTCCTCAGGCACAGGTCCGACTGGCTAGTGAATTTTCATAGGGTCATTTTGTAAATATATCACTCTCTCCGACTTGTTGAATTATAACACACTTTTAAATCATGCAAGATTGTTCAAAATGCTCAGTATATTAGCAGCTTAATGATGAAATCCGTGTCTACGTTTTATTTTCGGGATGGTTGCGGGATTGGCATAGGTAGCCCGACTGGGTAGCAATATTTCGCACAATGTGTCAGTGCATGTGTCAGTATGTGCACGTGCGAGACAGAGCGTGTGTCAGTGCGTGCGTGCATGTGTGTGAGTGTATCGTGCATACACGTGTTTTGTAGCCCGGGCTACAACACAAGTGCATGTGTGCGTGTGCGTGTGCGTGTGCGTGTGCATCATTGTTGCCTGATGATTAGATTTTTTGTGGGTTGGCTAGTGACGGTGTCAACGATATTCCCGCGGGGTTACGGCGACATGCAAATAATTAAATCTGGACCAGACAATCAGGACAAGATGTTTTGAAATGAACATAATTAAGTGAATGGCCTTGCAAAAGCAGGTGTTCTCCATCTTGAGTTGGGTAGTATGTAAAGAATTACGCCAAATCGACATCCCGAAAATTGGGACTGTAAGAAAGAAATGCTCATA
This sequence comes from Haliotis asinina, assembly GCF_037392515.1. Classification (NCBI taxonomy): domain Eukaryota; kingdom Metazoa; phylum Mollusca; class Gastropoda; order Lepetellida; family Haliotidae; genus Haliotis; species Haliotis asinina. The sequence goes on from NC_090285.1 coordinate 46,237,572, forward strand.
CCATGCCAACATTTCAGTAAAATCATTCAAAACATTCAGTCACAGACATACTTTATCCCATTTAGAACTCTTTTGATAGATGCACTACAAGATATAATAGCTATGACTAATAGAAATGTTTTTTAGAAATTTGAATTATTCGACCCCAGACATATGATGCTGTAGTGACCATTCCGATTCTGCAACGACAACAAATATTGACAAAGTCGTCGCCCACAAAGAACCCCATGCACGTTGTTAAGTAATCAACATTTAAAGCTATTGTTGATTGTAATATTAGATTCGAGTCCCCCAGTTCCCGATTGAACAAGATAATTTTGAGTAGGTAACCTAAGTCTGCCAAACAGCCTATCCATTAAAACGGTTTGCAAAAATCGATAGTGGATCTTTAAGAAAACTTTGGCCATTTTTTGTTTTGTCATGCACAACGCCTAGTGATGAAACATACCCTGTCTGTTTGACGATCATATTTCAAACATAAAATTATTAATATTAAATTAGATACCCACCGTCGCGCAGTTGACTGCTGTAATTGCATATTTTATACATATTCCATCTCACAAATTGTGTAAAGCGATACCCGTTATTATGGAGTAAGGCCTTTAGATCAATGATGGGCCGATATAGCATCCACGTAGCAGTCGACGAAGTCGCAATGGTGACGTTAACTTGATATGGGACCCAGCGTCAGTTCTGAAAAGAAAGTCCTTTAATGAATGGATCTATTGATCGAAGGAACAACTTGAGATAGACGATATACGTAGGTAAATCCTAGTGGGACGGCAACAAACCTCGAGAAATTTACGATCGATGTAATAGAAAAACTATTTGGGGCTCCATATTGCAGTGGTTGATATTGCGCTACGCCTCTAAAGTAGCTAGTATTTTTCACTCATGGAAATTTGTAATTATTTCCTGCAACACGAGACTTCTTCCCAGCTGTCTGGGGCTCGTGTTGCCTAGAGCAGACGCAACGGCCAGAAATTTTATTAGGCGAGCAGATCAAATGTCAAAATTTCAGGTGTAGTCTTCAGAACTACATGACAAACGGCCCGCGAGGATGTTACAGTGAGAGTATACCACCACGTCTACTTCGACCCAGACTGAGAAATGTTCACTTGTATGGGAGCGCGGAGGAAGCGCATATTATGATTCTGGGGAGTGCACAGAAATAATGCAACATGATCGCCGCTATTTGTGACACATGATCCGACGAACAAATGGGAGGAACGGTGCTCCGCAGAATAAAAGCACGACAGGGCTTCAATACTGACATTTTGGGAACGGATCAAATTACCCAATTTTTTGCTATTATAATTGTATTTGTTATGCTATTTATCTGACATGAAATCGGAGCGGTAGATAGACTAGCTACGGCAGACATGTGGCGGGACCCGTTGAAGTAATTTCCTTATGCAGACGGCAACACCCTAGCTGGAGGTGTCGGATTTCACCAATTCCAGCGTTCTCCCTGTCCCTAGACTAAGAGGCTATAGAGTTACAGCCAATTTCCACTCTGAATCAATAAGAACTGTGATTAATATACCACGGAGGACATCTGCAGGGGAGGGGCAGGCCTTGCCGCTAAGGTAGGCGAGACCCGATATGGCTCTAGTTCGGTCGTCTGCTACCATTCTCCAGTTTCTACCTGAGGGCCTGCTATAGTTGGGGCCCACTGCGACTCCATGACACCTATATATCTCTTTGAAAACCTCATCAATTTCTCTTTGAATTTTTCTTTGTATTCTATCAGTTTATGGTAGCAGTGTGTGTCGGGGTAACAGTTCCCGGCTAGTTGACGAAGCGACACTTCAAAGAGAAAGCCGTCCGCCTCTTAAGCTGATGAAATAAGCTTCTATCAGAGGCTCGTCTGTTACAATAGCCACTGACTGTCTAATTGGAAAAATGAGAATGGGTCGTGAATAGGATCTAAATAGAGATCATTAATTAGCTAATAGCAATCAATTGATTGATAACTGATCATCTTTCAAGGTGGAGGGATGTAGGCCCGTAGAGGCCTAGCGTGGAAATGTTGACAAAGTTGTTAGTTTCTGACATTGAGAGGTCTATTGACCCAGCTAGGTCTCTTGACATCATGGTAAGTGAACCCTGATCTTGTACAGTCCAGGGCAGAGGCTATTTACCACCGACAAAGAAGCAGACAATTACCAACAGTGTGCCCCACTACAGACACAGACAAAAGTAACTTGCCCTGATGGAGAGATGCATTGGCTGATCCAAGGACATTGTGTTCAAGCCCACCCCACTTTTCAAAATGATTAAAGACAACATCAAAGGCAATGTCTTTTTTTTTTGTTTGAACGCCCTGACTCTCCTCACCTCTTGTCTAATTCAGATCTAGGTCTAGGGTAGTCATAAGTCTGCCTCATTCAGATCTAGATTTAGGGTTGTCTAATTCAGATCTAGGTTTAGGGTAGTCTAATTCAGATCTAGGTCAAGGACTCTCTAATTCAGATCTAGGTCTAGGACTGTCTAATTCAGATCTAGGTCTAGGACTGTCTAATTCAGATCTAGGTGTAGGGTAGTCTAATTCAGATCTAGGTCTGGGATTGTCTAATTCAGATCTAGGTCAAGGACTATCTAATTCAGATCTAGGTTTAGGGTAGTCTAATTCAGATCTAGGTCAAGGACTATCTAATTCAGATCTAGGTCTAGGACTGTCTAATTCAGATCTAGGTCTAGGACTGTCTAATTCAGATCTAGGTGTAGGACTGTCTAATTCAGATCTAGGTCTAGGCCAGTTTAATTCTGTTCTAGGTTTGTTTAATTCTGTTCTAGGTCCAGCACTGTCTAATTCTGTTCTAGGTCCAGCACTGTCTAATTCTAATCTAGGTCTTGGACTGGGTGGTGTTACTATCAACTTCTGAAAACAGAGTGGAGGGCCAGTTTTTAATTGGGGTCATGATTAAGATAATAGGATAATATACCATTCAAAGAGAGGGGGGGGGGTATTGGATTAAGAAGATCGACAAAATGCAAATGATTACACTAAGGAGGAAACAGCGTGAAGAGAAATCAAGTGAAAATGTGACAATTACATTCCTTTAGCAATGTTTCATCTGTATTGATATACATATACATTACTTGCTCATATGCACTGGCATTTGTTAGGGGTATGCTCGCAAAATGGAATATCCCCTACATTTTGAATGGCATGTATACGTGAATTATTACAATGGGAGAAGTAAATGGAATTACATTGAGCCAAGCTCCTTATAAGACCACTGTCTTGTCTGAATGTCAACTTTGTTAGATCTGTATTTTCCTAGGGGTGAATACTTAAAGGTCACATGCAACCAAAAAAATCAAACATAATTAAAACACATTTATCACTTATTCATGACATATAATATACATTGCTGCTTTTAAAAAACAAATAAACACAATTATAAGCGTATAATCGCGGTTCAAAAGTGCAATATTTTGTACTTTGGCTTACTTCCCCCGAAACGAAGCCCTCGGGAGACCGAACCCAGTCATAGCGGGTGGATATGCATTCAAGTGTAACGACGGCTTCCGATTGGCTGTTTCATTTACTGATATGCTGAGGGTTCATTGTGTGTACAGAAAGATGATCTGTTTGATGGGCATTTTAGTCACAAGAAAGTAAGATTCTTTATGGATAACAACTTCTTTTTGTGTACTTGATGCGTCGTTTCAGTATGGATTCATTTACTGTTGTCAAACAAAATCATATACACGAAAAGAAGCCGTTATCCATGAAGAATGTATATACAGATGTTGGGTTTGGAAAATACATGTTCTCTGAATTTGCACTCGATCCAATAAAAAATCATGTCAGTAGAGATAGTAAACTACTGCGTGGCTGGAATCTGTCATTCGTCCAAGTACAAAGCAGGACTTGAAACTGACAAGAGTTTGCACCAGTTTCCGTCAGATCCAGTCATCCGAAAAAAATGAATGTAGTTTGTTTGCAACCCACAGACATAAAAACGTCATGTGTATCACACGTGCCTAATTACATAATGTGGCAGACACGGGACTCGGGTGCACGAGTCATAAATCAACTTATTTTCTTTAAGTCGTATAGTCTGATAGGTGTTAAGTTCAAATTGCACGTGGTCAATGACTGAAGCTGTGTATTGCATGTTGTCTTTAGCAGACAGGCAGACAGACATATAGGTGTGAATAAACCAGACATTGAGCTTTCTCTGTGACAGAGACTGCTTACCACAATTAGCAAGTTGTTTTACGTAACGAGTAGATTAATTACTTGTTTGTGTACACATCCAAGATTAGACTACTGCTCACGACCTCAGACGCTGGGCATGCATACTGTTTCATGCTCCGCGAACCTATTCACTGCGCATGCGTCATGGACGCAGCGCAGCACAGCAGTTGAAACCAGTTTTCCCCCCAGCGCTGGGGGGAATTTAGTGAAACGTTTGAACTCCGATTTCGCGGGCTTTTTTTTCATCGCGTTTTTTTCAACTTTATAGGTTGAATTGGCATTTTTTATGATTTGTTTCGGTAAGTGCATACCGAGAGGTACCAGAATCTGCAAACTTGTGTTTTACGTTGCATGTGACCTTTAAAGGATATTTTTTACAAAAATTTCAGATAATTAGAACCATTTAAACAACTGTAAACGAAGTTGAAAGGTAACGTCAAGATGAAAATTAACATACAGAATTTTCTCTCAGTCCTTACTCAACATCTACTCTCACACACACACATCCATCCACACCTAGAAATCACACACCCTCATACACCCCTACACTCATCCACACATACACCCACATACACCCATCCATTCACATTCATTTGATGACCATCATGCATAATGACATCTAGTACTTCATTTCTCTTCTCATTCATTAACCCCTACCCAAACATCTACTCCCCAATGCCCCCATATCCCAATCCCCACCCCAACTAGAACCAGTTCATGCACAGTTCAACCCCCCACATATCCCAATCCCCACCCCAACTAGAACCAGTTCATGCACAGTTCAATCCCTCACATATATCAATCCCCACCCCAACTAGAACCAGTTCATGCACAGTTCAATCCCTCACATATCCCAATCCCCACCCCAACTAGAACCAGTTCATGCACAGTTCAATCCCTCACATATCCCAATCCCCACCCCAACTAGAACCAGTTCATGCACAGTTCAATCCCTCACATATCCCAATCCCCACCCCAACTAGAACCAGTTCATGCACAGTTCAATCCCTCACATATCCCAATCCCCACCCCAACTAGAACCAGTTCATGCACAGTTCAATCCCTCACATATCCCAATCCCCACCCCAACTCCAACCAGTTCATGCACAGTTCACATGCCATGACTATATACCTGGCCCCAATTTCTCAAAACAAACTTAAGTTTTTACTCAAATTTCAAAATGAGTTTGACAATTTGAAACTGCTTTATTTATAACTCAAATGCATTTTTTAAAATACATAATGCCCAAACACCTTAGGCAATATATTCACAAAAATTAAACTGTCTACTATTTTTGAGGTTAGTATCAGTTTCAGTAAATTCAGGGAAATGTATTTTCTCAAATTTGAGTAAAAACTCGAACTTAAGTCAAAACTCAGACTTAAGTTTGTTTCGAGAAATTGGGGCCAGATCAGATAGTTAGAATACTCAGTTTCTTTGCTTACTTATTAACAACCCAACACCTTCACCCACTAGTGCCACTTACATCCCATAATACATCTTCATCAGATAGTTAGTTATAATACAAGTTTCATTGTCCATTTGTTAACCGCTATCCACGTAAACACCCCCACCCTTCAATGGTACTCACATCCAACATATATCTACATCAGAGTGTTACAATGCTTGCTTCTCATTTATTACCTACACAAACCCAAGCACTCAGTTTCTCCATTAAGTGTTGTCACCTTAGTCTCGTCTGTACTTGTCCATGTATGTTACTCCTATGCAATTTTTTTCAATGTTATTTATAGTATACAGTGTTACATCATGTTAGGATAGTGCAGTCATGATGAAAAAAGGGTTTAAAAACTAAACCAACAATAGTATAAGTGCCAGACACATTAACCATTTCAAGGATCATACGTTGAACAGCAAAATGCTCTGTCATGAAGTATGACTTGAGAGAAGAGACTTAAGGATGTCCATCAGACTTTCGTTTTGTGGACTGTGAAACTTAAACTGTCATATGGGGAGTCATGTATTAGGGCAATACATTTCCTTTCCATCTTCCATTGAAAGGAAGTGCAGCTGAGAATCACAGACTTAAATGATCTGAGATAACACAGGAATTATTTGAGACAAGTGGAATTAATACCACATGGGTTCTCAAAAACTGAAAGGAGAATCAGATGAAAACATCCGATTTGTCTTTGTTCGCCACTATCCTGCTTGAAAAACTAAGGGAAAAACATCATTCCTTGATCCATGGGGCATTTGTCATTGGTGTTTATCATAAACAGTTACATCACCATCTTGTGAACAATTTTGTCAAAGGACAAAATCAAATGTCATTTGAAGTTAACTGAGAAAACAGTCTGTGAAATGCTGTGATTACACGATGTGAAATTTGGGAGTGGACTTTCAGGCAAGAAGTACAAGTATGTACTGTGCTCTCTGCCGTACCATTGTATGTTTCATGGATTGGAATCAAATGTTTTTTTCCAAATCAACACAAATGGCCAAGAAGTTTAACTTAATGATAGGCTTGTTGAAGATCTGATATTGGTCAATACAAATTATTGCCAAATGGCCATTAGTCCCTCTCACTGTTACCATCACTTGACAAGAAAACGTTGATACCTCCACATCTATTTCTGTTTAGAGCTTTGCACAAAGAATAAGACTGACAAAAATCTATTGACAAGACTAAATGACAAGTGAATTACTTAACTTTCCAATGGCCAACCTTCCCTTTATGTCAAGCATTAATTCAAGTAACTCGCCTTTGATGATCAGAGTGTGGCAGCCCAGTGGTTAAAGCATTTGCTCGTCACACTGAAGACACTGGTTGAATTATCCACATGGGTACATTGTTTGAATCCCATTTCTGGTGTCTTACACAATGATATCGGTAAAATATTTTATAGACACGGCAAAAAGCCAGCTCATTCACTCACTCAAAAGAATGACCATCAAAGATGTCAGTTGTTCTTCAAGTATATCACTTCCTTTTAACTCTCTCCTTCCCCCCCACCCCAGATTATCTTAAATATAATATGATTGAGCATTTCACCTCTTTGTGAATACATTGTGAAACTTTGTGGAAGAAGTAACACTGCTATGTTAGAACCACAGGTTTTCATGACATGTAATACAAGTACATTCTGAAATCATTACAAGCAGCGGCCATTTCAGCTGATGTCATGAAGGTAATATGATCCTCCCTTCACACTTCATAGAAAGACCCAGACATGTATTACATTGCTTTCTGGGTATTTTCATTTAGGAGTACACAGAATGTGAGTCTTAAATATCGGACTTACCATAAAGTAATGCCTCGCTTCTCCTTGCAATTGGTATTGGCACTTTCTTCACAGAGTTTTCCATTTCCAACACATTTACTGGCTTAATAGGCACATTCAAAACTTGAGCTCTCCTAGCTGTGTCATCTCTTTTTGTTTATTGCTTTGAAATAGAACTATATGCAGATGGTCTCCTGCAGTTCATGTTATATGGTGTTGATTTGATTCTAAATATCATCTGGAATTGGAATACTGTGTCCTTGCTGTGAATCACTGTTTCATGCTCTGATTTGGTTGTTCAGTGTCATATTCACCAATGTTCCAGTTAAATTTTGGCATTCTGGGAAAAATCAAATCTGGTCCAGACAATCCAGTGATAAACAGCATGAGCATCAATCTATGCAAATGGGATGCAATGACCTGTGTCAACCAAGACAGTGAACCTGACCACCTGATCCCATTAGTAGCTTCTTATGGCAAGCATGGGTTACTGAAGATCAATTTTAACCTGGATCTTCGCAGGTCTGGCATGCTGTAAATAACTGTGTAACACTGTGAATCTTAGACAATTATAATGTATAATTTTGTATTATTTTGTATTTTTGTGCTAGGACAGATCATTTCTTGTTTTCTGAGTTACTTGGTCACTTTGCTAATGGGATGTGATAAATACAATTTTGTTAGGTATAACTGAAAGTTATTTTCCTTAAGGATTCTAGAAATTAAATTTGTTCACCAAAAGGTAAAGTGTTTAAAAATTCATGGTTTATAAAGGTACACACAGCATTTGCATTTTATTTTGTGTATTCCTGCAGTAAGATGGTACTTAGTATCCTAGCATTTGATTCACTACAGTCTACCATGCACCTGATTCACTGAGACTAACCAAGCAACAGGTAGTTCACCATGGTTTTCCTGGCACCTGATTCCTCATGATTTACCTAGTACTTGATTCACTATGGTATAACTAGTACCTGATTCACTATGGTATAACTGGTACCTGATTCACTATGGTATAACTGGTATCTGATTCACTATGGTATAACTGGTACCTGATTCACTATGGTATAACTAGTACCTGATTCACTATGGTATAACTGGTACCTGATTCATTGGTATAACTGGTACCTGATTCACTATGGTATAACTAGTACCTGATTCACTATGGTATAACTGGTACCTGATTCACTATGGTATAACTGGTACCTGATTCACTATGGTATAGCTGGTACCTGATTCACTATGGTATAACTGGTACCTGATTCACTGTGGTATAACTAGTACCTGATTCACTGTGGTATAACTAGTACCTGATTCACTATGGTATAACTGGTACCTGATTCACTATGGTATAGCTGGTACCTGATTCACTATGGTATAACTGGTACCTGATTCACTATGGTATAACTGGTACCTGATTCACTGTGGTATAACTAGTACCTGATTCACTGTGGTATAACTAGTACCTGATTCACTGTGGTATAACTGGTACCTGATTCACTATCGTATAAGTAATACCTGATTCACTATGGTATAACTAGTACCGTATATTACCGTGTACACAGTAATATATGGTACCTGATTCACTATGGTTAATCATCAGTAGCCTTACTCAAATCTTCGGAAGAATATGTTCAGGTCGCCTGTTGTAACAAAGTCACCATTGTTTACTGATTACATTCCATCAAACAGTTTCTCAGCACAGGAAAGTTTCATGGAAATTACAGGTCAGGTGACCCCCTTGTGTATACTGTGGTTGTCATGGAAACCAACTAGAGTTGCGATCAGGTTAATTTATTGTTAAAAGCCATACTCAGCTGTATTCCATCTATATGACGATGGCCTGTAAATATGCTAGACATCCAGTGATTGATATTGTGACCACCAGCCAACACTGATGGGTTTGTTAGTCTGCAGTTGCTTTTAGCTATATTTCAGTTTTATAATGGCAGGGGACACCAGAAATAAACTTCACACTCTGTACCCATACATGTGAGGAATTGAACCTGGGTCTTTGGCATAACGGGTGAAGACTTTTATGACTAGGGTACCCCACTGCCCCATCAGGACCTGGACTGGCTTGCATGGAGAATCCTAGGCCTAGATTTTCTAAGCTGTCTAGCGCTAAGATAGTCGTAAGTGCCATACATTACATTGATTTTTAACTATCTTAGCGCTAAGAGAGCTTTCGAAAATCTAGGCCCTAGTTCTGAACATGATCATAGCTGTCATACTCTAACACAGACTTAACATGGATATTCTGGGGCATATTTCTTTTAATGATGAACGCTATTTGATATAAACAGACCCATGAAGATCAAGGATAGAACAGGTCTTCAGGCACCCATGCTTGCCACAAAGGGTGACTATGCTTGTTGTAAGAAGTGACTAATGGGATTGGGTAATCTGGCTTGCTGACTTGGTTGACACACGTCATCGGTTCCCAATTGCGCAGATCGATGCTCATGCTCTTGATCATGGGATTGTCTGGTCCAGACTCAATTATTTACAGACTACCGCCATATAGCTGGAATATTACTGAATGTGGCATAAAACTAAACTCACTCACTCATATAAGTATATTAAAAAATGTTTAAGATGCTTACCTATTTTTGTTCGTTGTAGTTCATTTTGTTTTTGAAGATTTTTAAAGACATTTTGACATTTTGACCAAATTATCATGCCAAATATTCAACATGCTTGTTTTGAGTCAGTTTGTGTTTAGAAACGTGTTTAGAGAAGTGTTTGTAAATGGTGGTGTGTGTCCTGCACACAGAGCTTAGGTCTTGAATCAGTTAAAGTTAAGCAACAGTGAGCTCAGACATGCCTTGGATGGGTGACAGTGTTTTGCAGCTTGATTCCTGCGTGTTTCAGTTCTGCCTCACAGTGAAGCACATGTGATACATTCTGTCTCACCATAAGCAAGCAAGTGTGCCTCTGTTCACCTAGCAGACTATGCGTACCCGGTGGGATAAGTCAGCTTGGTTTATCTGTGATAATAATAACAAGATTCTGATTAAGCGCTGCATGCGATCACTTGGTGTTTGCACATTGAGCACTATAAAAGATGATTTATTATTAGTAGTAGTATTTATTTGGCCTAACAACGATGAAATTCTCCATGCAGTGACATCTTCATGATCTATCACATTTATCTTTGTGTTCATGATCTTTAAAGGGTGTCAGCTCAGCTCTTGTGTACAGTATTTATATTTTTCAGATTCTCTTCAGATTTTATATTTAATGCCAAATATCTGAAAATAATTACTATTTATTACTATTAATAAAACTCGTATAAATCATGAGGCTTCTAGCAAGCAAACACTGTGAAGTATTCATGGTGAATCATATAAGAGCAATCACAAGGTATATTGATTATGCCTAGAATTTCTTCTTTTCTTGTTTTGCTGAAAAATTGGATAGAGTTCATATAAGAAGTGAAAGAGTTTAGAATATCACGTTATGAAACATGATATAGTTGACTGAATTAAATTAGTTGTATTGTGTAACATTTTATGTGATTTGTATTTGAATATGAATTTTTGTTTGGCTAATGTCAGTTTCCTTGAAATCAATATTGCCAGTTAATATATATACCTCTTTCTTAAACAAGACTGAGTGGTTCTTTGTTTCTTGTGAAAATTTTCTCAAAACTTCTATTTGGTGGCAAAGTGTTGGTGACAAAGAAATTGCATATGTAGAAAAATGGTGAACTTTGATGCAACAGGTATGTGGCAGGTGGTAGTTCTATTAACACATTGCTAATGCAGCCTTGATGCATTAACGTTAATAAGCAATGGTACTTGGATTGTCAGATTTCAAAACTTGGGAGGCTGTTGGGTAGCTCAGTGGTTAAAGTGTTCGCTGGTCATGGCGATAATCCAAGTTTGATTCCCCACATGAGAACAATGCATAGCACATTTCTGGTGTCCCTTGATGTGATATTACTGGTACAGTGCTAAAAGTAGCATATAACAAAATCACTTTCACAAAATCTGAATAATGTAGCTCCTGTTGAACTTTGGGATTACCCTTGAGATATTTATCATGCAGATCGGCAATGGTTTTCTTGTTCCATTTACATGCTTTATGGTCAAGTGAAAAAAGTATAACAAACTAAAATTAGTGCTACCAATGAGGTTTTTTTTATAACAACATTCTACTGTATTTTAGAAGATATTTGTCCCACTTAACATTTTTTTAGAGGTGTTGCAATATCTTAGACGAATAGGTTACCTCCCCTTTGACCCTTCTCGTTAACTGTAAGTGAAGCAATTCTCTACACACTAATTCCATGTTCGTTGGGATTTAATGTCAGATGGATAAAGTCTTGTTGCCTAGAATTCTCCTAGTCCTTTATATATGTTTAGCAATTTCTTTGAGAGGCCTTCAGATGGAAAAAATAACTCATTGTGGAGAATGAGACCAACAGCTTCTTTATTACAGTACTGAGTGGCATTAGATCCACCATGGCATTAGATCCACCATAGCATTAGATCCACCATGGCATTAGATCCACCATCTTATCTTTTTCTGCACCTTATCTTTTCCTTTCTCATATATCCAATGATGAACTGTTGTTGATGCCAATGCAAACTGACTAAATATTCCAATCTCTGATTCTCACTTTCAAACTCAAAACCAAAAGTGAATCAATTTTTTTGCCATCTGGTTCTAAGTTACTTATAGCATTGTTTAGGATTTCCAGCATCTGGTATTTGTGATAACCTAAACCAGTTTGTAATAACTTTTCATGATGTGCCGTTTTTTACATGAAGTTGTATTGGTCTTGCTGGTATTGGATGTAAGGGAATAATATCAAATGGTCTGTTCTAATGTAATTGTGTTACCCTAGAATGTAAGGAATAATTCTGTCGCTGTGTGTCATCTGAAATATATATTTTCAGGGTAGGGTCTTTTAGAATAACATAGAATAGAATTTACACGAAATTAAAGTACCACCTATGCTATTTTTTGAGACTTACTAGATTTGTAATCCAGTAGGTAGAATAAGGCGAAAAGAATAAACATAAATTTCATTACTTTTAATTTTTTTTGGACTTAGTAGACTTATAATCCAAGAGGTTAAAATAAGGTGAAAAGAATAATAATTAGTTTCACCTCTGTTAATTTTAAAAGACTTTTTACTCTTGTAATCCAATAGGTAAAATAAGGTGACTTAATGTAGATTCACACCATGCAGGCCATTGAGAGACTATAATGGGTTAAGCTTGCGGGCTAGCAGACATGTAATCTGTGAAGCCAGAAAGGTAGACACTCGCTGGGATGTACACTTCTCTCAATGTCGGGAAATCCAAACCTTAGGCTGGTTCCCATTACTACAAGTTTAGTTAGCACATCCAAGGTAGATAAGATATATACATTGAGGCATCGACCTTCTGTAGTGGAGTGTCGGATTTCCACCATCTATTTCTGCCGACCTGGTGGAGAGAGCCAGAGAAGTGTTTGAAAGTGATACCTGGAATGGGTGCTACCTGATAGTGCCATGAAACCATGCCAAGTCTAGATTTGGTTCTACCTGACCTCCTCTTCCTCCCCCCACATCGACGTCTTCCCCCTCATGCGCATTTTGTGCACCCTTGATATTTTTAACGAGTGGTGCTTCCATTTTTCTTGATGGCTTCAGTGATTGCCATTCTAGTTGGTTATGATGTTATTGTTTATTGGTCTTTATGTCCACCCTCAAATATGTAATCCATTGATCTATCTCCCACCCAGCATTCCTCTGTTACATCCCCGTCATAGCATCCCAGTTCCATTATAGCCATTAGCAATCTGGCTTAGTCCATCTCTTCAGAGTGTTTAAAGGTGTGAGATCAGAGCTGAACTTTAGAATAAAATTGTTAAATTTTACATGATATTGTATCTATACATTTATCTGAATATCCTTTGACAAGTCTGTTTGATTTAACATATGTATCTCATCTGAAAGTTGCTGTGTGAGATGTTAAATAAACAAATATAAAAAACACATCAAACAAACATTGGTCAACTTTTCTATTTATGATATAATCCATTGATTATCCATCATTTTATGTGCAGTTTTTAACTATATTTGAACTAATTAAATCAGTCTATATATACTCTTACAAAAAAGTAGGGGATAATGAACTTTCAATTTGGATAGGAAGTGTAAACGTTAACAAACATTTCAAGGACAGACATCTTATGAACGCACCACCATTTCCCACTATTACCACCCTAAACACAACGCATGATATGCACGTGCACAATGCAGTAGCCTGGGGTCCAATTTGTGATTTTGAAGGTTGAGAAATCACTAAGAACATTAATTTTGATCCTCATCTGTTTCACACATTTGTATGTGTTTGTTTGTAGTCATTTGTTTTAAAATGAAAATCGTATACATGCAAATTACATGTCATACACCAATCGTCTTTGAAAAGCATCTACATTCCAAGTAACTATGGTTGTAAGGAAGTACAAATGGTGATGCACTCTCAAAACATTCAATAAGTATCATATCAACATTGATTGGCTCTGATAGATCTCATAAATATTTTTAATTGTAAATAAAAAAAAATGAAGATCCCCTATTTTTTTAAGAGTATATATTAAATACCTGTTCTGGGCAAGCCCATTCTGGTATTTTTGTCAGAAAATTTATCATATTTCATTTTAAGCTTACACACATAAACTGAAAAAAGATAAAACATATCAGATATTGCACCTTTAAGGCCCAGTCCCCACTCCCCATCATTCCCCCAACCTGTTTTCCTCCTCTGCTTCCCCCATACCTGTATCTTCAGGTATCACTTACATGCTTATCTGCCTCCTCAACATTTCAGGAAGATGGAACTCGACCATATATATTACCAGCTGTAATTGTGTAATTATGAACTTTATGAAATGTCCAGCCCCACATGTGTCACTGTGACTAGTAAACTGGTTGGTCGTTGATTCCTTTAATCCCCCTCTGTGCCCTGGACAGAGCATAGCACACATCCATCAGTCTGCCGCACATATCCATTTCAATCAGAGCACTTACTGAAGGCACTTGGTAACCTCAGGAACAAAACCGTCATTACATCTGCATCACATCTCTAAATAGAGGCACTGCCTCTTTATCAGGGGGATTCTGTGGTCCATTTGATTCAGTGCTAAGTGTCACCTTCAACATGATTATTTACCATGGGCCTACATGATGTATATGAGTGTAAAGAATGCAAGCTTGTCCATCTTGGTTTATTTAACTACCCATGCTTCTTGAGTTCATCAAGACCTTCAGCCCATATCCTGCAGGAACTGCCCCTAATGCCATTGTGCCCATTATAAACAAGATGTACATTCTACACTCACAATCATCAGAAAAAAACACCCACCTCTTCATCAACAGCACATCCTACAGCAACTGCCATCAGGTCTGTAAAGCCACCAGTCAACATCCCATCCTACAGTCACCACCACCATCATATTTGTAAATCCACCCATCCTACACACTCCACCATCATGTCTTTAAAGTCACCCATCAACAGCCCATCACACACCCACCACATCATGTGTGTAAAGCTACCCATCAACAGCCCACCCTACAGCCACCACCACTGTTTCTGTAAAGCCAACCCTTCATCAATACCCGTACCCACCCACCACCACCAGTTTATAGCCACCCATCTATCAACACCCTATCCTCCACCCACCACCTTCTTGTTCATCCACATACCATACTGTTATCCTACAACATGCCATCATCCTGTTCCCTCCTGGAAGAACACCCCTGCACTATAAAGTATACATTTCAGTGTTTTAAAGATTTCCAGATGATTTTGTGCCATCAGCACAACAGGAAGTGCTTAAGCTGCTGCTAAGAAAAATTTGGCTCTCCTGAAATGGAGATGTGAATTTGAGACATTTAAAAACTGCACTTTGCAAGTTCTAACATATCAAAGAGAAACTGTTATCAGGATAATAGTGTCTGAATCTTGTGCCCCTCTTTGTGAGTTTTGGAATCTTGCTTCTGTGTTTCAGGAATGGGGTCTAAAGATACTTTAAACATGAACATAGAAATTGTGTGGTTGATATACTAGGTGATAATCCAAACACTTTTCTGTGTGCTCAGGATTCTTTATGTTAAATGATTTTGGTGTCATTATTTATTGAAGGAAAAGTAACAAAACCAATCAGTTAAGCATTTCAGTGAAACAGAAATGTTGAAAATGTCAAAGTTCCTCATCCCAATGTCATTGCCATCTTGTCAATATATTCACCTGTATGCACCTCAGTCTTGTTGATTTCCTAAATGTCTGCACCTGAATCTTGTCGATATACCCACCCTGTAATGACCTCAGTCTTGTCTGTATATCCACCCTGTATGCACCTCTTGTCAATATGCCCACAATGTAGTGACCTCTGTCTTGTTTATATATCCTCCCGGTAGTCATCTTAGTCTTGTTTATATATCCTTCCTGTGTGCACCTCAATCTTGTCATTATCCACCCTATATGCACCTTTTTCTTGTCGATATACCCACCCTGTATTCACCTTAGTCTTGTCTATATATCCACGCTGTGCACTTCAATCTTGTCAATATATCCACCCTGTATGCTACTGAATTTTGTCTATATATCCACGAACAGTCTTGTTGATATATCAACCTTGTATGCACCTGAACCATGTCTAATATTATATCCACCCTGTGTGCACCTGAATCTTGTTGATATATCCACCCTGTAGTCACCTCTTCATGTCTGTATATCCAACTTGTGTGCTTCTGAATCTTGTCAATATACCCAATCCTGTAGTCACCTTAGTCTTGTCTATATCTCCATCTTGTAGTCACCTCAATCTTGCTGATATGCCCACCTTGTAGTCACCTTAGTCTTGTCTATATATCCAACCCGTGTGCACCTCAATCTTGTCAATATGCCCACCCTGTAGTCACCTTAGTCTTGTCTATATACCCACCCTGTAGTCACCTTAGTCTTGTCTATATATCCACCCTGTAGTCACCTTAGTCTTGTCTATATATCCACCCTGTAGTCACCTTAGTCTTGTCTATATACCCACCCTGTAGTCACCTTAGTCTTGTCTGTATATCCACCCTGTAGTCACCAAGTCTTGTCTGTATATCCACCCTGTGTGCACCTCAATCTTGTCGCTATGCCCACCCTGTAGTCACCTTAGTCTTGTCTGTATATCCACCCTGTAGTCACCTTAGTCTTGTCTGTATACCCACCCTGTGTGCACCTCAATCTTGTCTGGACAGTATGCAGGTAACCTGGTCCAACAAACAACCACCCTCCCATCAAGTGGAAATTGTGAAAAGTTCTAATATTTGGGGGCTCCAAACTTTCTTTCAGTGTGTAAGATCAGATTCCCATTTTCTGTTTCAAATGACCAATTGATGGCATTTACAACATCTTGATGTCAGAGACTATTTGCTAATAAAAAGGTAATCCAATGCATCCTGCTGGTAAAATATATTCATAAGAATTGAATGGCCATAATAAATCTAATATTTTTGCAGTTATGCTCAGCTTTGACATGATGCAGTGTGTTTAAGATGACCTCTATTTTGGAGCATGACACACTTCTTCATGTTTTGCTATGAAACAAGCTCTCACTGTTAAATTTGTATGCATGCAAAAAGGTGTGTAATGGCCAGTGGGATATATTTAAACTGTACACCATACAGAAAATTCAATAAATATAGAGTAGTTACATTAATGATCATCATTAAAATAAAAAAAAGAAAATATAGGAATTCAGTATTAAATATGATATTGCACATTTGGCTATCAGGTGTCATGCTTTAGTGACAATTCACAACTCCAAGAACAATACAAGTCAAGAGAGAAAAGTAGTTTACCACCGTATGCCTCATAATATCAGCTGTGTGTTGAATGTAACATGAAACTTAATAGAGGCATTAAGGAAATGCAGTTATACTGTAGAAGTTTAGATGAGAGTGGGACAAGAATTGGGATGAGAGATGGGGTTGGGTAAGACAGGATTTGGAGGAGACATGGGTTGGGTAATACAGGATTTTGATGACAGAATATTAAAGGTTAGACAGGATTTGGATGAGAGAAGAATAAGGATGAGACTTGAGTTGGATGGGAGAATAATACAGGTGAGACTTCAGTTAGATGGGACTGGTAAGAGTAAGGGTGTGACAGGTGTAAGGAGAAATGATGGTTGGGTTGGGTGAGACAAAAGTTTGGTGAGACAAAAGTTTGGTGAGAGAAGGGTAAGTGTAAGGATGAGACAGGGGTAAGGAATAAATGATGGTGGAGTTGGGTGAGGCAGGAGTTGGGTGAGACGGGCTGGGTGAGACAGAGAATGGTTGAGACAGGTGTTGGATGATACAGAGGTTGGGTGAGACAGGAGTTGGATGAGACAAAGGTTGGACGAAACAGGAGTAGGGCCAGTCAGGGTTTGGTGAGACAGGAGTTTGTATAGGAGAGGAGAGGAGGTGAGGCAAGAGTTTCCTGAGAGAGGAGTAAGTGTAGTAAGGGTGAGACAGGAGTAATTAAAAGATGAGGGTGGAGTTGTGTGAGGCATGAGTTGGATGAAGCTTGATTTGGGTGAGATAGGGGTTGAGTGAGAGTCAGAATGAGGAGGAGTAAGGTAGGATTAGGAGTTGGGTGAGAGAGGAGTTGGGTGAGATAGGAGCTGGGATATGAGTGTAGTTAGGTGAGACAAAAGTTTGGTAAGAGAGTGGTAAGTAAAGTAAGGGTGATACAGGTGTAAGGAATAGATGATGGTGGAGTTGGGTGAGACAGGAGTTGGGTGAGACAGGTGTTGGGTGAAACAGAGGTTGGTTGAGGGGTTGAGTGAGACTTGGAAGGAAAAATGAGTTGGGCAGAGTTACGAGTAGGATGAGACAGGAGTTGAGTGAGACAGGGGTGAGATAGGAGTTGGGTGAGACAGGAGTTGGGTGAGACAAGAGTTGGAATAAGAGAGGAGATAGATAAGACAAAAGAGAGGAGTAAGTGTAGAAAGGGTGAGACAGGAGTAAGGAAAAGATGATGGTCCATTTGGGTGAGAGACGAATTGGGTGAGACAGGGGTTGGGTGAGACAGGAGTAAGGAAGAGATGATGCTGGAACTGGATGAGACAGGAGATGGAATAAGAGAAGAGTTAGGTGAGACAAGAGTCAGGTGAGAGAGGAGTAAGTGCAGAAAGGGTGACACAGGAGTAAGGACGAGATGATGCTTCAGTTGAATGAGACAGGAATTTGTGAGACAGGAGTTGGGTGAGACGGGACATAGGGTAATATAGGACCTAGGGTTGAGAGGATGAGACTAGGATTTAAAAGCCTTCCTTGGATAGTTGAGGTGGCCCAATGTGATAGGAACATCCTGAACAGAACACATGTGCTGACTGCATGCAGCATATAAAATAGCATACAGAAATAGCACCCTACATGTGTGATATACGATAACAGTTCTGACGGTCAGCAATATGGCACAACATTCCAAGCATATTTGGTGATCTTCGCTTTTGTAGATTATTCAGCAAAATTAAAATGGGATGTGGTGTGGGAGGGTGTTTCTAGACTAGCTCAATGAGTGGGGTTAGGTAACACTTTCACTGTCACAGGCTGTCTGCCTCAATGGTGAACACAGCCTCCCACGCACCTGTGTGTACTTTTGTCCAGCTGCACATGCTGGCTACGTGACGTAAAGGGATCCAAACATCTGATGTACCTGGGGCAGGGTAGAAGAAGGGTTTCATAAATTGTATTGTGGAGTAGATATACAAAGATTTACACACTGTGATTAAGATAGGGTAAGGTAGAAAGTTCAGGTGAGATAACAGGATGTGATGTGAGTTACAACAACAAATGGGATGGGATGGAAGTTCGGGTAAGATAACAGTGTGCAATGTGAGTTAAGACAATAGATAGGATGGAAGTTTGGGTAAGATAACAGGGTGCAATGTGAGTTAAGACAATAGATGGGATGGGATAGAAGTTCAGGTAAGCTCACAGGGTGTGATGTGAGTTAAGACAATAGATGGGATGGGGTAGAAGTTCAGGTAAGCTAACAAGGTGTGATGTGAGTTAAGATAACAGATGGGATAAAGTAGACAATGTGGTGAAAAGGGAGTTAAGATAGCAGATGGGGTGAGATGTTAGTACAACTAGAAGATGGGTTGAGATGAAAGTTCAGGTGAAATTACTGAGTAAGATGTGAATTAATGTAGCAGATTGGGTAAGACATTTATACAAGTAGTGGATGGAGTGAGATGGCAGTTCTGAGGGTATAATAGTGCGAGATGTAAGATAAGTTAGTCTTGCTGATGTGACAATATAAATGCACAAACGTAGTAAAAGCGTACAATCTGTCATAAGATGACCACTATGAATGCACACACTTTACATTTAACAGTGGTATATGTTACCACATCATGTATGAATGTCATACTTAGCAAATAGGGGAGCTATTGAGGGGCTACCAACTATTGCAATAGTGATAGTCTTTTGCAACATATTATTATGATAGTGATAGTCTGTTGTGACCAACTATTGCAATAGTTTGATTTCTCCTTGAATTGTCTCAGTTGAAGTCATTTCCCAAATGAATGTGTTGTTTATGTGAAATTAATACAAGCTGAGGTAGGTTCAGTCTCTTTTACAAACTGACAAAAAGCCTGAAACCCAGATCAAGTAAACAGTTCAAACATACACTTATTGTTAGTTACAGTTTCAAACTCCAAGTGAGAGAGAGTTACGTGCCGTGTTTGCTGCCATGTTTGTAGAGGTAACAGGGGCAGATAACCCAAAATCAAAGTAAGCAACTTTGGCACCTTCTGTATTTTGAGTTGCTGCTAAACTATCAACAGTCGTACATACTATCAATGCATCAATAGTGTTTCATTTCTACCATCGATTAACTGCTTTTGAAGACTCAACAAGTGCAATCCATCGATAGTTTGACACATCATTACAGCAGTGTTAACTATCCTGTCTGTTACAGGACTATGCAGAGACTACTATGAATGAACTCCTGGGCTGGTACGGCTATGACAAAGTCAGCAGTAGTGAAACGGAACAGCTTAACCTGGGGCGTTATCGGCCTGAAGACGGCATGGATGATGGCGACATGTGTGATGGTGACAGCCTCGATGGCAGCGAGAGTGGACTGTTGACGCCGGAGGAGGGAGAGAGTGGGCGTCTCAGTGAGTAGCATGTCATACGAGTATCTGGAGGTTGGATTTTGTCAAGATTCATACCTTGTAGTTTGCTACCTGTACAACTACATTTGATGATTGTTAAGGTATTCAAAAAGAATAATTTAATTTATTATTAACTTTTCACGTTTCACTCTCCAGGGTATGATATTAGATAAAACAGACAAACTGGTTGCAGAACAGTTTAAAATTTTGCTGTACAAGAGTTAAACTGGTTGCACCTCATTTAACAACTGACTGCATAACAGGTTAAATGACTGATAACAGAGTACACATCAGTTAAATTGAAAACCACTGACTTGACAGCAGATAAACTGGTTGCACATCTGTTAACAACTGATTTAATAACACCTAAAGGGGTTGCTGTCCATATATTATTAGATAATTCGAATGACAACATGTGACCTCAGACAATATTTTTTTAACATTATTTGAAGCAGTAGCCTTGTTCTGGGATATGAATAGTTTAAAATTACTGTTTACAGAATATCATAGTCGTCTAAATTTATGTTTACCCCATTACAATTAATCATGAAGTCGTATTCAGGTTGTTTTAGGAGTAATTTTCTGTATACTCAACTGATTTTGTCCAGTTTTCTTGATTGTCAACTTTGAATACCATGAGCACTGCTTCTGATTTTACATTTTTGCAACTTTTGACATCTTTATACTGAACTACAACTGCATTTATAAATAACTGTCTAATGTCAGTTTGTATTGTCAAAACCATCACACAACAGCCACGAGAACATACACTGACAACCATTTTGTTCTGTAGCCATGGCAACCTCAATAATTTTTAAATTATTCTCAAAACTTACCGAAGCAATTTGATTGGTTGTTATTTGCCTTCTACGTATATGGATGCCATTTAGAATAAAAATGGATTCATATTCAAATTGTTTGCATGTAATAAAACATCGTATAATTTAAAACCAGTGTCATATATTATCCTGTATGTGGTTTGGTGTTGGTTAAAGTGTTGCTCATCATAGAAGAACAGGGTTTGATTCCCCACATGGGCACAGTGTGTAAAGACCATTTCTGGGGTACCCCTTCATATGCTGTTGCTGGACTATTGTTTAAACCAAACTCACTCACTCATTCCTGTTGGAGGAGTATTGACCCACTGACCCATTGCACGCTGGCACCTGCTGCTGTTTGTCAGTGGCAGTAGGGTTTACATGGCAGCGAATTTTCAAGCTAACTAACACATCACAATATCTGTGTTACAATCTACACGTGTTAAATTGTTGTGGGGCAGTGGGGTAGCCCAGTGGTTAAGGTGTTTGCTCATCATTCTGAAGACCTGGCTTCGATTCCCCACATTGGCACAATGTGTGAAGCTCATTTCTGGTGTCTTCCACTGATACGTTGCTGGAATCTTCTTAAAAGTGCCATGAAACTGAACCCACTCACTCACTAACTTCAAGCATTGTTCATGCTATCAATCACCTATGTACCAACCAAGCTGCACAACAGGCAGGTTGTCATGTCATATCTGAGGCACTGCAGCCTGTGAAATCAAACAGCTCTCAGTCTTAAAATTCCATCTAGGTTACTATTGATGAATCTGCATGTACATAGTCCCTTCAGTGACCATTTCTCAACACTGTATTTAATGCACAATTTCATCTCAGTCCTCAAATCAAAACATCAGTGATGCTCAAAATCCTTATTCTTTTACAAAAAAGTAACTTAAGTGATGGAAATTGTCTTTGTCCTTGTTTACGTTTAGGAGAAAGGCTGCTTATTTCTGTGTATCACTCATGAAACAATTTGATCCTTTAAAGAGATATGAACACATGGCAACATGAAAAATTGTGGTTTCGGAAGAATTTTTATTGAAATTAGTCGGCTGTCTTGAGTTATGCAGTGCGCAAGCTGTCCATGATATATGCCATATTTACACGCACATGAAAGTCTCCGACGCCAATCATGAGGACCTGTGTCATCGGCATCCACAGCTCCTGATCGGAAGAACGGTTCAATAAAACCTACTGCCATGTTTGGTCTCCCGAGCTTCATTGGGCACCTGAGCTGCTATTTTGCTATAGGGTAGTTTCCAGCGTATAAATATCACCATCTTGAGATAATGTCAGATCATGTTCTAACAATGTAGAGGATAACATTGCATAAGTAATTAACAATTTTACTTCATGCTCATTACAGGACCTACTCAAGAAGCAGGAACATATTATTTCAGATAGACAATGGGATCAATATTGTTTTGCTGTAGGAGTCTAATGGAGTATGAACATGAGGATAACAGCTTCTAGTAACAAAATTGAACAGTAAGACAGACAGTGTGTTAAAGAAAGGGTACATATATATTTGTGTTTATGAAGACTCATGATTGAAATTAGACAACAGCTGACAAAGCAAATGACAAAATTCTTTGCCTTTTAGCCATAATAAAAACAGGAGAGATAAGCTACCATTTTTAGGTTAGAGATCTAGTGACCCCAAATTTTGCAAATGAGAAATATTATTATAATTTGTGAGTATTTCCTTTCCCAGCAAAAAAATTCAAAACAGGTCCATGTGGAATATAATCATTTGTGTTTTTATTCTTTGAAACATTTTTTTCTGTTCTGTCTGACTGACATAACATATATCAGATCATATCTAATAAACCAATTTCTCTTTTTCAATTGTTTTAGCTTGGACAATGACTCAATAATCTGGAATAAACTATTTGTCTAAAAATTGTTTTTAGTGAGTGGAAAAAATATCTAAATCCAAAGAAATATTTGGTTAAAAAATGGGTTATTTGAAACTGTTTTTGTGAATAGCTACTCAATTGCTGTTTTTTTAAGGATGTGAACATTTTGTGAAGAATTCTTTTCCAGCTTTTGAATTTGATGATTATTGAACTGATAATTGTTCTGTTTATGAATCGATGGACATGGTGGGCACAGTTGAGAGTGTTGGGTTTTGTGTCCTGTTGGTAAAGTCTTGGGTTCAGTGCTAGCCTGTCTTTGAAATATGATCTTTGATTGTCCCCCATGATGTAAAGTGTATTTGCTATGCTTCTCATTAAACCTTTCTCCCACATACATTTTATACTAAAATAAACACACTTTACTGTCTATAGAGAGACTTGAGACTTGGATCAGAACATTAACTGAAGTTTGACTATCATAAATGCAAAAGACTAGAGTTACCATGAGTATAATTTATTCATCATGTGCAGATAATTTGAAAAAGGTGACATGAATATCTGCTTAGTGAAATGGCTTAAAACAATTAAAACATTAAGCAGCTAATTTTTGTGCTAAAAAACAATGCAAGTATCATGCTCCTTTAATGAAAAGGGCAGAAAAATAGGGAAAAAATGTTAAAATGATTGTAAGGCAGTACATATATTTGGTTTAATGTTTTTGGTACGCAGGGCCTAACAAGTAACACATAGTTATTCCCCTAGCCTAGTTATCTCCCCTTGTCATGACTTACTTAAACAGAGACAGTTGCACTTGTTGTATACTGCCTTTATAGCTGAAACAGTTAACGTTTGCAGACGTTTGTTACATAATGTTCTTCAAACTTTTGAAAATTAAAACTTGGACTTTTTGTCGTTTCTAATTTTTGTTCGATGTAAAAGACAACCTTATGTAGTTCAGATTCTGAACAGTTTTTAATGATATAAATCTTGTTGATAGAATTGATCTTATATATTTGAGAGAGAGAAAGAGAGAGAGAGCGTAGAGAGAGAGAGAGAGCAATAGAGAGTGAGAGAGAGACTGGTAGTGATAGACAGATGTGAGCAAGAGAGAGTAAAAGAGAGAAGCAGAGAGAAAGAGAAGGGAGAGATGTTCTTTCTGGTATTTTAAGAGTGGCACTTTCTGACTTGTGTAAGTAAGCTCACGCTGACAGTTTCCACTTTTTGGAACTTAGTACATGGTACAGACAAATCAAGAAGTGGGACAGAGAGACAAAGACAGAGAGACAAAAACAGAGAGACAGAGAGACAAAGACAGAGAGACAAAGACAGAGAGACAGAGACACAGAGACAGAGAGACAGAGACAGAGAGGGATGATGATGCATGATTTGATTATTTAGATCTTTTAATTTCTGATTCTTGTGGAGTTTTGCACTCATGAACTAAATAGTTTCTTGTTACTTACATGTTGTTTTGCTGCTGGCTGTAACATATCCTGAATAGCTGGGGACTTCCAGCTGGTGTGACAGTGTATTCTCCTCAAGGAGTTGAGAACAACATTATTCATGTCCCTACGTGCCATCAGTCATGCTAGGACTGTTTCCTCTTTCTTGTTATGAATTTCATCAGTTTGTGTGGACAAAACTGGATCTGCTGTGTGCTGTCCCTAGATTAATGAAATATGAATTGCTCTTTTGTGTCATTCCATGATGCTTAAAGGATAGGTTTAAAAACAGAGAAGAAATCAGGTGGATTTGTTAACACTGTGATTAGTAAATACATTATGTAGGTAGTGTAATTCTTATGGGGTCTAAAACCTGTGAAGGTCTTGGGGTTGAATAGGTCTTCAGCAACTCATGCTTGCCACAAAAGGCGACTATGCTTGTCGTAAGAGGTGACTAACATGATCGGGTGGTCAGACTCGCTGACTTGGTTGACACATGTCACTGGTTCCCAATTGCGCAGATTGATGCTCATGTTGTTGATCACTGGATTGTCTGGTCCAGACTTGATTATTTACAGACCTCCGTCATATAGCTGGAATATTGCTGAGTGCGGCATAAAACTAAACTCACACACTCACTCACTCACTTTAAAAACTACATGTGTTCACTAGAAACATACTGAAATGAGATTTATATGAAACACTGGTGCCACATGTAGATTCCAATAATATGACCTTGAGATGAAATACAATAGTTGAAATAAATAAAAACATTTCAAGAAAATGTAACAGCAAGAGTGATTAATTCTTTAAAATATAGTTTGGAATTAGAATAAATGGCCTAAAAACTTCACCTTCTTCAATAATATCAGAATCAATATTTATGAAGAGTGCAATACAAGCAGAAGAAGTTTGGAAAAACTTTGGCAAATGATGAATGTTTTTGTGTCAGAACGAAGCCAGCATCCATCAGAGTCTCTATACGAAATGTCTAGCGGGGAGATATTCTAAGAATCAATGGACAACCCTTCTAAACCATATCGGTGGTATTAGTTTCTGACATGCATCTGTACCATTGATTACCGACAGGAAGTTATGAAATGGAGAATTGTATTATGGGAGGGGGCTCAGATGCGCGGTGTAATCTGTACTGCACATCAGGTTGTGTGCGGATCGCGCAGGTCTGTACGGACCACATCTGATATCCTTCCTCTGAAATTCCCTTCTCCCTTGCCAGATCGGAGCAAGATCATATTGCCAGCGTCTTTGGCATGATTCATAGTTCATGTCAGACCAGATTAATGTGTGATGTTTTCATTACATGTATGATTTTAACTGTCCGTTATACGATACCCAGTGACACAAGAACAATGACCAATTTCTCGGCTGTTGGAAGGTCCGGTTTCTCTTGTATCTCCATAACCTATAAATTCAGGGAAAGTTGTTTATTCTGTAAGGTGTAGTGGTCTGAAAGAAAAGCTTAGTCTTGCTTTGAAATACCACCTCAGGGAGGAAACTCCCCAGTCAACATGAGGAGAAAATATGCCGTTCGTTTTTCTTCCATTTTGACTGATCCACACTGGATTGAATACATGTTTTCGGCTGTGCGATACATTCTCAAGTCCAAGGAGAAATTATATTTGTTAGTCTGTCTCCTGCTTGAAGTTATTAATGTAAAAATTTGATATTCGGCTTAAAATTTCAGGTTCGGCTTGTAAAAAGATACTTTGGGGAAGGCATCTGGTAGTTATCACTGTCTCAGTATGATGTTAAAACTGTTTGTTCCTAATTCAATTATCAATAGATAATCACTTTGGGTTTTCTTTTCTGCTGTGACAGATAAATACAACTGGTGTATTTGTTCAAAGAAGTGGTAGAGTTTGTATTGGCTATTTTCAAATCACAGGGATTTATTGTTCAAGATGAATGAATTATTCAAAATGCGGCTTACATCATTATTCTTTGGAATGTTATTGGGAAGATTGGATGCCTACAAGGATTTGATGTTAGTATCAATTTCGAGATTAGTGCCAGTGATAAAGGAGTATCATTTACAGGCTAGATACAAGAATATAATGTTAGCAACTGCATATTTTCATAGAGAAAGGCAAAGTAACATGACACTGGCTACGTAAGAAGTGGATAATGGACATTTGAATTAGATGGAGACTCTTGGATAAAAACTTGATTGTAATTTAAAAACACATGGACTGATTGTGGGAAGTTCATGAATTAGACAAGTTGCGATATTGTATGCATCCAGACAATACTAATGTGGTTGGACGGATATTTAGTCACAGAAATAACACTGCCTTTTTTTTAAAGTATTTATCTACAAAACAAAAATTAAAGAATGAAGAATGATAACTTGCTTGATAACATGTGTAGAACCTGCATGTATATAAGATGAGTATATATAGAATCTACGTCAAAACATCACCTTAACAGTTGTATATCCATTTTATAAAAAGAAAAATGTAATCACTCTTCATCAACTAAACTTCTAAAATGCCCATCAAAGAAAACTTAAGTTGAAGGAAAACTTCTTATGAATACACAGACAGTAGACTTTGTGTGCTGGCATTTAGGAGCCTGACTCAAAGGGTGTGGGCTTGAATCCCAGAAGGGAGAGTCAACCCAAAGAAAGTACCAGAATCTATAATTTACTGAGAAAGTGTACTGACAGTGTTGTACCTTCTCTTGTAGACTAATGCTTAGTCTTTGAATATATGTAATTTTGATAGTAACAAACCCATTTTTTGTGGAAAAGGAGCCCCAGGGAGACCAGAGAACCTGAGGAAATAGGACTTGTTTCATTTAAGGCTTTAGCACTGCAGAGAAGGCTTGACGGTAGGCAAAATAATGTGGTTCAGGGACTGTAAGACAGACTTATTTCTTCAAACATGTTGGCCTTTTGTAGTGAGTGTGTGAGTATGGTTTTACGCCTCTTTTAGCAATATTCCAGCAATATCCCGACAGAGTACACCAGACATGATCTTTACACAAAGCGCCCACATGGAGAATCGAACCCGTCCTTCGGCATGGTGAGTGAACACTTTAACCACTAGGCTACCCCATTGCTATAGGGTATGTATAAATTCTGTGTACAGTTGTTAGGGCCCGAAAAGGATGACACTATTAATCTCAATACCAAATGTCTCTGAAAAAGACGTATTTTGTGTTAGAGGGCAGTGTTCTTTAAACTTTAAACATGCCACTGAGAAATACATGAGAATAAGAGGACATGATTTCAGTTTGTGGGTGGAGAGTTACCAGACATCATGAGGTCTTCCTTCAGCTAGGCAGTATGGTATCCTAGTGGTTAAAGCATCTGCTTGCCATGTCAAAGTCCTGGCTTTGATTCCCCACATGGGCACAATGTGTGAAGCCCATTTCTGGTGTTCCTAAGCATTACATTGCTGGAATATTGCTAAAAGTCTTGTGAAAGTAAACTCACTGGTCTGCAGTACAATGACCAATTTGTTGAGTCTACTGAAAATAGTGTTGATGATGATATTGTAGTTGTTGTAATTATATGGAGAGAATCAAACACAAGTGTCTACTGATATAAATCATGTCAACACGAGTTGATAACATTACATATATCCAAGGCTTACTGAGGATACCTCACGAATGTTGATATATTTGATATCAGAAGACCGGGAGACTGAGATCTCGAGGGTGAGATTCATAAAAATCACTCTTCATGATCTTTCATTGAAAAATGTAATCTCTGATCATGGTGCTGCCATATTAGACTTGCAGTGCACCAATGTCAAGACATTGTGACGTCATCAAGCTCTTGATGTCATGTAGCATTGTCAGTGCATTGTACAAAATCTACTGTGAAAAAGATATCTCCTTGTAGATATCGTTCGGTATCACACAAGCAATATCTTTAGTGGAACACAGTGTTGATATATTTATACACAGTGTGAAAAGAATTGCACCAAAAACCTGCAAAGGTTGGTTAACTCTATCAATCAAAGGGTCTCATGTCGTTATATTCTGAATCCATAAAAAAAATGCCCGGATAGTTTTGATTGTTGTCAACGGGCAGAGATTGTTAATATATATTCAGTCATTCTCTAGTGATTAGATTAGATGGGCCATGAGAAACAATGGGGATTTTGGTGCTTATTCATAAGAAACAAATAAGGTACAAAGGTGTTTCTTGGATTTTGAAATACCCTGCGCATAACAGCCCAGTTCCACAGTTAACATGTTAACAAGTTGCAGTTAACATGTGAAAAGTCTGAAAAGGGAAGAGTGCAACCTCATTGTTGTGTTTATTGTTTATTGTGTGGACTCATCATATTGAACCGTACCACTGAACTCTGCAGAGCTGAAGAGTGGCGGGGTAGCCTAGTGGTTAAAGTGCTAGCTGAAGATCAGGGTTCGATTCCACTCATGGGTACATTGTGTGAAGCCCATTTTAGGTGTCCCCTGCCATGATATTTCTGGAATATTGATGAAAGCAGCATAAAACTCACTCACTCACTCACTCACTCACTCACTCACTCACTCACTCACTCACTCACTCACTCACTCACTCACTCACTCACTCACTCACTCACTCACTCACTCACTCACTCACTCACTCAGAGTTGAATATTCTCTACTGTTTCAGTGGCCAGAGTGTCTGTATGGTTGATTACTGTAGTGTAATCACATGTATGTGTGTGTATGTCATTCATCCTAGTAGGTGCGTCAAGGGAGGTAAGTCACAATATCAGTGATAGCAGCTCAACACTAACTGACTCCAAGAATGTACAAATTCCTACAATAATGTACTATTAAACTGTACAATAAACTACTACAATAAAGTACTAACTACTACAATAATGTACAAACTTGTACAAGAATGTACAAACTCCCTAAATAATGTACAAACTCGTACAAGAATGTATAAACTCCCACAATAAGGTACAAACTCGTACAAGAATTTACAACCCCCCACAATAATGTGCAAACTACTCTAATAAAGAACAAACTCCTACAATAATGTGCAAACTCATACAATAATGTACAAACTCGTACAATAATGTACAAACTCGTACAATAATGTACAAACTACTCTAATAAAAAACAAACTCCTACAATAATGTGCAAACTACTACAATAATGTACAAACTACTACAATAAAGTACAAACTCCTACAATAATGTACAAACTACTGCAATATAGTACAAACTCCTACAATAATGTACAAACTCCTACAATAATGTACAAACTACTCTAATAAAGAACAAACTCCTACAATAATGTACAAACTACTACAGTAATCTATAAACCGCTACAATAATGTACAAACTCCAGCAATAATGTACAGACTCCCATAATAATGTACAAACTGCTCTAATAAAGTACAAACTACTACAGTAATGTACAAACTACTCTAATAAAGTACAAACTACTACAATAATATACACTCCTACAGTAATGTACAAACTTCTACAATAATGTACAAACTGCTCTAATAAAGAACAAACTCATACAATAATGTACAAACTACTACAATAAAGTACAAACAACTCTAATAGAGTACAAACTCCAAGAATAATGTACAAACTACTACAATAATGTACAAACTCCTACAATAATGTACAAACTCCTACAATAATGTACAGATTACTCCAATAATATACAGATAACTACAATAATGTACAAACTACTACAGTAATGTATAAACTGCTACAATAATGTACAAACTCCAACAATAATGTACAAACTCCAACAATAATGTACAAACTCCCATAATAATGTACAAACTGCTCTAATAAAGTACAATCTGTTCTAATAAAGTACAATCTGCTCTAATAAAGCACAAACTCCTACAATAATGTACAAACTACTACAGTAATGTATAAACTGCTACAATAATGTACAAACTCCTACAATAATGCACAAACTCCCATAATAATGTACGAACTGCTCTAATAATGTACAAACTCCTACTATAATGTACAAACTCCAACAATAATGTACAACCTCCCATAATAATGTACAAACTCCTACAATAATGCACAAACTCCCGTAATAATGTACAAACTGCTCTAATAAAGCACAAAGTCCTACAATAATGTACAAACTACTACAGTAATCTATAAACTGCTACAATAATGTACAAACTCCAACAATAATGTACAAACTCCAACAATAATGTACAATCTCCCATAATAATGTACAATCTGCTCTAGTGAAGTACAAACTCCTGCAATAATGTACACACTACTACAGTAATGTATACACTGCTACAATAATGTACAAACTCCAACAATAATGTACAAACTCCAACAATAATGTACAAACTCCAACAATAATGTACCTACAACTACAATTATGTACAAACTCAACTACTACTGTTTCATGTTTCTTCTGCTGCTGCTGATTTTGCAGATGCACAACACAGATAGAATATTCTTAGACACAGACATCTAATATCTACAAAAGCTTCTTCTCCTCTCCTACTACTACTGCTACAACTATTACTACACCAACAACAGCTATTACTATGAGGATGATGACAACTACTGCTACTGCTACTGCTACTGCTACTGCTACTAGTAATTCTACAATGATGATGATAACAGCTACAATTTGGTGCTTCAGTTGCTGTTGCTGTTGTTGCTGCTGCTTTTGCTGCTACAACTACTACAACTACTACCACTACTACCACTACTACCACTACTACTACTTAACAACTTCTACTACAACTGCTGCTTACAACAACTACTACTACTATTACTACTACTACTATTTCTGCTTCTGCAACTACTACTACAACAACAGCTGCTGCTGTTGCTACTACTACTACTACTACTCTTGCTGCTGCTGCTACTACTATAACTACTACTGCTTCTGCTTCTGCAACTACTACTACAAAAACAACAGCTGCTGCTACTACTACTACTACTACTACTGCTTCTGCAACTACTATTACAACAACAGCTGCTGCTGCTGCTGCTACTACTACTACTACTACTCTTGCTGCTGCTGCTACTACTACTAATACTACTGCTTCTGCTTCTGCAACTACTACTACTACAAAAACAACAGCTGCTGCTACTACTACTACTACTACTGCTTCTGCAACTACTACTACAACAACAGCTGCTGCTGCTGC
The DNA here is from genome assembly GCF_037392515.1 of Haliotis asinina. Lineage (NCBI taxonomy): Eukaryota > Metazoa > Mollusca > Gastropoda > Lepetellida > Haliotidae > Haliotis > Haliotis asinina. The sequence goes on from NC_090285.1 coordinate 46,269,443, forward strand.
TACTACTACTACTACTGCTTCTGCAACTACTACTACAACAACAGCAGCTACTGCTACTACTACTACTACTACTACTACTGCTGCTGCTGCTACTGCCGCTATGGCTGCTGCTAGTATAAATTCTACCCTGAGCAAATTTTGAGTGTGCAGTTTAAGTTACGGCACCACTTGCTTGGAAAACTTTGTTTTGGAGCTAAAAATGTGATTTCAAAGAGACTGACAAACTTCCAGTAACCCAATAGCAACTAACAATAGCAGTCAGTCTACAATCTTTTACAAAAAAAAGATAATTTTTTTTAAACAAACATAGTATCTCTCAAAATAGGTAGTTTTGAAAACTACTTCCTCCGATTGGTGCTATGAACTTTGATGAACACATTTAATCGTGTCTTCATCTCTTGTATCACATAACAACAGATATACATTTCTCTTTGGAATATTTTGTAATGTTTATAAGTACAAGCAGATGAATTCTAAATGATGGTATTGTCTCACTTTTCCTTCTCAATCACCCATTAATCACATTCAGATTACTGACAAGCCTGTCTTACAGATGATCAATTTTCAAAATTTGCCCTTAGAATAAATTGCAGTTGTACATTACTCAGATACAAAAATCCTAATTACGTTGGAAACCTTATCCATGATGATATTTTCTTGTATAAGTAGTTGGTTTCCATGTCTTCTTTTTCGACAGTCTTTCTTCATATATTGATATTTCTAATATTTTCTGTACTTTCATCATGCATGAAGTAAATCCACTCTGGTATTATGTGAAAGGTTCAGTTTCAATGTGATACTTTTTACTGTCTCTGTCTACCTAATTTGTTATCCTGTTCACAAGAAAGAAATACCTTGTGTAAGAGAATCAGAATATTCATGACTCTTGCTTTGTCATGTTAACACTACAGTTACATATACTAAAATATGTATTGTCAGTACTTAGACTGAGGTGAAATATTTATCAGTTTTTTATCACTTATTTTTTCTTGTTTTAAAATACACTTTAAAAATATTTTGAAAATGCTTTCTCATGTAGTTTTTTGAATATTTTAGCTGGAATTTTTCTTACATATATCCTTGAACGAAAAACACCCAAGCAATATAGCTAGGTCGCCACTTGCTTGATAACTGTGTCATTATCTAATGAAACAAACTTGTATCCATATGACCCGTGAAGGTCCCGGGGTAGAATAGGCCTTCAGCAACCCATGCTTGCCATAAAAGGCGACTATGCATGTCGTAAGAGGCGACTAATGGGATCGGGTGGTCAGACTCGCTGACTTGGTTGACACATGTCATCGGTTCCCAGTTGCGCAGATCGATGCTCATGTTGTTGATCACTGGATTGTCTGATCCAGACTCGATTATTTAACGACCGCCACCATACAGCTGGAATATTGCTGAGTGTGGTGTAAAACTAAACTCACTCACTCACTCACTCACTTGTATCCATATTGCATTAAAGAAGCTGTCTATCCCTGAAAGATTATCAAACCAGCTCCTGAATGCCACTCAAAGAAATTACCTAATGTGTGTGAATGTTTACCCCTTGAGTTATTGTATTGTCATGAAGGGAACCATTAGAAACAAGGAAACAAAACTGTAATATTTAAAGCAGTTTAAGTTTGTTCAAAATCTGCTTATCCACAGCCATAAGTATTATGTAGCAATATGTTGGTAGCACCAACCATTATGATATATGTCTCAATAGACATCATAATCATATATTTTAGTAGCAATTATCATTATATACATGATATATATATTAGTAACAACTGCCTTGACGTACATGACAAATTAGTAACAACTGTCATGATATACATGATATATACTATAAAAGCAGTTGTTATAATGTACATGACATATATTGTAACAAGCAACTGTCATGATATGCATAATATATTAGTAACAACTGCCTTGACGTACATGACAAATTAGTAACAACTGTCATGATATACATGATATATACTATAAAAGCAGTTGTTATAATGTACATGACATATATTGTAACAAGCAACTGTCATGATATGCATAATATATTAGTAACAACTGCCTTGACGTACATGACAAATTAGTAACAACTGTCATGATATACATGATATATACTATAAAAGCAGTTGTTATAATGTACATGACATATATTGTAACAAGCAACTGTCATGATATGCATAATATATTAGTAACAACTGTCATGATATACATGATATATATATTGGTAACAACCATCATGGTATACATGATATATTAGTTACAATTGTCATGATAGACATGATATATATTAGTGACAACTATCATGATATACGCACTATATATAAATAAAACAACTGTCATGATATATGTGATATATATTAGTAAAGACTGTCATGATACACATTAGATATATCATAAAAACAATTGTCATGATATACTTGATATGTATTTGTTGCAAATTTCATGAATCACATTAAATACATAATAAAAGACATTTGTCATGATATAGGTCTGAAACAGATCATATTTGTATAGCAACAATTATCCCACACATCTTTTACAAGTAACTGTCATAATATTTGTCACTATAATAAAAGCAACTGTCTGATACTTGATATTTCAATAATTGTTATCATATTCATGATGCTGAAAAAAATTATCAATGGAAGTTTAACCCCAAAATAGATAAGCTGACCCTGTTCTACAAAATGTTTTTTGGGGTATTCAACATGGTGGATTATAAACAATAGTCACAAAATACATGATGTGCTTTAGGAACAGTGGCATTAATGTTTGCTGATTGATGCTATATATACCATTGACATCTGTAGGCTCCTTAAAACATGATAGGTTCCTTAAACAGAACCAACTGGTACATACTGGTGTACATGATAAATTCAGATATTAGAAAAGTGTGATTCACAAGATATATCCCACGGCCACTTATAAACAATGTTTATCGTGAATAAAACTGTTTGATCAGAGTTAAAAAAACAACAGTTAGATTTTCATCAGAACTAACATTTTTAGTGTCATTCAAAAGGAGTAAAAACCAAGTCATGAATAGAACATTGATCATGAAAAGCTTTCCGAAAACCATCACATGTTTTTAAATCTGACACTGAAATCTGGACTCATCCAACAAACTTCGTTGATCCACAGCTGTCTTAGACATGATTTTCCACACTTTCCCAGAGGACGTAGCAGTTGTCATCCAAATCAACATGTTCAACAAAATAAAAACCTGAAAAATACCTCTCCACAAATTGCCCGTCAAAGTGAACCTGATCCGTACTCCAATAAACAATGGGGAGATGCTTTATACAGCCGAAGCCAGGAGTCAGGATTAATCGTGTGATAATAGATGTTACTTGCTGAATCGGGATTAACAATAAAGATTTATTAAGCATTATTTGCCAGTGCTGTCACATTACGCCTCGTATTTCTCTCATTTTCTCAGCAATTTTTTGTCCGTCTGTTTTCAAAAGTCTTGTCAACAAGGACCTTTCCACACAAAAACTAGCCAGTCAGATTTTATTGTACGTGAAAATAATGATCGAATGGATCGTCATGTATAACATTAAGTTAATGTGGACTAAAAACGCAACATTTTTCGATGCCAACTGCCGATTTGCGAAGTGTGAATTTCAGAGATGCTTTATGGGGTAGCCAGTTTGGTCAGCAAACAGAGGACTTCAAGCTGCATTTGGTATTTCAATCTCCTCAAGACTCAATTCAGCCTGAATTTGATCCAAACCCAGTTTTATCTGATATTGGGAGGATTAGCAATAATGACAGGCCTTTCTAGGTTAGTTATGCTCAGCATCAGACCATTTGGATAGGGAGTATTTGCCAAAGGGCAATAAATTCAGGATCTGTCAGACAACTAGCCTGATGTAGGCAGGAGAGGAAGCCATTTTGTTTGACAATGAGCAGATTGGAATAATATGGCCATTGGGTCCAGTTGCCTGCTGAAACTGAAAGGTGTGGTGCTTATGATATAATGATGGACAACCTACTGTTATGATAGAGCCAATCAATAAATTCTCATTAGATGTTTTGAAATCTGAGAATATTGGTAATCTTCTATGTGCATGTATTTTTCATTAATCCCCTATACTTGGATCACGTCCTTTCCAGGTTGTGATTGTTGGAGACAAGTCTGTCTAATTAACACTAACAAATGAAAACCTTGAAGGACAGCTGGGATCATAAGGGGTAGGTGTTTCAGGGTGGGTGTATGTTGCTACTTAGGCCCTTATTGAGGTTAAGACAGTGATAGTGTGACTTTTCATTTATCATTTTTGTAACTACTTTAACACATCTTTCAAGTCATGAACAACCATCCCACGACCCCCTCTAGAGAGATAGATGGCGAGAGAGAGGGGTGGGGGTGGGGTGGGGGTTGGGTTAGAAAAAATGAAAGAAAGAGAGAAATAGTGAAGAATAAGAGAGAAATGAGAGAAGATGAGAGGGTTAGGAAGAGTGAAAGGGTGAAAGGGAGAGAAGCAGAGAAAAAGAGAGAAAGTCAGAGAGATAGAGACATGGTGAGAGTGAAAGAAGGAGAGAGAGAGAGAAAGAGAAAGAAAGAAAAAGAGATTTGAGCAAGAAAGTGAGAAAGTGAGTGAAAGAGAGAGAAGTAGAGAGAAATAGAGATGTGAGCAAGAGAGTGACAAGGAGAGTGGAAGACAGAAAGAGAGAGAAATAGCATGGTAGGAGTGAGAGAGAAAGAAAAAGAGAGATGGTGAGATGAGCATGGTTATTAGAGGTGGAGCTCAGCACTATTTAAGTGGTTATAATATCTACAGATTGCTTAAAATGAACTTCTGTATATACTAAACTAAGAAAGTCTTGAACATGTTTCTGTATGTGTTTCTCAGGAAACCACATAATAAGGAAATATCTGCCACAATTTTCATGATCCCCCAAATTAGTTTTGTTCAGTATGCAGCAGTATATGATTTCATGACTGATCACTCCTTTGCTCTCACCTCCCAATTATTACTGCAACAGGACTAATTAGAATCATGAGAATTTGGTATCCATATGATTAATGATTACTGGATATTACAGAGATAAATATAAGATGAAGGGATTCAGATTCTTATATCAAACAGAACCAGAAATTAGCATCACATCATTGGATTCAAATTCTCCTATTAAATACAACCAGAAATATATTTACTGGTATATAAATACAAGTATGATCTAGTATCATGTAGACGCTCACTGAGTAAACTTTAGTATATTTAAATTAATCCAACATTTATTGGTAGAGAGATTTGTTTCCAGGATCACGAAAAATTTGTTTGTGAATGAATACTAATTGGTTTGGGTATCCATGTATAATTTTTAGCAATTTTCAGGAAATATAAAACAAATCAAGAAATTAATGTGTCAAGTAATTTATTATCTAAATGTTTACAGTTTCACTGACAGTTTGTTCTCTTAGTTGTAGCCTGGATGGTCTGGTCCAGATTTACAGACCACCGCCACAGAGCTGGAGTATTGCTGAGTGCAGCATAAACTAAGCTCACTCACTCAAGCCAGAAATTTATTTTAAAAAAAGTAAAAATAATTCTACCCTCTCTGACTAGACACAAATGTTAACAGAAATGAAAAAAGAATTGTCACAGTTCAGTCTTAATATTAGATTTCAAATTTTTCAACCAAACTGTATAAACAGTCTAATAAAAATATATCTGTGAAGTGGTTAAATGTAACAAACAAGATGGTGATGCACCTATAACAGGCTACATAATTACATTGTAGTCCTTAATTTTGCAGAATTTCAATGACTGTTGCAACCTTTTGGTCACTGGGTTTCACACAGTGCACCCATGGGGGAAATCAAACCCGGGTATTGGGTATGATGAGCAAACACCTTAACCACTAAGCTATGCCATTACCACATATTATATATGTGTATAATATGAGCTACCAAACTAAGATTAGTTTTGCATCGCTAATATCTATGTGTATCTCTGTAGGTGCAGCCAACAGTGAGTCTTCCCTGGCAGCACAGCACCGAAACCTTGTCTCAGCACTCAACAGGCGACAGGAAGGTGGCACTCCGGGTGAGCTAAACCATCAGTTGTGTCATTGTGTAATCTGTAGCATGATGTTGAGTGACTGAGTGAGTGAGTGAGCGACGAAAGATTGCCGACAACTTCCTGTAGACAGGGTCAATGTCAAGTTCTTAATTTACATTTCTAGGCCACCAGCTCACTTAGTCAGGGTAACTCTAACAGTCCCCTCTGGGACACAAGGCCCTTCGTACCTGTCGGGATAACAAATTATAAGGGTATCTCTGGTGTATCTGTTGTCAAGCACTTGTATGCCTCGTGTACCTTAAGATTCATGATCTCTTGACTATTAGAGCAGAAAATGGGGATTGGCTTGCTGTGAGCCTAACACATAACCACCTGAGATTGTTAGAGGAGCGCAATGGGAGATGTTTCCTTATCCTCATCTCATTATGCAGAATATGTTGCCTCCGCAGCAGGGGTTACTGAGCCCACCCTGCCGTGTTTGTGTCTCTAAGATGGTATACGTCTCAGGATGTCTCTTGAATCTTCAGATTTAATGACAGGTAATAATAGCTTAGTGCATGTGCCCTTTGGTCCTGCTTCACATGAGTGAGTGAGTGAGAGTGAGTGAGTGAGTGAGAGTGAGTGATTGAGTGAGTGAGTGAGTCAGTCAGTCAGTGAGTCAGTCAGTCAGTGAGTCAGTCAGTGAGTGAGTCAGTCAGTGAGTGAGTCAGTCAGTGAGTGGTCCTGCTTCACATGAGTGCGTGTGTGCGTGATTGTGTGCTTTTCATGGTGAGAGAGAGTAATTAAATTATATGCAACTGTGTGGAACTTTCATCCCCAATACTGTACACACAGGTAGTTGAGAAGCTTGGGGTATTCAAGATCTGTGAATACCTGAAGTGCTTTCTCCCTTGAAAACATTGCATTATTTGAAATATCATTGAAAAACTATTTACAATTATCAATATGAAAACTGGGTTCAAACAGTTATTGTGATGAAATGTAGTGTTAATTTAAACAGACAGAAAAAACAAGTTTGGTATTCATTCATTAGCTGCTCTGAAATTATATGAAGAATATTTAACCTGCCACCAGTGGTGTCAAACATGTAAATTTTTTTTAGATTTCCTCTGTATTTTGCTCTAATAAACCTCTGTGACATTTAATCAATAATTGATCAATATTTGGTCAACATTTACCAATCTCTGTAATCTCTATACATGGCAAGCTCTTGGTTTAATGTCACATTCAACATTATTTTAATGGAGATTGTTTTGCACGTGTGTGTATGAATGTTTTAGTGAGTGAATTTGGTTTTATGCCACACAGCAATATTCCAGCAATATGGTGACAGTCTGTAGAAAAGCCAGTCTGAATCAGACAATCCAGTGATCAACAGCATGAGCATCAATCTATGCAGTTGAAATACGATGACATCTGTCAACCAAGCCAGCAAGCCTGACTACCTGATTCCATTAGTCACCTCTTATTACAAGCTTAAGCATGGGTTACTGAAGATCAATTCTAACTGGGATCTTCATGAGTATGTATGACTGTTTGAGCTAGTGAAGACTCAATATGATTAATCATTGTACCAATGAGATACCATGCCACAGTTTTGCGCTTGGATAACCCCACTCAGACATGGTATATCGTCTCCGAGCTGACCAGTCCCTGTGTTATCCACTGAATGTCAAGCAAAAGGCACATTAGCAGCAAGTATATCTCTTTATGTCTTTTGGTACGATGGGGCCAGGAATCAAACCACAAACCCAGATGACTCCAAATTGGTAGCTGAACTTGGTTTTCAGAAGTGAGCCCTTGCTGCTAAGCCATCCAACCAGCTTTTTCGCATTTATGGTGATGTCTGGCCTGAATATGGAGTGCAACTCACAAACCAGTTGACGTTAAGCAGAGGTCATGGGGAGCACTTGGATGGGTGACTGTGTTTGGCAGCTTGAATTCTAGGAGTTTCTTGGACTTCAGTCCTGCCCCTCAATGAACTACTGGTGACAAATATGGTACATCTCACCTGAGGCAAATGAGTTTGATCAAATTGCCTCTGTTCACCCAGCAGTTAATGGGTACCCGGTGGGATATGTGATACAACTATTAACATTCTAGCACCTCAAAGGCAGCTAGGGCTAACCAGGATAATAATGTATTTTGATCTTGCACAAGTGAGTGGATACAACAGCAACAACGCTTTATTAATGTCTATTATTATTATTATTGATATTCAGCTGACACACCTGTGGTATGACACCATGAAACAAAAGGTTAAACTGATGCATCCCAACAATAACTTCAGTAATGCGATACAGTGCTACTTCCTGATGTGCTGACATATGTTATGACTGAAATTTGAATTCTGTCTGAGTGTATCTTGGGTGTGTATTTTGAGCTATCATTGAGAGTCGATATTCAAAACATTCAAAGTATCAGTGTGGGCACTCTTTGTTCCATCAGCAGAAGCATTTTTTCTATTAATGACTGTCTGGGAGTAAGGTATTGAAACCAGGAGCCAGGGATTCACAAATCAATTCCTGGACAATCTTTACTCACAGACTTTATCAAAGGGGCAGAGGGGTAGCTAAGTTCTAAAGCATTCACTCATCATGCTGAAAACCTATTAACCATCCATTGCTTATATCATTAACAAGTGTCAATTCTACCAAATTAGCAGCAAACAATAGTGTTGCTTACTGAACATGAGTTAAAGAGTGAGTTTAGTTCTACCTGGCTTTTAGCAATATTTCAGTAATATCACAGCTGGTGACACCAGAAAAGGGCTTCACAGATTATACGCATGTGAGGTTTTGAACTCAGGGACTCCTTTCATTAAGCAGCCTTTACTAAGGTTAACCTTAAAATCCATTCTTTAACAATGCACTAAGGTTACCTTAGTGACTTAGGATCGCCTTAGTGTGTTGTGAAAGGAGGTCCTGTGCCCCGTTTCACAAAGCTGTCATAAGTGTAAGATCTCGTAACCTTTCTCGTAGCATCCGTAGCTCCTGTGTTACAGTATAGGAGGTACAATGGCTATGAGAAAACGTACCTGATCTTAGGCTTACGAGAGCTCTGTGAAACGGGCCCCTGTCTTCAGGAAACGCTTAAACCATAAGCGATATCCCACCGCCTCTTGCTTATCGAGAGCTACGTGCCCGAGATGCAAGTATCATAGCACAACACATAATCAACAGGTTACAGGCCGCAACTCCTACCCAAGTCACCACAGTGTTAAGTCTGTTCACAATAGTTGAACGACGTGCTCACTGGATGTACACCTTGGGGTGGGGATGGAATATAAAGGAATCCATTACTGTGGGATATAGAAGTCTGGCGCATCAATTACACTGTCATGATTAAACTAGAGAACTGTCTTGAATTTTTGTGATGGGGAAATGAAGAAGCTAGCGGGTACGGTGTTGGATTACCTTCAGTAGGACATAGCCTACATTTAGTGGAAACAGTGTAGGCATTGTCTGCCAATACTTTGCTACACGGAGAACGTAATGAGGTAACTTTAGAGGCCTACAATGGAGACTGGGCTGTTCACTTCAAAGTGGCTTTATTATAGAGTTTGGATGTGTGGTCACAGACAGATTCATTAGCAACTGAACACTTGGCTGGAGGAGACTCATCACTGTTTCATGCTGTTTTAAAGGTTTCACATAATTTAAGATAATGTCTCTTGACTTGTCCATAGTTGAAATACAGGGAAGTTAGTATAATCTCAGATAATGTCTTTTGACTTGTACATAGCTGAAATATAGGGTAGAAGGTATAATCTCAGATAATGTCTTTTGACTTGTACATAGCTGAAATATAGGGTAGAAGGAATAATCTCAGATAATGTCTTTTGACTTGTACATAGCTGAAATATAGGGTAGAAGGAATAATCTCAGATAATGTCTTTTGACTTGTACATAGCTGAAATATAGGGTAGAAGGAATAATCTCAGATAATGTCTTTTGACTTGTACATAGCTGAAATATAGGGTAGAAGGAATAATCTCAGATAATGTCTTTTGACTGTACATAGCTGAAATATAGGGTAGAAGGAATAATCTCAGATAATGTCTTTTGACTTGTACATAGCTGAAATATAGGGTAGAAGGTATAATCTCAGATAATGTCTTTTGACTTGTACATAGCTGAAATATAGGGTAGAAGGTATAATCTCAGATAATGTCTTTTGACTGTACATAAATGAAACATAGTGCAGTTGGTGTAACCTATGGTCATGCTTTTCAACTAGTTATGCATAGTCGAAACGGGGTACAATCTGAAATAATGCCTTTTCATTTATTTGTATATGGTTGAAACAGGACAGTTCGTATGATCTGCGATAATGCCTTTTGACTTGTTATACATAGTTGAAACAGGACAGTTGGTATAATCTGAGGTAATGCCTTTTGACTTGTTATACATAGTTGAAACAGGACAGTTGGCAAAATCTGAGGTAATGCCTTTTGACTTGTTATACATAGTTGAAACAGGACAGTTGGCAAAATCTGAGGTAATGCCTTTTGACTTGTTATACATAGTTGAAACAGGACAGTTGGCAAAATCTGAGGTAATGCCTTTTGACTTGTTATACATAGTTGAAACAGGACAGTTGGCAAAATCTGAGGTAATGCCTTTTGACTTGTTATACATAGTTGAAACAGGACAGTTGGCAAAATCTGAGGTAATGCCTTTTGACTTGTTATACATAGTTGAAACAGGACAGTTGGCAAAATCTGAGGTAATGCCTTTTGACTTGTTATACATAGTTGAAACAGGACAGTTGGCAAAATCTGAGGTAATTATAATTGAAACAAGACATTTGGTATAATCTGAGGTAATGCCTTTTGACTTGTTATACATAGTTGAAACAGGACAGTTGGCAAAATCTGAGGTAATTATAATTGAAACAGGACATTTGGTATAATCTGAGGTAATGCCTTTTGACTTGTTATACATAGTTGAAACAGGACAGTTGGCAAAATCTGAGGTAATGCCTTTTGACTTGTTATACATAGTTGAAACAGGACAGTTGGCAAAATCTGAGGTAATTATAATTGAAACAGGACATTTGGTATAATCTGAGGTAATGCCTTTTGACTTGTTATACATAGTTGAAACAGGACAGTTGGTATAATCTGAGTTAATGCATTGTAACAGGAGAGTCACAAATCCAGTAGTCTGAGGTAATGCTTTTTCATTAGTGCATAACTGAAATAATTGGTTCTAGTGTACAGTACAAGTCCACACATTATTTTTTGTTTATATTTTGTGTATAATGCTATTGTCTCTGTACAGCTTATGAGGGTGACTCTGCCTTGTCTTCAAACTGAATTTTATTTTCAGTGTTATAATTTGTAGGCTTTATCAAGGAAACTTCTGAAGATTTTAGGGGATATGACTGCAGTCATTAAGTTAGAAGTTGTTTTTCAGAGTTTTTTTAGATTAGAGTGTCAATGATAATGAGTTACTCTGAGATTTTAACTGATCTTATTAAAATGAATTTATGCACATATTTGATATTGAATGATTAGATTGACAATTATAACTAGCCAAGTTACTCTCAAAGTGAGCTTCTGTACCTAATGTACACAGATATGTATTTTCTTTTTCATGGAATTATGTTGAAAACACATCATTATGGTATGTTTTGAATGCAGAACTAAATTCAGTTATAAAAAAACAACAAAGGGATGGAATTTTTTAAGTCAATAAATGTGGATAAGATTGTTTTGTTAAGCTAATCAAGTTGCATAATGTGACATTATTGTTTATTTGAGCTTGCAGAAAATCAATTGATTTAGAACAGATCAGCAATATATAGAGGAGACTAAAGACTCTCAGATCAGATTTTAAACTTTTGAGAAATTAAAACTCATATAAACATTGAAACCAAGCAAGATGATGACGATGAGAACTTGATTCAAATTTGATATGCCCGTCGCTGAAGTAGGGACGTGTATCTTAGCCTATTTAGCGGCATCAGGATACCTTTGAAACATGATCGTGAACCAAGTCTCATAATTATATACCATCCATCCTGTGTCGTAATCATTTGAAATTTGCTGATATTACAGGTTAAATTTAATCCATGTTGTGTTTTTCTCTTAGTAAAAAAGAATCCTGTCTAGAAATGTTTCATCTTGTTACCGAAATCTTGAAACTTTCTTCGGCTCAAGTTGCAAGAATACACCCAACAGTATAAGGTGCATGTCTAATGTTTGAGATGATGTCAATTAATTCTTTTTCAGTTTGTACAAAAATTGATAGAAAGTGACGGTTGAATGCTTTTCACTTATAAGGAGATTTTGTTTCTTTACGTGTTAGCAGTACTGTCTGTGTTACTTCTGGTCCTTGTGTAACTGAAATATGATAAACAGGCATCATCATCATCATCATCATCATCATCATGTCAGAAATATTTATGATGTTATATAAACTGTGTGATATTGTGGCCTTTCATTGGATTTCATTTCATTCTGTGACATTTGGCTGGACTGGAGAGACTTCAGTCACACCTTCTAATCGAAAATGTTTCCTGATTGGCTTATAAGATGGGCATAGTGCTGAACAAGTAACTGTATTTTGCAGATATTTTTGTTATGACCTGAAAGAATTGGTCTTTAGCGACTCATACTTGTCGTAAGAGGGGACTGAAGTGATTGGGTGGTCAGACTCGCTGACTTGGTTGAGACATGTCATTGCATCCTGATTTTGTAGTTCATGTGCACCTGTGTAAAGAACCAGGGTGAGTGTTTAGTGGATTATAGATTTATACTGAAGGTATTATTAATCCTCTCCTGGCTCCTGTATCAACTATGCATTTTATTTTCAGATTTTCTTTCCTTGGATGCAGCACTTTTCTTCACATATTTGTGAAGTGTGAACACATATAATTGTGCTTTGTCACACCATGTTTTCCATATAAATTGCTGAGGGAAAAAAAGCGCAAAAGTAGTCATTAGATTAAAAGTTTTTTGAGCATGTAACTAGGATGTGAAAGCAGTTGCTCAATCACTACAAACTTTTAGACTGCAATATAGCTATGATACCAAACTAAAAATACTTTATGGTTCAACTTCTTTATTATACAAGGTCACAACGTTTCGAGACAGATTCTAGTCTCTTCTTCAGGTGAGGTGAGGGTAAAACAAATGGGTTGTAGTATATGTGTATATATAACAGTAGACATATAACAATGGGTAACAAGATATACAGGTTTCTATTAATTGATGTACAGGCTATGATACCTGTGTCATTTACATCATCTTTGAATAACTAGGCTTTTATTTGTTTCTGTTCAGTCACCACCAAACATGAGCATGTAGTTTCTTTTGTTTGTCAGTTTTGTACATATTGTTTCTAGCTCTGCACTCTGAGTATGTTACTGTCATGGCTCCCATACTTTGTCATAAACATATGACAATAATAGGAAAATTACCTTATCAGTGATTTGACTAGTTGAAAATGTTTCTTATATTTGTCTGACGTGGGTACTGCTATCTCTGTTTCAGTACTATGCTCTTCACACATAATTATTTCAGTATTCCGCAAACTGAAAAATCATCACACAAACATTCATAGTAACTGGGTACACTGTTTAGAGTTAATTCAGTTTCTGTGATCTGAAACCCATCACCAGGGAAATTAATAATAGTTCACATAGTTCACATTTATAGTGCGCTCATGTCCACGCTTGCAACATGCTCACAGCGCAACACTCAAAAAGCACAATTGAAGGGATGATAACAAAGAACTGGTAGAAAAGATAGACTTTGAGACCAACTTTGAATGACTCAAACGTAGGAGAAAGTTTCAGATCTTGGGGAAGAAAGTTCCACATATACAGGGCATGCATAATGTTCAAAAGATCTCTGACCAATGGACTTGAGTTTGTATTGTGGTACTGTCAGAAGGTTCTGCTGTTGAGATCTTAGTATTGCATAACATTGTCCTGTGGTGATGATTATGATGATGATGGTGATGATGATGATGATGATGATGATGATGATGATGATGATGATGATGATGATTTTGGCAGTTTTTTCGTCAAGGGTGTGAATTTTTCAGAATTTTGCAGAATAGTAAATTCACATCAGATCTGCCTAGTTGTTTTTACTATTGCCAGTCTGTTCATTTTGAATAAAAATAAAATCAGATTTAAACACGAATGGCATAAATATATATTTCTGATTCATTAACTTCTATTTTTCTTTTTAAATCTCTTCCCAGCTGGAACATCTATAGGCTTACAGTATTTACAAACATCATGTGATAACATGTGTTGCAATATGTTAGTCATCAACACACTCTGTGATGAAATGGCTTGTCAGTTTCAACTGTGCATGAGATATGTTCAGTTACACACATACAAGAATCATGTTTCTGAGCATCATACCTTGTACGTATTCTCAGTCTATTTCACACATAATCTCAACCCAAGAAGTCAAGGCCCGCTCCAAGTATCAATATTTTAGTATCTTCTGGTTCGTATTATGATCAGTGTAATGCTTAAATATTGAATATTTGGGTGGTGCTCAACTTTTTGTTGTTGAGTATATATTGATAGCAGAGGTAGATTGTTCATTACTAGCTGAAATATATGTTTTTTTACTGTAAACACAATTTTTATTATTTTCATTTTATATCTGATCCTAATGATCATATTTTGAAGACAAAAGTGTTACTGATGCAGACTAAGAGGTAATTTCACAAAATGTTTTTTCTCTTGAGTGATACAAATTGTGGTTTCATTCAAGTTATTGATTCCTACTTTACTGATAAATTCAGTATACTAGCATTATTTTCAAAAACATATGTTAAAGGTGAATTGTTTACTTTAATTGTCAAAATAATTTGTTGATACAGCATGGCAACTGATATTGACTGATGTCTGTATGTCGTGAGATAATAAATAAGTATACAGTATGGAGACAAATTTGGAAATGGAGAAGTATTCTATAAAAATATATGAAAGGCATAATTTGTAGCAGGAATAGCTTGAAAAGAATAATTTTGCCTCAAATTTGAAAATAAAATTAATTATGTGTGATTTTAATAATGATCTTTTGTTATAAAATACTTAATGCTGCAGTATCCAGTCACCGAATGATCTGTCCTTGAGTGGAATATAAAGTGAGTGAGTGAGTGAGTTTAGTTTTACACCGCACTCAGCAATATTCCAGCTATATGGTGACGAGCTGTAAATAATCGAGTTTGGACCAGACAATAAAGTGATCAACAACATGAGCATCGATCTGCGCAATTGGGAACCAATGATATGTGTCAACCAATTCAGCAAGCCTGACCACCCGATCCCTCTTACGACAAGCATAGTTGCCTTTTATGGCAAGCATGGGTTGCTGAAGGCCTGTGGTACCTCGGGACCTTCATGGGTTGAGTGGAACTTAAAACTACTGCATCTGTAGATACTACATGAATACAGTGGCAACGAAATGAAGATGATAATTAGTTCGGCTTGCTGACAAGTAAGCGTTAATGCATTTCATGAATATGTAAGGAACAAATTAAGTTAAAGGTCATACATTTTGGGGTATATTTATGTTATAATTTATTCCAAATCTTGACATAACATAGTTATCACTAATAATATTTGTAAGCTCTTACCTCTTACTTTTGTAGTTCAGTATGTGTGATAAATTGTATCTGTTGTGAAAGGTAGTTATATTTGATATGTGACAGAATATTCCAAGAATTGTACATGATTAAATATATGAAAGAACAACAACATAAAATTATACAGAGTGGTTCGACTGGTTCATGAAGTTGGTTGTCACTTTAGGATGTAGGAATCATTACTTATTGAAATTATGTTCTTCAAATAACAACGATACTTACCAAAAACAAGCAGGTATTTTATGTCAAAGTCTCACATTCGGAACCTTATATTGTGTATCATTGCTGATGTGTTATATTTATAATGCAAGAATAGATGTAGATGCTATGTGTTCTGGTGCTCATGGCAACAGACACCATGTGGAAATACAAGACAAAAAATTATATATTGTGATTCTTCCAGATTTTGTTTGATGTCATGAAATATAAGAGTTGACTCAGTGTGTCTGCACCTGTTACCTGGCTTACCCTAGACTAACGATTAGTTGTAAAATATATACATGGAAAAGAAAAACAAAACATTTAAATTGAAAATGTGCTCCAGTGAGGTTGGATAGTAGAATCTCAAGATAAACATATCTTGAATAAAAATGACATTGATTAAAAATAAAATGTAATGTTAAGAATAATTTCCAAATTTTGTTTCAAAGAAGCTCAAAGCTATATTACTTTTAATGTCCCTCTAACCATTTTTCAGTCCCTTTTCTCTTAGCTTCAGTTCTTATTTAAGACTGTCATATTCTCACATAGTAAAATTGTTGTAATACTACAGAACAAGTGGAGTGAGTGAGAGAGTAAGTGAGTGAGTGAGTGAGTGAGTTTAGTTTTCAGTTGCACTCAGCAATGTTCCAGCTAAATACATGAGTCTGGACCAGACAGCCTAGTGATCAATGGTATGACCATTGATCTACACAATTGACATACATGTACAATGACAGGAGTCAACCGAGGCAGCCAGTATGACCACTTGATCCTGTTAGTTGCCTCTTACGACGAGCATGGGTGACTGAAGATCAGTTCTGTTACCCGGATTTTCACGGGCTGCCTAATCTGTAATTTACATCAGGTGGTATTAATCTTAAATTGATATATGATGTAGATCAAACTACTTTGTTTAAGAAACAATTCTTTTATGAATTTAGATTAAGAGAGAGAAATGTGACCCATTTTGTTATGAGTGTGAAAGGAAAAGAGTATTTGTTTTATAACTCACTTTCTGAATATAGCACTGTTTAATAAATCTGTAATGTTATTACACATTATGGAATAACATCACACGCTATCAGATTTCTTTGCACTCGGTCACATGGATAAGTAACATGATAAAATCAAAATGTTAGTTGTCTCAAAGTCATGATGTTAAACTGGTATTTGCTTGGTGACATGTAGTACCAATTTTGTGAAAAATAACATGTTGGTTGACGTCATTTGGTCCCCTTATTATACTCCCTTGTCTATTTAAAAAATCAAATTAATCCTGACTAATCCTGACAGTCATAAATGAAATGTATTCAAATGCATGCCGCCTGTTATGATGGCATAATGCACTTGTTCTGTAGGCTGAATTTTGAGATATTATTTTGCTAATGTAAGATGAGTAATAAATAAAATACTAAATGGTGTCCCGTGTAATAACATATTTAGGGAACTTGTGAATGGTATTGGTACTTAACTTGCTTTTGCCTAAGTAATAAATACGATACTAAACTATACCCATGTAATACCAGATTTTTAGAAATTTGGTATCTAACTTGCTTTTACTAGTTAGATACCAAACCATTCACTCATTTCATAAATATGGTATCACATGGGACATTTACTGTTTAGCATTTTCTGTTCATTACCTCCATAGTGAGAGGGAAAATTGAGGTAAGAAAACTTTCTTTTATCATTTCACACTGGAATAAAAATTTAGGGTGGGCGGGAGAGTGGAAACACAGAAACACTGATGTCCTTTTACTCTAACTGACAGTGTATTCATATTCATTTATATTGCATGAATGAATCTGAATCTGAATTATGTAATAAAAATATTATCTCATTATCTGCATTATAAATATAGTCTCAATCATTCAAACATATTCCACAAATACTTTTCAAATGTGTTTTATTTGACTACAGGGAGTTATTTGGAAACTGAAGTGAACACTGGTACTCTGTCATCTCGTTTTATGATTAGACGCTTTAGGTCGTCGGTGATCAATTACATATCTTCCCAGTGGATTGACATCTTGTAAGGTTCTAACTCAGGGTCTGATCCAAACTTTGATGACAAAAGTTCTCCAATTACTGACAGCTGAGAGGCAGGCACACAGAGACTTGTATTGACTGAGTCCTTAGTCAGGCAGTCTGGTGTCAGATGACCCACGAACCTTTACAACGCTGTCTTTGCAAACGTTTCAAATTACCTGTAAACAGGAGGCTCCAGCTAACACACCTACACCATACTGTTACTCCAACATGACATGGCATGGAAGCAATGATTGGCTGGATGAGGTTTAAGGTCATCTGTGATTGGTCGAGGTGTGATATGACTAAGGTGAAGGGGACATCCCTTAGACAGAAGTTGACAGTTATTTGAGACTGGTTCTATTGATTCGGACTCAGAATCCATGCAACATTTCAAACTGCAGTCTCAGGCCAGCCTTTGTTTTGTCAGATCAGATATCCCAACTTTAATAGGCTAGCCCCAAAATACACGACACAGGAGTTGTATCGTATAGAGTTTCCCCCTTTCATGTTACAGTGTAATTAGGAAAGAATGTTATTTTGTAACCCGGTCGCCAATATGCTATGACGTCCGGATTCAGTCATTTCAGTGGTGACATTTTCTAAGTCAGGATTGGGTTACCCTCACAAGCTGACTTTGAAGTGAAGATGATCCAGAAGGAAGGTGATTGATGTCAAGCTACCATGGTGTATTATATATTTTACCTTCAAGCACAGCACGGAAGAGAATCAGGTTACATTTCCCATCATGCCTGGCAATACCTCCTGGTCCTGGGGCTGCTTTGCTCCCTATCATCCATCGTTCATCTGTTACACTGATATCCTAGCAAAACAGCCTAATTTGATGAGACAATAGAAGTGTGAGAAACAGTTTATGGTTATTCTTGAAACTTTGGTGCATAATATGATCAATATGGTTGTCTGGCCTCTGTTAACCTTTGGACTGGGTATCATATGATACCAAAATAAATTACATGTAATTAGAAAATAAGATTCGTAAATATTCTTTTTGATTGATATCAGAGGGCATTATGTTTTCTTTGCAAACAGTTGAAATGTTTAGAAGCTGTGAATATAGGTGATTCAAATCTTGTCAAGACTATTCACCCACAATACAATTTTGATTTGCAAGCTCATCAGCAGCAGGTGTCATAGTTTTGTAACTGTTGTGCTGGTTGTTGCTGGTAGTTACTTTAAGGGAGTGGAACAGGTCGTGAGTTCGTGAGTTCGTGAGAACGTGAGTTCGTGAGTGAGTGAGTTTTACATTACTTTTAGCTTAGCAATATTCCAGCAATATGGCAGTGGACACCAGCAATGAGCTTCATACATATGAATATCTCTGGCATGACAAGCGAATGCTTTAACCTTCCCCACTGCCCCAAGACTGGAGGAACTCTTTTACAAATTGTGATATATTGTGTTTGTTTTCTGATATCAGACAGTTTGGGACTATTAGTATTACCTTTGCTATGTTGGTTTGTGGCTTCTTTATCCTTGTTTCAGAAACAAATCTCAACAAGATAATATTAGTTCAGTTTCATGTTGTAGTTCATACTTGAAAGTACAGTCCAGGGTACGTATAGTTGTGTACTGTATCAGGGAGATGTACTGATGTAGTGTATCGGGGAGATGTACTGACGTAGTGTATCAGGGAGATGTACTGACGTAGTGTATCGGGGAGATGTACTGACGTAGTGTATCAGGGAGATGTACTGACGTAGTGTATCAGGGAGATGTACTGATGTAGTGTATCAGTGAGATGTACTGAAGTAGTGTATCAGTGAGATGTACTGAAGTAGTGTGTCATGGAGATGTACTGAAGTAGTGTATCAGTGAGATGTACTGAAGTAGTGTATCAGTGAGATGTACTGAAGTAGTGTGTCATGGAGATGTACTGAAGTAGTGAATCATGGAGATGTACTGATGTAGTGTATCAGGGAGATGTACTGATGTAGTGTATCAGTGAGATGTACTGAAGTAGTGTATCAGTGAGATGTACTGAAGTAGTGTATCAGTGAGATGTACTGAAGTAGTGTATCAGTGAGATGTACTGAAGTAGTGTATCAGTGAGATGTACTGAAGTAGTGTGTCATGGAGATGTACTGAAGTAGTGAATCATGGAGACTTACGGAAGTAGTGTATCAGGGAGATTTACTGAAGCAGTGTTTAATGGGAGGTGTACAGAAGTAGTGTATCAGTGAGATGTACAGAAGTAGTGTATCAGGGAGGTTTACTGAAGCAGTGTTTAATGGGAGGAGTACAGGAGTAGTGTGTGAGGGAGGTTTACTGAAGCAGTGCTTAATGGGAGGTGTACAGAAGTAGTGTATCAGTGAGATGTACTGAAGTAGTGTATCAGGGAGGTTTACTGAAGCAGTGTTTAATGGGAGGTGTACAGAAGTAGTGTGTGAGGGAGGTTTACTGAAGCAGTGTTTAATGGGAGGTGTACAGAAGTAGTGTATCAGTGAGATGTACTGAAGTAGTGTATCAGGGAGGTTTACTGAAGCAGTGTTTAATGGGAGGTGTACAGAAGTAGTGTGTGAGGGAGGTTTACTGAAGCAGTGTTTAATGGGAGGTGTACAGAAGTAGTGTATCAGGGAGGTTTACTGAAGCAGTGTTTAATGGGAGGTGTACAGAAGTAGTGTGTCAGGGAGATGTACAGGAGTAGTGTATCAGGGAGGTTTACTGAAGCAGTGTTTAATGGGAGGTGTACAGAAGTAGTGTGTGAGGGAGATGTACAGAAGTAGTGTATCAGGGAGGTTTACTGAAGCAGTGTTTAATGGGAGGTGTACAGAAGTAGTGTATCAGTGAGATGTACTGAAGTAGTGTATCAGGGAGGTTTACTGAAGCAGTGTTTAATGGGAGGTGTACAGAAGTAGTGTATCAGGGAGGTTTACTGAAGCAGCGTTTAATGGGAGGTGTACAGAAGTAGTGTGTCATGGAGGTTTACTGAAGCAGTGTTTAATGGGAGGTGTACAGAAGTAGTGTATCAGGGAGGTTTACTGAAGCAGCGTTTAATGGGAGGTGTACAGAAGTAGTGTGTCATGGAGGTTTACTGAAGCAGTGTTTAATGGGAGGTGTACAGAAGTAGTGTATCAGGGAGGTTTACTGAAGCAGTGTTTAATGGGAGGTGTACAGAAGTAGTGTATCAGGGAGACAGTCCTAAATGTTACCACTTTTTGATTCCTTTTGTAGTTGGTGACTCACTTGATCTTGGATTCACTTGATTCACTTTTTGATTATGTGGTGCCACAATTTGAATCCTTGACACCATATTTTGATGAATGCTGACAAATTCAGCTTGGATATATCAGCATATCAAACATACAGTATAAAATGCAAATTATAAATGAAGTTGTCAAAATAAAAATAAAATATTTATAAATTATTGAAACTTCAAACAACATCCATCAGAGTAAGGAATTTTGTGAATTTTTCATTTCATATTGTGTCTTCAATCCTCTTAAAAAAGACGCATAATCATAATATTCATATATTCATACTGTATAAAACTGAACCATTGTATAATTCTCATATCTTCATAGGGTGTATATTTAGAAGGTTGGAGAATGGATGATTCACCCATTAGAAGAGCATGAAAAAGACCTTAATCAAAGCAATTGTGTAATCCCATACCATAACAACACAACTCCTGATATTATATGCCGCCCTGAAATACTGTCTAGACAGTTGTACTGGAACTCAACAAACAACAAAAGTACAGCTGTAATGTACAAAGAAAATTCATACTTGGAAATAATCGGTTTGATTAAATATGGTTATGCGAGACAAGACAGGAAGCATCAGTTTTGAAATAAAGTATTTATGAAAAACAATCTAAACAAAAATATTCAGATTTTTGGATGTGTCTTGTGTATATTGCAATAGACGAAGAAGAAGGTTTGGTTGATTGCAAAGCATTGTTGTTTCAACTCCTTTTGTCTGTTCTTTTTTAGCCCTCTATTAGTATGAATACTTTATAAAAGAGGCACAATGGAATCTTTCAAAGTCAGACTCTAGCTAATCCAGATTTCTTGTCTTGTATAAAGAGAGAGAAAAACTTTGGCACTCATCAAGATTCAAAATAATTTCCTAAATTCTTGGCATTAATTCCTGAAATTGTTCTGAAAGTTTTATTAAATGACCACTGAAACTGTATCTGATCCTGCATTTTTCATCAATCCATTACCTTATGGCAGTTAAAATAATATCACACCAATCTGTGAAATGAAGCAGACCAATAAGAGTTCATAACTAACTGACCTTGAGTTGGTTTGCCTGAGAAAAGGTGTCTAAATGACGTGGTACTGCTGTTCTCTAACTTATCTGATTAGAGCTTCAAAACCAATGTTTGTCCAGAACTTTATTCATGGTTCATCGGCATCATGTACTAAGTTCCATAAAGTAGTAACAGTCATTTTGAGATTACATATTGTGAAACATTGAGTATCGTGCATGATTCAGAAAGTACCAATCTTAAAGTATAAAAAATTTCATCTCTCTCCTTGTCTGTCTCTGTCTCTCTTTCTCTATCTCTCTCAGAAATGCATGAATCATCAGTGTAAATGTGTCAGATATTTCCTGCATCAATATATAAATGTGTAACACACAGCTGTTTCTTGGTTTTGAAAAACAATGCCAAGGAATGTTAAGGATGGGTTTACAAATGACAACTTTTGTCATTAACAATATATTCTTTTCTGTTTCAGGGCTGTCCGATTCCTCCTCCCCATCATCCTACATTGTGTGTGCATGGTGCCAAAAGACAGGAATGAAGCTGTTCACTCTGAAGAGCTCCACAGGCCTGAAGGCATTCTGTAGTGAGCTTTGCTTCACCCAGTGTCGAAGAGCATCCTTCAAGAAGAACAAAGTATGTGACTGGTGTAAGCATGTGAGACATACAGTAAACTATGTGGACTTTCAGGATGGTGATCAGCAGCTTCAGTTCTGCAGCTCCAAGTGTCTCAACCAGTACAAGATGAATATCTTCTGTAGGGAGACTCAGGAACACCTCAAACAGATGCAGCAGATGGGTGAGGACAGTGAAGACTCCCCTTCACCCAATGTACATGACAAACAGATCCTTATTACTCCAGAATTGTGGCTGTCAAAGAAGCAGGATCAAGCTCGCAGTATTAAGCGGGAAGACAAAGGAGAAGATGATGGTGAAGTGAGCATAAGGGGGGAGAAGAACAGCACATTGTCCAAGAATTTTACATCTTCAAGAAAATTTGAGACACCATCTGGAGCTGATAGATTTGCCAAAGATCGGGAACGCCTTCGTCGTGCGATAAGAGAGTCTAGAGAGGCTGCAAGATCATGTAGTCCACCCAGAAATGCAAGACAGTCTTCACCTAAAGCCCCTCTTCCAGGGACTTCAGGCTTTCCTCAGTGGATGCCTCCACCACATTTGATGGGTGGCCTTGCTCCGGGAATGGCATCACTGGGTA
Source organism: Haliotis asinina (assembly GCF_037392515.1). Taxonomy (NCBI): domain Eukaryota; kingdom Metazoa; phylum Mollusca; class Gastropoda; order Lepetellida; family Haliotidae; genus Haliotis; species Haliotis asinina. The sequence goes on from NC_090285.1 coordinate 46,292,768, forward strand.
TGTTCAACCCTATGATGTTTGGTGGACTTTTTGGAAACCCATCAGAACGACCGCCCCTTTTAACACCAGATGCAGGATGCTCTAGCAAACATAGAGACAGATCCCAGAGTACCTCTGGAGCCCCACTGTCCTTGTCCTCACCAGAAACATCTCCATCCTCCACCAGTACAACACCAAACCTCCCAAGGGCCTCTAGCTCAGCTGCAGAACCGAACATAAGATCTGTCTCATCACATAACCCAGCTCCACCTCTTGGGCCAGGGTTGCCAAGAGGAAATTTTGGAGCAGGATTGTTCCCATTTGGAGGTGCCCCAGGGGCACTACCTCCTATGTTCCCCGGTGACCCAGGTATGGGAAATATGTGTCCTCCTTTCTTTAACCCCCTTGGTCCAGGTCAGTTACCCCATCCAGGGATGCCACCACCTCCAGCAGGCAATGGCGTCCCTCCTGTCACAGTTATGGTACCTTTTCCAGTTGTTCTTCCTCTTCCAATACCAATCCCTGTACCTCTACCTATCTCAATGGAAAAACTCATGAAATTCGTTGCTGATAAACAAGCAGAAAGCAATGCCTCCTCCTCCCCAGACACAAAGGTGGGCACAAGTGCAGATGAAGTCCATGTCCGTGATACATCCTCTCCTCAGTCCTCCACAACCGTTAGTTCACGAGTTCACTTCCCTGGAGAGAATACACACAGGAGATTAACCGTGTCCCGAGAATCTGCTTCTAGTGGTTGTATAGATTGTGCATCTTGCAAACAACCGGACCGTCAGAGATCTGAATCAGCCGAGCCGGCTATCACACAAAGGAAAGACATCAAACCTTCTTTTATGATAGACTCACACATACTGAAACGGTCTCTCACGCCTACCACTGCCAGGACACTTGATCTGACCAAGAGACCAAAACTAGACCTGAAGAGCAATCAAACAGGTGCAATAGATCTGTCAAAAGACAGTTGTGTATCCTCGGATTCAGAGGTCATGGGCAAAGAAAATCATCGGGTGTTTAAGGTCAAGGATCGGCCATCTTCAGAGTCCTCAAAGACTGATGCTGAGGACTCGGAAGTGGACACAGGTCTGAAAGTACCGAGAATTCATATTGTCTCCACAGCTGGAGAACCACCTCTTGCTTCACAACAACTCCCTCTTCCGCCGACGGATCATGCGTATTCTCTACGGCGGAGCCTCATTTTAGACGCACCAAATGTCCCAAAGCAGCAGAAGAACAGTTACCAAGAACGTCCCTATGTTCGGAGTGTTCCAAGGGACATGATAGAGGCGGCTCGTAGACGATGTCTGAGAGCCCGTGTCCGAACGAAGTAAACTCAGTCACTCAGGCTTAAACTAAGAGGCCCTTGATGCCAAAATGCTTTGAAAAATGACACATATTTGAATTAAGAATTCAAAGAGCCAAGAATATTTGTTACAAGAACATTTTTTTGCAAACGTATTTTTTCAGACATTTTGGCATCGAGCGTCATGGTTTAACGTTTGCCAACAGTTCCATGCATCGTCTAGGGTGTTACTTTGTCATATGGGTAATACAGTTTTGAAAATTAAAGGAAATGTATTAATTTATTCTTTGCCAGCATTTAACAAAGTAGTGCTTTTCATATATATTTATGTTACAAATACATGTTGTGATGTTCCATTCTTGAAATGTCTCTGACTTTGAAATGTATCTTTGAATGTGTTGATGCATTATATATGATTCTAGTCACAGCTTGTATAAGCAAGAGTAATGCTCTTCTTGTCATGTCAGGAGCATAACTGAACGCACTCGAATTACGCAATAGATATTCAAGATCATTTAAATTTCTCAGCAGGCGATAGCTTCCACATGCCGATCTGAATTAATGTTTTGTATAAAGGCAATAATGCTAACACGGAGGACACTAAGAACTGACTGACTAATGTGTGTCTGGGGGCGGTAAGGATTCGGTAGGCAACTGAGCCTGTGTAAGACCACTTGTATATTGGAGGTAATGCAGAAGGGGTCGTGATCGGCACGGGTTCTACAGACGCCAAGTCCAGTTTTGTTTCTCTATCCAAACACCTACCCAAGCCAAAATCAAAATACAGAAACGTACCCTACGACTAGTCCATTTCGCACTGTGTTGTTTTCTCGACTGGAACGTCATGCTATTGTGTTCAGGGTACATATCTGTATACAGAAACATACTTGGGGTACTTATCTGTAGTACCCTGCCGACAACGACAACGGTTATGAGTTGACCTATTCTCCATGCCTCATACACACTCAAAGACGGATTGAAAACTTTTTTGTTTGAGTTTAGGTTAGTGATAAGTGTAAGTTTGTTTTCTTTCTTGATTTGGTGCGTCAACATGCAGTGATTTTGTGAACACGCCTTAGTACGTTTGGTTCGGTATTCGTTTCTTTATTACTTTGCGTATGTTTCCGGCTACACCGGATGTGACGTTTGTGATGCGCCTACAGTTCGTACTCTGGAGATTGCTTTGGCCGTTAGATTAGTACCACCTGATGTATACACATCGATGAAACAAAGCTACCAAATGTATAGGTTCATCACAAGTTAGTTCTCCTCACCTTTCTGGCGGTTAGTTATTTACCTCGGCTAGGATCTCATTTAGATTTGTCGTTTCTTAAGAGATCTACACTTTATAGGTGAAGAGAAGACATGATTGAGTTCTAATTTTGAAACTTTTTCAAGACAGGGATATCGTTTACATCTGATGCGAGTATACGCAGAAGCATGCAAGTATTCTAAAGAAGTATACTGTAAGTTGATAATGTCAACTCCACGCACGCAAAACCTCTTGTTATATTTCAGAAATCTAAGGGCAGTAAACACCTTAGACCCAGGTAGTATCTTTTCTTGTAAAATCGTATTTAATAATTCATCTGGGTTAATATGTAATGGATTAGAATATGATAAAATGTGGTCGGTAAGGCAGCGTTTACAGTTTAACAAGGTTTTTCTTCTATCTCGGGAACTATAGTATGGACTCCAATCTACATTAGACCACACTCAGAAACCGACATAACTGACAGTATCCATGGGCAAGCAACCTCTGTAAATGTCGATCATTATCTACTCTGTGAAAAGTCCCGGTAACTCGAACAGCAGTTGACACGAAAACTCGTTTGAATCGAACTACTAATTCTCTACACTAACAATTCTCTGCACGATATGGTTAAAACTGTCTTTATTTCGGACGTCAGTAACTCTGAGATTAAGTCGACACGTGACACGAAAGTCTCTTGTCGTATAACCAATGATAAGTACTGGTTGTTTAAACGACTAAGTGAAAACTCCCGTTAATTCAAACATTCGAACATCAGTAACAGAACCAATCGTTTACGCCGATATGTAACGTTATGGTATCTTAAGGATTTTTGAAAATAAGTCACTCTTTGTTTCACAGTAGAGTGAAACATCTTCATAATTCCAATGTCGGATTGTCTTATCCAGATTCGATGGTTTGCTGGAATATTACTGAGTGTGGCGTAAAACTAAACTCACTCACTAATTCTAACGTCAAGTCATGGGGAACATCAGTGCAAAACTGAATGGTCTCGTTTCGAACTTCCAATAAATGTATCGGTGGTATTATGTCCCGAAATCAACGGTCCATAGGGCTGCAGGGTAAGTTTAAATGTAGAGCGTATGTCACACCAGTTGCTTTCTGCTAGAATTACCTTACATGTCTACATGAATAAATTCCCAGATAGCACCAGCTTTCTATCAACGACGGTAACTTCGACAACCTGTATTCCAATTTGGAGCAGCAATTTTAATAGGATTTGAGATGAATGGTCCTGGATACACCCCCTAGTCATTAATCTTTGAAACATAGTCACCATCGTTCATACTTGCAATTCAAACAATTTCCTCTTTTATCAAATAACGCCCGTATATTTCAGAATTACAAAACAAACAGGGGTGGTCGCATTAGTCAGTTTTCTAATGTCAAATAGTGCAGGGGGGTAATGTTACATTGCAAAGCGCGCGTCCTGTGGCATAATTGGAACAAATTGACCTACAAGAGAAGAGCTTTAATAATGAGCCGTTGAGACGATTGGGTCTTGTCCTTATGATAACATCAGACAGTCGGCTCGCGGGGAATATCCGATTTCATTGAAAAAGGTTAAAGGCTACTGGTGATAGCCATTTTTATGTACTTTGTTTCACCTATCTAAATACTCCCTGGAACCGCTGTAACCTTAGATCCTTCCATATTGGAAACCGGATCTCTTAACCGGAGCAGCTCTGATCCAAGTGCTTTATAACCCAACAACGTCCGGTTCAGTTGGTTGTCTGTGGGAGGCAAAGATTAAAATGGTGAGGGGGAGACCGTGGTTAGGGGTGGGGGTAGTGTGGTGCGGGGTTTCTGTCCATATGAAAGTATTATGAACTTACGAGGTGATTATACAATTTCGAGATTTTCTTGTGTAATTCAAATATCTGCGCATTGGATATTTGCGATTTTAATTCAAATGGCAGCTATTTCAGTGATAGGTTTGACTATAATTTCAAGGAAAGGTGAGATGTGTAAAATACGGAGCAAGCAATACTCAATGAGCACGTCTCAAATCAGTCATTGTGGCTAGACTTTCTGCTGTTATATTGCGGCTGTATTAAGGTCTAGATCTGTTCTCATATCAAATATGGTGTAATTAAAACTGCTACTGAGGCTCTTGAACGTTTACATTCATATTCAAATACCATCGGGTACCCACTCACGATGGGTGAAATGTAATGAAATAACTTCTTGATAAACGCAGATTTGTCGTTCTGCCTGTGTGAATTGTTGATATATTTTAAGATGTAAATATTATCGAAAACTGATGATATTCGATAGAACTTGCAAAGCTGCTGATGCAGCTAAGAGAAATATGTCTCTCGATTCGTGTCTACTCGAAAATTTGTCGTCTAGAAATATGGTTTGTTCCCTTGACTTACACTTAGTCTGGTAACATCTCATGGGAAGCAAGAACTCGTGTGATCTCGCGTGATCTCGTGTGATCCCATGTGAGTCAAGTTACATGTGATATAAAATACTGATACATGTTTGACAGTCTTGATACCTTCAGCTAGTTTATCACAAAAGGGTTCAGTTCTCGGCGTAAGCTGATATTTAACGCACATGGCATAAACCGTTTGATGGATGAATAATGTCTTTTATAAGCCATTTATATTAAATAACATCATATATGGCTGAAATAACACTAGTTCTACGTTCAAGTTTAACTCCCTGTATTAAAAACAATGTCTCCTGGAAACCTTTTCTCGAGTTATATTGCTGTTTCCTGGACACTATACAATGTACTTATTATGGAGTATATGTTTGAGAAAAGCTATGAGTTCATCATAGAAAATCACTCAGAACAGTTCATCTATACTACTTTACACTTTGATGATTAACTTTCTCAGTACATGGGTCAAGTTACTTTAATACCTTTTATACGTAAAATTTTTCCCACGTGCTTAATCTTTCTAATATACATTTCCATTTACTAAGAAGAAAATGTAGCGATGCTGAGGGGTAATGTTTGAGCCTTACAGAGAAATATGATAACAGTAATGAACTTGCGTTATCAAAGGATGCACTTATGACTGTTAGTAAATCTTCAATATCTATCTTATCTAGCCACGAGTCGATAACAGTTGGCGTGATAAAGGGACTGTACAAGACGGTTTGACGTGTCTGTTCCACACTATTTGGAGGCAGTTTTTAGCGCCTGCAAGCGTTTAATATTGAGGTGTTATATTTCAAAGTCAGTTGCATCAAATTCCACCAACTGATTCCAAATGCATTTGTAAGAAGATAGTCTACAAATAGTACTCTATGCTGAAAAGTGTGAATCCGAGTTGGTTGTCTGAGAAACTGTAATTAATATCGTATCGTTCTTACATTTGTTTGAACTGAACGATCTGAAAACGTTTTCAGTTCCTTATGAAACCACACGCTAATGTTGAAAATTGACACACCCTTAATTGTGGGAATATTTTGTAATACCTGATCCCTCACTTGTTTTGTTACTGTCTATTTTTGAAAACAAACGCTTCACGATCATTACGTGAAGGGTTTATTAATGTTTCCGTAAATGTCTTTCGGCCCTATGTCAATGTAAAATATTAATCGTTAAGTAAGGGGGCAGCTAAAGAAAATATGATGCAGATCGATCTACGGAGGTGTGGGTGGTGGGGTAGCCTAGTGGTTAAAGCGTTCGCTCGTCACGCTCAAGACACAGGTTCGATTCCGCACATGGATACACTGTGTAAAGCCCAATTCTGGTTTCCCCACCTTTACTAAAAACTGCGTAATAACTCCTCACTCATTTTACAGATTTGTGTCCCCCACCAAACAATGAATGCCGTTCTAATCTCAGTTCTCGATTATTCTTCTAGGTTTGTCAGTAACATTCTCATCTTCGTAGGCTTCACCAGAGACCTTATAATCTGTTATACGGTCTCAGGTTTCACTGAGCTGTCTGACACTTGTAATCGTCAGTCATGAGGATGAAACGCCATGTTGTAGTAAGAATACGGATTTATAGTTGAGCCAAACTCACTTTTGCTCGCAATATCACATTACATTTACCTTGTGCCACCTCTACAGTCCGGTGAAATCCACAATTTGTTGCACATTTCATTGAAACAAATATATGGTATTTTTGAGGAGTCCGTTTTCGCCGTGGTTCGTTTATTCTGTATTCCTTATTTGTATGCTGCTTAGTAGAATTGTATATTATATTATGTTCTTTATGTTTGATGGCATCATATTTTACGTGCTACAAATTCCATAGTCAGGTTGGTGCAGTTTGTAACGTCGAGTTACGTCCCTTTGCTCTCACCAAAGAAATAGACTACAACGGCTTGTATCCCCGATAAGTTGACTCAGTGACATAACTGAAATGTTTTTCAACTGGCATTAAACCCCGCCCACTTACTTACTTTTTATGGCAATGTTCTGCATCTGCTGTATGCAGACACAGCAGCTCTCTAGCTTCATCAGGCAGTTGTTATGTACGAAGTCTTTGTTGATATGTATATTATGATTATTATTATGATTATTATTATGATTATTATTATTATCTACTATATATGATGTTAAGCGCGTGTATATATACGTTTGTTATTATCTACTGGCTTTAAGAGAGTCCAGGTATCGGGGTTGAATCATAGTCCCCTTCAGCACTGTTATACGTTCTGAGAGTTACCTACCCTTAATATGGATAATGTCGGACTTAGCAAAGTTCCTTACTATACACAGTAAAATACGTTTATAACGAACTGACAGACAGTAGAACCGTTTTGTCCCGGCCACATGATCTGTATTTTAGTCGAAATGAGGAACTGTGGTTATATCGAATCAAAACGGGTGGTTCCTTTGAGTTCGTTATAGCCGGTGTTTATTGTACACGTGTAGACAAGGTGTAATGGCAAGGGGTTAACAACTGGCAGTAATTATATCAGCGTAGAGATGGGAATCAAGTGGTCTATCTATTAATTTGAAATTGTCCATTGTATATAACACCCTTTGTTAAATATTTTCTACCATACCAAGAATGTTTGAAATATATACCCATAAGAAATTAAGGGCCATCCCAATATACTTTAATAATCCCTGCGCTGAATGAAACATTTATAATCTCACAAGTTTGGTACTCAAAACAGAACAGAAATTTCAAACTGGAAATAACTGGCCTCTGTAATGAATAAATATAAATAAATGATAATAGTGAAAGCTGAACATTTTTCAGCTGACAGGATCTAAGGGAGTAACTCTCTGTATTGTAGGGGCTGTTTTAGACAACACAGCTGGAAATATGAATATCATCTCTGTCTCACGTCTTGGTAAGTTTTGTTGTCCGTTTATCGAGAGTTTACAGTAACATGCCACCAGATATATAATACGCCAAGGTAGATACGGTAAATATGACGCCGTGGTGTTAAGTACTGGCGACGATTGTCATAGAATCTCAGCTTAAATAGTAATGCGATGGTCATACTTAAACCTGTAGCCATATACATAAGTAAGAGCTTTTTGCACTTACATGACTTACGTAATGTGACGCCATGGTGTTAAGTATTGGCTACGATTATCATAGAATCTCAGCTTAAATAGTAATACGACGGTCATACCTATAACCTTATACATAAGTAAGAGCTTTTTGCACTTACATGACTTACGTAACTAAGAATGGTCTACGAGCAGAGGAAATGCAGTAGACGTAGTGTTGGCTACTCAACCCCTATGGGGCCGCACGCTAGCACGATTGTAGTCTCATGGATATTATAAGGTTAACATGTTATCGAAGGCTTATTAGGTGGAGACTCTGAGATCCTGGGCCGTGGACCATACTTCCCCCGATGTCGTGGCTCGACTGATGTGTATATATATCAGTGTGATGACTGAGCGTCACTGTTGTACTACACACTTGTTGCAATAAGTTGAGACGTGTTATGCACGTGCATGCGGTATGTGTTTTTATTTGGACTGCGTTAGCCTTCGCAGTTGTCTGTAAATTTGATTGTGAGCTTTACACATCACGAGCTATGAAATAAAGTGATGCCAAATTCATATCATGTGTTTCTTGTTCTGATTATGATTCTTTAATATATTCAGGCACGACAGACACATGTTCTGTCCTTGAAGTCCCTGTACAATTAATGTATCCTGGAGGACAAGGAGATGATGAACCCCTGGAAGACAAGAGTTAGGTACTGGAAACCTACTTTGTGCTGAATACTCATGGGAGACAGACATGAGGTACTAGAGACCTACTTTGTTCTGAATATCCCTGGAAGACAAGCATGATGTACTAGAGACGTACCTTGCTCTGAATACCCCTGGAAGACAAGCATGAGGTACTAGGGACATACTGTGTTCTGAATACCCGTTCAAGACGAGCATAAGGTACTAGAGACATACTTTGTACTGAACACCACTACAAGACGGGCATGAGGTACTGGGGACATTCTTTGTACTGAATACCCCTACAAGACGAGCATGAGGTATTAGGGACATACTTTGTTCTGAATACCACTACAAGACGAGCATAAGGTACTAGGGACATTCTTTGTTCTGAATACCCCTGGGGTCAAGCATGACGTACTAGGGACCTACTTTGTTCTGAATACCCCTTCAAGACGAGGATGAGGTACTGGAGACCTACTTTGTGCTGAATACCACTACAAGACGAGCATAAGGTACTAGGGACATTCTTTGTTCTGAATACCCCTGGGGTCAAGCATGACGTACTAGGGACCTACTTTGTTCTGAATACCCCTTCAAGACGAGGATGAGGTACTGGAGACCAACTTTGTGCTGAATACCACTACAAGACGAGCATAAGGTACTAGGGACATTCTTTGTTCTGAATACCCCTTCAAGAAGAGCGGGAGACATGCATGAGGTACTGGAGACCTCTACGTAACTGTCTCGAAGGGACAGGCATCAGATATTAAAACAGAAAAACAACGAGATCCCCCCAAACCATATTGACTAATACTTAAAACAATATTGATGGGACGTGAGAAATACTTATATACTCCTACGTACAATTAAGGAACGTGTATCAGTTTCATGACTACATGTTATTCGATACCCAAACAATAATGACGAATAGGGTGCCTTTGTTAAAAAAGAAGCCGTTGGGACATAAATTGTAGTGTTGACGGTATAAATACCTTGTACACTCGAACAGGAATACCAGGAAAGCGTACTGCGAAACGTAAACATTTCGAATTTAAAAAAATCCCACTTGCACACCGATCAATTGATAGTCAAAATGGAAACATTATTGACATACTTCAGTTCAACGTCGATAGTTAGAACTGAATATATACATGAAAAGTCCATTAATACTGATTCCAGCCTCGGAAACGTCTGCATCAGGACTGCAATCACGACCACACCTACAGCGGCAGCCACTGAGAAGCGTAATGACATCTAAACATGGACAATGGATACTGGCTATACTCCATATTTACATAGGGATTCGTGTCAAGATGACATTTGTAACTTTTGAGGCCCATTTACGTTTTCCCATGCATGTACGTGTCTGTCCCAGCTGAGGAATAATCTGTGAGAACCGATCTGAAAACAGCTGGAAATTCGAACCGTGTGGTATGGGTCTGCATGATAAGATCAAGCAAAACCCTATGTCCGTGCGTCTGGGGCGTCAGTTTAAATATCACGGAATATTGATGGGCGACTCTTCGGTTGAAATGCTAAAGATCTTATTACCGCATAGCAATTCTTCTGTAAGTGAATATCGTATTGTAAGGCTGGAAGACTTCGGGTCATGTTTCAAACAGTGGGCACTCCAAACTATTTTGACGAGTGCATGGTCTTATGGTAATTGAGGAAAGCTGCTATCTTTGCACGAAGCAAGGCATCATGTTGCATGGTTTAAATATTCTTCCCTTCGTATCAAGGTCTTTTCATGGATTAAGTTACAGTCGAAAGACATGGAATTAGGCCCGACCTTTGCAACAATTTGTAGATTGCATGTTACGTTTAAGACAGTGTCTTGTCTTATGATAACATCTGTAATCGACACGTGACAGGTTTCAAGTATTGATGGTATCCATCAAGAACTCGAACAGTTAACGGGCGTTTTAGCTGGCCTTGCACGACCATAAGGAAAACGTAAAAGTTCCTCTTCTCAAACGGGTTTTAAGAAAGCTGTAAATTAAGTTAAACCTTGACACGCGAGTGCATACAGGATAGGATATAACTCGTAAACAACAGCTAATGCATTAAGGTAATGCTATATCTCTCATTCTTGTTGAGTTTCTGCATAAAAATAGGTTGCCGAGTACGAGATTCAATTGCCACTATCGGATACAGAGAAAACGTTCCGGTGAATACGGTTCTTACCAAGCAGTCAGTACAATGTACGTATACGTCACACCTATACGTTATTACGTGTTCAATGTAATGGATTCACGACGGGAACGCCTGTTCAAAAGAATACTTATATACTAGGTGTCTGACTAACTATTTCAGTCGCCTCAGGAGGAGTGCGTGCTCGCGCACAGACGGCCGCTAACCAGTCATGAAATAAGAATGAGTGAGTGAGGGAGTATGGTTTTACGCAGCTTTTAGCAATACTCCAGTAGTGGACACTAGAAATGGGTTTCACGCATTGTACACATATGGGAAATCGAACCCTGGTTTTCGGTGTGACGAGTGAACGCTTTAACCACTGGGCTACCCCCGCCCACCAGATGATGATTTAAGAAAGAGGAGGTTGGTCATCTTAATAATAGACACTGACATGTGTTTTATATGGTATACCTTAAAGACACCTCTGCTCGTAGGCTGGTATCATTGTCTGTACATGCCCAGAGCAGAACCCCAGTAAGGTACACACATGGGCCTGATCATTTCTTAAACACCAACGACCCACGGAAAGCCATGCTGCTATTTTTTGCCAGCAAAACGGGTGCAAAAGTAGACATTACACCGACATGGTCTTGGAAGCTTTACAACGAGTTCTGACACTCGTAGGGGGAGATCTTGTATATTTAACATTCGTGATTTACAATAAAATGACACCATTGTTTACACCTGCTACTAGCAAAACCTCAGGAAGTTTTACAAACTTGGGCCTGATCATTTCTTAAAAATGAAGGGACAAAAGATAAAAATAACCCAGTTTTCTTGTCAGACAAAGGGTGCAAAACTAGACATGAGGCCAGAATGGACTTTGAAGGTTTGACAACGAATTTGTTGTGAAGCTGATCTTATATATTTCACCTTCGTATTTCACAAAGAAACATGAACCCGATGTGATGCACGCGTCTCCTCGTCTTGTTTCAACGACACACGTTGCATAAACTTTGAATCTATATCTGCCAAGTCCTCCTTTGCTTTGCAAGGAATGACACCGAAACCGAAAAGTGAGCTCCAAAGATCGTTTTCTCAGCGTACATTTTTCACCTCTCTTTTAATGTCTATTAATTGCTGATAAACTCTATCAGGTGCCTTTCCAATGTGATCTCTAGTCTTCGCTATACTGCGATCAACGTTCAAGTGAGGTAAAGAAGGAAGTGTTTTATCCACCTTATAAGTGTATGAAATTCCGATTATTATCTTAAGTCTGTCAATAAGATTGCAATATGTTAATTGTTGTCATCAAAAGACAACAACCCTCTGTGGGTGTTAGAGGTCAGGATAGTGTTCACAAAGTGACTCCAGCGACAGGATGATCCTCGATACTTCAGCATAGGCTAACGTTAGCCGTAACGGTGAATGACTTAGAATTGGACAAGTTTCTAAGACAATACTTCTTAGTTTTAATATATTTTAGATTATATATATTAAAGAAAACGTTGTCACCACAAGAGACTGTATGTATATACTTGATACATTTAATATTTACTATATATTTTACCGTAACGTGTTTATCAAATATTTTGATTATTTAATCTCGATTGCAGATCACACGCGCGTACACACACACACACACACACACACACACACACACACACACACACACACACACACACACACACACACACACACACACACACACACACACACACACACACACGCGCACGCACACACACACACACGCACACGCACACACACACACACGATTCCTGATTTTAGGACAGAGTATTATAAGTATTTCAGGAAAGTGTGTGTGTGTGTGTGTGTGCGCGCGTGTGCGTGTGCCTCCATGCGTATGCATGTATGTGTGAGTGCCACACCTCGGCGTGGAATGTTGTTTACAGAATCAATCACTAGATGGTCTGGTCGACAATCGATAATTTACACTTTATCCTCAACTGTCAAGGTCTTCCGTGAAGGTCTCGTGGTAGAATAGGCCTTCAGCAACCTGTACTTGCCATACAAGGCGAGTATGCTTGTCGTAAGAGGCGACTAAAGGGATCGGGTGGTCAGGCTCGCTGAATTTGTAGACACACGTCATCGGTTCTCATTTGCTCATATCGATGCTCATGCTGTTGATCACTGGATTGTCTAGTCCAGACCCGGTTATTTACAGACCGCCGCCATATGGCTGGAATATTGCTGAGTGCGCCGTAAAACTAAACTCACAACTCACCCCTCTAACGAGGGTCGCCTTACCCTCCTGATCCGAATAATACAGCAACACGGCTGCACATCTATAATACAACACATTGAAACGGGAGTTTACATTGTATCAGATCACGTTGTTATCGTAGATTGTTATCACGGTAACTTTACACCGAGACACAAAGACTCTCAGTGTGGGGGGAAAACAAAGGGCGTGTCTTTCGATAAGTAAAAACAACGGGGTGATTATAAACAATACGACCCTTCCCTGCCCCGGGGTAGTATGACCATACCTGATCAGGCAGGCTGTATCATGGAGACCAGTCTCACCCAGGAAACTGGATTGCCCTCAAACCCTCCTCCCCGTATACCCGAAACATATACCATACCGACACGTTTCATGTGACATATCAAGGGTATATTTCTGCGTCTTTGTTAGATAGTGTCAACCTTTTCTGTTCAAGTTGAATTCATTAGTTGTCCCTTGTAATGCCTCTATACATCCCGTGAAGACTCGGGTTAGCATTGATCTTCAGTAACGCATTCTTGTCGTCCACTAACGGGACGGGGTGGTCAGGCTCTCTGACATGGTTGACACATATTATTGTGACCTAGTTGCACACATCGATGCTGCTGATCACTGGATTGTCTGGTTCAGGCTGGATGTTTTACTGGAATATGTATCAGAGCGGTGTTAAACAACAAACAAGAGCCCGTTGCACTGTCCTGAAAGGTAAATAACTTCCCAACCGATGATAGTTTTACGCCGCCTTCACAAATATCCAAGCAATATCACGATGAGGTACACCAGAAATGAACCTCACCTGTTGTACCCTGTAGGAAATGAAACCCAGATCGTAGCTATAACAATGCCAGGCTGGGACAAAGCTACCCAGCAGATTTACCATATCTGCGTCATAACAATCCACGATCTTGTATTGTGCTGCGTGTACATATTCATTTATATACACATGGACAGATGTATCGCAACACCCTGTATTTATCACTACATGAATATGTTAATGTCATTAACATCAGCACATGAGCTTATCCAGACCCCTATTTATCTTACGAAATGAATCTCGAGGTATAAATACATGATAAATCTAAAAGCGAAAACCGGAGTGAATTCAGAGAAGCAAACAAATACCGCATTCAGTAGAGCGGACAACTATGGCCATATGACTTTAACAAATGCGGTCATTTTCAAGATGCAGGCATATATACAATCCTGAAGATATCACTTTAGCATCAACAACTAAACACAAATATATATGATGTGAACTTCGTCAGTAGCAACAATATCACTGATCTTCCTCATCACAGACGTACAGACGTACTGCGTGTTCCATGAGATCTCAACTCCCAGCTGGCTCAGGTAGTGTTGCTCTCACCTCTAGGCGTATGGAATCCATATGAATTACCTTGTCTTCAGGAGATGGTCATCGAAATGTGGTACAGCAACCCTCTCTAGGATTTTGACTAATTTCCACAAGGCCAGCCTTACATTCAGACCCCCCCCCCCCCCCCCCACACACACACACCATAAGTAACCCCCGTCTAACGGTACTTGCTTCAGGATATTCCGTTGTGTATATTTCAGTGGCGTCGACCTTGACACCAAGTTGTTTTGTGCTCTGGGTACAACGAACGTTTGATGTTGCTTCTGACTCTGTACCCGACTGGCGATTTCTCATTTCAGGCGATTTCTCACCGATGTGCAAGCAGTGTGCGAAATGACCACTGGTTCGCTAGCTCGTGGCTGGTGAAAATCCAATCGGGCTCGTAAATCTCTACTCTACAGTGACTGGCCCGACTAGCGAGTCAATTAACACAAGGTTCCATTTTGTGAAAAAATATGTCTCTCTCCGACTTGTTAAGTAATAATAAACTTTTAAATCATGCAATATTAAGCCTTATAACATACTCTTCATATTAGCAGCTCAATGAAGAAGCCCTTGTCTACATCCAAATTTTGTGTTGGTGAATTATTGTGTGGGCTTGTGCCTTTCAGGTACAGTTAGCCGAACTGGCTTACAAAATCTAGAAACTTATTCGCACAATGTGTGGAAGCCACACTTTTGTAACATGTCACTAGGCATTAACGAATGAAGTCTTGACTTGGAGTTGACGCTCGTGGTCTACCTGAACACTAACAGTCCTCAACGTCATTACTTGACGTTTTCTGGTCAATTGTCTGAAAGTCAAAGACCGATGACAACCAATATCTCTTGCAACAGTCCTCAACGTCATTACTTGACGTTTTCTGGTCAATTGTCTGAAAGTCAAAGACCGATGACAACCAATATCTCTTGCAACAGTCCTCAACGTCATTACTTGACGTTTTCTGGTCAATTGTCTAAAAGTCAAAGACCGATGACAACCAATATCTCTTGCAATAGTCCTCAACCCTGACCAGTTGTCACTGGAGGAGGCCCAATATTTGTATATCAACAACGAAATCAATTGATTTTCCCAGTTATCGAGTTTAATAACAGTTTACTGAAACTTGATATTTGCTTAATGGTGGGTGCATGTATTGCACGTAATGCTTGCCTACGATTGTAGTACTGAATATCTAAAATCAATGCATGGTGCCGTGAGGGTAAAAATACTCTTACCAACAAACATAATTATGACATAATAATATATGGCTATATTAGGGTTAAAATACTAGACCTTGCGATAACTTTTTCTCTGTGTAAATGAAGTATAACCGAAGTATATATCTCAGGACAAAGTGAATATGCAATTATATTAACTCTAAATGGCTGCGTATGTCCGTAGTCGTTGGTGTCATGTTTCGAGGGATGTTTTGTAATTTAAGTCACAAAGAGTGAATGAGTGAGTGAGTGAGTTTGGGTTTAGGTCGCGCTTTTACCAACATTCCAGCTATGTTCTAGCAGTAGACACCAGAATTGGGCTTCATGCTCAGTGCTCATGTGCTTACAAGGATTTTGGAATTGGGACGGCACCAACCAACGAAGTCACTCGATGTTTGTGCTATCGACCACTAAATTGTCTGAGTCGGACTTTTTAAATCAGTTTTCTACGTCACATAACTTTCATATTCACGTAATACACACAGCACATTACTGTTTTGGAAACCTAGTGTTATGAATAAATGTCTAAAAATGCAGAAAATTGTTTTCATACTACTGTATGTACCTAAACCAAGGGGATGGTGGGGTAGTCTAATGGTTAAAGCGTTCCCTCGTCTCACCGGAGATATGGGTTCGATTCCCCACATGGATACAGTGTGTGAGGCCCATTTCTGGTGTCCCCCGTCGTGATGTTGCTGGAATGTAGCTAACATTGGAGTAAAACTAAACTCACTCACTTATACCAAGGACACTTCTCTGTGTTATACGTTCTATTTCTAAGGTTACATCTCTGTCGAATCAATACACAGACATACGAATGCATCTGATGTAAATGGATATCAGCGTTCACCGTTAATACCAAGTCCCCATCACCATACTCTCACACTGAGTGATGGGATGTACATGTCAACTACCAACACCTTGTGTCCGTATGGGGGGATGGGGAAGTGCGTGGGGGTGACGGTGTGGGGGTGGTGCGAATGGCGGCGGTAAGGTGTGGGCTATAGTACATGAAAGAAGGATGACAATATATGGATGAAAAACGTCTTTAATGAAGAAGTTGTTCATCCGTATATTGTCATCCTTCCTGTTATGGAAGAAGTTTGGGAATATCATATACAAAAATTACAAAATCATATCGCCACTTTGATATAACTTAATCTATTTTGAATATAAGGGTTAGACCTCACTGAATTATAAATGTTTAAGTCAAAGTCTGATAGGAAAGAGGTGCTGAGGTTTATTTTTTCTTCGTAATTAAAATCAATTCCCAAATAAGGAAAATACAAATGCAGGCACTGGAGTCTGAGTTAAGGGAGACAACTCGTGGGTTTCTTAAACCCCTATTATCAAAGTGGTAATCAAATTCAGGCGATTTTAGGGAGATTTTAACAGTTTAAACAGAAGTGGTAGCGACTGTAATTATTGGTTTCATAACAAGCAGTTTAAACAGCGGGTTCAGCTATCCATTACCCAGTGCGCAGGGAAAGACAAAGCCCGAACGCACCTGCTCGCTGGGTCCCACCGTGTCGTGTCCCAAGCAAGAAGTCCGACCCTAGGGATTAGGTGACGCCATCAGCTGCCCCAGGGGCCGAACTCGACGCTCTACCGGTGTCACCTTCACCCATTGCGTTTCCAGGCGTCTACGCCGAGGCATTCGATACCGTCCTAGCATGATCTTCCATTGTTATGTCACTTCGTGGATGGGGACCGAGAATATGAGATGCCACACTGCAAAAGATGACAGCGTTGGTGATGAATAATACATATCGCGAGTCGACCTGGAATGCTTTCCGGCCCTTACTCGGAATTCAGATCACGGGAATCCGTAAGTGATACGCTGGTATCCTTAAAATTGGAATTGAAAAAGCTGATTGAATGAGTATGAAGTTTCAACAGGAATATCGAGTGTCCATCATGATTAATTGCTTGGTTGGGGGAAACTCGATTCGTATTGTGTACGAAACACATCAACTAATTATACTGATTATCCTTACTTGTGTCATAATGTCCCATAGAAACCTTAAATATTCACACGAAATCTTTCAACTGTCACACTGAAACAAAAAAAAGTAGTTAGCATCAGAGACCATATAATAGACAGTAATATTATATGGTCTCTGTTATCATTAATACACTGACAGTCTGAACGGTTATTCCAGATCAACGGAGATTCTTTCATTTTAAAACAAAAGATGACCTAAATAGGACCGAACAAATTTATAACAAAAAAGCTATATCAAGAGTAAGGGAGATTTTCGCTTTTCATGTTGAAGCCATCTTATGATGATGAATACAAGACATGAACTGCGCATGTGCGGGGAAACGAACTAGAAGTAAATGGCAATTGCTTTACCACAGGGCTGTTCCTGTTCATGGTAAGCCTAGGCGTTGAGGTAGCCTAGTTGTTAGGGTATTCGCCGAAGACACGGGTTCGGATTCCAAAATGGGTAAAATGTGTGAGGCCCATTTCTAGTGTCATCGGCGTAAAACCTAACTCACTTGGTCATGGTACAGCGGCCAGAATGTAATCGCATGAAGTAATGTCGGTCTTCAAAGTTAGTCTCATTGTTGAAAAACTTGAGCATTTGGGTCTGTGTAATTCTAATACGTTCTTTTATCAGAGCGTGATAGGAGTGGAATTCACGATACGCTTCTCACGGAAAATAGAAATAAACGTTTTTGTGCAGTGTATTTCGTAATTTTGAGCACAACTAAAGCTAAATTTTGTGTGGGTATCGTTTTTCCCCAACTTTGTTTTTAACATTTAATGAAATAGATGCGTTTACGGGAGATCAAGTCGTGTGTTTTACCCCTTGAAATTTCATCAGTCAAAGTATACGTTTCTGATGCAAGCTTTAGTATGCACATAGGATGAGATTCGCGTACATGAAATATTTTATGTGAAACGTCATACACCATTCATGCTTCATTTGTTTTATCCTAAATGCTATACAGAATAATTGATTTAGGGATTTATTAGTACCTTGCACTGTCCTCTTGCTGAAAGTTTAATTTTTTACGAGTTCATCCATAGCTTTGATTGTCAGTTGCGCAAACGCTATGGCAACGTACGTGCAAGTTCATCTTCCCGTCTAAACATTTGCTGCAGGCACATGTGGTTGTAGCCTCCCATTGATGGTTTTGACGTAAGTTGTAAGATGTCTCTTTCCTCGGACGCGACAGTGTAGTTTCCTGGCTTATAGAACCGTGAAGGTCCGGGGTAGAATAGACCCGTGAAGGTCCGGGGTAGAATAAGTCTTCAGCAACCCATGCCTGCCGTAAAAAGCGACTATGCCTGTCGTAAGAGGCGTCTAACAGGATCGGGTGGCTGGCTCGCTGACTTGGTTGACACATGTCATCGGTTACCAATTGTGCAGATCGATGCTCATGTTGCTGATCGCTGGATTGTCTGGTCCAGACTCGGTTATAAAGTCATATAGGTGGAATATTGCTGCGTAAAACTACACTCACTCGCTCACTCCAGGACAGATCTATAACCACACATACACACACATAGATACAAACAGACACACATGCATACACACAGGAGAAAACACACTCATTTACACACACACATGTATGTATAAACACTAGGGCTGTAGCGATGCATCGAACGATGGATGGATTGCAGTTGTTGAGTCTCCGATAGCTAATCGATCGTTGGTGGAATCGAAAACCTATCTATGCATCGATATTTGTGGCTTTCGATTGCTTAGTAATTCAATGTGCAGCGCAAAATGCAGAAAGTGCCAGTTTCGTTTTATTTGATTTAGATCTTACCTTGATCTAGGTTTCAAGTTTCTTGTCAGTTATTGAAAGAGCCTGAAACTACTTCAGACAGACAGACAGTTTATTTGTATATGTGGATTTATGGCCAAAAGTACATCTGAGAGAAATATTTACAATGCATATATGCGCTACCTGTAATTTCGTATGTTGCCATTACATGAAGAAATCTATAGACACTCATTTGTAAGTTACATTACTTTCTCTTAACCTAAGTATGTGGTACAACACAAGAGCTAGCTTAAACAATAGGTCCGTATCTTCTGTGCGGAGCAGCATACTGAATTTTTGTCTCGAGGGTTGGTTATGGTAAGAAATTTGGCAAATATTTCTTTTCTAATTTCTGAGTATTGGGGCATATAAGTAGTGCATGGTACTCATCCTCTTGCGATAGATTACAGAATGGAAACTGGGTATCTATTGTATTTACAGTTTTGGCAAATCGTACGGCTTGGACATTAAAATTGTGGGCATTACATTTAAATTTAGTGAGCGCACGCTTAAGTTGTGGTGATTTAATCTTTGAAAAGTAAATTTCTGTATTAATACCGTTTTTATATTCTGTATAAAAGTTTACGTAGATGAAGTTATTTCATAGTACCAGTCTTGTTGATAAATATCTTTGCATCTCTGCCTGAAACTACTTCAACTTCTTTTTATTTCATTTACTTTTTATTGTTGGAAATGACCGCGAATAAAATAACTGAAGGAGCGAAAATACTATTGCAACAGTTGATCGAAATAGACTATCGATATGGCAATAGTATGTGGCAACTGACTATCGCTATCGCTGTTGCTGTTTCCGCATCAATAGTCACCCCTACTAAACACATACACATAGATACATACGCGCATGCACAGACAGGCAGACAGACATTCACAGACAGACAGAAAACACAGAAACTGGCCCATAGATACATGCACCAAGAGACACAAACACACACACACGTGCAAACACACAGAGATATAAACACACATATACAAGGACACATACACATACATACATACATACATACATACATACATACATACATACATACATACATACATACATACATACATACATACATACATACATACATACATACATACATACATTCACATTCACATTCACACATTCATATATACAGTCACACACACACATATGCACACAGAGACCCACACAAACGAAGCTAATAATATTGTGTCAGTATGTAGTAAAGCCCACTTTGGAGATATCACACACTCCATCGTACAACTGCCATAAAGGTCAAGCTAAGTTTTAAGTGATTGCTTTGTCAACATTATTAATTTGAGAACACATAGCCATTTAGTATCTGGTGTTTCCACAACTCTAAGAGTCCACGCGACAATATACGCAATCATAAAGTAGCCAGATGAAAGGTTAAGGCTCTGATATTTCATGTTTCACACTATCCCATCGCCAATCGACACAATACATAAATGGTACTAAAATGACAAATAGAAAGTTTAAAAGCTCTTGTGAGTGTCATTGTTTCCTTGATACCGACATTGTCCTAAATCGTTTGTTCACAAATTTACAATAATCAATAGTGTGGCACTTCAAACGGTGCATCTTATTATAAAACCGATTTACACAATGATTAGTTATAGCTCCGATCATTTCGATAACGATACTGTCGATGGAATATTGAGGTATCGATATCTAAACTAAACTGCCAGACAAATGTAAGCCAATGTGTATAGAGGCGGGGGAAGAAACAAGAGGTTATTCTATGTAGTGAGTGAGTGAGTGGGTGTGGTTTTACGCCGCTTTTAGCAATATTACAGCGATATCACGGCGGGGGACACCAGAAAATGGGCATCACACATTGTGCCCATGTGGGGAATCGAACCCGGACCTTCATCAAGTGACCTCCCCCCACCCCTCGTCGTAAAAAGTAGCGAAAAGTGACAACAAAATGATGATCGTTTGTTGGACAACGTTTTTATTCGGGTGTACAAATTTATGAGACAAATCATCATTGTTGGTCTGTCGATTTCATATTACTGTGCAAAATGTGTTTTTGTGATATTGTTATGTTTTGTATTAGTAGGCAATTCATCGGTCTCCAATGAAGTCAAACGGACTACAATTCTTACTCATATACTACATACATGTCTGTAATTATATACATTTGTCCTTACACAGGTCGATCCTTCTCAGAGAGACATGAATATAACTTGTACGCACATTTTAACCCGTCGACAGAGATACAAACATGCCCGCTTTCCACCCTTTTCTCCAGCTTCATGATTCAAGGGAGATAACTGACTATACAAGTTCCCATCTTCACAGAACAAGGCTGGGCACATGGAGGTATATTATTGATGGACTTTCGATACATGATTCAAACAAAATGGTGTGCGGTTATCAACTGCTGGGTCATAAACAACATGGTTCCTCCCTAGAGTGATTTCGTTCGACTGCAGGATTTGCAAAGGATGTGTACAGTGAACGGCGATCGGCAGATGCTTTTAAAATCTTTACAAGTTTGAAATCAAGGTGCTAAAATGACTTGATGTACTATGCGAGGTAAAACGCGTTCAGTCGCAATGAGGATCTTGGGCATTCTTCCGGGAGCCGTTGGGGCGGTGGGGTAGCCTGGTTTTTAAAGCGTTTGCTCGTTACACCGAACACCCGAGTTCGATTCCCCACATGCGTACAGTATGTGAATCCCATTTCCGGTGTCCACCGCGGTGGTATTGCTGGAATATTGTTAAAAGCGGCGTAAACCTCACTCACTCATTCATCCACCCACTCACCCACTCACCCACTCACTCACTCACTCACTCACTCACTCACTCAGGGTGCCGTTTTTCAAATCAACCTCAGCACCACGTCAGTCGTAAGTCTATGTTAAGGTATGGGAAGTGTAATCACCTTAGCGCTAAGGTTGCTCTGCACACATCACACAGATCGTCTTCGATGGACCTTTGTAAATGATAGTAGAGGTGGAATCTGATTGAGTGAATTGGAGTGAGTGAGTTTAGCTTTACGCCGCACTCAGCAATATGCCAGTTATATGGCGGCGGTCTGTTAATAATCAAGTTTGGACCAGATGATCAAGTGATCAACAAAATGAGCATCGATCTGCACAACTGGGAACCGATGAGATTCATCAACCAAGTCAGCGAGTCTCAAGCATACTCGCCTTTTATGGCAAGCATGGGTTGCTGAAGACCTATTCTATGCCGGGTCTTCACGGATCGAAGTGGAGTGGAGTGGAATGGATATAGAAGAGACATAACTCATATCAGTGAATATAGTGCCACGATCAAGTGCTGAATTTTCACCCTGTTGGCAAGGACAGAAACTGGACGCCAGTGAATGTGTAACTAGCGACGGGTAAATGCGAGGAAATTTCAGATGTGTATCATTTGATCAGTAGCATACCTGAAATCCTATTTGTTGAAGGGCGATTGATAGCTTAATGCAACAGCTCTCTCTCGTTACGCCGAAGACCCGGGTACGATTCCCTGTTTGGGTTCGTTGTGGAAGGCTCATCTCTGTTCTTTCCGGTCGTGAGTGTGTGAGTGAGTCTAGTTTTACAGCGCACTCAGCAATATTCCATATATATGTGGTCTGTAAATAATCGAGTCTGGACCAGACATGAACATCGATCTTCGCAACTGGGAACCGATAACATGTCAAACAAGTCAATGAGTCAGACCATCCGATCTCGTTAGTCGCCTCTTACGACGAGCACATCCTCCTTTTGTGGCAAGCATGGGATGATGAAAACCTGATCCACCCCGGGTGAAGACAAATGAGCAAGTTTTATCGAGCTGGACCCAATATCCACCATCATTACGGCATGCAAATTAGGCCAAATGTATTCATTAAAGTTAACTATTCGCCGAAAGGCGAATCAGGCACAGTTTCTCAGACTTGACGTTGCATGTAACTTTGGACATGGGACGGCGGGTTAGTCTAGTGGTAACGTGTTCACCAAGACCCCGGTTCGATTCCCTAAACTGGTATAATGTGTGAAGACCATTTTTGATATTCCCCATTTTTGCTAAAAGCGACGTAAAGCTATACTTACTCACACACTCACATTTGACAATTCGAAGATTAGATTTTGTCATGCGATATCATTACATCTCAACTTGTTGCAGTTTTTCAGCATATTTGTACATATGTCTCACTTACTGAGATTCATTTTCAGCTCCCAGGCATCACAGAAGATTGAAGGATTTTTTAGACCATTTAGAGAACATGACAAGACAACACGATCTGAACAACGTGAGCACGAGTGAAACGACATGTAGGAAAAACCTCCAAGGTTGCAAAATGACTTCCTAAAAAATGTTTCATCACGGTTATGGCATTAAAGTTTTATTATCTCAAGAGTTCACGAACTATAATTAACGTGTGGCTATTTCTCATCCAATTTACCCCGTAGTCATTTCAAACAGCGTTTGTGACAAATGACATTCATAGACTGGTACACAGACAGCTCGTAAGTTCGTATAAGTGTCTCTTTTGGTGTCGTTTCGATGGGAACGTCAATGAATAGACAGATGCGTGAAGATCCGGGTTGGAATTCGTCTTCAGAAACCCATGCTTAAGACAACTAACGGGATCGGGTGGTCAGACTCGCTGATTTTTGTTGACATATGTCATCGCATCCCAACTTCCTAGTTTGCCTAAAATCTATTATTCACAAACCGTTGCAATGATTGGAATATTGCTGAATGTGGCATAAATATAGTGAGTGAGTGAGTGAGTTTAGTTTTACGTCGCACTTAGCAATATTCCAGCTATATGGCGACGGTCTGTAAATAATCGAGTCTGGACCAGACAATTCAGTGATCAACAACATGAGCATCGATCTGCGCAATTGGGAACCGATGACATGTGTCAACCAAGTCAGCTAGTCTGACCACCCGATCCCGTTAGTCGCCTCTTACGACAAGCATAGTCACCTTTTATGGCAAGCATGGGTTGCTGAAGGCCTATTCTAGCCCGGGACCTTCACGGGTCTGGCATAAATATAAACTGACTCCCCGAATGAATAAACAAAGGATCGTTAACAGTATTTGCTTTTTAAAGCCACATTTGTTGGAATGGCAAATCATTATGGGTTAGTGAGATTTCAATGTACATAATACCATAGTTATATTGAGACAGTCCTGTGACTGACCTACATGTCTGTACAGGTATGTTCTGGAGGTCGACATCAGCAACAATACTCTTTCATTGTCAAGAGACATATTTCAAACACAATGTACAGCTATGCCCTACCACCGTCAGAAACAGCTGTGGAAAAGATGAATTGGAGAAATGGAATTTGAGACGGAAGAAGCATATAGTTGTGAGAAGGGAATTACGAAACTATTAGAAAGGCATCCCTCTTCTGCAACCGGAAACCACTCATCACTGTTAAATGCAGCTCAGAATTAGTCCCGAACCATATGATATCTAATCTTCAACCTGATATTGGCAGGTCTCGCGTATCCAGGGTTTGCACGGAACGTGAGATTGCTTCTGTGTGGAATAACACTCTTAAAACCAGTCGTGGATAATTAATAGAGGACGCACTAGCTAAACACGCAGACGTGTACATTGATTCAAATGTATTACGCAAAACAAATTTTTACTTCCAAGTTTGGAATTTTTCATTTCAAAGCTGTGGTTTATGGCAGACCTACGCTTTCTTGAACCTACATTCCTTTAAATTTTCCCTTTATCTATCGCCTCCCTCCCTGTCTAATATATGTGTATATGTATCTTGTGCTCCAAACTGACTTTCCAACATCCGTGTACCGTTCTAATGTGTACCTCGTCTCCCCACTCACCTTTCTACCGTATGGCGTTTTGTGTTTCCTCTAATCTTTGTAACATCGATGTAACTCTGTCCCTTATGCCAGAGCTCAGACACAATTGATACAATTTAACATTTCCAGACTTAAAACCCACCATTATCAGCATATTACTGATAAGTTTAGCCGTAAAACTTCAGTGTAAAAATAATTCTTTGATTGAGCTTTGATTTATGTGGACACTCTTCATGATAAAATTGATTGTGTACTTTTGCACATATTTATTTATCTGATGATCCTCTGGTGATGCATGCCAAGACTCACGATGAAAGCAACGAAGTCCACAGCTATTTCAAGCGTACTTGGGTTGTTGGACAGAATCTGAAATTTGAGGTTGATTTTGTTGATGGTGATGTACTGTAGGATGGTACAGCGATGGGAGTAAACCAGGTGAAGTCCTTCACCAAGTCTGCCCAGAGTCTGTCATTTTCTAACATGAAATATCACAGGCGGCAATATTTAACATGCTTTTATTGTATCCTGTCAATCACGTTGCTATCAAAAGGGACTGAAAATTCACATAAATCCATTGGCCCTATCAAAAGGACAAGATCAGGTTTATTGGTTAAAATTCTTTTGAGCCTGTGTATGGACCTATTCCAACGAAGTTTGAAAGCATCATTTTCCATGGCGCCCTGGACATGTTCAGGGTCGTACCATGGATGGACCTCGGAGTCAAAGCCACAGGCACGGCGAAGACGATAGTAGAAGCAACTATAAGATATAATGATTGTATAAAGAAGGGAATCACCTGACAAGGCGATGGATAGTCTCTGTTGATTTATTCCAAAGTTGACATTTTATATTGATATTTTGTTTTAGAATCCCATCAGGCGATTGTGAGTGGGAAGTGACTGGTCCTGGGCAGCTACAAGGTAGCCCTCAGTTTCACCAGCCGACTTCATCCACGCGAAGGCGTCAGCTGGATTGCTATTAAGTTCCATTCTGTGTTTGTACACACTATGCAATGGCTTTGCAGAATGCTTCACCACAAATGACAGACTCTGGGCAGACTTGGTGAAGGAGTTCACCTGATTTACTTCCATCGCTGTTCCATTCCGCAGTACATCACCATCAACAAAATCAACCTAAACCTTTTCTGTCCAACAACCCTAGCACGCGTAAAATAGCTGTGGAATTCCCTGCCTTCATCATGAGTTTTGACATGCATCACCAGAGGATCATCAAATAAATAAAGTACACACTAAAATTCTATCATAAAGAGCCACCACATTAATCAAACCCCGACCTCCGGATCTTATGTATAACGATTACATAAACGATTAAGAGAGGAACGAGGGTGGTGAGCTTTGTTATCAGACGTGATCCTTCTGTCTTGTAATGTCCAATCGATTATTCAAAAGGAGTAGGAAAGGACGGACACAGTAAGAGTATTAGTGTCTTTGACCCTGTTTCGAGCTTTTAGCTCTGAGCTGCAGATTTACTTTAAACTAGCCTTGGCCCGAAGTTTGGAACGATTAACCATGAACTATCTAGAAACGATTCAAACGAAGAGTATTACATTTGTCAAGTCCATGCCAATATCATTAGAAAAGGACTCAACAAGGAGAACATGTTCTTTCAAACTGACATCTCCCTAGGAAAGGAGCTCGATGTCATCCATGTTGGGAATCTTTGCTGAGAAGGTCCAGGATGGTAGCCATCCTCTTTACTGAGGAAGTTCAAATGATTTAGAGACAAGCAAAAAGGACTGCAGGAGCCCCCATGGTATATTCCCTTTCTGACTAGAATACATTCCGAAGTCTGCCCCTGCCCATGCGAATATATCTTATGTTGTTTTGACCAGCAGCTCATTAAAGACGTGAGTAAATCAAGTAGTCACCCAGGAAGGTCAACACAACGACGAGACTTCACTATCCATTCATGAGTCATATGCTTTCTTGTAGTCAATACAGTACATGGACGCGGTGATATGTTGAAGCCTCTTCCAAAATCATTTTCTGTCCAAGACGTTGATCCCTGCACCCCAACATCCCTTCCTCGCTCCCCCCTGTTCTCTGTTAACTATGTCATTGGAAGATCAGTAAGATGACACGAGGTTTGTCAAACACCCTTTTTATCATCTATTCTTCCTACCTCCCATCGTAATGTATATATACTTTGTCCTCTTGTCATCTTAACACCCCGGTACCTTGTCTCTCGCCTGGTACCTTCTAACACTCATGTAACTTGTCTTTCACCTGGTACCTTTCTAACACCCATGTAACTTGTCTTTCTAGCTGGTACCTTTCTAACACTCATGTAACTTGTCTTTCACCTGGTACCTTTCTAACACCCATGTAACTTGTCTTTCTAGCTGGTACCTGTCTAACACTCATGTAACTTGTCTTTCACCTGGTACCTTCTAACACCCATGTAACCTGTCTTTCACCTGGTACCTTCTAAAACCCATGTAACTTGTCTTTCACCTGGTACCTGTCTAACACTCATGTAACTTGTCTTTCACCTGGTACCTTTCTAACACTCATGTAACTTGTCTTTCACCTGGTACCTTTCTAACACCCATATAACTTGTCTTTCTAGCTGGTACCTGTCTTACACTCATGTAACTTGTCTTTCACCTGGTACCTTCTAACACTCATGTAACTTGTCTTTCACCTGGTACCTTCTAACACTCATGTAACTTGTCTTTCACCTGGTACCTTTCTAACACCCATGTAACTTGTCTTTCTAGCTGGTACCTTTCTAACACTCATGTAACTTGTCTTTCACCTGGTACCTTTCTAACACCCATGTAACTTGTCTTTCTAGCTGGTACCTGTCTAACACTCATGTAACTTGTCTTTCACCTGGTACCTTCTAACACCCATGTAACCTGTCTTTCACCTGGTACCTGTCTAACACTCATGTAACTTGTCTTTCACCTGGTACCTTTCTAACACTCATGTAACTTGTCTTTCACCTGGTACCTTTCTAACACCCATATAACTTGTCTTTCTAGCTGGTACCTGTCTTACACTCATGTAACTTGTCTTTCACCTGGTACCTTCTAACACTCATGTAACTTGTCTTTCACCTGGTACCTTTCTAACACTCATGTAACTTGTCTTTCACCTGGTACCTTTCTAACACCCATGTAACTTGTCTTTCTAGCTGGTACCTGTCTAACACTCATGTAACTTGTCTTTCACCTGGTACCTTCTAACACCCATGTAACCTGTCTTTCTATATAGCTAGCTGGTACCTCTCTAACACTCATGTAACTTGTCTTTCACCTGGTACCTTCTAACACCCATGAAACCTGTCTTTCTAGCTGGTACCTGTCTAACACATTAGGGCCCAACCATTATGAAAGTCTTTATTGAATCGGGTGCGTGCGCGATCCGAGATGGCTTACCTGTGATGAATGATTACATCAATAGACAGTATGAATGTGAGAGCGTGCGTGCGTGCGTGCGTGCGTATGTGAGTGAGGTTGAGCAATATTCAAGCAATAGCACCAGTAGTGGGGGGTGGGAATGTGTTATTGCGAATCAGGGGCCCCGTTTCACAAAGCTCTCGTAAGCCTAAGGTCTCGTAACTTTTCTCGTAGCATTCGTACCTCCTATACTGTAACATAGGAAGTAGGAATGTTACGAGAAAAGTTACGAGACCTTAGGCTTACGAGAGTTTTGTGAAACGGGGCCCAGGCCATGGAAAAAAGACTTTGATAAACGTACATCGTTGTATTTCGGTTTAGCCTCTCAGTCATATCACTAATAGTTATTTGTATAGCTGAATAAGCAGGTTCGATGTAATACTCGCAAGTCATGTTTAAACAACCTAAAAAGTTTATTGTGTTTCCATATTGGCTCAAAAGAACTACTTGATAATTATTATCCCTAATGGCTGCTAGTCGGTGAGGTCTGGCATCTATGAATTCCCATTTCTTCTCAGAACGCTTTTATTGATTAGATATTAAATGAAGAA
Organism: Haliotis asinina; assembly: GCF_037392515.1. NCBI lineage: Eukaryota > Metazoa > Mollusca > Gastropoda > Lepetellida > Haliotidae > Haliotis > Haliotis asinina. The sequence continues at coordinate 46,321,962 of NC_090285.1, forward strand.
AAATATCATATAAAGTTGCGTGAATAACGAATATAATATTCATTTATTTTCAGCAAATGTTCATCACTATTTGGCCATTTACATCAAATGGAATGAGTTTCAACGAATAGGGGAGACTGATTATTCTCTTTCGCTGACGTTTAAATCCCATTGTCTTCAAATGTTCTTTGAAACACCAGTCAATTTGTAACGAAACGCACCGAATTACACGGAATCTAAACAGTGGGAACAAATTTCATCACCACAGCGATAGCCTTCAGCATTCCGATAACATCTGCATATGTAATTATCAACAAATGATCATTGTCCATTTTTCTGTGCTACTTGATATAAACTGTATCTCATTCCTTGTATTTGACTTTCTTTGGAAAATACAGTGCACCTTCATCATCGTCGCCATAACAACGTAATAAAACACTAAACAATATGAATTTTTTTGGACCTCACTGAAAAACGTTTAGCATAAGAGAATCTGGTTTAAACGTATAATCTAATTCCTTGCTTATCATCCAACACCTCGTCTAAAGTTGGTTTAATTTAGACGTGTATTGGATTTAAAAAGAAACACTGTTCTCATTTCAACAGTTTCAATGTTCGAGAAAGGCTACAAATGTGAGTCAGACTGCAAGGCGATACTCTGCTTCAACTTAGCGCTTGAGATTGTGAAGATCAACATGTTAACAATATGGCGCCGTGGTAGGTTTAAGATGAATGAAGGCTACTACAGGTCATCTTGGTCCAGTTCAGTCTCAGAGTGAGCTTGAGGTGCAATAAGAACCATATTGTATCAACATACTGCTTGGCCTCTTTATCAAAATGCTCTTTCTTCGTCCCTCCGTGCCTCCGTCCGTCTGTCTTTTTCTTGACCAGAACTTTACAACCGTTCGATATCTGTTCACCAAACTTGGCACGTAGACAGGTCTTGTGGTGAACTCGTGCATTTTGGTACTTTTGAATATCTGATTATAATATTTTTAGTTTCTGTGACGACTGTAATTGGAATGAATTGGTGTTGGCGGGCTTCTCGGTACAAAGAAAACAGTGGATATATAGATATGTATATTCAACATTAATTCAAGTGATGCACTATTTTGTTTTGAATTTGACTTTGACCTTGAAGAACAAACATAGCGGAATATGATCAAGATCAAAGTCAATTTCAAGACAATAGTGCATCACCTGAATTAATGTTAAATTCTAGAAACGGACAGAAATCTTATATTGACCGTTTTTGGCACCAGGCCGAAGCTCAGCACAGACATGGATAGCAACATCGCGACGCAACCGAAAGTATATGTGAAAATAATCACGGAAACAGAACGAAACTGAAAACAGGATTTTGAACAAGAGACTTAAACTCACACCAACTCCAAACAGTAATAATGTGAATGAACTCCAAAGTGATATTAAGGAGTTTTGTCGGAAATTAAGGAATACTGAGCATTTTGATGATTCTAACACAGGAGAGGATATATCACTTGTTAAGAACAAAGGTAACTGGATTCCAAAGAAAGGTAGGAGTTCACGTCTAAAAAACACCTCGACTCTATATCTAATGTTACTTTATTACCACAAACATGTCCAAAGTCTAACATTTATAGTTCAGACCAGAATGCACGTAAAGATATCCTTAATGATAAAAACACCATTATCAAAGAGGCCGACAAAGGTGGGGCTGTTGTCACTATGGGTATTATTGTTATAAACAATGCCAATGTGCATTAAAAAACTTAAAGGTTTTCTTGCTACATTTTCAAACGAAACAACTGAAAAGGGGTTAGATTACCTAACAAATTTCATTTGCAAAAAAAGCAACTTTCACGGATTACCCAAAGTGCACAAATGTCGGGATATTAAAGATAAATGTGTTACTGATAACTACATTGAAACAGAAAATCCTAATGATTTGACACTTAGGCCGATAATTGGAGGACTTAGTTGTGCTACACATCGATTGAATATTTTCATTGACATAGTGCTTAAACCTTTTATTACCAAAGTTCACAGTTATACTAGAGATACAGTGGATTTCCTAAACTACATGTATTTACCTCAACGAACGTTACTTATGATGCGAGAAAATAGTATTCTAATATTCAATACAGTTTAGAAGTTGAAGCTATACCAGTCTGGTTACTTCCAACAGAAAGAAAGTTATTTATTTATATTTATTGAATACATTTAATTTTGAAGGAGAACAGTATAGACAAATAAAGGGTACAGCAATAGGAACCAAAATGGCACTCACGTATGCTACATTAGTTTTAGGGTATTTGGAACCGACACTGTAAACTAAAGCGGAAGAACAGTTAGGACCTGAAGTCGCTGAATACTTCAGAACAAATTGGCGACGTTTCCTTGACGACTGCTTCATGTTATGGCTCCCTTTGAGCAATGAACACAGACAGAAAGACACTGTTGAAAGTTCGTGATAAACAAATAAATAACAAAGTCAGTCTGGCCTGTGTCAACACACAAGCCCAAGAATCCGGAACCTTTTCATATCATAAAACACAATGTTCCAATTTTAAATGCTGATATTAAAAACATGACTCGAATTATGGCCTATGTAACTATGATAAAAGCCCCAAAGCCGTGTCTGAAAACACATTTTGACACGTACCAAATTCGACTCATGTATTAAACCTACAGAGTTGTGTCTCAAAACGTAAACGGGGAAATTGTGGAACTTGTGAGTATATGGTTGCAAGTTCATGTATAAAGTTCAAAAACAGCTGGAAACAACTATCTCATGTACGATCTAACATGGACTGCTCCGCAAAACGTATTAATTATGTTATTATGTGCCAAGGGTGTCCTGAAGCATACATTGGACAAACTGAGTGCTTGAGGGACAGAATGCGGGTCCATAAACAGCAGATTAAGGACCCCCAAACCAGGTGCATCCCCTTAAGCGCTCACATCGACAAATACGCAGCAGGAAAGGAAATATTATTTAAAATATTCATTTTTTATAGTACGAATACTACTGATGCCATGCAGCGTAAAGCTAATTTAAAGGTCACATGCAACGTAAAACACAACTTTGCAGATTCTGATACCTTTTGGTATGCACTTACCGAAACAACTCATTAAAAATGCCAATTCAACCTATAAAGTTGAGAAAAAAAACGCGATGAAAAAAAAGCCCGCGAAATCGGAGTTCAAACGATTCACTAAATTTCCTCCAGCGCTGGGGGAAGAAGTGGTTTCAACAGCTGTGCTGCGCTGCGCTCATAACGCATGCGCAGTTAATAGGTTTTCGGAGCTTGAAACAATATGCATGCCCAGAGTATGAGATCGTGAGCAGTAGTCTAATCTCGGTTGTGTACACAAACAAGTAAATAATCTACTCGTTACATAAAAAAAACTTGTTGATTGTGGTAAGCAGCCTCTGTCTCAGAGAAAGCTCAATGTCTGGTTTATTGACACATGTATGTGTACCTGCCTGTCTGCTAAAGACAATATGCAATACATACCTTCAATCATTGACCACATGCAATTTGAACTTAACACCTAATTATGTAATTAGGCAGGTGTGATATTTGTAGATATGACATGTTTTTATGTCTATGGGTTGCAAACAAACTACATCCATTTTTCTCGGATGACTGGATCTGACGGAAACTGGTGCACAACTCTTGTCAGTTTCAAGTCCTGCTTTGTACTTGTACGAATGACAGTTTCCAGCCATGCAGTAGTTCACCATCTCTACTGAGAGCTCTGTATTCATTCTTTATGAAAAACAACTTCCTCTAGTGGATATGATTTTGTTTGACAAAGCTATATGAATCCATACTGAAACGACGCATCAATTACAATAAACGAAGTCGTTATCCATAAAGAATCTTACTTTCTTGTGACTCGCCATACTTCTAAAATGCCCATCAAACAGATCATCTTTCTGTACACACAATGAGCCTCCATCGTATCAGCAAATGAACCAGTAAATGGGAGGTCGTCGTTACAATTGAGTGCACACCCACTCGCTATGACTGGGTTCGGTCTCCCGAGGGCTTCGTTTTGAGGGAAGTAAGCCCAAGTAGAAAATATTGCACTTTTGAATCGTGATTGTACGCTTATAATGTTGGTTATTTGTTTTTTTCACAAGCAGCAATGTATATTATATGTCATGAATAAGTGATGATTGTGTTTTAATTATGTTTGATTTTTTCGTTGCATGTGACCTTTGAAGAATCGTCTCCATCGTTAAATCAGTAACACAATGTGTTTGAATTATACTTGTTTTTCTAGTACCATCAATTGATAGCCGCCAATGTGACATCATGGCAGCGCCGCGTCACAACATTTGTATACAGCTGCACTGTGACGCCATGACAAAGTCACAACAGTCCTTTTACATGTAATCACTTCTACTTGAAGATAACAGTGAAACATCCAGGAGAAGATCCGTGTCGTGTAATTACAGTGGACACCACTGTCAAAACCGGCATCTGTCCAATCCAGCAAGGTGTCAACACCAGTATAAAATCTCAGGCCCGTCTGTTTTTTTATCATCAGCTGTACAATCCGGCACGTTGTCTAAGCTGGATTATTTCTTCAGTCCCGATGAGTGCCGGTTTGGACAGCTACTACTAAATATGCAATTATGATAGTAACAAATAAACCTATGTAAATGGAAAATGAAACCGGTACTCAATCGGGACTGAAGAAATAATCCAGTTTAGACAACGCGACGGACTGTAGAGCTGATGATAAATGAACAAGTCATGGACTGAGATTTTATGCTGGTGTTGACACCTTGCCAGATTGTTACAGATGCCGGTTTTGACAGCTTCCACTGTATTTGCATTTGACAGACTGTAAAAGATTCTGACTGAAGTGGTAGTTTGTTAGCGCACATTGACTCTTCTCAAAGACCAGATGACACGCTGATTCAGCAGAATTCCTTTAAATCACAGAAAACGCAATATCACTGAAGTTGTGGGGGTGTATCAGATAGTGTTATTATCAAATTTCACGCTACTTGATGCCTGGTAAGTTTGTCTCTCACTCCTTGAACCATACTGATTTCCCTTCCATCCTTCCGTTTCTGGATTGCTGTATGTGTCCTGAATGAAATATGTCTAGTCACAGGATCTTCTTATCAGTTTGCCCTTACCACTTAACCAAATTATGTCCATTGTTGTTGGAAGTGTATTATTAGCATATCGGATTGACTGATCTGGGGCAATAATGTCTATTTGAAAACAAAACAAAACAAAACAAAACTGTACTTATTTTGATAATCTTCATCACGCATAATATTGAATATTGCCCTCGTGGTGTTAGCCGGTTAATCACCCTAACTATGTTAGTTATTTAAATAAACTTTGCCCTCGCAGAGTTTATTTAAATAACTACCGTAGTGACGGTGATTAACCTAAACATAGCGGTTTGTTTCGATCACCATCAAATATTTTCAAAGGCAACGCGTTAGTTTTCACAGTCACTGTGCAAGATTTCATAATTGAAACATACGATACATAAGTTTAGGTCAACTATGTGACTTGTAATTGGCTGTCTGTATATGCACTCTGACATATGAATGGTGGTCTGTGGTCTTGTTCATAGAGTTCAGGTCACAATTCAGTTGAAGTTAAGCACCGTGGTGCCCAGAGAATTCCGGATGGGTGATCGTGAGTGACAGCTTGACTCCAGAGAGGTTCCTATCCTGCCCCACAACGAAACACACCTCACAGGTTAGTCCGTTCGAAATTACCTCTGTTCACCCAGCAGGATGTGGGTACCCGGTGCGATAAGTCCTGTGATAGTGACCTCCTAGCGTATAACAGGTAGCTTGGGTAATCCGAGTAATAACGATCAGATTGTGCGCTTTCAACAAGATATCCAGCCTGGAAACGGGGTGTTGTTGTTCTCATTATCATCATAAATCCAGTCACATTTCGTATAGACATTTACTCAACTGAGCACGGCCCCCTAATAGACGTTCTACAATTACTGCACAGGAGAATTGGATTGACGACCACGGCCATATTTGTTAGTATCACTTTCATATAAAAGCTTTCGCGTGTGGAAAGGTTAGATATTACTGTAATTGATTAATTCTGAAAATCCTGACAAAACAGCATTACTTTGATGTTTCTCTTAGCCAAGCAATAAATAATACATGGAATAATGTGTCCTTTCAACGAGTAAGTTTCTTAAGCTAATCGACTGGGTTTTATTATTCACGAATCAATTATAAATACACATTTATGACATTTGGAAAGTGATGGAGGCCGCAGTAGAGAGGTTGGAGATTCGTGTGCTGGCTGTTAGATCCCTGCCTTGTGTGTGTTCGAATCCCAATGGGTCTTAACCTAATAAAAGTACTAAGATATATACTCTATATAGAAGAAATGTAATCCTTCATATGATACATATCGATTACAATCGATTTTTTGAAAACATGTATCGTACGAAAAGGAAGCACGAAGGCTTGAAAAATCGCGTTGTTTGTTTCTTTCTATTCAGGAAATCATCACATTTGCATGAACATTTTTGCAGTTTGATATTTCAGCCTCATTGTGTCAACATCCAGCATTCTTGCCTTTGACTGATGCCGTCATCAGTTATCAGTATAACGGTTTATATGGGTAAGTTGACCAGCAAATGGCTAAAAGTTGTTGTTGTTGCTTCTTCAGCAGCAGCTGTTGTTGTTGTTGTTGCTGCTGTTGTTGCTGTTGTGGTTGCTGTTGTTTCTGCTGCTGTTAGTGGTTAGAGCGTTCGCTCCTCACCGAGAAGACCCGAGTTTGATTCCCTACCTGGGTACAGGCCATTTCTGGCGTCCCCGCCGTGATATTGATTTCATATTGCTGAACTCACTCAGCTATCATATTGACACACTAAGGATCCTAACACAGACAAGGGACACAATTTCGTACACTGCAGACCTTGTGATGACCTCAACAATGATGTGCCTTGGTTCCTTGTAGGTTCTTGATGCTCGGAACACTAGGGATAGTATCTTCTCCGGACTCCATGAGGGAGGCAGCCTGACCTCAGAGGCTATAAGGATTATCACATATCTCACATATCATATCACATATCACAGATGACACTGGTGACACTCAGTGCTGCCAGGCCACATTAATACGTTATAATCAGTGACTAGTGTCACATTTGATATCGCCTCTGTGGAATCGGAATAATCATCAACCGCTTGGCTGATATGAATCATAAACTCTGGGTTTACATGGTTTCAAATGGTTTGAATCATATCAGCTTGTACTACTAATTAGATGGAGCTAGACTTTTAGATTTGGTTACAGAACAACCTTTCCAATGGTTACAATTACGGCATAGCAGTAAGGCTGGTGTATTCTAAGTCGAGCTTGTATAATGAGAGCATGAGTGAGTTTGGTTTTATGCTTTCAACAATACTCCGGCAATATCACGGCGGACGACACCCAAAATGGGATTCACGTATTGCACCCATGTTGAAGTCGAACCAGGGTCTTCAGCGTGACAAGCGAACGCTTTAACCACAAGGCCTCATGTTACAATGAGCAAACGACACCCTGACTATAGTGCTTCGATAAACATTGCTTGAAAATGTCCATACTACATGACCTCTTAAGGATACCATGTGATACCACTATGAACGCTGGTTAAACGGAGGTATCACACTCCCTCGAAAGTGAGTGAGTTTATGTTAAAGTAGCATTATGTTCCAGCGATATGTCGGAGGTCTGTAAATAATCGAGTCTGGACCAGACAATCCAGTGATCAACAGCATAACCATCGATCTACACAACTGGGATACGATGACATGTGTCAACCCAGTCAGCGAGCTTCACGACCTCATCCTGTTAGTCACCGTTCATGAGTTGCTGAAGATAAATTGTAACACTTCCCCCAAAAACGAATCGTGGTTTCGTCTTTGGTAAACGATTTCTCATAACATTTTGTCCTTCTAAGGCTGTCTGTATTTTCCCCATCTCCCATTCACCCTGAATGTCCTTTTTGACGTGAAATAATATTTTTTCTAGTGCCAGCTTTCCTAGCCGCTGTTGAACATGTTTGCTCTGAAAAAAATGTCCTTGCACTTTTGTAAAAACCAGGTCAGCTTGATCTTTCTTATCATGTATTGAAAAAGTGTTTCTGCGGTAAGGCAACTTGATCTACATGGCACATTACTCTAAAGACTATCACCAAGTGATCTGAATTGTAACACTGCAACGGGTGGGCGGGTGGCTGGCTGGCTGGATCAGTGAGTGATGGATGGATTATTGGACTGGATGTGTGGCTAATAGGGTGGATTGATGAATGGGTGGAAGGGTTGATAGATGGAAGGAAGGATGAATGGATGTGTGGGTGGGCGGATGATGACTAATAAGATAGATGAATGGGTGGAAGGGTGAGTGGTAGAAGGATGATAGAAGGAAGGGTGGATGAATGATTGTTTTTTGGTTAAATGGTCTGGATGTCAGAATGGGTGGGTGGCTGGATGGCTGGTAGGATGGATGGATGGATGGATGGACGCACGGACTGGATGTGTGGATGGGTGGGTGGATGTATGGTTAATAGGATGGATGAATGGACTGGATGTGTGGGTGGATGGATGATGACTAACAGGATGGATGAATGGGTGAAAGGGCGGATGGTGTAAGGATGGATAGAAGGAAGGATGGATGAGTTAAGGATGGCTGGACTGGACGTGTGGATGGATGACCAGTAGGATGGATAGATGGACTGATGATAAATGGACGAGGGAAGGATGGGTGGATGTCGGAGAAGAAGTAAGAATTTACTCTAAAGCGTCTTGTGTAGCTGAAAAAATAACATGTGACCCACTAAGGCCTAGAACTTCACGGGCACTATATTTCTCTACGTATGGAGTTTCAGGTAAACGAGTCTTGTTGTTGTCAAGGTGATCGGGACCACCTTAGCTCTTGTCACCTGAGTCACGGGTTTGCATTTCTGATCGATGGATTGTATAAAACCCACGGAGTCAAACGGTTCGCGCTCTCAGTACCGGATTCGTTTTATCATAATAAGTGAAAATGATGCCAGGTCGGGGATTTCAGGGTAATCGCCTGGCACTCTCTGGGTCAATAAAGATTTGTCATTCCGGTTATTTGAAACAATCGAGTTCCTGTTGTGTTAGGGTAAATGCGCCTTTGTCATGAGTAACGGCATTGACAACGGAAACCCAACTCTCGCCCCAAGTCTCGGATTACTGGGAGGACGAGATCTTGCTGCGTATAACGTCCAAACTGGATAGTCTGTGCCGGAGACTGTATGAAATATGTTCTTGGGGCTTTTGGTGAGATATCCGTTACAGGTATTGAATTAACGATGGCTTGTTCCCTGACGAGGCCATGTCACCTGAAATCAGGTCCCACTTTCTGCACGTCAATACACCACAATTCATGACATCAGCTATATTAGTTGTCGTACCACGACAAGATCGGAATCATCTCCACACACGAATGTCATGTTATGTCGATGTACGTAACAGAATGAAATCATGCCCTTTTAAACCGTGAAGATCCGGGTTAAAACTGTCTTCAGCAATCCACGCTTGTCGTAAAAGACGGCTACCGGGATCGGGTGGTCAGGCTCGCTGGCGTAGATCGATACTCATGCTCAGTATAATGAAGAATTATATCTATTATTATTCTATTTATTAATGCTCAGCTGCTCAAAGGAGCTTTTCCCCCTCGATCACTGGATGGTAATCTCAACGGCACTCCGTATTATCAGTCTCAGCTCTCTGGGGATTACACAACTCTTACAGCCACCAGGCGCGCCTAGTTAGAGAGACTCTCTGTAGTCTTTAGTCAGCTTCACAGTTTACTTGTCCGATCTTTTGACTGTCGAACCCCCAAACTACAAGATGTGTTACGAATGGCAGAACAGTGATATCACCATATTGAGACCTATGATAGTTGTGGTATAATACACGCAAACTGTGAGTCCTACCAAAAGACATAAAAGATGAAAGTTTTTGTTACCCTGGTGTACGCTTAAGGGCTAGAACCAGCACTGGTCGGCTTCGAAGCACCCCTGAAGATAAAGCATGATTGCATATTCCTGTCTCAGAATGGTCACTGAAAATGATGTATTCAGAGGGAAACAAGACTAGAAAAGCGTATTTTTATTTTTCCTATTACCCCAGCTTGGCGTGAGAGTTTATTTGTTTGGTCATTCGAGCGTGACATTAGTACTAAAAGGGCCTTTGGCGAGTTGGCAGGTGTGTACTTGTCACCTTGTAAGAGAAGCTCTGATATCCCTGTATCTCTCATAACAGCCCATCCAACACCAAACCCGAAGAAACATAATTGGTGGTGCTGTAAATTAATCCATGCAGACTGTTTATGTTTGAAGTAAAATTACATGTTGTTCAATGTGGTTATTTTCGTAGTTTATGGCGTCTTGCACTAACAAGATCTATTCGATATCGTTTAGGTTGAACCTAAAATATCGTTTCAACGTATTTGATTGTGAAACACGATAACTGTATTGATTTGAAATGTTTAAATGTGTCTCTAGATTTAAAAGAAACAATGCCCAAACTGAGTCTTGTTGTGTCAATAACTCACTTTCAGTGAGCTACTCACGGGTTCCCTTACGTTTAATGTGAAATTCAATACTCGATAACGATGTATCGTTTCAGATCGAGTTGTAGTTTATATAGGTGGTATCACATAGCATAAAATGATTTTTTACAATGCTCTACATTTTCAGATAGTGAATATGATTTCACGACGCTTTTAGCAATATTCCAACACTATCACGCGGGGGACATACAGGTATGTTGTATTGTTATCCCGCTATAATTTAGCACACGAATATACACTCTTCAAAAAAAGAAACGCAAACCCCCAAATACCAATGAAAATTAGGTGTTATTCAAGGACGTGTAGATAAGCGGATAACAAAGATACATAAATGAAATTTCATGGAACAATGCATTGCTATCTTGTCCATATTATATAAGAATAACAGTCATTACAGCCATTATTGCTGTCCACCAGATGGTGTTGAAGTCAGTACCTCGTATGACCACCTCCAGCTGCTACCACTGCCCGACACCTCCTGGGTACAGATCGAATCAGTCGTTGGATGTTTTGTTGTGGAACCCTTCTCCGTTCCTCCTGCAGCATGTGGAACAACTGTTTAAGATTCTGTGGTTGATTAAGACGTCGACGTGTCCGCCTATCGATCTGATCCTAAAGGTGTTCCATGGGGTTTAGATCCGGGGATCTGAGGGCCAGGGTAGGGTACTGATGTTGTTACTGACCAGGTTGTAAACGGTGGCATGGCACGTGCTGTGTGGGGTCTGGTGTTGCCCTGTTGGAAGAGCTGCCGTAGACGGTCAACAAGGTGAAGGACGTGCGACGGAGAATCTGGTCAATGTATCGATTGGCCGTCAGATTGCTTTGGACATGCACAAGTTCCGATCTGCTGGTGTATGTGGTCTCCCCCCACACTATAACACTCTCTTCCACAGAATCTGTCTAAATGTCTGATGCAGCAAAACGTTCATGACGTCGTCTGTAGACACGGTCTCTACCATCACGTCACCTGAGGAGATATCGGGAATCATCGCTAAATCATATGCTAATCCAGTTTGCTAGGTTCCATGGCAGCCCCGTGTTACACCATCTCACTCGTCGACGTCGATGTAGTCGTGTCAAGGAGTGGGCAACGTTTGGACGTTTGGCACGTATTCCTACTTCTCGGAGACGGTTCTTGGTTGTGTGATCGGGCACTCTTCGGGCTCCAAACTGTTCTTGTGCTGTGTCCCGGGCGGTACGATGGCGGTCACATCGTTTTAGCTATAATCTAGTAATATCACGGCGGGAACAATTACGCGCATCTTGTATTGTTATCCGGCTACAGTTACGCATATGTGTCCCTGATACATCTAGTGTATACAGTATCTACTGGCCTACCAATGAAGCTGAAGTTAAGAACCATGTACAGCCGTTTGATTGGCAGTTGAGAAGGCTCATAACAAGAAAGGCGAAAAGTGCTGAACAATGAACCAGGAACAAAGAACACCGACATTGTCCCTCACGTAACTGAAAATATAAAAATACAAAAGTTTTGGAGCATTGTTTTGTCTATGTAACCATCCCTCATTCCTGCTACAGCTTGAATTAGAATATCTGTGGTTGGAAAGTTGTGTGTAAAAGCAAACTGATTCATTTAAGACTAGAGGAAGAACTGAATGTGCAGCCGTCAACCCATATTTGAAATGTTGCGAGTTTGCGCCGAAAAGATATGTGTATTAGTTTTCGGATACGACATATCTAAGACAGCTATGAGAGGAGGTCTATTGTGCGAATTTCCTTTCAGCTGTTGAAAGTCATACATAAAATTATGTTTAACAAATATATCAACGTTGTCGTATTCTTTCAGTGCTAGACCAGTGGATGTCCCGTGGTAGAATTATAGGCCTTCAGCAACCTATGCTTGCCATAAAAGGCGACTATGCTTGTCGTAAGAGGTGACTAACGGAATAGGGTGGTCAGACTCGCTGACTTTGTTGACACAAGTCATCGGTTCTGAGTTGCGCAGATCGATGCTTATGTTGTTGATCACTGGGTTGTCCGGTCCAGACTCGATTATTTACAGACCGCCGCCATATAGGTGGAATATTGCTGAGTACGGAGTAAAACTAAACTCACTCCGTCACTTTCAGTACTGACTATGACATCACACTTCATTTTTTGCATATAAGGTAAAATGTTTTAACTGTAAGCAAATGGTATGGCAAAACCATCTAGGATGAATAGTTTCTTTTGATGCTCAGTTTATGTAGTCAATTGAGGTTTTGGCATTTACGAAGGGCTAATGCTAACGAAGAAATAGATCTTTGATAAAAAGCAAATCATGGTATTTGTTTAAGGTACTCGTTTCAGTGAAACAATTCATTCAATGGCGAATATAGCCAACATTCAATATTAAAAACTGAGCGAACATTTATTGCAGCAAAATTTCTGTATCATGGTAGGTGCAGATTTAGAGATCTATGAAATACTGACCAAAAATTATGCAGATAATTTCTGCATTATCGCTTGTATGATTTTATATAGGTCTGGAGGATTTCTTTAAATGTAGCATCTATGAGACTTTGCTTGCAATGACGATGTGGCGTTTCCAAACCTTTTAAACCCAAACGACGCGACAGGTTTAACTATTATTTACCCAATATGGACATCTACAGGTTGAAGTCCACTATGAATAACTGCACATTTTTCACATCCATCATGGCATCATGGCGTTCAGCGGTGTTTTCTTGTATGATCGGCATACGTGTATTTTGCTGAAGGGTCAATCTACAAGGTATTCAGTAATGATCAAGCCTGTGCCGCATTCAGCCCGAGCCTGATCGTGCAGCAGTAGTACATTCTGAAAACTGTCATCAAGAGAGAACTGCACTGTCATTATTACTGTTCCATATAAACATTTTCTTCGACATAAATTTAGCTTCAACTGCAGAAATATGCAGTGAAGGTATTTACATTCTTGTACACAGGTAGTGCTGGTGAGTATTATTATTAATACAAACTGGTGAAACATAGTATTAGTATTTTTCAGTACTTGAAATGAAACTTCTTGCATACCATCGATATGATGTGTCGCTGCATTATGAACACCCGATTTGCAACTTGGGTAAAACCCCAAAGTGTAGGTATAGCACTGTTAGGCCTAGATACAACATCAGGACGAACCGGGATGTCTGCTGTACCCAAGAGACGCAATTGTGTGCAATGAATTGATGCTCACTGGTCAACGATGTCCATTGCCTATGGACACGCTGTGGATGGACCAAACTGCCAATGCCGTTTAAGGTTTCATCATGTATGTAAAGTACTATTTATCGATTATTCCAGAAAACAGACATGACATTAAAATCACTGGACTTTCTGGTCCAGACTTGATGTCTTTCAATCTGACACATTATGGAAGGACGTCTGCTAGGATATGATTTACACAGATTGCGTGAGCAATTTCGCGAATACCTGGTGGCATCACTGATTTTCAGTTATCTGGTCTTGTTTCATCATTAGGTGTTTTTAACTCCCAGCGGGATACGTTGAGGCAAAGAGTCAGCTGATTATTTTCTAGCCTTGAGATTTTCAACACTCTTCTACGTCTTTCAAGGGTTTGTTACAGTAGGGTGAGAAACGTATTCGGAAGACAATAGTAGGAATCACTGATTTTTAAAACGCCTAATATCCATCGACAGGTGCTCAATGGTGTTACGACAATGACAAAACCAAATCCATGCCCATCTATACACATAATCTTGAAACATAGAGATAAGATAAATCCAGGTCAAACATCGTAAACTACAACCTAACCTCCACACAAGGAGGATCTTATGACAAATACTTGTCACAAAGGAGTGAGTGAGTGAGTGAGTTTAGCTTCACGCCACATTTAGCAATATTCAACCTATTAGGTGGAGGTCTGTAAATAATCGCTTCTGGACCAGACAATCCAGTGATCAACAGCACAACCATCGATCTACAGAAAAAATAGTTTGAATAATACAAGGTATAATTCTTAATCATAATGAACATGAACATAGATCTACACAACTGGGATACGATGACATGTGTGTATCAAGTCAGTGAGTCTGATCACCTGATTCTGTTAGTCACCTCTTACGACAAGCATGGGCCACTGAAGATCAATTCTAACTCGCATCTTCACGCGTATGTGACAACGGATCCAACATGTGCACAATCAAATGTGTAAATATATCAAAAGAAAGGCTTTACTGAGCGAATATGACACTCCTTGGAAGTCACTAATAAAGAACATGGAGGTCAGACTGACTTAAATCCTTTGTGCCATATTTCTAGACGTCTTGAACCTTTGGCGTTAAGAGATTATCCTCAGTGATGATCAAAATGACCGCAGAATGTACTGCACACAGGCATAACTTCCTGCAATTAAACCTTCACAAATATTTCCAAACTTTAGCCCCCATAGACCACTCACAATTTCCAGTAAATATGAGACTGAAATTGAACACGTTATTTGCAATAAGCTAGGGTATTGTCTAGACTGTTTATCTTTGTCTTCTCTCTCTATACAAAGTGTACGACATTTGAAACGATCGCAGATAGCCATCAGACCTGTTTACTGTCCTTTATTGTGCACTCTGGAAAAACGTGTAACAGAAGCCGATTAAAAATCTCCTGAGCATCACTGTAACACGTAGTCATAAGCTTATATTAATTCTGTATCCAAACCCGGTTTTTTAATATTGAAAAAAGTATAATATTTTATAAAATCGTACGAACATTACCATGAACAATACGACAATAAGAAGCTGCAAGATTTTGTTGAAAAAACATCTAGAATTGGTTAGCCATACTGGTTATCCCATTGTGAAGAAAAGTTTAACTGATACAACCCACTCTAAGATCAATAGTTAATAATGGTCGATATTATACTGATCTAGAAAAACTCATTTAAGTCTGTCTTATTTGAATAAATAATTTGAATAACTTCGAAGCTTCATTAACATTGTTGTGTCTCTTCCTAGTGACATCAGTTGAGGCAGACATATTTCTTCCCGAACTGTCTTCGTGGTAAGCATCGTTTTCCAATGACGTTCTGAAGAAGGAAAATCTAATAGGTTTAATTGCAAAGTAGAGTCTGACATTTTCAATATTAACAGATACACCAATTTTGATACTTTCTCTGTTGTATGTATTTAATTATCAGACCTGAAAATGCTATTGTGGCGAGTATTGATCCGTTTGATGTCTGTCTGTGTCAGACTCATTACAGAACGAAAAACACACAAGAAAGTTTAAATGTTTCTATACCAGCCATGATATTCGACACAGTCTTTTCTTTCGGTTTAGATTGAAGGGCTGATATCTCCCACGAATAGTATCGTCTTTCAACTAGGGGTTATGTAGACCAATGCCACAAAACAACTGACAATTGTCAAGGACTCACAATTTGATTACCCACAAGATAGATCAGAATAAAGAACAAGTCATTTGTTAACAACTGCCAAAAATAAAAACGTAGAACACCTATGACAAAAATGGACAAGACATGTACTCTATCGGTGTCCTGGAACCTGTCCATGTGTAGGACAGAAGGAGACGCCTGAGGACAACATTTCTTGTGGATTCACCATATTGTAGCCATGAAATGGCCCTGCTTCTAACGTGGGCGCTTGACGATGTACGCTGTTGTATGTAGAACATATTGTGAGGCGTTAATACTGCCTGTAACTTTTTTAAAGGACACGTTACCACAAGCTGCTTTGGAAGTCTGTCTTCCACATGCACCAGTTTGTTGTGTTTTGGACGTTTCAATCAAACATGGTGCTTGTGTGTCTTTTAGCAACATTTCATTTCACTCAGAGATGAATCAGTTGCTTCAGTGCAAGTTCCAACATGCCGTTTAACGCACATTTAAAGTGCGTTTAAAGTACATTTTAGAATGTTCCTATACTTTTGGTTTGTTGTGTAGTCCCATTTGTACAGCACTTTTCACATATCTATGCACGCTCAAAGCGCTTTACCTAGGAGTCTAGAGTCAAAGATAATTGTTGAACAGTGCAAGAACCAGCAATCCGTTTAAAGCACATCCGTTTAAAGCACATATAAAGCACGTTTAAAGTACGTTTAAATGCCCATTAACCACACAAAGAGTTGCATTTAATTTAGGGTATACATTAGCTCACAGCCTTTAAGTTTATATATGACTGTCAACTTTTGGAATGGTCCCATGATTTTTGTTTGTTGTGTTGATGTTATGTCATGTTGACATTATCCTCACTGACAATGACGCAGTCATTGATGAAGATGACATGGCTTTGTCAGGACTTCGTCAGTTTCTCCAAAGTTTCCCCAATGAAAACGGAGATGTTGAAAATGCAGATCACTTCATTGACATCGACAACGATGCACAAACCAGCCCTTCGCTGTCATCGCATAAGATTGTATCTATGGTCACAAGTGCCGACAACGACCCAGACGATTCTAACGATGTGCCAGAACCAACAACTCCCCCTACTGTCAGCCAAATGAGAGCCTATATGGACTCTATGACAAATTATTTCGAGTGTGTTGGAGATGACAAAAACTTGGAGACAATGGTCAGTATGCGTGCGTCTTTCAAGGCACTCTTCAAGCCGACTGGTTAATGGAGATTTCTTCAGCACAAGTGAGTGTCTGAGTTGTGTTTGGTATGTGTAATACTATGTATAATCTATTCAGACATTGCATTGATTGATTGATATGTTAATATTCAAGTTGTTGTGTCTACAAACTGTAATAAAGTCATTTGATACATGTATACGTTCGTATGTTCTTGTCTCAGTATGTCAAAGGGAAGTAACTCTACTGAAGTGGTGTTTGTTTCAGTAGTCCGTACGTTTTACTATCCGAACGTTTTTGATGAAAAACAGAAGTGTCCGGATTAACGCGGCCTGTCTGTACTTCCATTTGTATAACGCTTATCTGAAGCGCTTTACCAAGGAGTCTAGAGTCAAAGATAATTGTTGAACAGGTAGATCTTCAGGAGTTTTTCAAGAAGTATGAGCAAGTTCTATTTCACAGTTGCTGTAACACTGAAAGATCTGCCTTCAAATGTTTTCAGCTGAAATTGGGGAATGTCAATGCTTTGAACTGGACCGGAGACATCTAGCTTGGTGGTACTGTGTCAGGAGCTCACATAGATAATCAGGAGCACTGACACAGGATACACATTTTATGATGGGTGAACAGAGGCTCTTTTAACAAACTCACTTACCTAAGGTTAGACCTTATGTGTATTTTGTGCTTCGTTGTAGGGCAGGGGTTCCTTTCATGAAGCAGCTTTTACTTAGGTCGACCTTAACTCCCATTCTGTAACATTGCACTAATGTTACCTTAGTGACTTGGGTTCACCTTAGTGCTCTGTGAAAGGAACCGCAGATTGTTAAAGATGGCTTGTGTAATACAACAATGGAATACAATCCCATATCAAAGGACGACATACGCGATACAAGAATGGACAGTACACACCCCAGGATACAAGTCAGAACAAAGAACAGACCACAAGATAGAACATAGAAGGGAACGCAAGACAAATGACACCAAAATGGAGATTTCCGCCTCGTGAGTTTAGTGGGATCGCTGGGGCTTATTTAGTGTGGTTTAAGTTTAATGTTTAGGTCTATGTTTATGCATTATGTTGATACATTAACTTAACACTTGTGGCAGGAATCTTGAGATCAGCGAGACGCAACCAACTCTAAAACACCTTAGCACGACATTATCACGAACATGGCTTTATGTATCACTATTTGAAAGAGGTAACACAAGATGATAGCGGAAAAGTAAGCGGGCCCGTCCTATTCGGCTGTGCCTGTCCCAAACACATGCATGGGAATGTAAATATCTCAGTATTAATGTATCTCTGCATCGGGTACAGAAAGCATAAACGTATATCTTGTCATGAGTAAAGGATGCAAGATTTGTAAATAGTGTGAGATAGACAAAAGTTTGAAGGGAAAAGGAAAGTAAACCGACTGATTCGGGTCCTGTCTTGAGCGTCGTTCCGTCTCGTCCGATAAATATTCCGTCATGAAATGTCGCGTTGTCGCATTGTCATGTTTGTAGTAAATACCTCAAAATATACGGTATAGTGATTATTTTAACAAATCGTGGCAAAAATGTCGAGTTGTCGCATTATCGCCGTTTTTTATTAGTTGCTGAGTTTTACATGTTAATAAACATGATCAATAATTGTCAATATTATTGTCAATACCAATATCGTTATAGTTAATTACTGACAGTTTTGATGAGGTTTAATATAAATGAATAGGTACATGTTAGATACTAAACGGGACTAAAATATCAATCGATACAGGTACATGTGCATCGCTTATCTGAGAAATTGATCGATAGATTGTGAATCATGGTATCTCCTCGATTAAATGAATACCTTGCTAATTTATCGAGCTCCTTAAGCGTAGTTTCATTGAAACAGATATCAAGTGAGTGAGTGAGTGAGTCAGTATGGGTTTCTGGCTCTCCGAGGGTATACCGCAGTGAATTCATCGTTTTAATAGTAAGTGAGTTTAGTTTTACGCCGCACTCATCAGGATTCCACCTATACGGCTGTGGTCTGTAAATGATGGAGTATGGACAATCCAGTGATCGACACCACGAGTATCGATAGATAGTCGTTTATTACGACTAGTATGGGTCACTGAAGGTCAGTTTTAACTCGGATCGCCACAGGTCTTATCATTTGGTATATCAGAATGATAACAGTCCACTTGTTCGGCACACATTATTACAGTCAAAGCACTTTGCTAACCTGGCTGTTCGGCCAAATGGACCCACGATTTCTATGTCGTGCTGGAGGGTTAACTCATATTAATATTCTACCTGGTATCCATCCACTGCTGGCTGAAAAAAGGGCACATTTCGAACAAATTAACTTAACCAGAGAGACATCATATACATCGTATTGCATCAGCTGGACCGTCCCCAGAAACTCTCCAGGAGCCAGACTGTCAAACATACTCACCCGAATATTTCACATGAAGTTTTAACACCGCCTTGAACAATAATTCAGCTGTTCAACCTGGCAGCTTGATATTGGAGAAATATCCTAAGCGATGATGGGATTCGAACACATAGTCATGGTTTTCGATCCGCCATGATATTCATTATGTCGCATTGTCGCGCATGTGAAGACTTTCTTCACACAAGTTAGATGAGGCGACAATGTGACAAGGCAACATATTTTGACCTTCAACTTGTCGTTATGTCGGTCGCTCCTTTGATGAATAAAAAATATTATTCAAAGCACAACAATGCGACAAACCGCCACAATGTCGCGTTGCTGCATTGTCGAAGAGTCATTTTGCCCCTTTTTGCTTGTTTTGTGAGGGCGACAATGAGACAATCCTACAAGGTTCCTTCAATGATTCCATGAAGGGGGTTAAACCACAATCAAATAAAGATTTACCTTTGTGTGGTAAGATTGAACAATTTCATTTGGCGATATAATTTGGGGTATCTTAGTGGTTAAAGCGTTCGTCACAACAAAGGCCCTGGTTCGAATCCCCACACAGGTTCAATGTGGGAAGCACAGTTCTGGTGTCCTCCGCCGTGATATTGCTGGACTATTGGTAAAACCGATATTAAACCATACTCACTCACACATTCACACACTCACTTGCACTATTAAGTGGTTCAGAACATTCAACAACCACGACATGATCAAACGGTGTTGGAGTTTCAGACAAATATTGTGAAAGTTAGTTTTTCATATACATACATAGCAGTGTTTTGTTTTCAAAGTGGTGACTGGTGACTAATATGCGCTTGATGAACAGAGTGATTGAATGGATCTGTGTAACGACACGTTCATTTCTTCATCTTGCCTCATATGAAAATATAAATATTTGAAGTGCTGAAAGGTTAGAGATCGCACCTTCTTGTTACGCTTAAACATATTACTGGCACGTCCACTTGTTGCTTATTGGTCGATTATTTACGGTTGGACGCGCAACTCAATTGGTAGCAAGGGGAAATTTGATTCAAGTCACTCTATACCATCGTTGTTTGTCTGGGAACTTTAAGTTTATGACGTATATGAATATCGAAGCTCGTGATTTCTCTTATTACACAAAGACACTGTCTCATTGCTACACGATACTTCTAATCACTGCGTCTAGATCTAGACTGGAAAGGGCTCTCGGTAGTGGAATACACGTATAGTGAAGTAACTTGAACCTCTCCACAACCAAATCCAAATTTAACAGGCAGTCCAGTGAAAGGTAAAATTTGAAAGACAGATGTGTATGTTTGTTGCATAACGTCATGCTCAAAAATATTCCAGCAAAATTACCGTGGCCAGTGAATAACGAATTCTAAGCAAGACAATCACCTGATCGTCATTGTGAGAGAGTCTTTGTTCTTTTGTTTTTTACCGCCACCTTCAGTAATATTCTAGCTCAAGGGCTACGTCTGTAAAGAAAATCCAGACTAGACGGACAATCCAGTGATCAACAACAAGAGCATCGATCTACACATTTGGGATACGGTGACGTGTCCTTGGAGGGATTTCATATTCAAACAAGAACGATAAATCTATTTCTGTGTAATGATAATCGTTACAAACACACCACACAAAGGCACTAGCGCATTCTTGTTCATCGAAAATAACCTGAAGTAAACCTGCCAACGACGATGATGATTTTTAGCATCAAAACACATTTAACGTATTTCCTTCACAGCCCTTCACGTCGTATCTCAAATGTACATATCTAATTTCAGAATCATATATGTCATCTTTTCCGTAAAATGGCAACTGTAATACAAATGTAGTCTAATACGTCCAAGTACATGAACAAATCTGTCACTAAAAATCAAACATTATCTCATAGATTTAATGCATACATTTTCCATAGATCATATTTGTCAGAATGTATTTTTAATGAACAGAACTTCTCTGAAGTAGATAAATCATTTACCATCAGAATTTCCGGAGTTACGTTAGGGTTCGGGATAGTGGGATGGTATATTATGTGCCTTTGTCTACTTATGCATGTTCGTATATGAAACAAAGACAAATGAAACTCAATACCATTATTCCGAACTCTGGTATTTCATTTTTCCCTCATAAACATTACTAATGATTTTTTAATATGATAGGTTCGAAGGTTTATCGAGGGAAAATGAATAACCCATAAAATGTTTGATAGGAAATCTGTTATTGTTGTAATAATTGTATCTGGCTGGAATCGAAAAACCACCTACACAACCTAAGGGTATGTAACGTGAAGACACACACACACATACACACACACACACACACACACACACACACACACAGAGAGAGAGAGAGAGAGAGACAGACAGAGACACACAGACACACACAGACACACAGACACACAGACACAGATATATACATATAATCGTCTACTTCATAGCATGGCTTCTGTACAATTGAATATTCGCAAGGTTTCAATGTAAGTAGTTTCGATCTTTAGCAATATTTTGAAAATAAAGAAATAAAGGGCATATTTAATTAATTATTGTCAAAAATGTAATCACCAATTCATAAGTGACAATAATATCATATAGTGTGATAAATCAAGTCTCCTATTAACCATACATGTCCTGTGAAAGCCAGGGTTAGAACTGATCTTGAGCTACGAATACATATCACGTCATGTTATCCCAGTTGTGTAGATCGATGTCAATGTCGGTCGCTGAATTGTCTTTCCTAGACCCGATTATATTTGGAATATTGCTGAGTGCAAACCAACTAACACACATTAACGCTTTACTGACTGTTGTGTCGATAAAACAATGTCTGGAAGCAAATGAAGGATAAAACGAGCATTAAAGAAGTTCAGTGTGTAATTGTCCCCTTTGAAAGGTGTTTCTGTCATATCATTGGGGACATCTTCAAGAGAGATTTAGAATATTTATAATAAGTACACTTACCGTTATCTTGTAAATATGATTGCCATGACTGGTATGAATTTTCAGATAATCTTTGCATAAATAATTCCATAAAGACTTTAGGATCACCAATCTCCTGATTTGTCCAGGCAAATCCAAATATCATTGGCGACGTTCGGGTAGTCCTTCACGCCAAGGCCCGGGTTCGACTCCCAACATGGCAAACGGACAGACAGACAGACAGTTTACTCAGTAACAGGTTTCTAAAAGTTTTCTTCATATATTTATTCCTGATGCTACAGTATGCTTCACACATGAAATACATGTCATTCATCTTAATGGTCAATTAATAAAAGACCATTAGATTTACAATATAGACAGGACCTTTCATAATAGTTAATATCAGAATATCTACCCCTTTCCACGGCTAGTCTAAACTTGCAACACCTGAATCAACAAATATACTTTTTGATAATGAGGAATCTCATTATTTTTCTACAGTTAAGAGAGATTTAGAATGTTCATAATAAGTACACTTACTGTTATCTTGTAAACATGACTGCCATGACTGGTATGAATTTTCAGATAATCTTTGCATAAATAATTCCATAAAGACTTTAGGATCACCAATCTCCTGATTTGGCCAGGCAAACCAAAAAGCAAATTGGAAAAGAATTTTTTTTTCATTCTAGATGCCCATGTAGTGCGCCCTACATTGTCTAAGGGCAGTTAACATAACATTGTTTAGGCAATCTATAATCATGCATTATGTTACTGCAATGTAAACTGTAGAGGTATTTACCACATTCACCTAAGGTCATAATGTTGCATGTGGACCTTCCAACTTTTAACACATATTTACAAAACTTGATAGGAACAGTTTCAACTGTACAACAATAGTGAGTGAGTGAGTTTAGTTTTACGCCACTTTTAGCAACATTCCAGCCATATCACGGCGGGAGACAACAGGAAATGGGATTCGCACATTGTAACCCATGTGGGGAATCCAACCCGGGGTCTCGGCATAACGAGAGAATACTTTAACCATTAGGCTACCCGACAGCCCCGATGATCTGTATCTGAGACTGGCACATTTAGACAGACGTTTATCCTAATCACAACGCTTGACATCATCATTGCAGGGTCTTTGGTGCCTACTTAGACAAGCATATCATTGTCGGGATTGGCCAGCTCGTCACTAGACCACCATCCTGTCTAACGAGCTGCACACTGCCCTCTCAAGACGCCCTGTCCTCTGAAGGAAACCGGCAATGCTCTTACTAAAGAGTGAAGCAATCTTTATTTGACGACCGTCCAGACACGTAGACGACGGTGATAGTCTGCAATTGCATTACGTTGACCACTTACTCTGAATTATTACGGTTGTAAATTTGGACTGTCAATTGCGTGGCGAATGACGATGGACCTTGGCTCATTAGGCATTCCCTTACACAATGCTGTTTCCTGCTGGTTTAACAGTTGCACATAGTATGACGGATTACCTATAAAAGTGGTAATTCTGAACAGGCTTTAAGCAGTATACATCGTCATTAAATGGGATTATTGCACTTGAACGTAAACTTGTGGACTGTATTTTGAGTTCAAGTACTTGAAGGGTGGTGCATTTACCAAGTTCGTTCAGGTATCTTTTCCGATACAGCCAGGAATCAACACCCCAGAGGGTATCATATTGTCAAAAGCATTCAAACCATAGTTTGAATGTTCATCATTTATTGGAATGCTCTTCAGAAGAAATTTGGAAATGTTCTTGTTTTAGCCCCGGGGGTATATATATGGTGTGTATTTGGAAGAAGAACAGGCCATGCAGTATATAGAAAAAATCAGAAGGGCGAACTCAGTCTTGTCTTAAAGAGACGTTAAAAGAAGATACTTATTGTTACCTCGATACTTGTCAGTACAGCATTAAACAAGGACTGGTTGAGTTTGTTTACAGCACCGTACAGTTGCAATACTGCTGAAACAAATGTCACAAACTAAAATCTGGTTTGACATTAATAATGCACCTTACTTTCCAGCACTGATGTTGGCATAGACATCCCACCTTATTTGTGGTCTGACAGGTTCTCCTGGGGTATCCAATGTAGACTGTGGCATAGCATTCAGTGCGCTAGGGACTATATAAAGAACACCCACACAGACGTACACGCACGGACGCGCAATAGGCTCAAATCTAGCAAGCCACTTAACACCTCATCTCAGAGCAATACAATCGCCCTCGCTTGCCATTGAAATAACGTTATGGTTTATCTTGATTAACAAGAGTGATAAAATATACGCTGCTAACAAAGTAGCAAACACCAAACAAATAAATATGATAGACTTTGACCCTTTGCAGATAGACGTCAAAGCTCAGTATCAACACTATAACTCAATACCATAAATATCGGCTGCCTCTCTTCTCTCTTACAAGCTTTCATCATCGTTCCAACAGTCGCAGAGCATGTTCCGCTGAGGTAGGCTTTGTTTGCCGGTCATGATTATGTCTGTATGATGTCATAGACTTACTTAATATCAGTGTTCCAACATAAATAATACATCCTGCTACTGCGGTCCCAAGTCTTGGGACCCGTGAAGATTCGGGTCAGAATTTGTCTTCAGTAGTCGTGAGGCGACTAACGGAGGATCGGGTGGCCAGGCTCGCTGAACTTGGTTGACACGCCATCGTGTCCCAGTTGCGTAGATCGATGCCCATGTTGTTCATCACTGGAGTGTCTGATCCAGAGTCGATTGTTTACAGACCGCCGTGATATAGCTTGAATACTGCTTTGTGTCAGTCTCTAATTGTCGCCATAACTAATGGTCCTCACACGCTCTTCCAAAGACAAACGTGGCACCGCTACCGCTTTTCTGTAGATGGCAAAGCAAATGGTTTTCTAACCCTATTTATTTCAAGGCGTGATTTTTGTCCTAAACACATGTTTTATAATTTTGGTGGAATTCACGTTATCCACGAACGTTTCGCAGTAACGTTTGGTCAAGACAGCGTTGAAGTGTTTATGCAATTGTAGATAGGAAACATTTCACGAACTAAGTGGATTAAAACAATTAATCTTTGCAAAATGAAACGTTTTCTTGCAGTCAGTATAGATGCGCAGATTCCGGACACATTTCATAAAACATTACATATCACACCTGTTCAAGAATTCCAGGAACTAATGACAGCTGATTCCAAAGACAAACAGTTTTCAAAAGTTGAGAAGATGCAGCTGCGACTCTGTTAGACTTGGACATGTGGGTGTTTTCCTTTGGTACACAGAAATCTGTTGATCTTAATTCGAGTAATTTAACATGTATATTTATACATTACACAGAGGGCATACCAGGATGATCCCTTTACAAATACCTTTCTATAGAAAAAACACTGTGAGCAGGTGTTCAGTCCGGTAAAAGACGTCTAGCTGGAATATGTGTCTTGAAGAACTCATGTAGTCGAGCGATGCAGAAATAGCATTGGCATGTCAAATAGAATTTATGGTTTACAATATAAGCGGCAAAAGCATAAGAAATCATATGAAATCTCCCCTAACATCAGAGTTGCTGGTACCATCCTGACTATATCATGAATGTGTTTTTGTTTCAGCTGTATTGCAGCTATGCGAGGTTGGTTGTAAACAATCGAGATCAAGCATACATTGGTACGACGAAGGAGCATGTGTTCATAAATCACTATGAAATGGTAATGACACCAGGTGTTCGCGAAAAGGTATCCTGACCCACCGGTGGCACTCGTCATAAACATACGCTAGTCATGTGTTCACCCAAAATAATACGAGAAATTTTGGAATAAGTCAAAATTGGGGAGGGGTTGCATCGGACATCTGTTTTGTCACTGATGCATCAAATTTGGATATGTCCTCTACAAGTCTACCACAAAACGTATTGAGAGCTTTACTGAGGACCTGGTTGTTTTAATATCAATCGAACAACTTCTGAGCAAGACTGGTAATGTGATGAAGTACATATTGGATGAAAAGGAGAAACCACATGTTACACAGAACCGAACATACCTGCCTGTATAGATACGGACATTCACGTGGGTGATTCTGGAACCACAGAGCTACATTCATACCGACCCTGACATGGGCGATCCTGGATCAACATAGCTGCATCTATACGGACATTCACGTGGGTGATTCTGGACCTACAGAGCTACATTCATACCGACCCTGACATGGGCGAGTCTGGATCAACATAGCTGCATCTATAGCTATACGGACATTGACGTGGGCGATTCTGGAACTAGAGCTATATCTATACGGACATTGACGTGGGCGATTATGGGACTAAAGAGCTATATCTATATGGACATTGACGTGGGCGATTCTTGAACTAAAGAGCTATATCCACACGGACATTGACGTGGGCGATTCTTGAACTAAAGAGCTATATCCACAGGGACATTGACGTGGGCGATTCTTGAACTAAAGAGCTATATCTACACGGACATTGACGTGGGCGATTCTTGAACTAAAGAGCTATATCCACAGGGACATTGACGTGGGCGATTCTTGAACTAAAGAGCTATATCTACACGGACATTGACGTGGGCGATTCTGGAACTAAAGAGCTATATCCACAGGGACATTGACGTGGGCGATTCTGGAACTAAAGAGCTATATCTACACGGACATTGACGTGGGTGATTCTGGAATTAAAGAGCTATATCCACAGGGACATTGACGTGGGCGATTCTTGAACTAAAGAGCTATATCCACAGGGACATTGACGTGGGCGATTCTTGAACTAAAGAGCTATATCTACACGGACATTGACGTGGGTGATTCTGGAATTAAAGAGCTATATCCACAGGGACATTGACGTGGGCGATTCTGGAACTAAAGAGCTATATCCACAGGGACATTGACGTGGGCGATTCTTGAACTAAAGAGCTATATCTACACGGACATTGACGTGGGCGATTCTGGAACTAAAGAGCTATATCCACAGGGACATTGACGTGGGCGATTCTGGAACTAAAGAGCTATATCTACACGGACATTGACGTGGGTGATTCTGGAATTAAAGAGCTATATCCACAGGGACATTGACGTGGGCGATTCTTGAACTAAAGAGCTATATCCACAGGGACATTGACGTGGGCGATTCTTGAACTAAAGAGCTATATCTACACGGACATTGACGTGGGCGATTCTGGAACTAAAGAGCTATATCCACAGGGACATTGACGTGGGCGATTCTGGAACTAAAGAGCTATATCCACAGGGACATTGACGTGGGCGATTCTTGAACTAAAGAGCTATATCTACACGGACATTGACGTGGGCGATTCTGGAACTAAAGAGCTATATCCACAGGGACATTGACGTGGGCGATTCTGGAACTAAAGAGCTATATCTACACGGACATTGACGTGGGTGATTCTGGAATTAAAGAGCTATATCCACAGGGACATTGACGTGGGCGATTCTTGAACTAAAGAGCTATATCCACAGGGACATTGACGTGGGCGATTCTTGAACTAAAGAGCTATATCTACACGGACATTGACGTGGGTGATTCTGGAATTAAAGAGCTATATCCACAGGGACATTGACGTGGGCGATTCTTGAACTAAAGAGCTATATCCACAGGGACATTGACGTGGGCGATTCTTGAACTAAAGAGCTATATCTACACGGACATTGACGTGGGCGATTCTGGAACTAAAGAGCTATATCCACAGGGACATTGACGTGGGCGATTCTGGAACTAAAGAGCTATATCCACAGGGACATTGACGTGGGTGATTCTGGAATTAAAGAGCTATATCCACAGGGACATTGACGTGGGCGATTCTTGAACTAAAGAGCTATATCTACACGAACATTGACGTGGGTGATTCTGGAATTAAAGAGCTATATCCACAGGGACATTGACGTGGGCGATTCTGGAACTAAAGAGCTATATCCACAGGGACATTGACGTGGGCGATTCTTGAACTAAAGAGCTATATCTACACGGACATTGACGTGGGCGATTCTGGAACTAAAGAGCTATATCCACAGGGACATTGACGTGGGCGATTCTGGAACTAAAGAGCTATATCCACAGGGACATTGACGTGGGTGATTCTGGAATTAAAGAGCTATATCCACAGGGACATTGACGTGGGCGATTCTTGAACTAAAGAGCTATATCTACACGAACATTGACGTGGGTGATTCTGGAATTAAAGAGCTATATCCACAGGGACATTGACGTGGGCGATTCTGGAACTAAAGAGCTATATCCACAGGGACATTGACGTGGGCGATTCTTGAACTAAAGAGCTATATCCACACGGACATTGACGGGTTGACAGCACTCTCTCAGGGCGTTTTTCTTGTCAGCCTCTAACCAGAGATTCTATCACGTCTGCAAAAATTCTGCAGCAAGATTTATCACATGCAAGCGAAGCTCAGTTCATAGCATTCCAGTTCTTGAATTTTTCCATTGGTTCCTACATATGTGACAGCGAGCAACTAGACAAATAGTTACAAGGCGCTATAAACATGAATTATTACTAAAATTTTACATTTATGCTGGCACCCCTCTAAGTACCCCAAGGAGGTCGTGGGTCGTCAAATCCAGCCAGCCGACAACATGAATGGCCACAAAGCCCACTTGACGTCATCAAGCACCAGACGTTTAACGTATATTGTAGCAGAGGTGGTGGTATACGCTAGTTATGTATCCTGTCATTGACATTCGACTCTGAAAATGCAATTTTACATGTGTGAGAACAACAGTTACTGTCCGAAACTCTGGAATATATGCTTTTTCGTACCTCAGTTCAGTTCGAGGAACTGTAATGTCCATATGACATGATTGCCGTTTTCAGTTCTATGATTCTATAATATTTTAATATTTCCAATACATTTTACTTCATTTCTAATGCATTTTAATAGTTTGTTTATTGTATAATTGTTGTAAAGGCCGCCGACGCCGCCGCATGGCAGAAGCACAACCGTACGGAGTCGGCCAGCACACCTTACTTGTCCGACTAGACTGGTTGGTCTCTGGCCTAGGGCATTTAAGTAAATAACTGAGACTGCTTGTTCTCTGGCCTTGGGCATTTAGTCATATAATCGAAACTTGTTCTCTGGCCTTGAGCATGTAATCGAATAATCGAGACCTTCTGTTTTCTGGCCTTTGGGTGTAAGTTATATAATCGAGACTGCTTGTTCTCCGACCTTGGGCATTCAGGTAGGTACTTGAGATTGCTTGTTCCCTGTCCTTGGATATTAGTCACGTAAGCAAGGGCTTAGGTGGATAATCGAGGCTGCTTGTTCTCTGTCCTTGGACATTTAGTCACATAACTTAGATCATTTAGGTGGAAAATCGAGACTGCTTGTTCTCTGACTTTGAACATTTAGGTGGATAAATCAGACTTCTAAAGCTTGTGCTCTGACCTAGGGTATTTTAGTGGACAATCGAGACCTCTTGTTCTATGGTCTTGGCGGTTATATAATTTACATACAGAGGAAATTTGTTTAGACTCTTTTTCTACTCGATGTAATCTCCAACGTATCAGTGTAGCAGACTAATTATCAGGGATATGATACCGTCGACCCGATTTTCTTAATCTAGAAAGGTCATTACGACAAGATACTTGTATATATAACAATATGAGATGACAAAGAAGTGTCAAATTGTAAAAGTTATAGAAAACTTTAAAACACTATTTATAGATAAGCCATTGTGTTACTTGGTTGAACTACTGACATGCTCAAGTACAGCAGAACGATTCAAGGTCACTATTTCACTGATCACCTTACCTGCGTCACATGAGAAGATGAGCTTTGGGCAAATGCCTATCAAATCATTTCTCCTACATTTGGTATTGTTTTAATCAAAGCCAAGGCATGCGTAGAAAAGAACTGAAATGTCAAGATTCAGTTTAACAAGAAGTCATCAATATCCCCCGCAATGCCAAAATACTCTTCATGAATATGTCAATTAGGTATGACTATCTCAAATGGTTTGGCGTGCATTTGGCAGTGAGTGCGTCAGTTTAGGTTTGTGCCACACTCAGAAATATTCCAGCTATATGGTAGCGGTCTGTAAATAGTAGAATATGGACCAGATAATCATGTGATCAACAGCATGAGCATCGATGAACAAAATCGGCATTTGCCAACCAAGTCAGTAACTATATTTCAAAGTGGAAGGAGGGCACTTACAGAAGTTTTGAAAGGCATTTAGAAGCTGCACTAACCGGAATGCATGAGATGTATAATGATTATAAAACTTCTTTTTCTTTTCTTTACACGACGTTTCAGAGCTAATTCTTGATCATTTCTCTGGTGAATGCTGAGCCATTTTCGTAAAGAGTCCAGATATTTCTTCTTGCAAAAACTCCTTTATATCTCCACAAGATCTTTCGCCGTTAAACGGTCTCTTCGGGGCACACTTGCACAAAACAACCTTATCGCTACAGTTATTGTAAATCCTTAAGATCGCGATCTTAGGCTTCGGCTATAATCGCCATCCACTTGAACAACACGATTGCAGGTTAAGATCATTGTAAGTTACAACCAAAGGAGCTAAGATCATTGTAGTCTTTAACAAAATGGCGTTCAATTTAGTGTCAGTTTCAAGCAAATAGTTAGCTTTACGTTTAGAGATTGCTTTTATAATGCATAAGTGCATGTGATTCGCCTTGACACTTCAAGAACACGTAGAATGCAACGTCGATTTAACGTCAGAAATATCGTTATTTGCGGTAGTGAACAACAGCATATGGATTCGATATCATAAAGTACGATTCTCACCCGATTCAGTGTTGGAACACGTATGAATACCATACCTTTTGATAATCCAGGAAATGATAGTAACGAAAGACGACTGCATGGAATGACCAATGACCGTGACCTTGTCAGTAACTCAAGGGCAGCTAATCTTAGTTTTTAGATCGGAGTGGTTTTCCTTGGCATATACTGTCGTTGCCGTAAAATCTGCCATACCCAAATAACAATTTACGTCATGCCGTGATATCGCGAACTCCACATATGTTTCTTTTCGGTCATATTCGTGTCAGTGATTTTTGTCTTAGTTTATCATCTCCAGTTTCTCCAATATAATGTTCACCACATCCCGCACATGTTAAAACATATATAACATTTTTGCTGTGGCAGTTCATGTTGTTGTTGATAGTAAATAGTTTGTCTTCACAAAATGTAAATTTGAAGTCTTCGGTTATGATTCAATAAGTTCCACATCGAGGTGTGTGACATTTATTACACTGGCGGTATTTGTATTTTGTGAATATTTAGATGGACACAGGATTTGTTTTAGATTTTTAGTCTGCCCAGTGCTACGTATAAACAATAGTCTTCATTGGATCACTTTAATACGAAATTGGAAGATTCGTTTCTGTAATGGTCATAATTGTGCAGTTATTAGGGTTGTGAGTACAAACAATTGGAATAATGTCTATATATATCCACCATTGTTTCGAATGTGGACACAAGAAATGTGAGATTACAAGAATTGAAGACACATCTTCAACTACAGGCATATCAACGTGGGGTAGTTGAAACTTCTGTTCACAAAGCAGCAAAAATTCAAAGAGAGACCTTGGAAAACAAAAGAAACACATACAGAGATGGACATTTTTCAATTTGTTTGTTCTTACAACTCATATAACTGTACAATTATGCATATGATTATTAAAGGAGATGTGCATTGACATAGATAATCAGTTGTGGTCATCTGGCATCACACTTCGAAATTGGATTTTCATCGTAGGCTCAAAGAAGGTGTAACTTTCGACAATGTTAGTGTAAAACTGTTTAGCATTTTCTTAAGCAGATTTCTTTGCTCAAACCACAATTTGATGAGTGAGTGCGGTAGATAAACAGTTTATTTAGGTCTTGCCTAGAAGGATCACGTTTGCCCTCTTTGTATCATACCTATTGTGGACAATGAATATCACTTTTGTCTGGAAATGGAAGTTAAGAAATGATATTCTCTCTAAATATTATCACACATATGCATGTGAAGTGAAATAACTCAATTGTTTACGTCAAAGAATACATATGTAGTAAATTGTGTGGCAAAATACCTATGTTTGGCCATGAAAAAATGAAATACATTTCTTTTTCAGCGGACATAGGAACGTGACGTACACTGCCCCATGGCACTCGTTACATCTGAACATGTCCATGTGAGTTTTAGTTTACCATGTGTGATGAAATACACGATTGAGATTTGACAAATCGCGAGCCAACAAAAACTAGCAAATATTCAAGATAACATTTTGCCTATGAGGTTATCAACTATAATTAAACATACGATATTGATGTGAGTGGTGGACTGGTGAGACATGTATGAGTTTATATACGAGTAGATATTTCCCTGAAGCTAAAACGATTTGCCTGTTACCCTCGATTTTGTCGATTATCTGCAGAAAAAGATTCCATTTCGGAAGGTTGGTTAAACAGCACTGAAAATGATGTCATAGCGAATAGTGTTGGGAACTGGTTGAAATCTCACCACTGATGATTGCTTCATTACCAACGAACAGTCATTGAAAAAAGTTGGTTAGCGTCATTTCTCAGATTTTCCTGACCAGGTTGTTCTTGCAGATATGTATAAAAATCAGCACCCTGATACTTTAAAGTGATGACTAACACATCACGAACGTACACTCCCTGGAGTCTTCAAGAAATATTCAGTCATGACTTTTCAGTTAATGAAGTGAGTTTTTTTTAAAGAAATAGGTTTTCAGACCCTGACAACTTTGACGACATGTTCCATCGTCAAGTATTTCAAAGACTGAAACAATTGTTTCGATTTTGAGAAAATTCGATTGATTGGTTGTTTGTCTGGTACACTTCGACCAATCTTCGATTATTACAATCCATAGGGACACCGTTAACAGCAGGAAGAGGAGCTGGGTGTGCAAGGTCACTGTAGTGTTGGTGTTGGTGTTGGTGTTGGTGTTGGTGTTGGTGTTGGTGTTGGTGTTGGTGTTGGTGTTGGTATTGGTGGTGGTGTGTGTGTGTGTGTGTGCGTTTGTGTGTGTGAGCCTGTGTGTGCGTGTGCGTACGCGTATGTGTATGCGCGTGCACGTGCGTGTGTGTGCCCCCTGTGTGATGTAGAGTGAATGAGTGAGTTTATTTTTTAATCTTTTAGCAATATTTCAGGCTGGTGGGGACTACAGAAATGGGCTCCACACATTGCACCCATGTGAAGAATCAAACCCGGGTATTCGGCGTGAGGAGCGAACCCTTTAACCATTAGGCTACCCCGAGCCGCCCCTTGGGTTGTTAAACCTTTACTACGTTTTTAAACCGCGGTGTATGGGTATGGCGCTGACAATCCAAGAGACAATACTGAAGGGATAATGATTCAGTGACATGATTCACAACTTTACAGTACTATTAATACTCACTTTGTACTCGCTTGATAAGGAAAGCACACCTAATTAATGGTGTACTTTACAGTATCATTAATACTTACTTTGTACTCGTTCGATAAGGAAAACACACCTAATTAACGATGTACTTTACAGTACCATTAATATTTTGCACTCGCTCGATGAGGAAGGCATACCTAATTAATGATGTACTTTACAGTACCATCAATACTTTACACTCGCTTGATGAGGAAAACACACCTAATTAATGATGCGCTTTACAGTACTATTACTACATTGTACCCGCTTGATAAGGAAAGCACACCTAATTCATGATGTACTTTGCGTGTCATGATGTGGCACGGCCGCGTTTCACTGCTTTCTTTAGTGGATGTGTCACGTCCGTGATGTTTTGACAATGGGTTTTAGTTGTCCTGTTACTATAGTTACCGCGTCAACGTGAATGATGTGTCTAGGTGTTTTACGATCCTTAGGGCCAGATGATGACAAAGCGTTATCAATAACATCTTTGCAACGTTGTTCACCAGCGCTCACGAACGTTTGTGAAAACATCACTTTAATGTTTTCACGGTATTCTTACGGTAGCCAAATAGATAAAGCGTTCGGTCGTCACGCTGAAGACTCGGGTATTGGGTACAATGCGTGAAACCCATTTCTAGTGACCACCGCCGTGATATTGTTCGAAAAGTGCTAAAAGCGGCGTAAAACCACACTCACTCAACCCTGATTTCTGGAAAAAACAATAACCTGTGCGCGTGGTCACGGCGGCATTGAAATCTATGTCGAAACGTCGCCTTTACAGAATAAAGAATATCCATAAAAAGTGCCCTCATTCTTCATCTCCCAACCTTCTAGAATGTCAATGAAAGGAGCCTTACGTAAAGGTTATTTGCACGTTGCTGACGTCAGAAACGTAGACGGTATTTGTGTTCGTAAAATGCACTGCACTGTACGTTGCATCACCTGAAAGTGTAGCTAGCTCTAGCGTTTCTGAAGCTAAAGTAACAAAATGACTACAAGGATTTCTTAAATGAAATGGTTACGGCCACAAAACAAAGTAATATGACGGACAAAAGATAGTATAGACTTATCTCGCACAAAACTTTATACCACATGTCAAGAACGTAATATAGGCCAAACAAACTAACATGCGATTTAATTAAAATTCGATCTTTCATAGGGATACCTCACACCCTCATGATGAACCGTCTGCAGGAGGTAATGTCGCGTGAAATGTCCACCCATCAGTCAGCCTTCAGGTATTATATATTCTCAACGAGTGAGTAGATAATCCTAAACAGCATATCTAATGTCTGTATCTAAAACTGACGCAAACGGGCAATTACGACTGGATGAAAATGAAATCCGTCTTGTTGAAACTTCACATCCAGGGTTATGTGTTCGCGGTTGTGTAATATGCTATGATTCGCAGTACAGACTTGCATACGACGACAGGCATATAAGACCTGGAAACAGTGATCTTGTGTTCGAATACAGGCGTCCCTTGATATTATAATATACTCTTCAAAATAAAGTAGGGGATAATGAACTTTCAATTTGGATAGGAAGTGTAAACATTAACAATCGCAGTAGCCCAATACACGTGCATGGGGTCCCATTCCTGATTTTGACGGGGTTTTTTTCAAGAAGGTCGAGAAATCACTTAGAACATTAATTTTGACACTCTTCTTGCATCAAACATTTGTTAGTGCTTGTTCCTAGTCCTTTGTTTTAAAATGAAAATCGTATACATGCAAATTACATGCCATACACCAATCATCTTTCAAAAGCGACTACATTCCAAATAACTATGGTTGAAAGGAAGTGCAAATGGTGATGCGCTCTCAGAACATTCAGTAATATCATATCAACATTGATTGACTCCGATAAATTTCCTAATTATTTTTTTAATCGTAAATAAAAAATTGAAGATCCCGGCTTTTTTTTTGAAGAGTATACTTCTTTGTTTGTCAACGCCGTGTTCGTGGTCATTTCACAGCAGCATAGAGAGCTTTACCTGGAATAGTTTTTGTTACGGCCAAAATGTATTTATTTGCAAACATAGGGAAGGTTCTTAACAGAATAACACAATTATATTTTTACATGTGTTCAAATTATTGCGAACATTGTCAATGCGTTCCCCGGCCGAAAACATTCTTCGAAATCCGTCATACAATGTCAAGCGGACTCAATGCATTGACATTGAATAGTGTTTCTTTTTAGTTTAAATTTTACCACAATCAATCATGGTTGTATACTTTCTTTCGCCCGACAGTCTACCTAGGGAAAATCATAAAAGAGCCATGTATGATTGTAGATCTGAGTATTTTGATCCGAAATAGGAGCAATGTCGGTGAAACGAGTGCCCTGGCATGAATCGGTCTAGTCGTCCAGACTGCATGTAACAGTATTAATATGGCGATAAATATACCACGCCGATATTCAGGAACAAATCCCGATCAAAGGATGCGAGGGTCTAGACTGAAACTGATTACCATTTATTTCCAAGCAGATGGGTTTCCAACATCGTTTAAATTCAAAAGAGATGTATTCTCTTTGACGTCGTGCTGACAACGGGTGAAGATTTGCGACAACTGCAAGTGACAGAGTGAAGAACTGCTTGACACAGCTTTGAAATTACACGTTTCACGTCATGTCTACCGTGTTTATGAGAGCGGAGGCGGTAAGGGTAGCCTTGACGTACCTTAGAGTGTTCGCTCGTCACGCCTGAGACCAGGGATTGCTCCCCAAATGGGTGCAATTAAACCAACGCCTATTCTCTGAATATCTAGTTTTGATCAGAGGGGCGTGTATCACTTAGACGTGTTAGACATATGACATATAGGTGTATGTTTAGAACCTACCCTAGTACTATATATAGTGCTGGGTACGGTCTATACGCCTTTATGCCTTTCTAACACTGTTTCTAAGAGATACACGCCCCTGTGGTTTTGATAGTAACAAATGACATTTATATTGAAAATGAGCTCTGTGATGTGTGATCCTGAAGGAAATATCAATGTTTCCTTTAAGGCTTTAACATTGCAGAGTGGGCCACTCGGAAGGGAAAATAATGCCGTGCTCGGACTGTGAGAGAGACTATGCTAACATGTGTCAAACCGATTTCTGGTGACACGATATTGTTGGAATCTTACTAAAAGCGACGTAAAACAAAACTAAAAATTTGTTTATAGTACCACAAATATATTGTAATAATTGCAGATCACTTTACAGAATTTCATTAATCGTAGACCTGTGACGGTAAGGGGTTAGAATACTGATCTTCAGTAACCCATGCTTGTCGTAAGAGGCAACAAACGGGATCGGGTGGCCAGACTCTCTTTTTTGGTTGACACACTTCCTAACCCAGTTGTGTAGATCGATGGTGATGCTGTTGATCAATGGATTGCCTTTACAGACCGCCGCCATATAGTTGGCGTAAAACTCAACTCACTCACTCATTGATCATTAGGTCATTTTTACGAGCAGTGTAAGTTGTTCACTGGTCACGAGGGGGTAGGGTGGCGAAGCATGGGTTGATGATGTATCCCCGATGTATGTTTATGTTCCCTGAGGCCCGAGGGACCATTGAACAACGTACTTATCTTTCCGAACACCTCGATGTTAATTTTAAACAGTTTGAAGCATGGGTATCGCGGATCGCACACTTCAGCCAACCTGTGTGAATAAACGATTCGAATCTTGCATGTTGCTGTTTTACCCACAGGTATTGTCTTAGTAAAGCCGTCGCGATGTAATGCCCCTTCTTGAAATTCACAGGGACTACATTTGAATGTTTTGTCAAAATCTATTCATTGTAATGCGTGACAAATCTTTCCGTAGCCATCGCTAGATTTTGCAGACGACACGAGAAAAATAGATTTAGAGTTATCTCCCTTCCATACATTTGCTTTTGCAAAACATCAGTAATGTCAGGGCATCGTGTGTGATTCATTGTTATTCGAGATTAAGAAGTACTACCACGAAGTACCGAATGGGTTGCCATTGGCAGCGGGGTAGATTGCAATGTACCTCGCTTGTAAGCGGGGTTCTTTGAACATAATCGAAGAGCGCTTAACCAATCAGAAAACGACATTTATGTGTGAGGTAAAATAACAACCCATATCCACACATGCCCCTTCCCGCTCCTCGGCTAAAGGAGACTGTACTGAAGGTGTACTATACAGGCGTTTTGTTTTTGTACACTGGATAAAAGCGTATTTTGGGTTCCTCGGTCATGAAATAAGTGACAATACTCTTACATACATCTCTATTTGTGAAGTTCTTCGTGTGCTGCCATAAGGAGGTACTGAGGTGAATGTCGTCAACATCCTTTCCTTCGGGAAAGCGTGGTTTTGTTACTTGTCGACAAAGCTGCTTTTGTCCCTGTATTCTCTCGCCGAATGCAGCGTTGACAACAAAAAATCTGTTTTTCTACGTTGCAATATTCCAGCAATGTCTCATAAATTCCTGTAACAATTACCAACGACGTTTTCATGACATATTTTACCACCGCTTCGGTGGATAACAGTCAAGTATCGTTTCCAGCAAAGACTGTCGATGTAAATCCGTGACAGATAAGATGGGGGTGTTTACGACTCTCTTGTTGAACGACTTATCACCCAAGGACATGAACGTCGTGGGGACAGAAGCCGGCAAAACGGTCCAATTCGAATTACGATGACCTGGCCAAATGTGTATCGCTTCCACGTTCCTTCTGGTCTCGTTCGGCCGGAGGCTTTACATGAGTATTTTATGGCCTCACACTTAAGTTCCGACCTGGAACAGTTCAGTCTGGCATGACTCCCAGCAATGATAGGAACACACTGGGGGACTGAAATGAATTATCCTTCAGTCCTGATTGGAAATGGGGGCATATGCCCCTACACATTTCACACAGTGAAATGAACAAACACTAGTTGTGGAGGGCAGGATGGGTGAAGGGCACCTAGCACTTCAGACCGGCCCTTCACTAAAACATATGGTGTCTCCTAATTGGCAAGGGCCTTAGTCAAGTGTACTAAAATTCACCTGGTAGGGAATAGGTACCCATTATATAATATTGTCAGTTAAATTCTGGCATCTCAAAGGTGGTTTGGAGTATGTAGGTTTAGTTTTACAACACTTTTAGCAACAATCTATCAAGATGATGGTGGGGACAACAGAAATGGT
This sequence comes from Haliotis asinina, assembly GCF_037392515.1. Lineage (NCBI taxonomy): Eukaryota > Metazoa > Mollusca > Gastropoda > Lepetellida > Haliotidae > Haliotis > Haliotis asinina. The sequence goes on from NC_090285.1 coordinate 46,360,926, forward strand.
CTTGGTATACATATAGGGGAAAGCGAAACAGGGTCTCTGGGGTGACTTATGCCACAGTCAGCAGCAATATATGTTATACCAATCTGCAAAATATGACCCTTGTCAGCTGAATATAAGTATATAATTATGGGCACAGCTATTTCTGTATAAAGAATAAGCCATACATTATAAATGACACATTTTATTCATGAAGTAAAATGAGTTAACATGAAATGAGCATGATATATGATCATTACTGATACATCTCTAAACTCTAAACCAGAAAATGTTCATGACAAATATAGTCATACTGTCTATTAAAACAGAAAAGACAAAGAAATTGAAATGTTTATCTAATGTACTGTACAATTTCTTCACAATATTAAAACCTTGTAGTGGAAATATGGACTGAATCTGATATAAAACCAAGTGTTCACTTATCCCCAGACAGCTGAAATCATTCAGAATTGTGAAATTTTAGTATGGACGTCGGGGTCTTGAAGGAATGGGTCCCTGTCTGGGTGGTGTGATTGCAATGTCCAGAAAATCGCCAATTTGAAATTTCTTTGATGCAAGTGTTACTGTGTCATCTGCAGATTTTCTCCCTGAACATGTGGTGCCAATTTCTCGCAGGCGATGTGTTGGGGACCGAGGATCTGGGTAGACGATGGCAAAGTCAAAGAAAGTTCCTTTCCTTCTGGCATCAGGGTTGACCTCCTTCACGAGACTGGTCAGCTCCTTCAGTGTGGCGTCCATCCTGCAACAATGGTGGTTCACATTTCTAGAAGTAGCAATTAGGTCTACAGTCTAGGAGAGTGTGTGTCTGTGAGATGGATACATGTATCTAAATGTGGGTGTGTGTGGCTCACTGTCAGTGTGACTATCCATCTGGGTCAGATGGCTGTGTGTGCCTGTGCCTGTCTGCATGTTCCATTGACATTGACAATCTCACACCTTCCTATCAGAAGATGACGTTCTTAGCTCAGTAAACATTGGAGCGAGACAGATTCTGCATAAATGACTGATATAATTACTAAGTGCATACAATTTAGTTAAAACTACTGATCAGTATTTCAGTGTACCAGATGTGGTGATTGGTTGGTTGTTGTTTTATGCCGCACTCAGCAATATTCCAGCTCTATGGAGGAGGTCTATAAATAATCAAGTCTGGACCAGAAAATCCAGTGATCAACAGCATAACCATCGATCTACATAACTGGGCAGGGGTTAAAAAATCCTGACACCCGGGACAAGTCAGTTTTCATATTGGGCAATCAAATAATGATATCTTACTTGTCCATGGACTACTAGATAACTTCCACTTATGGTTTAAAACTGCAAATAAACTTGGATTTCATATTTGCTCATAATGTGGCTATTACATTTTGCAATAATAATAATGTAGAGTTAACATTCTTTGAAATTTATCACTCTTCAATAAACAGTCCAGTAAATATTAACATCAAACATTGTGTCATAAAATCGGGGCAATTGGACAATTAGTCAGGACAAGTCTTTGAAGGGCATTTAGAAGTGAAATGCATAAGAATGAAGATTTTATGGATATCAACTTCTTTATATGAGAACACAACGTTTCGGAGTTAATGCTTACTCCTTCATCAGGTGATAGAGAATGGGGTACAGAGCTATATTTATATGTACAGGTAAAACAATAACAAAGTAACAAGTGGAATGACTTAACGAAAGCTGGAAGCCAGTATAAACAAGCGCTGATTGGAAACCGACATGTAAACATGTCCATCAACCCTCATGCACTCATGTACATCATCCTTAATCCCCAATCATGTGTTATGTAAACATCATCCACCATTGGCTTCCATCCTTTTCCCCCATCATGTACATCGTCCTTACCCCCCTACCTGTGTTATGTAAACATATCCCATCATCTGTAATGTATTACCATTGGCTTCTATCATTGTTATCATAACTGTCGGTTTCCTATCAGTGCTTGTTTATACTGGCTTCCAGCTTTCGTTAAGTCATTCCACTTGTTACTTTGTTATTGTTTTACCTGTACATATAAATATAGCTCTGTACCCCATTCTCTATCACCTGATGAAGGAGTAAGCATTAACTCCGAAATGTTGTGTTCTCATATAAAGAAGTTGATATCCAAAAAATCTTCATTCTTAGTCAGGACAAGTTACTTTCTTGAAGTCACTTGCCCTGTGGCTTTCAAAAATATTTGAACCCCTGCTGGGATATGACGACATGTGTCAGCCAAGTCAGCAAACCTTACCACCCGATCCCGTCAGTTGCCTCTGACATCAAGCATAGTCGCCTTTTATGGCAAGCACGGGTTGCTGAAGGCCTGTTCTACTGCGGGACCTTCATGGGTCTGCAATCATGGAAGTTCATAGTTACTGATAGGACCACAGGCTTAGCCACAGGCAAACTGTAGGTCAAATGGGTTGTGTAGCATAGAGAAAATTACCAGTCTTCTCACATGGGAGCAAAGCAAGCAAAGGCTGGCTTTCCTCGCTTTGGTTCGAAACGCATTTTTCATGTCAAAATAAAAGATCGCCATCATTAAAGGTATACACCCAGTTCTTCACTGTGTTGTGCTCTCGCATTTCCAACCCCATGTTGAACAATTACTCACATTAACTATGTTGTATTCAACATTTTAAGCTCAACTCATGGTATATCAGACCTTTCTTCACCTCCATTCCCCCTTCCAGCCTCCGGTTCAACAGAGGGAAGGAACAGGAGGGATATTATTCCATATGGAATACTTACAGTTACCTCCCCTGCTTTATTTGCCCATTATGCCAGAAGTGTTTTTATGTAGAATAAATGTTACGAAAATTCTAACAATAGCAACAACAGATAAGACAAACTCCAACAGGTTCATGATAAAATTAAGCAATATGGTATTTCTTTTTAATTTTTGCTTATTTTTGTTCCATCACTTCGTTCAACTGGAAGTTGGCAGGGGTAATGGAGGCAAAGAATGATCTGAGTACTACAAGTGGCGCTTAAAATTTTGAACAAAACATTTAATGTGAGTAATTATTTAACATGGGGTAGGAAATCTGACAGCACAACCAAATAAGGAAATGGGGGTGTACCTTTGATGGTGGCGATATTTTATTTTGACATGATACATATTTTTTGATCGACAGCGAGGAAAGTATGTTGCCAACCTTTGCTCGCTTCGCTTGCATATCAGAAGACTGGTCATATTTTCTATGCTGCGCAACTCCATTTGTGCTACAGTTTGTCTGTGCTTAAGCCTACAATCTAGAAGGTGTGAAATGCCTGTGACATGTTCACATGTGGCTAAATGTGTGTATTTATGGAAAGACTCCACTGGTCTAGCTCTGTGTGAACTTGTCTGTTTGTGTCTCTGCCTGAGTGCCTGTGCATAACTGCATGTTTCATTGCATGCACATCCATGAGTGAAATTACAGGTGGTGACTGACTTGACACCAGCAGTCTTGCACCTTTCTACCAGAAAAAAAGTCCTCAGTTCAAAAGGGTTGAGTGAGTGGGTTCTGCTCCATGCCAGTTTCAGCAATTACCCAGCAATATCATGACAAAGGGCAACAGAAATTGGCTTCACACATTGTAGTGTACCCATGAGGGGAAGCGGACATGGACCTTTAAAGTGGACGCTTTAACCACTAGGCTATCCCACCGCCCCCAACTGTAGTAATAAATCTACAAATTACTGAGTGTATACATGTACAGTTTAGTTTAAAACTGCTATGCACAGTATTTCAGTGTACCAGTGTACGGGGGCAAGTCAAAGCTCATGCAGGCAGTGTGCAAAATAACCACTGTCCCACAAGCTTGAGGCTGGTAAAATTCCATTCAGGCCAGAAAATCTCTAGCCTCTAACCTAACTGGTTTGTGAATTTTTAGGAGTCCACCTGAAAATACATTACTCTCTCTGATTTGTTAAGTTATGATACACTTTAAAATCATGCAAGATGGCCTGATAATAATGCATGTCCTACTGGCACATAATGATCAAACACGTGCCTACATTCAAATTTGGTGCCATTGAACGGTTTTGTGGGGTGGTAACGTTTGGGCATAACTTGCCCAAACAGCTAGCAAAATCTGGAAAATATTTCACACACCTGATGCAGGTCTTAGACACTTAAAACTACAGTGACATCAAAGAGGTCAGAAGGATTGAATAAAATCTCATAAACAAAATTAAAAAACAAAATATTTGGTGTTAATCGTCAATCAAGTCCAATGTGTTCTGAATGCCAAAAAACATCTGGAAACAGAGGCAATGTTTCGTAACTTTTGGGAGAATAAGTATTTTGTTTCAACTGTGTCCGTCTACTTAAGGTTGTTTAAGGCATGTTCTAATATGAACAGGCTAGCTATTCTCGAAACGTTCGTAGCCCTACGAACTTCTTAAGTCCATTCTTAACACATTGGCTACAATCAAAGTTAAGAATTCTTAGGGCTACGAACATTTTGAGAATAAGGGCCCAGGCTAGCTATTCTCGAAACGTTTGTAGCCCTACGAACTTCTTAAGCCCATTCTTAACACATTGGGTACGATCAAAGTTAAGAATTCTTAGGGCTACGAACATTTTGAGAATAAGGGCCCAGGCTAGCTATTCTCGAAACGTTCGTAGCCCTACGAACTTCTTAAGCCCATTCTTAACACATTGGCTATGATCAAAGTTAAGAATTCTTGGGCTATGAACATTTCAAGAATAAGGGCCCAGGCTAGCTCTCTCGAAATGTTTGTTGCACCCTTCGAACTTCTTAAGCCCATTCTTAACACATTGGCTACGATCAAAGTTAAGAATTCTTGGGCTACGAACATTTCGAGAATAAGGGCCCAGGATCATGAGGATAGCTACTCTCGAAACGTCCGTAGCCCTTCCAACTTCTTAAGCCCATTCTTAACACATTGGCTACGATCAAAGTTAGGGCTACGAACATTTCGAGAATAAGGGCAAAGATGTTTATCAAAACCAGGTCTTTGGCATGATGTGTAACTGCTTTAATCATCTGGTTATCCCTACTTCAGCAAACTGGCACTGTAGACAATACCTCCAACTCTAAGAGCAAGCATCCTGCTTTTAATTAACTACAAAATTCTACTTGTGATCTCAAGCTTTCTAAAACAATTCTATTTAGAAATGAGGAACTTTACAATCTGGAACAAGAACTGTTTCTTTAATAATATGCTTGTCACTGGAAATCTGGTACTGGAAGTAAGCTGGTCCCCTGGCTAGCATATCACAAGCTGGTGCATGCTGAGGGAGCCAGGAAACAGTTTAGTACAGGAAGTATAGATGCTACATAGAGAAGTGGTCATCAATATCCATGTGCAATGTAGAAATGTTGTGGTTTTGTTAGTGAATTGTTCGTCTCCTCACTTAGCAATATTTAAGCCATATGGCAGTGGTCTGTTACTAACAGACCAGACAAACCTGTGGGTGATAACATGAGCATCGACCTATACAACTGTTAACTGTTATCTATACAGTCTGACCATCTGATCCCATTAATTGCCTCCAACTAGCGTATGGGTATGGAACTTTGCCCAGTAGGAACTGTGTCCATCACAATTTCTACACAGAAGGAAATTTAACCACAATAATCAATATCCTTTTCAGATATCAAAACAAATTACTCTTTGATTTCTCTCACATATAGAGAAAAAAAGTCTTTCGGTTAAGCAAAAATTTATATCATGGGGAAAGCTCCTCCATGTAAAAGGTTGTGGTGGGCAGAGTTCCAGTGGGTAAAGTTCTCTGATTTGGTCTGTTGAAGAGCAAATCTTGACCAGATCTTCATGGTTACAAGTGACTGAGTTAAGGACGCCAAGATAAGAACTGCTTATACTGCTTGGTAATTCTCTATTGCATGCCTAATTCATTACTGCCTGCCTAACTTATGACAACACAAACATATTTTTGACACACCAGTATTGAAAATGGGTTGAGAAACCTCAATATCACTGAACACAAGTTAAAGGGGCACTGATGCGGAGCAATTTCCGTGGACTGGTGTAAACGTTTGTTATTGTTTTTCTCCCGTGAGTACCCGGATGATATCCCAGAATTCGTGACTGGTTCGTGACCTCTGCTGCGCATTCCGTAAGCGCAACTGATAGTTTAATTATAGACAGATCAACTTAGGTGAAGTCATTTTTACTTCATTACAAATGTATTATGAAAACAAATGAAACACTTTGAAGGTTAATCATCTGCCAGTGGTAGAAATGGTAAAAAACTATTAGGGCGGAAAAATAACGAAGCCAATGTACGTCTCTATATTTTGTCTCATAACACTAATTAGTTTATTGTCATATTTGTATGATTCTGAAAATTAATAAAAGAACACACGACCTGCTTATACTCATAGTAAATTTCTAACATAACAGCAACATTTATACATTGTCAATGTGGATCCTATTTCACACACATACGCGATCTAGTGTGTGTTTTCTGTCATACAGATTCTGCTGAATGCTACAACAAATAAATTAAAACAAATTGCAAATAATGAATGTAAAACAGACTAATTTTATAGCAACAATGTCAGGCTACTACCTTGTTCAGGAATGCATCCATCAATATCCACATAAAAGAAATCGTATTCCATTCATCTGCAGCTGGTAAATAATCATGCTCTGTGTCGCGTGTCTTACAACTGTCTAGTTTGCGAAAAAGTAACACATCGTTTCACGTCTTTCGTTGGTGAAAACCAGATAAACCTCTCATTGGTCTCCCAAGATAGCACACCTGGCAACTAATTGTATGATGTCCACTATTCTAAGTAATTTAGTTAACCAATAATGAACAATCAATCAATGAGCGCAAGGGTGGTTAATTCTTTGAAGGGAGGATGTTGTTTTTGCACTCACTCTTTACGACAGGGTGTAGTCATCTACACACACTGCCTTTTGACAAATCCGCTAGGAGATAAAAGTAATTAATCAATCAGTGTGTTATCGGTTAATCCTTTGATCGATGTTTGTTTTTGCAACTCAGCTGATAAACCCTCTTGCATCACTTACATGCACATATTACATAACATACAATACATTTGCAATTACAGACCTTAATTTATAATGTTGAGTATTTACTCCAGACAGGAGAAATGCCACATGGGAACCTTTGTTGAGTAACCGAAGTGGTGTTACTACTAATTATATCTGTTATAAATTCGTTAATTGACCATCCAGAGAAGGATGACAAATAACACGTGTAGGTTCAAACGCGAGTTACAGCAAGGAAGATGTAATCTCTGTGTCGCATGCAGCCTGAAAACACTTATGGGCCGAAACTGTTTTGCAGATACCAACGGAATTTCGTTAAATAAGGAATACACACAGGTATTTGCTGTGTACTTGGGTAAATAGGTGAAATAAGGGGTTTTTACGTAAGAAAATTTTCAGATTTCTCTACCAAAGGCAAAGTCATCGTTTTTTGTTTACGAATTCAAATAAATCAACCGTGTGTTTTTGTTATCATAAATAATAAACCATTGTAGCTACCATAGCTACCAAAATTGACGTATGATATTTGCTATCACAGCTGAACCAACACTCAAAACTACCTATATGTAAAGCTTTGCAATCTTCCATACTGAAACAAATGGCTTGCTACGTGCCTGTAGACATCATATTTTCATGTAACATGATCAAATATCGATGTGAAAAACACAGAAATAGGATCAAATTGGATCAGTAACTATACCATCCAAGCATCCGAAAAGAACTACACTGCTGGGATATTTGGTTACGATCAGACAAGGAATACCATGGATATTTTTAAACAAATGGCATATGATGGGCATCCGGCCTCCTGACTGTTTAGGCGAAGAAATTGTGCTAATATGGACAGGAGCCCAGTTCCTTTGTCCGTCACGGTCGAAGGAGCGGGCGCTGACCAATTTGCGGTTTGGTTTCGTAATTAGACCGTTGACGAGAAACATTATTCGCTCCGCATCAGTGCCCCTTTAATGTCTTGATTCTACATAATGACTGCCCATGACTGTGAACATACCATGTGTAGATCTGCAGCTCGTTGGTTGGTGTGTTGCCACGGGAGAATTCACTGAGAGGATGATGCCGTCCAGTGCTGCAGAAGACTCTCAAGAGGAGGGGACATGTCTGGAATGAGAGCATTTCAATTCCTTACATTGGGAACAGGACATTTTGCAATAGTTGTTCAGAATAATTTACAAATGTAGAAAAATCAGGGGACATAAAATATTCTTTGGATACTCCTGAAGCTTTTCCTGTTGAAAAGAGGCAAAAGAATGTCACTAACTTTCCCCCAAAATGATCACACATTGAAACTCAGCTGGGGAGCTGTTAAGAGTCTTGTGCGTATACTGGAAATGACATGTACCATACATTACAGTATGGGTCATACTCATAGATAAACTCAGGTCCTAACTTGCCCCTTAAAATCTGTATCTAAACGGTATGTTCCATAAATTAAATTCTTAACCTGCTTTACCATATTTTTATCATTATTACACTATCCCCTCTGATGTCTTGATGGAATTTCCATACTGAAGTTGACTCCTAAAGACATGTCCATGACTCCATCTCAGAACACAAGGGAGTCATGATTACTCCTGAATTTTCATGTCTAGGGCAAACACTGTATACACACCTCAAATCTACTTAAAGTGAATACTGTATTTATACTGACGTGACAGATAATACACAAACAGTTCACAGACGTGCTGGCTAGTGGCCAGTTATCGCTAACACCTGGCTGTAGTGCTTGAGCAGACTGCTTGATTTTAACTCTAATAGCCTATCGCTATTGTGATGTGCTTGTGTGTGAAATACTACTGAAGTACAAGTCAAGCGGTCGTGCAAGCACTATAGACAGGTGTTGGTGATAACTGGTACATGATGATAACTGGTTGCTAGACGGTAACATAATGACCATGATAACTTCGGTAACAAAGAAAATAGACCCCATGTTACTACATGTTCACAACGACATTAACTTACAACCTTTTGATGGTATTTTAGTCAGCATAAAATAAAAGCATAGACACTGTAACTACCTGTGCAAAATTTCTGAAAACTCAAATTGCTGAATTTCTTAATAGTTTTCTCGCTAGTCCGTAGATCGGTTACACATAACCTGTGGCTGTGCATCCCTGTAGCAGTCAGTAAAATATCTTATTTCTTTGGAGTATGATTGTTGTTTGATAAACTGATTAAAACACAAAAGAATATGGCTCAAATGTATAATTAGTAAAATGCACTTCTCGAAAGACTTGTGATCAACGACGTGGACTTCACAGACTCTTCTATGAAGCCATATTATTGTTCCTATTTTAAACTACTTTATACCTATCATCTCCACAGTTGAACGAAAACTGGACATAATCCACCGTGTGGTGTCAATGCTTACGCCTACAAAATATCGTGGCATGAGATAACTAAAAATAAAGGTACTTTTTCTCGGTCTATCGGTTTCTCTGGCTCTTTGTTGTCCTCCACGACGAGGGATTCAACGGTTGCGTTAGATCTCATGCCTTCGCCAAACCGAAATGCCATATTGTCGAAGGGAAGTAACTCAAATGAAACATTTAGAACACACTCACAGGATCTTTGTTACACGAAGCGAAGGTTAAAATTCAACCAATCGGCGAACTGTGACGTATAGGCCCGATATGTTCCGAAGGTAGCGAGGCGGTGTAAAGCACATTCTCCACCTATGGGAAATGGATATTATGAGATGTAAGTTGCAGTGAATGAAACGATTGATGCTGTGTATGTTTTATGGATCGTTTGTCAAGCAACGCGTGAAATTTTCAGGCAGTTTGCGATACTCACAACTAAGTACTGTTGTCAAATCAAACGTATTGACCACTGACGCGAAAGCAAATTGGTCGTAATTTTCTCGGTGATTCCATGATCGTTACGGGATGCTCTCGCAAGATAAAAATTATTTTGCCTGCTTCGTGTTTTACGCTGCACGAGCAAAATTCCAGCGAAATAGCGATTTGAAACAGAACGCGTTTGGACTAGACCACCTATTCATGCATGATCTAGTGACTGGCGCTCTATATGTGCGTCTGTCAACTCAGTACAGTATGACGACCTGAAGTGCTCAACAATTTCACAGAACGAACCTGGTGGCCTTTTACGAGATCAATGGCTGCTGAAGATCAGTTCCAAACGGGATCTTCACATTTCAATGGTATGATTCGCCTAGCAGATAAAGAATGGAATGCACATATTTCTTATTTACATAAGGGACGGATTGTTTGGAGGTTTGCTCGAGGCATTGTAATATTTCAAATAATTTGATGGGGAAAACATTCCAGACCAGTTTAAATTTAAGGATCGCAAAGGCATGTTTAAAGTAAAGACTAGATCTAGATGCTACTAGATGCCAGTAAAGACTAGATCTAGATAGATAGGGCTTTGAATAATAAGACTTGCACATTTTCCAACGTATGAACTATAAGAATTTAAATGATAATTTCTGAAAATATCCAAACCACATTGTGCATTTAACAGACTGCACGACGTTCAACCACATCTAGACTTGCCCCTTAAAACCACAGGGGCTTGTATTGCTGAACATGATACGTCCTGGGGCCAACAAGCCTACACTGATATCCATACACATACACATATAAAGAAGGTGTATGGATATCAGTGTACGCTTGTTGGACCCAGGACGTATTATTTTCAGCAATACAAGCGCCTGTGCTTAAAACCACATATAACTACATCAGTTGGGTTAGTATGTATTCAGTACAGTTAGCCACTAAAACGTGAGCTCCAGTGGTGGAGTGTAACGAAATACACTGAGACTAAGTTTACTGAGACCAGGGAGAAACTCTCTATATAGGCTCCCTGCTGAGACTGGAGAGCGAGCTTCTTCCGCAAAGACTGCGTCAGGACAATCGGCTATTTTTTGTTGATATTGATACGGATGTCTCAAAGTGATATCTGATATCATATTGAATACAGAGCCCCTACTCTATGTGATGGCATTCAGAATACATACACCCAGCTTCAAAACTTGCAGGAATGACCGGACATGGAGGATCTTATTTCACGGGCGACAGTGTCCCCGATCACCGGTAACATTTCTCGTGGTCATTTTTCGATAAAATAGGTAATTTTCATTGGAAATAATTTGTCTGTGTTTTGTATGCATGGCGGGTCGCATATAATCAGGTACAAACTGTTAAAATATCGCAGTAATTACTCGAGTTGGGCCGTACATGAACGACTAAAAGTTAAAACACCAACACTGATGGCTGGGAGTTGTGGCGTGCTCCTGTAATCTAGCTACTTGGAGGCCTGGTGTGGGGACGGTTTGAGGGCGGGGGTTCTGTCCTCAGGCGTGCTATGTCGATCGGGTGTCCGCACTAAGCCCGGCATCAATATGGTGACATCGGAGGAGTCTGATATCACCAGGTTGTCTAAGGAGGGACGCATCGGCCCAGGGCAGAAATGCAGCAGGCAAAAGTCCCCGTGTCGCGCAGTAGTGGGATCGCACCCGTGAATAGGCGTCTGTGGATAGCCCGTCCAATAAAGTTGGACTCATACCTTTTTGATTTTTATTTTGGACGTACGTTCTTTGAAACATTGAAAACGAACATTTTTATCATGTATATTAAATATACGACATTATTATAAATTTCTTTCAACGTATTTGTAACTATTTTTGTAAGCAGTGAGTATAAACACCGCATGAAATAGACCAAAGCTGTATTTGATCGGGGAAATATATAATATTTTCGAAACAATATTTTAGATGCAGATCTGATCTTTATTACTTAAACGGAACCTTTATATGTGTGTTTGTGCTTCAAATACTGACAAAATGAACTGACTGCTAATTTAAGTATACATAAAATTTGTTTTGACAAATATTGTTCTGGAATATGTCTTTATACGGGATATTTTCGGCATTATGCCCCTAAATTCAAACGCAAAACATGTCTGTTTACACAGAATTGGATGCATTGACTATTTATTTGAATCACCTCGAAATATCAATTAATCACGATCTAAACATTTTGTGTTGTTGATTAGAGCTTTGTTACGTCTTAGCAGAAACCATATATGGTCTCGGATCTTAGTATTTTCCCTGGAAATACTCTCGAGGTCCTCGCTACATTCCTCGAGTTTTCTATCTGTATTGCATGTATTGTTGAATTTTGTAACCTATACCTGCATATAGTTTCCCCACAGTACTTGATGAATCGGTTTTTGAAAGGAAGATTGATTGCTGAGCTATGTAACGTCTGATTAACCAATCAGAAACGACAACTTTCGAAAACTAAGGTAGATTTAATGTATTCAAGGAAACTTAGTTCAAACGTCTTTAGAAAATGGACATGACTTTCGTCTTATGCCACTTTTAGCAATATACCAGCAATATCGCGGCAGGGGACACCAGAAATGTTCTTCGCACATCGTACCCATGTGGGAGTTCGAACCCGTATCTTCGGCGTGACGAACGAACGCTTTAATCACTAGAATACCCCACCGCTCCAGGAAATTAAGGATAAAACACCGAAAAAGGAACTCAACACATAGTTCTACACCACTCTGAGGAATATTCCAGCTATATGGAGGAGGTCTGTAAATAATCAAGTTTGTACAATCCAGTGGTCAAGAGCATGAGCATCGATCTGTTCCTGGGATGCGATGACACGTGTCAGCCATGTCAGCTAGCCTGACCACGCGTTCTCGTTAATCGCCTCTTACGACAATATGGGTTACTGAAACTTGATATCAATTCTAACCCGGAACCTCACGGGTGTCGACACAATGTTTCCGGCATTTTGCGTCTTTTTGATTTTGACATATGTTACAGAACCCTCTCTACATTAAGACTGCCGAATAATTGATGCCGAACTGTTATTATATATCTGAAGATAAGAAGTTAAGATCTTTGACGTTATGCCCAAAATATTGTCAGTCATAGATATTAGAAATGGGGTATTTCGGGCTAGCTTTGATGCAATACACGAGGAAACCTGTAGTAATTGGGTTAATTCAAGGAAGAGTGTTGCATTTATATCAAAACCTATAAGCTCAGCTATAAAGATAGAAAACAAAGAGAAAAAAAATCTTAACACGTTTCAATTTAAGACTGGGAATGAAAGTATTGAATGTTACGATTGAGTGCAAAATCATTACATAGACAAGGCAGCATTTACTGTGATAACCATGGTAGTGAAAACTAAATTTGGTTTGCTGAAATATATGTAATAGACTTCGTGTTGATCACGAAATATCAAGCACATCTGCCTGTTCTATGCGGTGAGGTAGCCTAGCAGTGAAAGTGTTCGCTTGTAATACCGAAGATCCGGGTTCGAGTCTCCACATGGGTACAATGTTTGAAGTCCATTTCTGTGCCTGGAATATTGCTAATAGCGGCGTAAAACCAAACTCACTCACTCAGAATGAAGCTATATTCTTCGTGGTTTTCGTCACTTTATGAAGCAACAAGACTATACTCTAAAACTTCGTGTCCCTCAAATGAGAAGAGCTTAATGCACGTTGGAATATACCTGAGTTAGATATTGTTGGTAGAATATGAAGATATACCCTTTAAAAAAAGAATCTGAGTCTTCAATTTGGATAGGAAGTGTAAACGTTAACAAACGTTTCCAGGACAGACATCTTCAGAACGCACCACCATTTCTCTTTATTACCACCCCTAAACACAACGCATGATATGCACGTGCACATGATATGCAGTAGCCCCATACACGAGCATGGGGTCCCATTTTTTATTTTTACGTTTTTTCCACTTAGAACATGAATTTTGACACTCATATTGCATCAAACATTTGATAGTGTTTGTTTCTAGTAATTGGTTTTAAAATGAAAATCGTATACATGCAAATTACATGCCATTCACCAGTCATCTGTCAAAAGCGACTACATTCCAAGTAACTATGGTTGTAAGGAAGTGCAAATGATGATGCGCTCTCAAAACATTCAATAATATCATATCAACATTGATTGACTCCGATAAATCTCCTAAATATTTTTAATCGTAAATAAATAAAAATGAAGATCCCCTACTTTTTTGGAAGAGAATAGTTTAGAGTTCTTAACGTCTGTTTGCCATTGTTGAATATCTACGTCGATGATACATTGTTTTGTTTCTGACAGAAGGAGTGGTCTATTGCCGAAATCTTGCATGGTCTAAGTGTAGCCAAATCCATACTGAGATGAAATCTGTCTAATTGTTGAAGCCCATGATGTACGGTTTGCACGGTCCAGTCATTGTAATATTATAGTGTCTACTTCAGGACAGCCCAGTCCAAATATTTCTACAGACCAAAAACTATGTAGCCAGGCTATATGTTATTTAATTATTATTATTCAATCTGCAATCCTGATCTTCATCACTACCGCAGAGTACATTGCTTTGTCAGCTACCTTGTTCCTCTTTGTCACTTCCATTAATTACTGTATATGACATTTATGGTCTTTATTGGTCATCCCCCTGTCTGTGTCTGTCATCACATCAACTGTAGAAGGAAGTGCTATTAGTTTCTCTATCTGTCCAGTGTTGAATTTTTGCCTGTCTATAGTTATTAAAAACTATATATATGTATGCTCACATCCATACTGCACGTGAGATGCGAGTGTGGAGACCGGCATTCCGACTGTCTGTGTAGGGACGACCGCGAGCAGGATTGTGCCGCTCGCAGGAAAGGCCCAGGGGTTAAGCTGGAAGTCCGCTCACCTCATTCATGTATACTTGTTTGTCCTGTCTTGTGAAACCAACTGAAGACGTTTGAACACCTACACTATGCCTTCGTCTTCATCAACATATTCATTTGTCTTCGTCAACGTAATGTTCATCTAATACCGAACTAATTCCCAACAACCACATCCCCGTTAACAACTGGTGGAGAATCCGGGTAGAGTAACTTGTTAGCTTACTCCGGATCTTGAAACCTCTCTATGTGCCTACCATTAACATCATGTATCAAGGATGATTCCTCAAGTTCTACGTCAAAACGAAGAGATTGAAAGCGAACATGGCCATGGATCCTCAACACTGCCATCTTGAATGGAGCATCATACAGCAACCACCTAATGGACAACCTACAAGTTAAGGATGGAACAGCAAGATATGACAGACCAAGAAAGTAGTTGCGTCTCTCCCATAGAGAATCTTATCACAGCCATCAGCATGGAGATCGTGTATTCATCCAGAAGCCACCTTATGAACATCTTCAACATTGACATTGTGTACAAGACAGCTCATCAGGACTTACTTGTCTGTGTTGCCTTCAAAGGACTCAGTACAATACGTTTTATGTACTCGTTATTGTTGATACGTGCAACCAGGTATGTTTGATCATAGACCAGTACATTACTACCTTCCTATGTCTATACCATGTTGTATTTCGTGCATGTGAACATTGATTACTTATATAGATACAGAATGAAGTCAGAATAGAAATATTCTTTTGTCCAGATACCCATAACCACATTTTTATCATGTGTCAATATTAAGGCATTAATAGCAAAGCAATATTCAGAATTTTAGAACTTTGAAGTCAGAGTAGGGTTGTTAATAACACTTCTTTATTGGCCATAGCACCCACAATATGTGGGCAAGCTCTGTCGACGACACAGGATTAGCCACCATTGTAGGAGTATTGTTTCTTTTATTGGGCATAGCACCCACACTATATGGGCAAGCTCCGTCACAGACACTGGAAGAGCACCCATCATACTTAAAAGGGCCACAGTACCCACAAGTACCGTCTGAGTCGTGCGGTAAAGTTAGACTCCTGGTTTGAAATTTCTTAATCTGAAATATTTGCTGAGATGTTTAATGCATATTTTTATGACGCTAATTATTATCATTATTTGGTACTGAGCATCACCACAAAGCCAGACTCCAGATTTGAATATCATGCTCAGACTTTGAAATATTTCTTGAAACTGTCCGAAGTAGCCAATACCAGAATGTGAAATGTACATTGCAATGATCCTATGATTATTTTTCTGGTGTCAGATTGACAAGATGATCACTCTCTTACCGTCGATGCATAGATATACTTGCTGCACGGGATGTCAATGACATCAAGAATCACTTTACAGTGATTATGCACTGATTCGCACTGTTGGTAGTTACAAAGCTTCACTCCCATCAGTTTGGACTCAATATTTAAGCTTGGGGTCCAAGCTTTACGGAACAGAGGGAAGTTGTTATAGTGTCTACTATTTCTACAGACCAAAAACTATGTAGCCAGGCTATATGTTGTTTAGTTATTATTATTCAATCTGCAATCCTGATCTTCATCACTACCGCAGAGTACATTGCTTTGCCAGCTACCTTGTTCCTCTTTGTCACTTCCATTAATTACTGTATATGACATTTATGGTCTTTATTGGTCATCCCCCTTGTCTGTGTCTGTCACCACATCAACTGTAGAAGGAAGTGCTATTAGTTTCTCTATCTGTTCCTCATTGTTGAATCTTTGCCTGTCTATTGTTATTAAAAACTATATACATGTATACTCAGATCCATACTGCACGTGAGATGCGAGAGTGGAGACCGGCATTTCGACTGTCTGCCGCTCGCAGGAAAGGCCCTGGGGTTGAGCTGGAAGTCCGCTCACCTCATTCATGTATACTTGTTTGTCATGTCTTGTGAAACCAACTAAAGAAGTTTGAACAACTAAACTATGCCTTCGTCTTCATCAACATATTCGTTTGTCTTCGTCAACGTAATGTTCATCTAATACCGAACAAATTCCCAACAACCACATCCCCGTTGACAGTAACATCATATAGGTCTGGGACGCCTTTCACGAGGCAGCCTTTACTAAGGTTACCTTTAGCTCCCATTCTTTAACACTGCACTAAGGTTACCTCAGTGACTTACGATCACCTTAGTGTTTCGTGAAAGTAGACCCAGCTTTGGTAGTCGGTAAAAGAAGTTGGTAGTACGTGTTAAGTTCATTACATGTGTGACGAAAACAGTATTTCTTGCACAGTATCCAAGAACGGCAGCACTTTACGCTTTTTAAGTGCATAATTATGTTTTTTGTTTCAGTTGAACTTTTCTATGCGCCAAACATGTTGAAAACTCCAGATTTCACATCCGTATCTCAAAATTTGCAAAACCATTTTGTTGAATGTTTACAGCTTCACTGATTTGCAGCCCACCGCTCATAAAATGTAGTAAATTATCTGACACACTTTCTCCACTTGCTGAGGTTAACTTTTTGCTGTTCGAGTCCATGCTTCTTTGGATGTAAAGGTCTGTCCGAGATATGTAACAAGTTTAATCTGCGATCCTTTATAAAACCATCAAAGGTACGCAGTCTAGACTACCAGTGGTCTGTCATCCATTTTTTTGTGTAAGTCGCGTTGGCTGAGCGGGCTAGGCGACTGACTTTGTGTGCTGGCGATGAGGCGCCTGACTCTGAGGATGCGGGTTCGAATCCCGGATAAGTCCCAACCAAAAATGTACTAGAATTTGTACTTTACTAAGAAAGTTTAATCTCAGATACGACATGTATTGCGTGACCTTGTCCACTATTTGAAACACAAGTAAAACGATCAGAATGAAGATTTTATGGATATCAACTTCTTAATATATGAGAGCACAACGTTTCGGAGTTACTGCTTACTCCTTCATCGGGTGATTGAGAATGGGGTACAGAGCAAAACAATAACAAAGTAACAAGTGGAATGAATTAACGAAAGCTGGAAGCCAGTATAAACAAGCACTGATAGGAAGCCGACAGTTATGATAACAATGATGGAAGCCAATGGTAATACATTACAGATGATAGGATATGTTTACATAACACAGATAGGGGATAAGGACGATGTACATGATTGGGGATAAGGATGGAAGCCAATGGTGATACAGTACGCATGATTGGATGATGTTTACATAACACAGGATTGGGGACATGATTTACATGAGGGTTGATGAGCATGAGTGAGTGAGTGAGTGAGTTTAGTTTTACGCCGCACTCAGCAATATTCCAGCTATATGGCGGCGGTCTGTAAATAATCGAGTCTGGACCAGACAATCCAGTGATCAACAACATGAGCATCGATCTGCGCAATTGGGAACCGATGACATGTGTCAACCAAGTCAGCGAGTCTGACCATCCGATCCCGTTAGTCGCTTGATGAGCATGATTACATGAGGGTTGATGATGTACGAACACAAGTTGATAAGGATGTACACGGGTAGATTGGCTATACATGAATTACATAGATAGAATGTACACGGGTAGATGAGATTAATTTATCAATAAGTCCCAAAACGATCACCTTGAATTCTCCCACTGACAGTTGTAGAATGAATGAGACATACATTTATCACCCAAAACTGTGTTCCCCAGGAGTTATTGTTTGTCTGAGATCAAACGATATTTCCTAGGACAGTAGATATTGCACAGTCCCCTGACAAAGCCATGATGTCATGGACGTGATGACATCACACGCTGTGATATCGCTGCACTGCAAGTCTAATGACAGTACCATGTTCAGTGTCGAACGTTTTTCATGGAAAACTAATTGAGACTGATTTTGTGATGATGAACAGAATCGACGTCGACGTTTTGTGAGATATATAGAGAATCTCACCATAACGTCTTCTGATATCTAACATATCAACACTCGATGATAAACGTAGAAATACCCCCGCAAGCCTAGGATATTTGGAACTTAATCAACTCGTGCTGATATACATGTATTTGATATCAAAAGACACTAGGGTGATTTTCTCTATGTGTCTAACAAACGTCAACCGAAGTATAGACCTCTGGGGCTCTGTTGTTCCTAATCATGTGTAATTCACCAGTGTCATACCACTCACCCCTATGAGATAATCAGCACTGTCATAAATAATACAATCATCACTCAAACGTTCTAGAATTAAAAGTCACTGTGAGTATAATGTCAGAATCATACCAAGATTTAATCTCATAAAGGCATTAATCAAATATACTTAAACGGTCAACTTGGTTCCAATATAATACTCGGAATATTTTGGTGAAACATACAGCACTCCAGTCACAATATTTCTGTAATAACCAAATACTTTCTTATCAAGCAGTATGTAGACAGCATCTTTAATATGTGAGAATATTCTTGTACAACATAAACGTTATTCAACATACACACCAATTCCTCCAGTTTTTAGTCTTTAGTGTGTCCGAGAGAAATGTACTGTACGAGGGGATATAAAAAATCTAATTATCTCCATGAATGTATTGAGAAATTGTTGTAAATTTAAAGGTAACATCAGTGATCCTTATCTGCTTAATGGAGCAGAAACTACTTCAGAATATTCCACCTTGTGCGAGTTGATCCAAAACACGAGTAGCCCCAAGATTGCAGAAACTTGCGTTATGCAATTTCATCAAGTGGCCTGTTGGTTTTCCATGCAATTAGGGGGTCTATTGCACAAGGTCAAGAAATGTTGGGAGAAATATGTCCCTCCGGATGGTGATTATGTAGAGAGGTCTATAATACAATAAATCCAAATAAAGTTTCTTCTCCGAATACGTCTTGGAGATACTTAAAACTTTTTGATATCTCGTCGTAGTCTCGTAAAGAATACTGCCATATTTCACATAACATTACCACCGAGTGTCGTGATAATACATGTTAGTAGTGTTAATCCTCTGGCGTTTGGGAGATTTGCAGTTTCAAGTGAAGACAGTACAGGAGTACAAAAGACCAAAGAAGCGGGACTTGCTGTAGATAGGAGGCAACGAAACAATTTACCACAGGAATGTGTTCCGCAAAATTTACTGATGCCCCAGAAAAGACCACAACATCTAATATGTCGTTGTTTGGTCTCATATTATTGCAGATTCTGAGCAACTCTTGCTGGTTTTGCCTCCCCTCCTTAAAGCCTTCTTACAATATGGAGGTGTTTCTTTCAGTTGTTTCAACAATGAACAAGAGGCAAACAGCATGTCTGAACCAAATCGAATCTTTCCACATTGCTTCAGGGGTACATATAGGCCAGTTTGATACTCTCTGCAGAGATTTTGTGTTGTGGTTGTCACTTTCTCCATCCTGAACTGACGTGCAGGTCAAGTAACGTTTATTATCTTACAGGAAGAAATAACAAGAACAACCTCCACATAAATATCCTAAAACTCCCATGGCCTTTTGGCATTATCACGTAGACGGGTTCAAGGGGCTCAGTCATACGAATTCCTCAAATGTGTCATTAAGTGTCATAATTTCGTGTGTAATTATCTCAATAATACTTTGAAACTTATTTCAGAATGCACCCCTAACAATTACAAACTGAACGTCTACTAAAAAGCTTCTTTTCTTATCCACCAAGAAGCCTGGTCATATACAGCCTCAAAGCCGACGCTTTTAGTTAGCTCAGTCGATGCTTTATTTTCTTCCTGGACATAAAGATGAACCTCTTCCATATGCTTTAGACACAAAGCAGCAAGGTAAGAAATGATCACCTGGCCATACCCCTTCCGCCTATGTTCCTTCATTACATGGAGGAAACCTATATACCCATAATGGTAAGCCAGGGCGTATCCTACCAGGGAACCTTCCCTGTTGTACAGGCAACACGACGGTTGTTTCATGATGAGTTCTTTTACGTATGACTCACTGTGTATACCTTGACTGTAAGGCCAAATTGAACTGACGAGAATGGCTTGTTCGGGAATAAGACTTCTCATACTGAATCCGTTTGGAATAGACCTGCAACATGAAACAAGAAACAAATCCTAGCATACACATCCTGGCTACACAGAAAGAAATAACAATCGCCCGTGTAACGAAGCATCCCACATAAAGAAAAATATGGAAAGAAATGTGATCGTTATCAATTTGGATAATGTTGCTTCCACGTTAAATCTTAATACACATCGCTACTCACAGGATACCTGCCTTACAATGCATTGTAGAAAGGTGACGCAGTTAAAGATATTCTTTGCCTTCTTTTCAGAAATGAAACCCGTCAAATCTCAAACTTGATGAAGCCAACACATAACAAAAGGGTTTTCTGAAGAAACACCATCTCACGGACGAAGGTGTATATTTCTTACTGGCACAATATTATGTGTAGGAGAAACCACAACTACGAGGGTTCACAATGTCTTGTAAACCCGAGCAGGAATGGTTTCCCCAAGTTGTGAACGGTTTTTGTGTAAAATATCTTTTAAAATAATTTATAACATCGATATCACTTGGCCCCGGTGCTTTATAATAGATCTCCATGGGGTACACGGTATCGCGAGTGCGTTGATATCACATGGCCGTAATCTGGCCGATTTTCATGAAAAGTTCGTGCATTCCATGTATTGCACGTGCGTTGCCCGCAGTACCCATTTTGTGAGGAACAAATGGTTCATGCTGACGAACGATCGCATGCTTCACGGTGATTCTCCATAGCCTAGTGGATAAAACCGGAAAGCTAGACTGCAAAGGGTTGAAGGTTCGAAACCAGGTTTCGCCACAATATATTGGAAGTTTCCAATAACGTGATATTTCACGATCAGTGATAGCAAGACAAAGTTATACGCACCGTATACGCAAGCTAGGTTGACGAAAGTGATGCCTTTTATGTTCAGGAAAAAGATCAGATGAAAATTTGTTATAAAATGTTTGAATTGATTAATTTTTTATGTGCTGAAAAGTCTGTTACCACAAAAATGGTGGCAGGTCAAATGAACATGCCTCGTGACTCACCTGAGCTTCAACGTCTTTTCTGTGACTTTCATGTCAAAGTACAATTCCATGTGGAGATTCCTGTGGTGTTTCTGCATGACATCAACAACGACTGGCATTTCGTAAGGATATACACCTGAAGAATGTTTCATGTCAACTTAAACAAAGACAACAGCTGAAACGTGAAGTCTAGCTTGTAGTTTAAGGTTCAACTACCATATCCTTGTGGATGCCTTCATTTTACCTCGAATATCAGACCAAACTCCATGATTCCATTATCTTCGGTTTTTATTATATATGTTACAGACAGAGTGTGTAATCAGTCAGTTCATGAAATGACTGTTTGCACACCTTTGATGATAGCTCGTGGGAGTCTAATTGAAGTTAGTCCAACTCGAGCACTGGTTCCAAACATTGCGGCATATGTACTACACTGAATACCTTAATGATGAGCCGTATTTTTGGAGAACTGCAGAAATCCTTAATACCCACTGGCCCATCTTGAGAGTTATCATCTGCCATCCAGGCAACAAGCATGTCCTTTATGTCGCCACTGGCCCTTTCAACCCTGGCTCTGCGGATGTCTAGACTTACCTTGCACTAGCGTCAAAGTTATCCAAATCTCCTTCATTTCTTCGATTACCTTGGCAGTAAACTCGAAACCGTTGTCAGGTGGGAGGACAAGTGCGCCTATGAGGAAAATGGCAACGCCGCTTCTCCTGCCCAGTTGTTGATGAGAAGGGATGAAGGATGCAGAATTTGCTCAGATGGTCTTGACATACCATAATCCACTTCGAACTACCATGACTCATGGACTGCAAGTCAACGAGGTCAACTTGTCCCCGGGATGCAAATTCACTGGTAAGAATAGATTTGACTACCGCGCCCTTGGTCATCGGTCTCTTTCTCTTTTTGTGGCACTCTTGGCTCATTGATTTTAAAAAGCTCAACTCTGCCACGCAAGATATTGGCATGTTCAATTCTCAGTTGTTTCATCATTCTATCTCGACCCTGTGAACTCATTGTAAAATGAAGCTAATTAGGACGTTTTCATAACTACATATTCTTACCACTTATGAATTTTCTCCGGGGAAGAATAATATTAATCTAAGCAGGATGTTTTCATAACATTACAAAAAACTATTTAAAAAAATATACGAGAAGCAGTATCACCAACGAACCATTTCAGTCAGATAATGTAACTCCCAGGGCCAAATTTCAGTCATTTCATGAAATGACTGATTACTCAGTCTGACAGTAACATATACACAAGTGATTATCTGGGACGTTTGTACCATGCATTTTTCTACATTAAAATAGCGAGACAGGTTAAAACATAAATTACATAAAAGTCATAAAATAACACATTATCACGCAATCTGATTTCACCTCCAAACCCAATTCTTGATGACCAGTCTATGATGTTGGGCATCTGAAGCAGAATCCCCAGCGCGTCACAGTCTGTAGCGTAAACAAGGGTTTCCAAACGCAGGTGGTTGAGGTACTGTAACAAACATGTATTGGGTACCTTGGGTACTTCCTCTTAATGTGTAAAGTTCATCCTACAATAATTTGGACATCATTTATGTTGTCAGCACCCGTCAGAACTGCTGTATGGATTTCGGGTTAGTAAGGTAACAGATGTATTTAATGAATGTTTCAAGACTAGTTAACTGATGTATGGATATCGGGTTAGTAAGGTAACAGATTTATTTAACGAATAAGTAGTTTCAAGACTACTTATGTTAGTTCTGATCCGAGAATGTCACATAGTTAGAACAACAGTGAATTGTCAGGTGTGAATGGAAAACAACAGAAGTACAGTGTATATATCTGTTGTATTTCCCATGTGACGTCATCCTTAAGTGTATATAGCCTCTTTGGGAAACAATTTATTTCTTTGATCCGTGCGGCTTTGTGAGAAAATGCTGTATCAAAGTTACAATAACATGTCTATCTTTAGAGATTCAGGACGGTTTTTGAAACTTAAAGAAACATTCACCTGAAGTTTACTGCTTTATTTCCGTACTGATAAAACGTGTGAAAATGTTTGGGTTACGTCATCGAGAGAAGATATAGGCGTTTTCACACTCGTCTTGAGGACCTATGTCTTTGTGCTCAGATTGGCACATTTGGCCCAGACGTTTTTTCTCTATTAAATTTGAATAGCCCTTTCTCTTCCACCCACCTGAACAAGAAAAAGAGACCAGTGACAATGCCCCATCTGTTCCATAATATTGTATTAGGCTCCGTCCGTCCGTCTGTCTGTCCGTACGTATGTACGTACGAAATGGAATATCTTAAGAACCATTTACTAGATTCTTTTCATATATGATACCTAGGTTCACCATACTCAACACCAGGCTTATTCTAGGGAAGATGCAGTAAGTAAGCACACACTTTTGACACCGATAAATTGTTTGAAACAAATTATTAAATTATTTTTATATGTGTATATAAATCTAATTCAACCATGATCAGATGTATATTAAATATGTACAGGTTGCTTCGTCTTACTATATGATTTTAATCTTTTTCCATGTCCATGTCAAATATATATATATATATATATATATGATGTAGTATTTTGTAGATATAAACGTATTATACATAAACATGTTATAAGTAATATATATAGGGGCATATATATATATATATATATATATATATATATATATATATATATATATATATATATATATATATATATATATATATATATATATATATATATTACTTATAACATGTTTATGTATAATACATTTAAATCTAGAAAATACTACATCAAACTATAAAATACGTGCTGTAACTGAATTAGGTGTGAGTGGCAATATGGCCAATTATGAAGTGTGATAAAGTTCGTGAGGCATGGCTGTTTTGTTTTAGGCATTACTGTGAAGATTCAGTAAATCCAATTTACTGAATTGCATTTTACGTCAACAAAAGACGTAAAATGTAAGAAGAATACGTTTAATGACAAACATGTCCGAACAAGTAATGATTATCATCACCTTGACATATCATCACACTAGCAAGTTTTTGTGACAGTCAACAACTGTGACAACAAAGCGTGGTAATACACTTGGTCGAGCTAGTAAATACATATTTGGCGATCATGTTAAACATCATACAAACAATGTTATCTCAACAAACGACTATACAGGTCACTTGCATTTACCTTAGCTGAAACGGTATTGGCACGAACAACCAATGCTCTGTAATCTGGCCAGCGGTCCACTATGAAGTCATAGTCAGTTATCACCGATCGCAGTTTTGAAAGTATTTCACCTCGAATCTGTCGAACAAGGCAATACTGATCATGGAAATAAACAATATCTGCAATATGTAGAACCTGTATTGAACTCAATGTAATAACAAGTTTTATGAGAAATATCACCGTTTAATAGCCAATATTGACGATGATGAGAAAACTTGATCCATCCCATGCAACGATGGAAATCAATACATTCAACCATCACGTGTTCATTGGAAAGAATCATCACAAGGGATACAGTATGGCGGTTCCACATCTTGCAAAACATTATCAGTGAAAGTTCATATAGTAGTGGTGGCAGCAGAGGACCTTGCAGCAGAATATGACTCTCCCGAAGAAGCATGGAATATGACCGGTTTCATATGGAATGTCACCGCTACGTTAATTTTCAGTTGTTGTATCCTTTAGTCATCTTCAAAGACAGGACATAATTTGGAAGATGCAGCGTGGGTGCTGTGGTAGTTGACACACATGACAGACCCATATGTGTACTCCGAATCTGTCATGAGCGCCGCTATAACTCGAACAAAATCTTATTTTCCCATGTCTAAATACATGTAATACGATTATAAAAACGGAGCTGATTTGATGCGCATGCTTCCACTCCAATCTTAGCCAGAACCGTCTTTAATAGATTTGGTGATCAGTTGTTGGATGATAACATGTAAACAAGATCCGAAGATCCTTGTGTTATTGTAAGATAACGCCTTGCTCTCATAGTCCTATTGGCAAGTTTTACCATTCAACAGCATAGTGAGTGAGTGAGTTTAGTTTTACGCCGCACTCAGCAATATTCCAGCTATATGGCACCGTACAACAGTATAATGTATCTCAGGTTACAATGCGTTATCAACAGCAACGTATTCTCTGTTGACATAGAGGAGGTGTATGCTATTGTGTTTCGTGTTTTCCGGACATAATGAGATGGAGATGACAGTTGAATATGTGACATCTCTATATATATCAACATTGTAAATGTTGGATTTTAAGTATTAGTAATACTCTTAGAAAAGAGAAAACAGAAACTTGACATGCTGTTTTGGAGCGTATTTGCCGAGTGCATATAGTTGATTCAAACATGACATCATTACTCAATTACAGTAAACTTTACAAATTTCCAAAAGATTATCATGAAAGCGTTTGGTTAAACCACAGAGGGCTACTAAAGCCATTTGTCAGAGAAAAATGTCCAAGAAGAAAGGAGATGCCGAATGATATGTTGAGGAATGTTTTCATACTCTTGCTGAAGTGCTGAGTGCAGTTCGTGTAGTGTCGGAATGCGGTGGCACGATCATCGATCAAGAGTGCCCCATAGATGTGCAATGGGGGACAAATCAGCTTATCGAGCGAGAGTCAATGGTACCACCTGAACGTTATTTTGCTAGAGGAAACCCTGGCAAATACGTGTAACGAGAAGTCGAGCATTGTCATGCTGGAAAGATCCACCGTTTACGTTGAAGGAGGGATCGACTTCACGTTCAATGCCCCCGCTATGTGCACAACAGCTGTTCGGCCATTATATTGGATACCTGCCCACACCATGACACTTCCACCTCCGAATCTAACTACCTGTTGTACACAGTTATTGGCGTCCGACGTCTGTATACACGCGACTGTCCATCAGCACGCCTGAGAAAATCTGGAAACAAATTTGTCCAGTATCTTGCTCACGAACATCTCACTCGTTGTCAGCAGCATTGTAGACGTTCAGCCCGGTGAACTTTCGGTTGTTGTGGATGTTGCGATCGTGGGGAGCGAACAAAAACGTCTCAAACGGATGTAGCTATCCTGCGCGACGGTGGATTCTCAAAGTCGACCAGACCTGGGTATTTTCATTAACACCGCCAATGTTCTTGTATTGGGTCTATGGTCCAGGATGGAGATAGTGAGTCTGGACACGCCGAAGTGCCTTACCACCTCATGTTGCGATGCGTTGTGTTATTGCGCTTCTGTCAGTCTTCTGTCATCTAGAGTGGCTTCACGCAAGCATTGCATGTGGAGTAAAGCATTTTAGCGATTCACTACAAACGTGAGTGTAACGTTTATTTTGGAAGAGTATATAAAAATTAAACGTTTGCGTCGGTGAGGATTTTACTCGTGATTTACTCACATGATTTGCCTTTGGGATGTTTTGTAGAGATCTTGATAGAGAAGGGAGCTGTTCGTTGTTCAGGTAGATAGCCATCGCTAATATGTTTAAATGAGGCTCTCAGATGTTACAATATTCATCGTTATTTTATTCATACATATTCACACCTAGCAGAATAGACAATGTATGAAGATGAAGCAGGCAATATACCATGCTGACGTGTAAAGTCATCTTGCGAATATTATGTGCATATTGATCATCCAAAGAATACGAAATGCTGAGATATTCATTTTTCCATTTGGCATTTATGAAACATCCTTATTCATTCGAGACCAACATTGGACCATATGAAAGAGTTTTGTATACATTTCGCACATAGCACATAGTTCACATGCACAAAATGCATTATGGTATTGACATAAGAAGGTAGTAATGTACTGGCCAATGATCATACATATCTCGATGCACTTATCTATCAGGAACAACACATTGTATATCCTGAATTGAGTCCATTTAAGAACATACAGGTAAGTAAGTCCTGATGAGCTGTTTTGTACACAATGTCCATCTTGAAGATGTCTGTGAGGTGGTTTCTGTATGAATACACGATCTCCATGTTGTTGTGATAAGATCTCTAGCAGAGACACATGTCCTTGCTTGGTCTGTGGTATCTCGCTGTTTCATCCTTGACTGGTAGGTTGTCCATTACGTGGTTGCTGTATAATGGCGTTGACGATGCATGTGCTTGCAATCTCTACATGTAGACGTAGAACTTGGGGAATCATCCTTTATACATATTGTTAATGGTAGGGATAAAGAGTGTTTTCAAGATCGGAAGTAAGTCAAAGAGTTACTCCAGCCGGATGCTGACACCAGGTGTCAACGTGTGGTGTGGTCGACTGGGGAATAAGCTCTTAATTAAAACGAACAGTACGTTGACAAAGAGGAACAGGGTGGTTGACAAGGCAATGTTCAGTATAGTTTAATAGAATAGCCACGGGAATATTGAATACAAGCCGTCACTTTTACAACTTATTCCACTTCCATGGCACGGCAGATTACGGAATGGTAATATACTGTGTCAAAAAAGAAACTTCACATTCTTTCTTCAGGGCACTATAAAAGAAGAAGAGATAGTTAAATTATTATTATTTCATTGCTGAGATCTGTGTGATGTACTCGATTAGTTCCATCAGTCCCATTAGGCTACACAGCTGTTCCAAAATATGGGTATACAGAATGCCAAGTATCAAGAATAAAAATTCGAAATTACTCACTTCAATACTGTGCATGGCCGCCCCGCGCATTCACCACTGCCGAACACCGCCTCCTCATCGACTGCCTGATGCTTGTGAACACGTGGTTGGGGATTCTGCGCCATTGCTCTTGCAAGGCAGCGCCAAGTTCCTGCAAATTCTGCAGTTGGTTCCTAAGATCACGAAGCTTTCTCCAATGTGCATCCCAAACGTGCTCTATTGGATTAAGGTCAGGGGACCCCGATGGCCAGTCTATGACGTTGATTCCAGCGTTTTGAAGGAAATTTCGTGTCAACATCGCGGTATGCGGCTGAGCATTATCATGCTGGAACTGTAGACCTGGGCCATGAACCGCCATGAAAGGCACGAGTTCAGGGGTGAGCGCCTGGTCGCGGTAAGCAGTAGCTGTGAGGTTTCCACCCGATGACCAGAAGTCGTTAACGGTTGTTTTCACATACAGAAAGCACCCCACACCATGCAACTTACGCCCTCGAATCTGTCGACTTCCTGCACACAAGATTGGGCATACCGTTCGCGACGTCGTCTCCAGACTCTATGCCGCCGCCCGCGAATTCATCGCTAAAGACAACTCGATTCCAGTCTCTCTGGCGCCATCGGAGGTGACGTTGGACCCACAGCAAACGTTGACGTTGATCAAACGGCGTCGACATTGGGTTTGAGTGGGTTTTGCTAACGTTTTTCTAGAGTCGAAAGACAGGAATCCCATTTCGGACACACAGATATACCATCAGAGAAAAATATTCATTATTTTCAAAATTACATTTTGTAAAGTTTCTTTTTTGAAAATATCATCATTGCATGTAGAAAGCTACAGCCGTTTTGAGATATAAGTGAATGTCTCTATTTCCTCCAGAATTTAAGTGGGAAAATTTGCGATGTCCCTGAAGTTAGTCAGATCAAGTACATGACGTGTGTGCATAAATACAAATGTGATTCCAAGTCACACAAGATGTGTATGTAAATATTCGATATCACATATGTACACAAATGACAACAGCAAATGTAAAGAGGGGATATCTAATACATTTTTTCAGATGGAGGACATATTTACAGAGTAATAATGAGATAGTTTCACCAGGAATTGGGATTATAATTCCAGATAATATGTATGCTGAACATCAAACTAGTGCAATCATATCATTTTCATCTAAAACGTTAATTTGAACATGCTTTCAACATTCAGTTAGTCAGTGAACGTGGAGGAAACCCATTTCGTTCAGTTATACAATACTTACAGAGTAAATGTACATGTCTGTCATGACCAAAAACATGCCTGGCATAGTTGTCACATTCTCGAGATGTAATGGACCTGGAATCCCTCTTGTACAACAACAACAACGGCTGACATTTCGTAAGGATACAAACCTGGGGAATATGCTCTAAACGTAAAGGAAACTCGACATTTCATATCAGTTAATAAATGAGATCCCTTAATGTGTAGTTTAACGACGCAGTGTAAAGAAACGTGTCTCTTCATGACAACTAAAACGTTTGTGGTGAGTGGTTAGTGTTTAGCGCCGTATCCAAATATCCACTTTGATATTTTACCCTTGTCAGTAAATACAAGTTCCATTCCCACAGTCCACAAGAATCCACTATGTACATTGAGGATACGACCGTCCACTATATACAAACGCATATTGATCATGCATCATATGAAAACTAGCAAAAATAAATACATTTGTCCAGACAGTCAAGCATGTACAGGAGTACATTCTTCACCATCCTCTCTGTCAGTCATCCCCTATGCTCTAATCAGAATAACATATCTTACATTTTTAATACGCGAAAATAAGGTTTCAAAGCATTTAAATCTACCTGTATTTTGTAATTAAATGTGGAAGTGAGACTACTATTGATAACACGACATTCATAAACACACTGGCATAAATATCTGCTTTACCAAAATACCAGGGGAGATCAAAAAGCTTTGAGAACTCAATACGTAAGGTTATGAAACGGCTATGGTGCTAGAAGAATTGCAGACACTGATCATACATGACGTGCATGTGAAAGTTTTAACACCTCTCAACAAACTGCTCCTCCTTAACAGTTACAAGTTGACCTTACACTGACAACATCTGAAATGAATGAATTACAAAATAACAATAATGTTAGCAATTAAAAGGAAAGCATGCAAATCCTTATTTACAGATTGATCCAAGGATGGTGGCGAAGTGGTTTGAGGCACTGTCACTGGATCCACAACAATATCTTCACGATTACCAGATCACAGCCCATTTTCGCAGCCGAACCAAACGCCATATTAACAGCCTTCAAATGTATCAAGAAACACCCCAAATGTAAGCAACATATAATCTCTTCTGGCACACTTTCGTGCCTTTAGAATATTGAAAACGTATCTGATAAACGTCGGCTTCTACTTGAAATTGTTGAATTATATAATACACTTGCCTCTGGACAATGCGACATCGTAAATTGTTGGTTACCACGTCGTGTTGGCATTCTGGTAAGACAATGGCCGATTTTGCTTCCAAAGTAGCAGTCAACAAATCTCTGACACCACTTGAGTCAGTACGCGAAGATGTCGCATTGGCCATTCTATGTACACTCCTGAATATTTGCTTAAGATCCTCCGTTTTGTCCCTTGTGATCAGGGAATCGCGGTCAAGCATATTTTGGACGCCTGAAGTTCGCAATCTGATTTTCTTTAGCCTCTGAATGTTGTAGAAAGCACGTTAAAATCAATCTAAACTGCGCATACACCATGCTGACGTGTGCATTGTTCAAAGTAGACAGTTTGGTCACGACGAGGTTATGGTATGGGGAACCCTCACATCTCATGATCGGACACAACTTACCACTGTCAATAATAATGTGACAGGTCTGCGATACTGCAATGCTCTCATGTGCATCCGTTCATTTAAGGAAAGAAGCGTTACTTCACGTTTCAGTATTACATGTATACATATATAGAGTGTGTCGTGCTCTTTAACGTAAGTGGTAGTGTGATAGTCTAGGGTTCGTCACGCCGAAGACGCGGGTTTGATTCCCGGTCATAGGTACAATGTGTGAATCCCATTTCTGGTGTCCCCTGCCATGATGTAACTGGAATATTGCTAAAGGCGACGTACACATGAACTAACTGTTATCAAACAGTATCGTGTATTCTGTAGACATATATGTTGTATGCAATAGTGTCTCTGGACACTGTATGTTTGTTTTTGCTACATGTGTATGATACGAAGGGATGTCAATAAGCTTTGAGCCTTGAGCATTTTTCATACCCAGGTGTCACAGCCTATGGTACGACATTGAACCTTGGGGTGTAGCTGATGTGATATATAAGTTTTGGTATCCTACTCTCAGAAGTTATTGATCAGCTCACATTGACAGAAAGAGACCCCCCTCACGGCAGTGAAAATGAATAAGATTGAGTATAGAGCAGTAATTAAGTTTTTAGTACTTGAAGGAAACTTGGCGAAGAACATTGAAGAAAGGCTTTCAGCAGTTTATGGGAAGTCTTCCCCTTCATCTGCTATCATCAAACGATGGGTCAATGAGTTTAAGCATGGTAGAGAGAGTCTTGAAGATGACCCCCGTCCAGGTCGCCCAACAACAAGCACTAGTCAGGAAAACATTGACAGAGTGTATAGACTTGTGCTTGAAAAATCGTCGAATCACACTCCACGAGTTAGAGGAGACCACAGGCATTTCACACGGATCCATCGAGACAATTCTTCATGAACATCTCGTCATGTCTAAGGTGTGCGCAAGATGTGTGCCAAGAATGCTTACAGATAAAATGAAGCAAACAAGGGTCACCATAAGCAACTTCATGCTAACCAGATACAACAAGAATCCAGAAGATTTTCACTTTAGGCTAGTAACCTGTGATGAAACCTGGATCCACCACTATGATCCTGAGAGCAAACAAGAATCCTTGGAATGGAAACATGTCACTTCTCCCAGGACCAAACCGTTCAAAGCCTCCAGATCAGTGCAGAAGGTAATGGCGACAGTCTTCTGGGATAGCAAAGGCGCCATCCACATAGATTACTTAGCAAAAGGAAGAAAAATGAATGGGGAGTTACTTTAACTTGTTGAGGCAAGTGCGACAGTCAACCAAGGAGAAGCGCCGGGGCAAGATTAGACGTGGTATTCTTCTACATCAAGACAATGCTCCAGTACACACCTCTCGCGTTGCAGCCGCTGCTGTCCAGGAATGAGGGTACGAACTCTTGCCGCACCCCCCCTACTCTCCAGACCTGGCACCAAGTGATTACCATCTGTTCCCAAATCTCAAGAAACACTTGCGTGGTCATAGATTTCAGGATGATAATGAACTTATTGCTGCTACTGAGGCTTCGTTTGAGAACCAAAATGGCGCCTTCCACAGAGATGGCATCAGCGCCTGGCAGAAAAAGATGGAACAAGTGCCTTGACTCACAAGGGGACTATGTTGAAAAATAAATGTGGTTCATACCAATATTTTGTGTTTTTCTATGCAAGGCTCAAAACTTATTGACATCCCCTTGTAACAGGTGAACATGTGACTTCCAACGTTTTATATGTCAACATTGTAAATGTTGTATTTAATTGATAAGTAAACGTAGAAATATATAAACCGAACATCAAACAAACATCTACGATTGCATATTATTTACTCTCATGATTTGCCTTGGATACGATTTATGTTCAAATGGATCATCCAAAAAGTACAAAATGTTGTTTCTCCATTTCGAATTTATGAAACATTACATTTTTAAAAATCTTTTCAAGACCAGCATTGTACTTCGTGAAGAACCTTGAATATATCGAACATAGTGCCAATAAGAAATCAGTACATAGTTAGAGAATATATCAATACACATGTGATGACTGGAAATTCTGTTTATGGCGTATTGATTGCAGTTGACCATTACTGTTATAGCATTTCATTAGGATTCGTAACTATCGTAGCAGCTGTTCAAGGTACTGTCAACGGGTATCTTTATGGTCGACTGGATCATAACTGAGACGAAGTGTACGTTCAATACGCCGGAGATGACGCGGGCATGTAAATGAGTTGAAACTTCTTTAGCTGGTTACACAAGACATAGCAAACAAGTATACATGAAAAAGGTGTGCAGAGTTCCTGCTCAACCGCAGGTGTTTTTAGTCGAGCGGCATTACACAACACGGACAGTCCGAATACCGGACCCAGTCTTTTAAGACCCTTGTGTTTCTATCCACCAACAATAATCTGGATCTGGAACAAACCCCATGCTTATATTTAACTCGACTGACGCAGTATTTCCTTCCAGAATATAAACATGAGCCTCTTCCATTTGCTGTAGACACAAAGCACAAAGGTGGGAAGCAATCACCTTAGCATATCCCTTTCTTCTATGTTCCTTCATGATATGTAGGAAACCCAAATATCCGTGATGGTAAGCCAGGGCGTATCCTACCAGGGACCCTTCCCTGTTGTACAGACAGCAAGACGGTTGTTTCGTGATGAGTTCTCTTACATATGGCTCAGAGTGTATGCCGTCATTGTGAGGCCACATTGAATTGACAAGATGAGCCTGTTCAGGAATAAGACTTCTTATCTTGAATCCATCTGGAACAGGGCTGAAATATATCAAATATCCTCGGTGTGTGTACATAAATACAAACGTGATTCCAATACTTTTCATATGGATATCATTCTTATATGTAGAGTAGCAAACACACTGGTCATATGGATCGCCTTTCATGCAATTTTAGTGACTTAAACACTCATCTAAAGATATCTCACCAGTTCTTCAGCGTCTTTTCTGTGACTTTCATGTCTAAGTGCAAGAACGTTTGATGTTCCCTTTGGTACTTCTGCATGGCATTAACAACAGCTGTCATTTCGTAAGGATGCACACTTGAGGAATATATAGGTAACGAAAACTCGACATTTCATGACAGTTAAACTTGTGTGAACTCGACATTTCATGAATAAAAATTGAAACTAGCATTCTACTACTGCGTACTTTAATGATGCCATGTAAAGAAACGTGTTTCTTGATGATAACTCAAACGTTTGTGGTGAGTGGTTAGTGTGTAACGCCGTGCCTGAATATCCACTTTTATATCTTACCTTTCTTTTCAGAAAATGTCAGATTCCATCCTCACAGTCCACAAGAATCCACTATGTACATGTAGGATCCGACCTTCCGCGTAATACCATTTTTACTAAACGAGTGAATGCTGATTTGGTATCAAACGAACGACACTAAATCTTTCACGAGTTAAATAAATATGGCATGTCATGGACGCGAGTTTAGTATGCTGTTTTACTCTCCAAGATAAATTGATAGAAATTGCCTTCAGTGTGATGATACACGATTTGAAGTGAGTCCAGCAAGACAGACTATTGTGACGGATGTATTACCAGTGTGACGTAAGAGATGTAAATCATTTTGACGTCATACGTCTAGCCGTATTACACTAGTGCAATATAGCCATACACTTGTTACACTGCAATATCTTCCACGGGCGAGTAATTAGAATGAATTTTAATCATGCAGCATCTGAGTATTTAATACGTTTGTGCAGACAGTCAAACATGCCAATGTCTGATCTCAACTGCAAACCCAACTCTCGATGTCCAATCTATCACACGAGGCATTTGAAGCAGAGACTCCAGAGCATCGGAGTCTTTGGCATAAACACTGCTGACCAACTTTAGTTTCGGACACTGAAACCAGCAGACATCTTTTTAAATTGTACGATTTAAACGTCATTTCACTGCAACCTGACATTATACATGTGATAAACATCTACTGATGCCTTTAAGACACATCTCTGATCCTGAAATTTCGATTGGTGTTCTATTTGGCTCAAGCATTTGCAAAATTGAATTCATTTAACACTGTATTCATCTAAATATTCACTTCTTTACCAGCTACATGAAGTGGCAAAACAGAAGACGATTGCATCAAAGGAAATGAACCTGGAAAACATTAATTTCCTGTATGCTACTTTGATTTGAATCCTTCTTTTACAGTACGTTAGACTGTTTATTTCGCCTCATGTGTATTGTACTCTATTGATCTTAAAGTGTGCCGTGTCCCCCAAATGCATCTCTTGTGCATTGTCTCTTTTTGTGTTCCTTCGATTTGATTCCATCGACCATTCAGTGTATCTTAGACTCTTTTGAGTTTATTCGATCTCTCATGTCTTGAGTTCTTGTGATCTCATGATGTTCTGTGTCTCTTGGACATTTATCTTATTCATATTCATGGTCTGATTCAATGGCGTACCACAAAGTATATGGCGCGTATTAAGGACTTTTTGATATTATATTTTTGCGAAAATACTGGCCACGCTTTTTCATTGTTCCTCACATATCCACTGGATAGGACTTATAACTTTGATCATTGAATGTACTCATTCATTCGTACCAGATCAGTCACACTGGTTTACCTTGACTGTAAGAGGATTGACACGAACAACCAGTGCTCTGTAATCTGGCCAGCGGTCCACAATGAACTCATAGTCAGTTATTACTGGTCGCAGTTTTGACAGTATTTCACCTCGAATCTATTGTCAAGGAAACTAAGCATAAACGTCAATAGATTAACATAACGTACAGACATCTTACACGTAAAACAATACGTATACATTCGCTATATTGCAGACAATGTATACAGCTGATCAGCTGGTTTCATTTCAAACAAATGTTTTGTTTCAAACAAATGTATAATTTCTGCAGAAACAACAGTCATTTCGGTTTAGATATATCGAAAATATTGTTAGAAAAGTCGTCCCTTTTCATGGTTCTTGGTAGAAAACATAAATTTGAGAAAATTGATCTCCTATACAAACATTCTCAGCACTGTAATGGCCATACATTATATGTAGGTATACATATAGTAGGTATAAACAGGAGAAACACAAATGCCAATATTGTGACCAGTCTTGAGGCATACAGTTCTCACGACAAAACTGATTAGCAGATCATCTGTATATTTTGCTGATCCACCACAAATCGTTGACATACAAAGTAAAACTATTATTACAATTCGCCATAAAACATCATGTGTTTCCACCTGGACAATAATATAGTGGGTGATAAATTTAAAGTACTTGGTAAAATGCTCAAGCTCCTACATTGCACACAGATCACAAACATGCTCTTGTTTGCAGAAACAATGAATAATAGTGTCAGTAAATATTTCAAACGAATATTTAAGCTTTGAAATTTGTGTAGCGGCGGAAATAATATCTTGATGCTTTCCATGTGGAAGTGAGACTGCTATTGATAATATGACATGGATACTCTGGTATCAATATGTGATTTACGAAAGTACGAGGGAGGTCAAAAAGCTTTGAGAGCTCACTACATATAGGTAATACTATGAAACAGCTATGCCTCCAGTAGAATTGCAGACAGTGATCATTCATGAAGTGCCGATGAAAGCATCAATACCTCGCAACAAACAGTATTAATATCGTAATAACTGGAGGGTAGAAAACGCAGTACTTAGATCCATGGTGTGTCTAGCATCACCCATTCTCTGGACATGAAGTAGGAGTTATCATTGGTGCCAGGTCTTCTATTGTTGCTGCGTCCATCCACGCTTGAAGACAGTTTATACTGTGTGGAATATGACATCCAGCTGACGTCATACAGCTTATGTTTGGTTTGATGACTGTTGGTACTTTGTAGTATGTGTCACCCTGCTGATGTTGTACGTCGTGCATCATACATCTTGTATTTAAAGGACAATATATAGCGTAAGAAGCCCTACATTGATCACACGCCTACGATATTATGAATGCGTGGTGTATGGTCGACGTGACTGATTTACCAGAGAATTACACTGGTAATACCTCGACGAAATGATGAAGGTATGGGCATGGTTGAGTTCAGACTTCTTAAGTTGCTTACACAATTACACCAGACATGACAAACAAGTATACATGAATGAAATGAGCCGACTTCCAGCTCAACCCCAGGGCCTCTCCTGCGAGCGGCATAATCCTGCTGGCCGTCGTCCCTACACAGACAGTCGGAATACCGGACTTCACACCCCGTAAAGATGTGAGCATATATATATATATATATATATATATATATATATATATATATATATATATATATATATATATATATATATATATATATATATATATATATATAAAATTAATTAAGTAAACGTTATAATAAAATATTAAATATTGAAATATTTACTGACACTATTATTCATATATAATAGTGAATATTGAAACATTTACTGACGTTATTATTCACATATATTATTCAAATTTCAACCCAATGGACAGGCAAGGATTGAACGATGGACAGATAGAGTAACAACAGCATTTCCTTCTACAGATGATGTGATGACATAAAAAGACATAAAGAGTCATATAGAGTAATTAATGGAAGTGACAGAGAGGAACAAGGTAGCTGACAAGACACGGCATGCTGTGGTAGTGATAAAAAATTAAGAATGCAGAATAACAAATAAGTCTCATATGGCTTCGTTACATAGTTTGGGTTTTTTATAAATATTTGAACGATGGCTGTCCTGAAGTAGACACTATAACAATATTGTTATCAATGCTCTACTCCCATGAGCTGCTATCCGAGTGTTTTTGCAGGGTTGATAATAGTCGAGGGAGCTAATGGCTCTCAGGAAGATCCCAAATGCGTGTACGTTTAACTAAGATGTTCAGATGCCGTATTCAGCATTCTTTTATAATCATGCATATTAATCCACACACTCAAAATGATATGCCATTAGATGTTTGGAAAGAGGTGTTTAACGCCCCTTCTATTTGTATAATGATATACAATTAATTGCAAAGGAAAATATGGTAAATGCATCAAGCTACATTGATGAGAGAAATTTTGACACTCTCGGTATAAACATAGCAAAAGTATACCCTGTCTTAACTAGCCTCAGAAAGATAATGGCAATACACCGAGTGAGATCAGTGATGGATAATGAAACATTTAGTGCTACGTGCAGTATCACTCATTCTCTGGACATGAAGCAGGTGTTATCACTGGTATGAGATCTTCTATGGTGCCATGCTTGAAGACACTTTATGAATGACTTGGCTATAACTACTATACCAACGCCGAGACTCAGGCATCATCACCATCATCATCATCATCATCAACATCATCAGGTAAGTGGTCCCGTACCCCCAGTCCTTACATTGCACTGTATACTGTGAATATGACACCCAGTGTACGTCGTACATCTTGTATTTAAAGGATAATAAACCTTAAGAAACCGTACACTGATCACACGCCTACGATATTGATACCTATGTTTTATTCACATGATTTGTCTTCGGGATGTTTTGTAGAGTTGCTAATAACCGAGGAAGCTGCTGGGTTCTCAGGAAGATCGCCATTGCGTGTAGGTTTAACTGAGATGTTCAGATGAAATATTAATCATTTTATTATAATTTCCCACATTCACCCACACACTCACAGTGATATGCCATTATATCATGTTTAACGCCTTTGTTATGTGTAAACTGTTATGCAATGGTCATGATATTAATAACATAATATCGCTCTTCCGTCTGATATGTCCTTTTGTGTTTCCGTCGTCATGCTTAAACTTCACGTAAAGCTGGCATGTTGTGTATATTGATTGTGGTAGGTGGGATAAACGTAAAGCTGCAAGCGCTGATGTTAAATATAAAGATATATAACAAACCAGTTTCCGTGATGTTGATTAAGAACAATCATTCACATTAAATATGCAGCGGGACACATACACATTAAAGTGGCGCATTATCCGATGCACATATAGCACGAATTATATGAAATGCCAGCAGAAACAGCGAAAACAAACATACAAACAAACGGGAAACAATGAGCAGTCTCTGCATTTACCTCGGTATGGGTATTGTTATAAATGGAGTAAATCCACACTCGCGCTTGTGTAGTGACACGTATGAATTCAGTACCTACGACAAAATCTAACTCTTGTTCAAACAGATATGGGTCTGGCAATCAGCATGACTTCATGGCAGAAGCAGGAATTTCGTGATCGGTCTGGACCAGGTACACACAGAGAATAAGCTGTATTCAACAGAGACGACATCTTTTCAAGTAGATCAATATTTATTCCGAGAAAAAGGCTGATGAGTCATTTCATAACCATCGGCGTAGGATATTATCCTTTTAGTATCTTACTAAGCTATATTCAAGTGAGTCCAACACTGCATATAACTGTGTCTACGTTCCTCTCAAGAACAAGAAACAGAAGTCTCCTCTTGTCCCGTCTCTGGGACTGTGAGTCAATCCCCTTTCTCTGCTGATGGCATTGAGCTGGAAAGTATATCTCCATCACGCCTTCTTTCTTCTCCCCTTGGCAATTAGTGATGCCACAACATTTGGCAACATTTGAAAAAAAAACTGAATTGCAGTATAACAAGAATGTAATCAATTAAAAGTAAATATAAGGCATACAAATCCTTATTTACAAATGGATCCAAAGATGGTGGCGCAGTGGTTTGAGGTACTGTCACTGGATATCTTCTCGAGTACCAGATCACAGCCCAGTTTTCACAGCCGAAGCAAACGTCAGTCTTAAAATATATTAACAAATACCCCAAATGTAAACAATAATCCTTTCTTTTAACTGATATTATTGAATCATATAATAAACTATCATCTTGACAATGCGTAAATTGTTGGCAACCAAGTCAGGTTGGGATTCTGGTAAGACAAAGGCCGATTTTGCTTCTAAAGCGGCACTCAACAAATCTGTGATACCACTTGGACTGTCAGTCCAGATATGGAGAAGTCACTACGTCACGATGTCGCATTTGTGATTCTACATGCACTCCTGAGTATTTGCTCAAAGGTGAAGATCCTCCGTTTTGTGTCCCTTGTGATGAGAAAATCAAGGTCAAGCACTTTTTTGACACCTGAAGTTTACAGACCTGAGATTGAAAATTAAATAATGGTCGAGATTGTTCTCTAGCCTCTGAATGTCAACGTTAATGTCAACCTAAACTGCGCATACACCATGCTGACGTGTGCATTGTTCAACGTAGACAGTTTGATGACGACGTGGTTATGGTATGGGGAGTCCTCTCATCTCATGGTCGGACACAACTTATCACTGTCAATAATAATGTGACAGGTCTGCGATACTGTAATGCAATCATTGGTTCCCAGGTACATCCGTTCATTCAAGGACAGAAGCATAACTTCACGTTTCAGTATTACATGTATACATATATAGAGTGTGTCGTGCTCTTCAACGTAAGTGGCAGTGTGGTAACCTTGGGGTTTAAAGCGTTCGCTCGTCATGCCGATGACGCGGGTTCGATTCCGACTCATGAGTACAATGTGAGAATCGCATTTCTGGTGTCCCCGCCATGATGTTGCTGGAATATTGCTACAGCCGGCGTAAAACTATACTCACACATTTCCCTTAAAAAAACATGAACTAAGTGTTATCAAACAGTGACACATACCAGTTATAGTGTCTCTGGACACTGTCTGTGTGTTTTTGATTCATGTGTATGATAACACGTTAACATGTGACTTCCAGCGTTGCATATGTCAGCATTGTATATGTTGGATTTAACATAAGTAAACGTAGAAATATATAAACAGAACATTAAACACACATCTACAATTGCATCTAAATACATTATTAAATCTAATGATTTGCCTTGGATACGTTTTATGTGCAAATTGATCATCCAAAAAGTACAAAATGTTGCATTTATGAAACATCACAATTCTTATTAATCTCTTCGAGACCAGCATTGTACTCTGTGAGAGAACTTTGTATATATCGAACATAGTGCCAATAAGAAATCAGTACATGGTTACAGTCAATTTAAACATTTGTATGTAAACGCCTGTCAAGATTGGAAATTGTGTAATGGTTGTTTTTGGTCTGGTTGTTATAGTATTGCATTACGATTCGTAACTATTGTAGTATCTGTTCAAGCTATTGACAGTCACCACTTGTGATTAAATCTTCTTCTCAGACCCTTGTGTTTCGATCCACCAACAATAATCTGGATCTGGAACAAACCCGACGCTTTTACTTAACGCGATTGACGCAGTATTTCCTTTCAGAACATAAAGATGAACTTCTTCCATTTGCTGTAGACATAAAGCGGCAATGTGGGAAGCGATCACCTTGGCATATCCCTTCCTTCTATGTTCCTTCATGACATGTAGGAAACCCAAATATCCGTAGTGGTAAGCCAGGGCGTATCCTACCAGGGAACCTTCCCTGTTGTACAGGCAACACGACGGTTGTTTCATGATGAGTTCTTCTACGTATGGCTCAGAGTGTATACCGTCATTGTGAGGCCACATTGAATTGACAAGATGAGCCTGTTCAGGAATAAGACTTCTTATCTTGAATCCATCTGGAACAGGGCTGAAACATGAAACAAGTTAGGAAATATAGTTTATAGAATAGCCACAGAATATTGAACGAATACAAACGTTACATTTACATAGTATTTGACGTACGTGGCAAGGCAGATTACGGAATGGTAATATATCAAATATCCTAGTTGCGTGGAGAAAGTAAAAACTTTCCTTGAGAATATACGTCGAAAGATTTGTAATATCTCTGATGTTAGTCAGATCAAATACATGATGTTCGTATGCATACAGATACAAATATGATTCCAAGTAACACAATATGTATACGTAAGTA
Organism: Haliotis asinina; assembly: GCF_037392515.1. Taxonomy (NCBI): domain Eukaryota; kingdom Metazoa; phylum Mollusca; class Gastropoda; order Lepetellida; family Haliotidae; genus Haliotis; species Haliotis asinina. The sequence continues at coordinate 46,402,861 of NC_090285.1, forward strand.
ATATATATCACATATGTCCACAAATATGTCCAGAAATGACAACTATTGCTGCACAGAAGATGTAAAGAGAAGATGGTTTACTTCATTTCCAGATGAAAAAGATATTTACAGAATAATTATGAGGCCCTCTCCCAAGTAGCTGGGATTATAAATCCAGATAATATTTGTGCTGAGCACCAAAATAGTGCAACATTGTCATCTAAAAGTTTGCCTTGAACATTATTTTCAACATCGAGTTTGGCACTGAGGGTAGAAAAGAACTCATTTTGCTCAGTTATATAATACTCGAGGTGTAAAAGTATATGTCTGGCATGATCAACACCATGCCTGCATATTTGGATCATTCTCGCGATGTAATCGGTCTAGAAGCTATCTTAAGATTGTACTCGATGCAATATCTAACATGAGGGCAAGCTATTGCCAATTTCCAGCCTATATGCAGCTCAAGTTGTACGTAGCAGGTAACCATTTATCATGTGGTTATCTTTCTTGGACGTAACAGGAAATACTTAATACACGAATGTCCTTCCTGTATGTAGAGAAACACACTGGTCATATGGATCTGCTGTTATGTAATATTAGCTAATTATACACTCATCTAAAGATATCTCACCAGTTCCTCAGCGTCTTTTCTGTGACTTTCATGTCTGAGTGCAAGAACATTTGATGTTTCCTTTGCTGTTTCTGCGTGGCACTAACAACGGCTGGCATTTCGTAAGGTTGAACACCTGAGGAATATGTAACGAAATAGGTAACGAAAAATCAACATTTCATGACAATTAAAGCATGTATTCTAGTAGTGTGGAGTTTAACGACGCCATGTAAGGAAACGTGCCTCTTCATGACAACTAAAACGTTTGTGGTGAGTGGTTAGTGTTTAATGCCGTACCTCAAAATCCACTTTATATTTATTCGTTTTAGTAAATATCGGGCTCCAGTCTACAAGAATCCACTGTACAAATGGATCTTAATCATACACCATCTGAATAGAACGGCAATATTGAATACGTTTGTCCAGACAGTCATGGATTACACGTTACAACAAGAATATTGTTACAAGTGGCATCAGTCTTAACTCACCCAGATACATTCTGTCTGATCTCACCTGCAAACCCAACTCTTGATGCCCAGTCTATCACAAGATGCATTTGAAGCAGAGACTCCAGAGCTTCAGAGTCTTTGGCATAAACACTGCTGACCACATCCAGATGTTTTGGAAACTGAAACAAGCAGGCATCTTTTTAAAGATACGCTTTAAACGTCATTTTACTGTAAACTGACATTATATACATAATGAACACCAACTGAGGCCTTGCAGAAACATCTGATCCTGAATTTTCAGTTGGTGTTCTGTTTGGAGCAAGCACTTGCAAAATGAAATCGTTTAACACCGCACTCATCTAAATTTTCACTTCTTTCCCAGTTACAGAAAGAGCCAAAAACACAGTAAGAACCCGAAAAATACATTAGAACTGGATCTTGAATGTCTTTATTTCCGTTATGTCACTTTGACTGGATTGATTTGTTCAGTGTAGTTTCGATTGTGTCGAGTTAATTGTGAACCCTACTCTAAATCTCAGAATATCCCGTATCTACAAACGTATTTCCTTTACAATGCCCTATTTTTGTGCTCGATTTGATTCCTTCGATCATTCAGTGTACTCTAGACTCGTAGGATCTTATTTGGTCCCGTGTGTAGTAACTCCTTTTGATTTTAGATTGTTTTGTGCTTCCTGGATGTTTCTTGCACAAGTGTACTACTTGAATATACCATTGAATATATTCACTACAAGATACGATGTATGAGACCCGTGGCATTGGTTTACCTTGGCTGTAACAGGATTGACACGAACAACCAGTGCTCTGTAATCTGGCCAGCGGTCCACTATGAAGTCATAGTCAGTTATCACCGATCGCAGTTTCGAAAGTATTTCACCTCGAATCTGTTGTTCATAAACGTTATTTGATTAACATAACTTGCAGACATCTTAAACGTAAAACAATACATATAAATTGTAAATGTAGAAATACATAATGTACACAACAGATCATCCGGTTTCGTTTCAAACAGATGTTTGATTTCTACAGAAACAACCGTCATGTTAGATCGCTTCAGTTATTTGGAAGGACATGACGCCTCTTCAGTGCATTAAAGAGCATTAATATGATCATTAAAATTTTGTTTTTACCGTAGAAAATACATTATTATTTTTGGATACATACAGAATTTTCAGGTCATAAAAAATAGGACATTTAAACACAAAGTACATTCCATTCGTTATACATCTTTTGCATACTAATATACAATTCCTTCCGGTTTTCATTGCTCATTTTCCCCCAAATATAGTACTTTCATTTGAATTTGAATGTCAATTCAAACATGTATGTAGCTTTTCCGGAATTCCTGTAAAAATACAGGAACATTACCAACAGTCTGGGGTAACCAGACAATGCCATGTGGAGATACAGGGTTTCGAAAGTGAAAAACCAATCGCAGCGACAATTTCTAAGTATAGGAGCATATTGCAAGCTATTTTCGGTAGCTTTTTAATCTATATTTTGTGAATATATGAAGTGGTTACCTACCACAAATTTGGAAGAATTGATTTCTGCTCCCATACAAACTTTCTCAGAACTTCAGTGATCAGGCAGACAAAAAGTAAGTATAAACAGGACAGATGGACAGAAATACATGCCACTCTTTGACACAATCGGTAGACAAAAGTTGTGAGGACAATACTGATAGGTAGAGCAATTGTACATTCCATCGTCAATCCTTTCTCCACTGACGGAGAGAGTAAAACTGTTATTCTAATTCTCCACGAAACATTCTATGTTTGTACCCGAGAAAGGTAAAGTTCCTACATTGCACACAGATCACAAACATGTTCTTGACGTATTTGCAAAGGCAATGAATAATAGTGGTAATAAATATTTCAAATGAATAAACGAACTGAAGTCTTAATGTTCGCTTTGGGCGCACACCCTTCACAAACAATTGTTCTTGAAGTATATATTTCGAGAGGCAGTGAATAATAGTGGCTGTAAATATTTCTAATGAATCTACGTTGAAGCTTTGAAATTTCGTTTGCAGGAGAAACGATATCATGATTCGTCCAATGTGGAAGTGAGACCACTGTTGATGACACAACAGTCCTGGATACACTGGTATCGATATCTGTTTCACAAAACTAGACGATATGTCTGTGGTCCTCCAGCTTCCTCTTCGCAAGCCTTTCAAACAAATTCAACTGTAAATGTCCATAATCTATTATTTTCAAGTTATCGGGTCTACTCAATTCTTTGAACAAGGAATCTGACATGTTAAAGTTCAGTCCCAGAAACTGTTGTAGATTGGTGCTTCAGCCAAATACGACTCGTTGCTGTGATATCTGATATTGGGGTGTATCAACTCCAGGTGTTCTACTGATACACCCCAAAATGCATGACTGACACGACGACAGGTGTACCAACCAAAACACCATTTTATAAAAGATGTCTTTGAATCTCCCGGTACAAATATAGAACTTCAGTGCAATGTTTACCAGGCCTTCACTATCCTCCGAAACATGATGGCAATACACATGGGGATATCATTGATGGATAACGAAACATCTAGTGCTGTGTGCAGTATCACCCATTCTGTGAACAAGCAGGTGTTGTAATTGGTATCAGATCTTCTATGGTGTTGTGGTGACCCACGCTTGATGACTTTTTATACTGTGTGGAATATGACATCCAGGTTTTAAAGGATAATACACCGTAAGAAAAAGTATATTGATCACACGCCTACAATATTGATACCTATGTTTTACTCACATGATTTGTCTTCGGGATGTTTTGTAGAGTTGCTAATAACCGAGGAAGCTGCTGGGTTCTCAGGACGATCGCCATTGCGTGTAGGTTTAACTGAGATGTTCAGATGCATTGTTCAGCATTTTATTGTAGTCATACATATTCATCCGTACATTCATAATGATATGCCATTAGATGATTGCAACGTAAACTTGAACGCTTTTGTTTGTGTATTGATATACAATAACGGACATATTCAGATGAAAGAGTTATCATTTTATTATAATCAGACACATTCATCCACACACTCATAATGATATGCCATTACATGACTGAAACGAAGTGTATAACGCCGTTTTGTTATGCTTGAAGTGTTGTACAACGGTCAGGATATTAATTACAGATAATGGCCCCACAAACTACATCTGAATTATGATCGGTTATGGCAAGACAAGCGTTCACACTTAAAAAGACACGTGTAACGGTTGTTTTCCAGAAGAGCACAAAAAAGTTAATATCTTTTTAGCAGTCTGTGTAAATATGATGTATCAGCGAGCCTGGTGTGTAGTGATGGGGTCCTCTAAACTAAGAAAACAGGGAAAACTTATTGAGTCAAATCTTTCCTGATGGGGGTAGAGGTGGCTTGTGGTCGTTTCGGGGTCTGTATGACAGACGAGAGTTGGGTTTGCAGGTGAGGTCAGACAGTATGCACGTGAGCGAGTTGAGACAGATGTACTGTTTAATACTATTCTTAGGCGTGATGTGCGTGATGTAACCTGCCCTGACATCATAATGTTAAAAAGAGCATTGTGGATACACATATAAGTGTTAATCAAGTATGGCTTTTTGTTGTTGTCTATGCTTTCAAAACCAAGTTCCACATTTTACAATTGTGAGGACAGTAAGGTCTAGCGTTGTCGTCCTTAAGTATCGCACGACCCGCAAGAGGGTTATTACTATGCTTTGGCATGACAGATTGTCTGGACAAGCATGTCAAACATTGGATTCAGATGATCCAGACCATCTATTGTCACCACACATTTCTTAAAATATAATTACAGCTATTACCAAGTCTCAAATGTTCACACTTTTACTCACGACTAACTATATATAATACATATATATACATATATTCCAGTCATTTCGTGAAATAACTAAGACGATAAGTCATTTCGCGTCAATTTTGTGTAACAACAATTCATATAATTTAGTCATATAATAGTGGACAAGGGTTTGTGAGGTGTGGCTGCTCTGGACACAACAAGTGACAAACAAATAGGCTTATGCCAAAACAGCCATAATTTCATACAAGCAAAATCACTAAATAAAGAACAATCAATGCCAAAACAATAAAACGGACGCGCTGTCAGTGATACTTACAGGGCACATGGGAAGTGAAGTTTCGCAATAGTCAACTCTTTTAACACTTTCCTACCTACCACAATCAATACGCCAAAACACATTATATACTCATCACAGGTGTTGACACACGAGCATTGTATGCAACAGCATCTATTATCATACCGAATTAAATTCCCAATACAACCGCTTAGTCCGGCATAAAACTAAACTCACTCATTCGCTCACTCACTCACTCACTCACCAATGCCATCACGTACATGTATGAGTTTATGTACGAGCTGAGTTTACAAAGTTTTTTCACAAAACAAATCAGATATTGTTTTCGAAAAGATGTCTAAGTATGAGGGTGCTTGGCAAATGCAAGAAGAAGACCAGTGAAATCCTCTATCTTTTGGACGATCAATTAGCACAAAACAGTCGCCATATGGTTTGGCGCCTGTTTCATTTTCGTAGATTTCGTATTCAATTAAGTGTGAATATGTATGAATATAACAGACTGTTGAATATTGTTCCATATCAGAGTCTGACTCATACATATCATCAGTGACTCTCTACCTGAACAACTACCAGCAGTTTTGTCTATTAAAAACTATGCAAAACATCTCGACGGCACGTCACGTGAGTAATTATGCTTTACGTCATCGAAGATGTCAGTTTAATGTTCGGTCTATATATTTCTACGTCTATATTCATTTTCTTTCTTTTTGTCAATTAAATACAACATTAACAGTGTTGATATTTGCAAACCTGCATGTCACATATCCAGCTGTCATCATACACATACAATTACAAAACCAACATTAAGTGTCCATGGAACATGAGGCTCTACTGCACACAACTCGCATGCGTCAACAGAATAAAAAAGTGAAAAAAGGAAAGGAAAGTAAATATAAATATGAATTTATTGCTTTAGTGTAAGAACAAATATATTTCATATAATTATAATGTTAGAAAAGTGAAAATCTACACGTCTATATTGTGTTTCTGGCGCCAATTCTTTATATGGCCTCCAGTGGCAGCAATTACTGCTCGGCACCGTCTCGGAACAGACTGGACAAATCGAAGAAGTCGTTCTTGCGGATTTCTTCGCGACTGGTCCTGCAAAACTATAGCAAGTTGTGGAAGAATCTGAACTGGATTACTGTACACGTCGATCGATGTAATTCCATGGGCGTTCTATTGAGTTTAGAACTGGTGATCGGGAAGGACACGCCAAGACATTGACGTTGGAAATGGTAAGGTAGAGGATCGTGGTGCGTGCCATGTGTGAAGTAGCGTTGTCATGCTGGAACAACTCCCTTTGTCGGTCCATCATTGGAGGGATGTGGCGTGCAAGGATTTCTTAGATGTACCGACTTGCCAAATTCCCCTCAATCATCACTAAATCAGATCTTTGTGTGCACCCCACACGATGACTCTGTATTCACCGAATCGGTCGACCAGTCGAATGCAGTTAGGGGCAAGATGTTCATTTCTCCGACGATAAACACGCTCTCTTCCATCTCGCAGGTGCAGGAAGAAGCGATCGCGATTCATCATTGAACTAGACTCGCCTCCAGTTTCAAAGGTTTCAGTTCCGGGTTTTACGACTCCAACGCAATCGACGGAAGTCTCTCAGAACATAAACGACAACTAGCCGTCTTGGTGGAATGCCCACTTCAGTTTTGTCGGAAATTTGTCACAAGTAAGGGTTGGATTGTGCAGTCTCCAAAGCTGTGACCAGGACGATGACTGAAGTGAGCAGACCGTAGCAGTTATGGGCGTGAGTAGTAAGTCTTGGACATCAGCTTCTCGGGCGATCTAGGACGTAATGTGTCTGCAGGAAACGACAGCCAGATGGTACGTTGAAATGTCGGCCAACTACCGGCTGCGACTCCCCAGCTTCAAACCGCCCTATGGCGATGTTCCAATTGGCGGCTCTAGTGAGAGAGTTGTTTTACGCAGCTTTTAGCAATATTCCAGCGATATCACGGCGGGGGAGACCAGAAAATGAACCTCACACATTGTACCAATGTGGGGAATCGAACCTGGTTCTTCGGCGTGACGAGCGAACGCTTTAACCACTAGGCTACCCCACCACCCCTAGTCCTGTCGTGATGATTTCCTCTTTTCCGGGCAAAAACGAACGACAAAATAAAACACGTTTGCCTTTTTATAGTGATCGATACCGCATGCCTTTCTGCTAGCATGCACGTTCTTTTTCTTTGCATTTTTTTAGGTGACGTTTTGCCGAATAAGTCTTAAAAGGCTTCTATATCAACGGAAAAAGTTGTCGCGTTTCGGCGCTAAAGCTGTTTCCAGTCACACAAGATGATGTTCTGGCAAGAAATATTATACTATAGGAAGCACTTTATCTTTGACTAAGATGTTAACAGTAGAAATTTGCCAGTAAATGATGAAATGGTAACTGAAAAAGCAAAACAGATTGGTGCCAAACTGCAAATTTCTGACTTTGCTTATTCAAGAGGTTCACTCACGCGTTTCAAAGACCGTCACGGTATCAAAAAGAAGACAAGCAGTGCGCATGGTCAAGCTGGCCTAGGAAGCGGTAAATGCAAAGAAAATTGTAAATTGTTACAAACATGTGAACATCATTCCAGATGCAAGCGACCACAACGAAGATAACATGGTTCTGTCAGAAGTGGCAGAAACCCTTCGTGCATATGCTAATAAGACTGAAACCCCGCCCATCACCGTGCGAGTTGTTGAGGAAACTGGTCAGACCCTCTCAAATGAGGACATTTTCTTATTTCACAAGAAAATCAAAGCGATCATAAAGAAGAGGAAGACTGTCCCGATACAGATATCCGAATGATTCGTTTGTTCGAACAATTCAATAAAAAGAACTGTTTGGAAAAACGAGGTCTGAGTGTATTTGTATTTTCTGCCTCTGCTACAGGAGCCCACTATTTTCAAAATCAACTATGCGTCTTTTTTAAAGAGAGTATGATACTGTTTATAACACTAAGTTTGTGTTCCCCGGCAAGGTATAGTTGCAATTTCACTAGTGTTCTGTAGATATCTACACGTTCTACATATATCCTCAACCTCAACGAATAGTTTCTGTATATTTATTGGTGGATCATTCATGTCATATGATCACGTCAGACTTGTGTCCTTCTGGCTGAAATACAGCTGTTGCGACGTTAAATTTTTAAAATATGTGTCCAGGGATAATATGGTAATTACCGACACTTGGCTAATGTTTGATATCATTCAAAGGCGATGCAATTTCAAAATCACCTTTTTCTAAGTGGAACTGTACAGATGTTTTCTCGCATATTAGTTTCTTTATTTGGAATAAAGTCGAAACGGGCCTATCCTACTTGTAAACGTCATTATTTTGTGTCTACCGTTTTTCTTTAGCGGTATGATTATGGGGAGGTAGTTAGATGTGAAGTTTTGCCGCAAAGTGACGTGTAGACATGAGGCGTCATTCTGAAACTGTGCATCGCTTGAATAAGAAACCTGATGTATGCGTGTGATTTTGCCACAACATTTGTGAGTGATTACCCCAAACTTAAACTCACTCACACACTCACTTTTGAACATGAACAAAGTGTTATCAAACAGTATCGTGTACCCTGTAGACATATACGGGTATTCTGTAGACATATACGAATTGTATGCAATAGTGTCTCTGGACACTGTTTGTTTTCGTTACATGTGTATGATAACATGTGACTTCCAGCGTTATATATGTCAACATTGTATATGTTGCATTAAATTAAACGTAGAAATATACAAACCGAACATTAAACCTCCTCCATCTACGATTGCATCTAAATACATTATTAACATTACTGCCTTCGATATGTTGTATGTGCATATTGATCATCCAAAAAGAACAAAATGTTGCTTTCTTTATTTCGAATTTATGAATCATCACAATTCTTTTTAATCTTTTCAAGACCAACACTGTACTTCGTGAACATAGTGCCAATAAGCAATCAGTACATAGAGAATATATCAATATTTGCGTGTGAACACCGGTGATGATTGGATATTGTGTTATGGCATATTGATTATGGTTCGTCATGATATAGTATTTTGAAATCCTTATGAGACCAGAATTGTACTTTGTAAAAGAACTTTGCATATATCGTCCATCGTACCAATAAGAAATCAGTGAAGATTGGCAATTGTGTTATGGTTGTTTTGGTCATAATTATTATAGTATTGCATTACGATTCGTAACTATCGTAGTATCTGTTCAAGCTATTGACAGTCATCACTTGTGATTAAATCCCATCTTCTTCTCAGACCCTTGTGTTTCTATCCACCAACAAGAATCCTTATTTTGTACAAACCCGACGCTTTTACTTAACTCGATTGACGCAGTATTTCCTTTCAGAACATAAATATGAACCTCTTCCATTTGCTGTAGACACAAAGCAGCAATATGGGAAGCGATCACCTTGGCATATCCCCTCCTTCTATGTTCCTTCATGACGTGTAGGAAACCCAAATATCCGTAATGGTAAGCCAGGGCGTATCCTACCAGGGACCTTTCCCTGTTGTACAGGCAACACGACGGTTGTTTGCTGATAAGTTCTTTTACGTATGACTCAGAGTGTATACCGTCATTGTAAGGCCACATTGAATTGACTAGATAAGCCTGTTCAGGAATAAGACTTCTTATCTTGAATCCATCTGGAACAGGGCTGAAACATGAAAGAAGTTAGGAAATATAGTTTATGGAATGGATACTGAACCCATACAAACGTCACTTTTACAACGTATTCGACGTATATAGCAAGGCAGGTTACGGAATGGTAATATATCAAATATCCTCATAGTATGTAGCAAGTAAAAACGTATGGAGATATGGTTTCCTCCAGAATTTCCTCCAGATTATACATCGGAAAATTTGCAAACTACCTGCTGTTAGTCAGATCAAGTACATTATGTTCGTATGTCCATAAATACAAATATGTGTTCCAAGTAACACAAGATGTATACGTAAATATACTTAGGGAAAAAGAAACGATACCACATTATTGAAGCCAATTAATCAAAGATGACAAAATATAAACAGAACATCAATGTTGTAATTTGAAGACAAATAGGTGAGGCATGTGGAACATCAAATTCGTTAAACGAGGTTAGTAACTATGAGAGATAATGGCATAAAACCATATGATATTTATATGTCCTGTATTCGATCACTCCAGTTTTATGAGATAACGCAATATCAGTGACACAGAGACACACATGTGAGTCAATATCGAAAGTGGTCACCTCCGGCATCAATACAGGCTCTAACACGACGTCGAACAGATGAGGTCAGACGTCTGATCACGTGAGGAGTTATCCTGTTCCATTCCTCCCTCAAAGCTTGGATGAGGGTTTGTCTGTTCACTGGGACGACTTGTCTGGCACGAATCTGTCTCCCAAGATGGTCCCACAAATACTCAATGGGTGAAAGATCCGGAAAGCGTGATGGCCATGGCAGGACAACAACGTTGTTAGCGTTCAGAAAGCCTTGAATACGTTGAACTGTGTGACATGGGGCGTTGTCCTGTTGAAAGACGGTTCTTGGATTCTGTTGCAGGAAGGGTAGAACAACTGGCCGAAGGACTTGGTCGATATAACGCTGCCCATTCAAATGCCCATCCACAACAACCAGATCTGTCTTTCTGTCACCACATATCCCTCCCCACACCATAACGCCTTCTCCTACAAACGGCTCAACCTACTGCACGCAGCAACGTGCCGCCCGCTCTCCTCAACGTCGATGCACTCGTTGCCTGCCATCAGGTCTGTTCAGGAGGTATCTGCTCTCGTCTGTAAATAAGACTCTGTCCCATAGACTGCGCTGCCAACCTTGAACGACACGTGCCCATCTCACACGTTGACGTCGGTGTTGACGCTTCAGTGCTACACCACGGTAGGGTCTGTTGGCTCGGATACCATGCTGCAGAAGTCTCCTGGACACAGTCCTCCGGCTGATACGATGACCCAGGGCATCGTATCAGCCAATGCAGTTGCGCAAATGCAGTGTGCGCAGGTACCGATCTTCAGCTGAGTTCGTGACCCTCGGCCTGTCCTATGTCCTGCCTGTCTGTCTGTAACGGGTCATTAGCCTGGTTATTGTAAGTCGGGTACAACCGAAGATTCTTGCAACGTGAGTGTGGGTAGCGCCAAGCGGGATCATGCCAATTGCCCTTTCTCTCTCTACTGTCGATAATCTCGACATGGTCGCAAATGTAATCGCAAAATGTAGATGTCGACAAACATTTTCATGTGCTTTTATACCGAATATAGTCACGTGTATCATGCGTGCACGTGCACTATACTATTGCGAATAAGTTCATTTTTCTGCCTTCTTGCTTTGCACGTGCATCCTTGTTTCATTGCACCAGCCTTGTTGCGTTCGGGTGAATGTTCTTAGCCATAATTTCTCATAATATTCTCGTCCATACACAACTTATGATTTTTATAAGTTTGGTATCGTATGTACACAAATGACAACTATTGCTGCAGATGTAAAGAGAAGACGGTCTAGTTCATTTTTCAGATGAAAAAGATATTTACAGAATAGAAGGTAACCATTTATCGTGTGGTTATCTTTCTTGGACGTAACAGGAAATACGACACGAATGTCCTTCCTGTATGTAGAGAAACACACTGGTTATATGGATCTGCTGTTATGTATTATTAGGTAAATAAACACTCATCTAAAGATATCTCACCAGTTCTTCAACGTCTTTTCTGTACCTTTCATGTCTAAGAGCAAGAACATTTGATGTTTCCTTTGCTGTTTCTGCATGGCATTAACAACGGCTTGCATTTCGTAAGGATGCACACCTAAGGAATATGTAGGTAACGAAAACTCAACATTTCATGACAATTAAAACATGTATTCTAGTAGTGTGTAGTTTAACAACGCCATGTAAGGAAACTTGTCTCTTCATGACAACTAAAACGTTCGTAAATATCGGGCTCCTTTCGCACAGTCTACAAAAATCTCTGTACAAATGGATCTTAATCACGCGCCATCTGAATAGAAGGGCAATATTGAATACGTTTGTCCAGACAGTCATGGATTACACGTTACAAGAAGAATATTGTTACAAGTGGCGTCGGTCTTAACTCACTCAGATGCATTCTATCTGATCTCACCTACAAACCCAACTCTTGATGTGCAGTCTATCACACGAGGCCTTTGAAGCAGAGACTCCAGAGCTTCAGAGTCTTTGGCATAAACACTGCTGACCACATCCAGATGTTTTGGAAACTGAAACCAGCAGGCATCTTTTTAAAGATACGATTTAAACGTCATTTTACAGTAACTTGACATTATATACCTGATAAACCTCTACTGACGCCTTGGATCACCTGATCCTGAAATTTCAGTTGGTGTTCTATTTGGAGCAAGCACTTGCAAAATGAAATCATTTAACACCGCACTCATATAAATTTTCACGTCTTTTCCAGTTACAGACAGAGACAAAAACAGTAAGAACCCGAAGAATACACCGGACATGAATGTTTAAAAACACCAATGTCTTTATATCCTTTATGCTCATATGGATTCATTTGTTCAGTGTATTTTCGATTGTTTCGAGTTAATTGTGTCTCATGTGAACCGTACTCTAGATCTTAGAATATCCCGTATCTCCAAAAGTATTTTCCTTTACAATGCCCTATTGTTGTGTTCGATTTGATTCCTTCGATCATTCAGTGTATTCTAGACTCGTTGGATTTTATTTGGTCCCGTGTGTAGTAACTCCTTTTGATTTTGGATTGTTTTGGGCCTCCTGAATCCTTCTTGCACAAGTGTACTACTTGAATATACCATTGAATATATTCACTACAAGATACGATATACCAGACCAGTGGCATTGGATTACCTTGGCTGTAACAGGATTGATACGAACAACCAGTGCTCTGTAATCTGGCCAGCGGTCCACTATGAAGTCATAGTCAGTTATCACCGATCGCAGTTTCGAAAGTATTTCACCTCGAATCTGTTATTCATAAACGTTATTTGATTAACATAACTTGCAGACATCTTAAACGTAAAACAGTACATATAAATTGTAAATATAGAAACACATAATGTACACAACAGATCATCTGGTTTCGTTTCAAACAGATGTTTGATTTCTATAGAAACAACCATCATGTTAGATCGCTTTAGTTATTTGGGAGGACATGTCGCCTCTTCAGTGCATTAAGAAGCATTAATATGAACATTAAAATTTTGCCGTAGAAAATACATTATTATCTTTGGATACATACAGAATTTTCAGGTCATTAAGAACAGGACATTTAAACACAAAGTACATTCCATTCGTTATACATCTTTTGCATATTTGTATACAGTTCCTTCCGGTTTTCATTGCCTATTTTTTCCCCAAATAAAGTACTTTCATTTGAATTTGAACAGTCTGGGGTAACCAGACAATACCATATGGAGATACAGGGTTTCGAAAGTGAAAAACCAATCGTAGCGACAATGTCTAAGTATAGGAGCATATTGCAAGCTATTTTCGGTAGCTTTTTAATCTACATTTTGTGATTTTATGAAGTGGTTATCTACTGCAAATTTGGGAGAACTGATCTCTGCTCCCATACAAACGTTCTCAGAACTCCACTGATCATACCATAGATATAGATATAGATATAGATATAGATATAGATATAGATATAGATATAGATATATAGATAGATATTGAAAGCATAGATAGATCTTTGAAACAATCGGTAAACAAAAGTTGTGAGGACAATACTGATCAATCCTTTCTCCACTGATGGGTAGAGTAAAACTCTGATTCTAATTCTCCACGAAACATTCTATGTTTGTACCTGAGAAAGGTAAAGTTCCTACATTGCACACAGATCACAAACATGTTTCTGACGTATTTGCAAAGGCAATGAATAATAGTGGTAATAAATATTTCAAATGAATAAACGAACTGAAGTCTTAATGTTCGTTTTGGGTCAAGTTCTTGTGGCGCACACCCTTCATAAACATATGTTCTTGAAGTATATATTTCGAGAGGCAGTGAATAATAGTGGCAATAACTATTTCTAATGAATCTACGTTGAAGCTTTGAAATTTCGTTAGCAGGAGAAACGATATCATGATTCGCTCAATGTGGAAGTGAGACCACTGTTGATGACACAACAGTCCTGGATACACTGGTATCAATATCAGTTTTACAAAACTAGACATGTCTGTGGTCCTCCAGCTTCCTCGTCGCAAGCCTTTCAAACAAATTCAACTGTAAATGTCCATAATCTATTATTTTCAGGTTATCGGGTCTACTCAACTCTTTGAACAAGGAAGCTTACATGCCATAGTTCAATCCCAGAAACTGTTGTAGATTGGTGTTTCAGCCAATATGCGTCTCGTTGCTGTGATATCTGATATTGGGGTGTATCAACTCCAGGTGTTCTACTGATACACCCCAAAGTGCATGACGACAGGTGTACCAACCAAGACACCTTTTTAAAAAAGATGTCTTTGAATCTCCCGGTACAAATATAGAACTTCAGTGCAAAGTACACCAGGCCTTCACTATCCTCAGAAACATAATGGCAATACACTCAGGGATATCATTGATGGATAACGAAACATTTGCAGGTGTTGTCATTGGTATCAGATCTTCTATGGTGCTGTGGCAATCCACGCTTGATGACTTTTTATACTGTGTGGAATATGACATCCAGGTTTTAAAGGATAATACACCGTAAGAAAACGTAGATTGATCACAAGCCCACGATATTGATACCTATGTTTTACTCACATGATTTGTCTTCGGGATGTTTTGTAGAGTTGCTAATAACCGAGGAAGCTGCTGGGTTCTCAGGACGATCGCCATTCCGTGTAGGTTTAACGGACATGTTTAGCATTTATTATAATCAGACACATTCATCCACACACTCATAATGATATGCCATTACATGACTGAAACGAAGTGTATAACGCCGTTTTGTTAAGCTTGAATTGTTATACAACGGTCAGGATATTAATCACAGAAGTTCGCACTTCCCTCTGATATGTCCTTTTGTGCTTTTGTGCTTAAACGTCTCTTACAGCCTGGGTGTTGTGCGTATTGATTGTGGTAGGGAGGAACACAGTAAAGTTGCCAGTGCTGACCTTTGTAATGGCCCCACAAACTACATCTGAATTTGGAATCATGATCGGTTATGGCAAGACATGCGTTCACACTTAAAAAGACACGAGTTACGGTTGTTTTCCAGGAGAGCACAAAAAGGTTAATATCTTTTTAGCAGTCTTTGTAAGTATGATGTATCAGCTAGTCTGGTATGTAGTGATGGGGTCCTTTAAACTAAGAAAACAGGGAAAACCTGTTGAGTCAAATCTTTCCAAATGGGGTAGAGGCGGCTTGTGGTCGTTTCGGGGTCTATATGACAGACGAGAGTTGGGTTTGCAGGTGAGGTCAGACAGTATACATGTGAGCGAGTTGAGACAGATGTACTGTTTAATACTATTCTTAGGCGTGATGTGCGTGATGTAACCTGCCCTGACATCATAATGTTAAAAAGAGCATTGTGGATACACATATAAGTCTTAATCAAGTATTTAGTTGTTGTCTATGCTTTCAAAACCAACCAAATTCCACATATTACAATTGTAATTGTAACATATTTAATTTTATACTCTCATTAAGACAAAACCCAAACTGTGAGAACAGTAAGGTCTAGCGTTGTCGTCCTTAAGTATCGCACGACCCGCAAGAGGGTTATTACTATGCTTTGGCATGACAGCCTGTCTGGACAAACACGTCAAACATTGGATTCAGATGACCCAGACCATCTATTGTCACCACACATTTCTTACAATATAATTACAGCTATTACCAAGTCTCAAATGTTCACACTTTACTCACGACTAACTATATATAATACAGACAGATTGTGGAATGACTAAAATTCCAGTCATTTCGTGAAATAACTAAGACGATCAACCATTTCGCGTCATTTTGTGTAACAACAATTCATGTGATTTAGTCATTTAATGAAATTCCATTTCATCTATATATGGTGGACAAGGGTTTGTGAGGTGTGGCTGCTCTGGACACAGCAAGTGTCAAACAAATAGGCTTATGCCAAAACAGCCATAATTTCACCACTACAAGTAAGCAAGGCAAAATCACTAAATAAAGAACAATCAATACCAAAACAATAGAACGGACGCGCTGTCAGTTATACTTACAGGGCACATGGGAAGTGAAGTTTCGCAATAGTCAACTCTTTTAACACTTTCCTACCTACCACAATCAATACGCCAAAACACATTATATACTCATCACAGGTGTTGACACACGAGCATTGTATGCAACAGCATCTATTATCATACCAAATTAAATTCCCAATACAACCGCTTAGTCCGGCATAAAACTAAACTCACTCATTCGCTCACTCACTCACTTACTCACTCACCAATGCCATCACGTACATGTATGAGTTTATGTACGAGCTGTGTTTACAAAGTTTTTTCACAAAACATATCAGATATTGTTTTCGAAAAGATGTCTAAGTATGAGGGTGCTTGGGAAATGCAAGAAGAAGACCAGTGACATCCTATATCTTTTGGACGATCAATCTGCACAAAACAGTGGCCATATGGTTTGGCGCCTGATTTATTTTCGTAGATTTCGTATTCAATTAAGTGTGAATATGTATGAATATAACAGACTGTTGAATATTGTTCCAAATCAGAGTCTGACTCATACATATCATCTATGACTCTCTACCTGAACAACTACCAGCAGCTTTGTCTATTAAAAACTATGCAAAACATCTCTATGGCAAATCATATGAGTAAATTATGCTTTACGTCATCGAAGGTTTAATGTTCGGTCTATATATTTCTACGTCTATATTCAATTTCTGTCTTTTTGTCATCAGTAACAGTGTTACCTGTATGTCACATATCCAACTGTTATCATACACATACAATTACAAAACCAACATTAAGTGTCCATGGAACATGAGGCTCTACTGCACACAACTCGCATGCGTCAACAGAATAAAAAAGTGAAAAAAGTAAAAAAAAGTAAATATAAATATGAATTTATTGCTTTAGTGTAAGAACAAATATATTACATATAATTATAATGTTAGAAAAGTGAAAATCTACACGTCTATATTGTGTTTCTGGCGCCAATTCCTTATATGGCTTCCAGTGGCAGCAATTACTGCTCGGCACCGTCTCGGAACAGACTGGACAAGTCGAAGAAGTTCTTGCGGATTTCTTCGCGACTCTTCCTGCAAAACTATAGCAAGTTGTGGAAGTATCTGAACTGGATTGCCGTACACGTCGATCGATGTAATTCCATGGGCGTTCTATTGAGTTTAGAACTGGTGATCGGGAAGGACACGCCAAGACATTGACGTTAGAAATGGTAAGTTAGAGGATCGTGATGCGTGCCATGTGTGAAGTAGCGTTGTCATGCTGGAACAACTCCCTTTGTCGGTCCATCATTGGATGGATGTGGCGTGCAAGGATTTCGTAGATGTACCGACTTGCCAAATTCCCCTCAATTATCACTAAATCAGATCTTTGTGTGCACCCCACACGATGACTCTGTATTCACCGAATCGGTCGACCAGTCGAATGCAGTTAGGGGCAAGATGTTCATTTCTCCGACGATAAACACGCTCTCTTCCATCTCGCAGGTGCAGGAAGAAGCGATCGCGATTCATCATTGAACTAGACTCGCCTCCAGTTTCAAAGGTTTCAGTTCCGGGTTTTACGACTCCAACGCAATCGACGGAAGTCTCTCAGAACATAAACGACAACTAGCCGTCTTGGTGGAATGTCCACATCAGTTTTGTCGGAAATTTGTCACAAGTAAGGGTTGGATTGTGCAGTCTCCAAAGCTGCGACCAGGACGATGACTGAAGTGAGCAGACAGTAGCGGTTATGGGCGTGAGTAGTAAGTCTTGGACATCAGCTTCTCGGGCGATCTAGGACGTAATGTGTCTCCAGCAAACGATAGCAATATGGAACATTGAAATGTCGGCCAACTGCCGACTGCGACTCCCCAGCTTCAAACAGTTCCAATTGGCGGCTCTAGTGAGTGAGTTTTGTTTTACGCCGCCTTTAGCAATATTCCAGCGATATCACGGCGGGGGAGACCAGAAAATGAGCCTTACACATTGTACCCATGTGGGGAATCGAACCTGGGTCTTCGGCGTGACGAGCGAACTCTTTAACCCCATGGATACCACACTGCCACTTACGTTAAAGAGACATGTAACACTGGAAGGTGAAGTTACGGGTTCGATTCCCCCTCATGGGTACAATGTGTGAATCGCATTTCTGGTGTCCCTTGCCATGATGCTGCTGGAATATTGCTAAAGGCGGCGTAAAACCATACTCACTCATTCACTTTTGATCATGAACTAAGTGTTATCAAACAGTATCGTGTACTTTGTAGACATATACGAGTTGTATGCAATAGTGTCTCTGGACACTGTATGTTTGTTTCTGTTACATGTGTATGATAACAGGTGAACATGTGACTTCCAGCGTTATATATGTCAACATTGTATATGTTGCATTAAATTAAACGTAGAAATATACAAACCGAACATTAAACAGACATCTAAAGTTGCATGTGAATACATTATTAACTCTAATGAATTGCCTTCGATATGTTGTATGTGCATATTGATCATCCAAAAAGTACAAAATGTTGCCTTCTCCATTTCGAATTTATGAAACATCACAGTTCTTTTTAATCTTCTCAAGACCAACATTGTACTTAGTGAAAGTACTTTGTATATATCGAACATAGTGCCAATAAGCAATCAATACATAGAGAATATATCAATATTTGTGTGTAAAAGCCGGTGATGATTGGATATTGTGTTATGGCATATTGATTATGGTTGGTCATAGCTGACATAGTATGTCGCAGTTATGAAATTCTTATTTCGAATTTATGAATCATCACAATTCTTTTTAATCTTTTCAAGACCAACACTGTACTTCGTGAACATAGTGCCAATAAGCAATCAGTACAGAGAGAATATAACAATATTTGTATGTAAACACCGGTGATGATTGGATATTGTGTTATGGCATATTGATTATGGTTGGTCATAATTGGTATTTTGAAATCCTTATGAGACCAGAATTGTACTTTGTGAAAGAACTTTGCATATATCGTCCATCGTACCAATAAGAAATCAGTGAAGATTGGCAATTGTGTTATGGTTGTTTTGGTCATAATTATTATAGTATTGCATTACGATTCGTAACTATCGCAGTATCTGTTCAAGCTATTGACAGTCATCACTTGTGATTAAATCCCATCTTCTTCTCAGACCCTTGTGTTTCTATCCACCAACAAGAATCCTTATTTTGAACAAACCCGACGCTTTTACTTAACTCGATTGACGCAGTATTTCCTTCCAGAACATAAATATGAACCTCTTCCATTTGCTGTAGACATAAAGCGGCAATGTGGGAAGCGATCACCTTGGCATATCCCTTCTTTCTATGTTCCTTCATGACATGTAGGAAACCCAAATATCCGTAATGGCGAGCCAGGGCGTATCCTACCAGGGAACCTTCCCTGTTGTACAGGCAACACGACGGTTGTTTGCTGATAAGTTCTTTTACGTATGACACAGAGTGTATACCGTCATTGTAAGGCCACATTGAATTGACTAGATAAGCCTGTTCAGGAATAAGACTTCTTATCTTGAATCCATCTGGAACAGGGCTGAAACATGAAAGAAGTTAGGAAATATAGTTTATGGAATGGACACAGGATACTGAACCCATACAAACCGTCACTTTTACAACGTATTCGACGTATATAGCAAGGCAGATTAAGAAATGGTAGTATATCAAATATCTTCATTGTGTGTAGAAAGTAAAATGCATGGAGATAAACTGAAGGGCAAAAGAAACTATACCAAAATATTTTTCAAGAAGATGATATCATTTTGGATTCGCATCATACGTTTTGAAGTGGAAAAAATCGCCCGAACGCAACTGTACTGGGTCAAACAAGGAAAACACGTGCATCATCCCAAATATGGACTTTATTGAAGCTTTTACGTGAAAATCAACATGCACGTGCATCGTGACAAGATGGCGGCAAACGGTATAAAAAGCGTCCATTGGCAAGCCTTACATCAATGTTACACCGATGCACGTAACTGACATGCCGAGGTTAACTGCAGAACAGCGCGAGAGAGCAATTGGAATGATCCAGCTTGGAGCACGTCATGCACACGTTGCAAGAATTTTCAACTGCACCCGTACAGCAATAACCAGGCTGCAAACACGATTACGACAAACAGGCACGACCACGGACAGGCCAAGGAGTGGTAGACCTCGTGTTACTCCAGCCGAAGACCAGTATCTGCGGACCATTCATCTTCGTAATCGTTTCGTGACGGTGACGTCGACGGCAGCAACAGCTCTTCACCATGTTGTCAGCAGAACTGTTTCCCGACGTCTCCGACGACATGGTATTCGAGCCTACAGGCCCTTCCGTGGAATGACCCTGACCCGTCAAGATCGACGTAACCGTCTCCAATGGTCAAGGAGATTACAACATTGGCAGAACCGGAACTGGCAAAGGATACTGTTCACGGACGAGAGAGTTCCAGTTGTATCGAGCTGACGGGAGAATCCGTGTATATCGCCGAAGTGGGGAACGGACGGCGCAATGTTGTATCCAGGAGACGGTACCGTTCGGGGGTGGAAGCGTGATGGTTTGGGGCGGAATATGCAGTGACCACACAACTGACCTTTGTCGTGTTTGAACGAAACCTCAATGCCCAGGGGTACATCGACGACGTGCTTCGCCCTGTTGTCATTCCCTACCTCCAACAGAACCGACGAGTGCTGTTCCAACACGACAACGCACGTCCCCATACAGCCAGGGTTACAAGAGACTTTCTAGCGGCAAACAACGTCAACACCTTGCCGTGGCCTGTCAGATCACCAGACCTGTCGCCCATTGAACACCTTTGGGACCGTTTTGACCGGCGAATAAGGGCCAGACATCCACCTCCATCAAGCAGAGACACCTTAATACAGGCTCTGGAAGAGGAATGGCAAGCCGTACCGAATCACGTCATCAGACGTCTCATCAACTCTGTTCGTCGACGTGTTCAAGCGTGCATTGATGCCAATGGGGGGCACACACGTTATTTACGCTTTAACGAGGACAAATCTTCCCTTTTCTGAAGTGATATTCGGAAAGTTTGAGTTTGAAAGTTGACATTTTACCCCACTGCCATAACTTGTGTTCCTGTCAGTACAGTTTATGTCATTTTGATGTGTAACTTCCAATAAAATGTTGGCAAATAAATTCTCTTTGAATCCCACCTAATGTTTCATGTCAACATAGTTTTATGTGTCGTATTTCATGATTGAAATGTTGGTATAGCTTTTTTTGCCCATCAGTTATGACTTCCTCCAGAATATACGTCGGAAAATTTGCAATGTCTCTGGTGTTAGTCATATCAAGTACAGTATGTTATTATGCACATATGATTCCAAGTAACACAAGATGTCTACGTAAATAGTCTATATCACATATGTACACAAATGACAACTATTGCTGCAGATGAGAATGATGTTAGAATGATCTTCTAAGAGAACATGGTTTACCTCATTTTTCAGATGAAAAAGATATTTACAGGATAATTATGAGGCCCTCTCTAGAGTAGTTGGGATTATATGTGTGCTGAACATCAAAATAGTGCACCATTGACATCAAAAAGTTTAACTTGAACATTACATACAGCATCGAGTTTGCACTGAGGGTAGAAAAGAACTCATTTTGCTCAGTTATATAATACTCGAGGTGTAAAAGTACATGTCTGTCATGATCAACACCATGCCTGCATATTTGGATCATTCCCCTGATGTAATCGGTCTGGAAGCTATCTTAAGATTGTACTGGATGCAATATATAACATGAGGACAAGTTAATGCGAATTTCCAGCGTGCATGCAGCTCAAGTTGTACGTAGCAGGTAACCTTTTATCGTGTGGTTATCTTTCTTGGACGTAACAGGAAATACTTAATACACGGATGTCCGCCTTGTATGTAGTGAAACACACTGGTCATATGGATCTGCCGTTATGTATTATTAGGTAATTAAACACTCATCTAAAGATATCTCACCAGTTCTTCAACGTCTTTTCTGTGACTTTCATGTCTAAGAGCAAGAACATTTGATGCTCCCTTTGCTGTTTCTGCATGGCATTAACAACGGCTTGCATTTCGTAAGGGTGCACACCTGAGGAATATGTACGTAACGAAAACTCAACATTTCATGACAATTAAAACATGTATACTAGTAGTGTGTAGTTTAACGACGCCATGGAAACGTGTCTCTTCATGACAACTAAAACGTTCGTAAATATTAGGTTCCTTTTCGCACATCTTAATGCAAGGGCAATATTGAATACGTTTGTCCAGTCATGGATTACACGTTACAACAAGGATATTGTAAGTTTCATCGGTCTTAACTCACTCAGATGCATTCTGTCTGATCTCACCTACAAACCCAACTCTTGATGTCCAGTCTATCACACGAGGCCTTTGAAGCAGAGACTCCAGAGCTTCAGAGTCTTTGGCATAAACACTGCTGACCACATCCAGATGTTTTGGAAACTGAAACCAGCAGGCATCTTTTCAAAGATACGCTTTAAACGTCATTTTACAGTAACTTGATATTATATACGTGGTAAACATATATTGACGCCTTGGATCACCTGATCCTGAAATTTCAGTTGGTGTTCTATTTGGAGCAAGCACTTGCAAAATGAAATCCTTTAACACCGCGCTCATCTAAATTTTCACTTCTTTGCCAGTTGAAGAATACATCGGACATGAATGTTAAAAAAACACCAATGTCTTCATATCCTTTATGCTCATATGGATTCATTTAATTGATTTAGTTCAGTGTATTTTCGATTATTTTGAGTTTATTGTATCCCAAGTGTACCGCTTACTAGATCTTAGAATGTCCCTTATCCCCAAACGTATTCCCCTTTCTTTACAATTCCCTATTTTTTGTTCGATTTGATTCCTTCGATCATTCAGTGTATTCTAAACACGTTGGAACTTATTTGGTCCCGTGTGTAGTAAGTCCTTTTGATTTTGGATTGTTTTGTGCCTCCTGGATTTTTCTTGCACAAGTGTACAACTTGAATATACCATGGAATATATTCACTACAAGATACGATATACCAGACCAGTGGCATTGGTTTACCTTGGCTGTAACAGGATTGATACGAACAACTAGTGCTCTGTAATCTGGCCAGCGGTCCACGATGAAGTCATAGTCAGTTATCACTGATCGCAGTTTTGAAAGTATCTCACCTCGAATCTGTTAAGTATAAACGTTATTTGATTAACATAACTTGCAGACATCTTAAACGTGAAACAATCCATAATTTATAAATTCGCTATGTCGATGCGCACAATTTAAGCATCTGGTTTCGTTTCAAACAGATGTTTGATTCCTGCAGAAACAGCCGTCATGTTAGATCGCTGTAGTTATTTGGAATTACATGTGCATTAAGGAGCATTGATATGAATATTAAAATGTTGCTTATACAGTAGAAGAATACATTATTATCTTTTAGGTCTCTGGTAAACATACATAGAAGGCAAACCATTCAGGAACTTGCACGTGTGATGTCACATACCTTATTACATCAATTTGGACATATAATATTTTTACACTGTTTCGTGAGAATGGTGCTTCTTTCACACATGACAATATCGGTATCATTTCTACAGGTCATAACAGAATAATATGCAATCTCTGATGGTTTACCGGAGTACTGTTTGGATACATACAGAATTCTCAGGTCATTAAGAATAGGACATTTAAACACAAAGTACATTCCATTCGCTATATACATCTTTTGCATAATAAATTTAATATACATTTCCTTCCGGTTTTCATTGCCTATTTTGTTTCCAAATATTCTACTTTCATTTGAATTTGAATTTGAATGTCAATTTTAAAAAGTACGTGGCGTCCCGGGAATTCCTGTAAAAATGGACGAACATTACCAACAGTCTGGGGTAACCAGACAATGCCATATCGTAGCGACAATGTCTAAGTATAGGAGCATATTGCACGCCTTTTTTGGTGGCTTTTTAACTAGAGTATAAGGTATCTATATATTATGATTTTATGGAGTGGTTATTTACCACTACCGGTTACATTTGAGAAGATTTATCTCTGCTCTAATAGAAACGTTCTCAGAATTTCAGTATAAACAGGACAGAAATACATGCCACTCTTTGAATCAATCAGTAAACAAAAGTTGTGAGGACTATACTGATAAGCAGATCAATTGTACATTCCATCGTCAGTCTCTTCTCCATTGATGGAGAGAGTAAAACTGTGATTCTAATTCTCCACCAAATATTCTATGTTTGTACCTGAGAGTAAAGTTCCTACACTGCACACAGATCACAAACATGTTCTTGACGTATTTGCAGAGGAATGAATGATACTGGTGATAAATATTTCAAATGAATAAACGAACTGAAGTCTTAATGTTCGTTTTGGGTCAAGTTCTTGTGGCACACACCCTTCACAAACATATGTTCTTGAAGTATATATTTCGAGAGTAATAGTGGCAGTAACATTAATGTCTCAAATGAATCTAGTGGCAGTAAAATTAATATTTCAAATATTTCTAAGTTGAAGCTTTGAAATTTCGTTAGCAGGAGAAACGATATCATGATGCGTTCAATGTGGAAGTGCGACCACTGTTGATGACACAACAGTCCTGGATACACTGGTACTAATACATGTATCTGATTTACAAAACTAGTAGATATGTCTGTGGTCCTCCAGCTTCTTCGTCGCAAACCTTTCAAACAAATCCAAATGTAAATGTCCATAATCTATTGTTTCCGGGTTATCGGGTCTCCTCGACTCTTTGAACATGACATGTTATATGAATAATGATATACAATCAATTACAAAGGAAAATATGGTAAATCAGCTACACTGAGTGGAGAACTTTTGACACTCTCACTTCAGTGCAAAAGTATACCCCGTCTTAACTATCCTCAGAAACATAATGGCAGCACACCGAGGGACTTCAGCTATGGTTAACGAAACATTTAGTGCTATGTGCAGTATCACTCATTCTGTGGACATGACGCTGGTGTTATCACTTCTATGGTGCTGTGGCGACCCACGCTTGATGACTTTTTATACTGTGTGGAATATGACATCCAGGTTTTAAAGGATAATACACCGTAAGAAAAAGTACATTGATCACAAGCCTACAATATTGATACCTATGTTTTACTCACATGATTTGTCTTCGGGATGTTTTGTAGAGTTGCTAATAACCGAGGAAGCTGCTGGGTTCTCAGGACGATCGCCATTGTGTGTAGGTATAACGGAGAAGTTCAGCATTCTATTATAATCAAACACATTCATCCACACACTCATAATGATATGCCATTACATGACTGAAACGAAGGGTGTAACGCCGTTTTGTTATGCTTGAATTGTTGTACAACGGTCAGGATATTAATTACGGATGTTCGCACTTCCCTCCGATATGTCCTTTCGTGTTTTCGTCTTCATGCTTAAACTTCACTTACAGCCTGGGTGTTGTGCATATTGATCGTTGTAGGGAGGAATACAGTAAAGTTACCAGTGCTGACCTTTGTAATGGCCCCACAAACTACATCTGAATTTAGAATCATGATCGGTTATGGCAAGACATGCGTTCACACTTAAAAAGACAGGATTAAAGGTTGATTTCCAGAAGAGCAGAAAAAGGTTCATATTTTTGTAGCAGCCTGTGTAAATATGATGTATCAGTTGGCATCAACTTGTTGAGTCAAATCTTTCCTTATGGGGTAGAGGCGGTTTGTGATCGTTGTAGGAGAGAGTCGAGAGCGTTGCGTTGACCCTATTGGCTTGGTCGGGGATTTTTATGTGCACTTTGATCGAAATTTTGTGTGAATTAAATGAATGAAAACGTTCAAGAAGCGTTGTTGATTGGGTTAGGGGTATGTTAGAGTCGCTTTGTTTAATACAGTACCTGTATGTGTAATGGAGTTGTGGGTGAATTTATGGGGGTCTTTTGGGTGATATTATTAGATATTAATACAGTCTGGGAGGGATTAGGTTGTTAGAATTTTTAAAAAATGTCAGTGGAATTTGGAATTTAGTTGGATTCGCTGTTAATGGTAGTGAGTACATGACATGAAAATGTAGTGCAGATCTTCAATGGTGTGACAACGTGAAGGTCAACTTTCAGTAGGTTTGGGTGATTTTTAAATGATGTCGTCAATCAACCATTTCAAGAGGTAACTAGTCGTCAGTACTTAGTGTGACATGATTAATGCTAGAACAACGCTGAGAAGAAAAGTGAGTGATTTAAAATTGACGTTGCACTTGTTGAGAAGAATAGTGAGTGATTTAAAATTGACGTCGTACTGATCAGCCGTAAACCAACCCAATAAGACATTAGCCTGACAGACCACATTGCAATATTTAAAAGCTGAAAGTTTCACTATAATTAATGACTTCTTTTGAAACGATTAGTCATTCATAAATGACTATCTGGATTTAATGTTATAGAGTCTATTTGTTTCAGGGTCGCATTGACAGACGAGAGTAGGGTTTGCAGGTGAGGTCAGTCAGTAAACATGTGATAGAGTTGAGACTGATGTACTGTTTAATTCTATTCTTAGGCGTGATGTGCGTGATGTAACCTGCCCTGACATCATAATGTTAAAAAGAGCATCGTGGATACACATATAAGTGTTAATCAAGTTTGGCCTTTTTGTAGTTGTCTATGCTTTCAAAACCAAATTCCGTATTTTACAGTTGTAATTGTAACATATTTAACTTTATACTCTCATTAAGACAAAACCCAAACTGTGAGAACAGTAAGGTCTAAAGTTGTCGTCCTTAAAGGTCACATGCAACCAAAAATTCAAACATAATTAAATCACAATTGTCACTTATTCATGACATATAATATACATTGCTGCAGCTGCTTGTAAAAAACAACAAATAAACAAAATTATAAGCGAACAATCGTGAAAATAAACCAAGAATAAACCAAGACATAAATTATCTGTGGATGATCTATGATCAGATGCTGAATTAAACTCAATACACCCCAAAGCTTCTCAAATAATCATGGTAGCAAGACTTGACACCCCATTTAATACCATACTTCTCCTCTCTGGTACATTATCCCTCTCCTTCAGCCGTATAGAAGACAATAAATCTGCCTGAACTAACAGTGTTTGATACAACATTTACATAACCGTGTTTATAAAGAAACAAAGAAACTCCCTTCACATCCACAGCCTTGAAGACACCCAACATGCACTCTAACCTAATGTCTACATCCTAGACTCGTACAGCCCTATAAAACGTCACAAAGCACCAACATCAAAGAACAATTAAAACTCTCATTCAAATTTTAAAATGTACATGGGTAAAATAAACTCTATAAATGTCACACTACAAGTGCCACAATTTCATTTATTTCACCTCGAATCTCAAGGGGAGTAAATGCTTCAGTGTTAAAACAGTCAAGGGTCTTTTTTATGATGTTAATTGTCATTTTATCATTGACGTTTTAAATGAAATAGAATTATTTGATACATTTTGAATAAAGGTAAATATAGAAATGGTATTTTAAACATAGTTGTATAAAATAGCAACTGCAATTGTTAGTGGCTGTATCCTCCAGTGGGATTAAAGTATCGTAACATTATTGCCCTCCTGAGATGGTACACAAGTTCCAACACAATCCACGATAAATTTAAGCTTACCAGACTTTTAAAACGTAGTATTGTTGTTGTTTCAGATTTTGGCTAAATGTTTTCGACCATCGCCAGCGGCCGAAGGGGTGGTGTAAATCCAGCTTGGGTCAATGTAGGTAGCAAGGTCCTTTTTATGGTGATTTACCTTCAGTTGTTGGCGTCCTATTGACCGTATTTTTCATACTGTTTTGTCTTTTATAATATAATTTAGATATTTATACTAGTTTTACATTTTGTCTGTGATATTCTAGCTATTATTACGGTCCTTCGGTGAGTCTGAAGTGTGTCCCTCTCAACTGGCCATTCATCTGTAGCCAACATTAAATACTGCATTCGCTCAATATGGTCCCTGTATTTCACGTCCAGCTACCGTCGCATATCGCGTGTGTGTTAACGACAGTTCATAATAGGAATAGAAATTTATAATAGGCGTCTACTATTCTGTTCCCATGATTTGAATATGGTATGAATTATAGAGTTGATAATAACAGAGAAAACTGTTGGACTGTCAAGAAGATTGCCATTACGAGCAGATGAAATATGTCCAGATGAAACAGTCAAGATTCTGTTTCAATGACGCACGTTCAACTGTGAAACACAATACGTTGCAGTTCGGAGACTGAATTGAGATCGGTGTATAAACGCCTCTGTTATGTGCATATTGTTATATAACGGTCGGGAAGTGTACTGCAGAATTTCTCATTTCCCTCTGACATTTCATATGTCGTATTCACAGTAAAACCTCACATATAACCTGGTGTCATGCATATTGGTTGTGATGCAAAGGGTTTAAGATCTGTATTACCAATCAATCGTTCATATTAAATACTCACGGGAACACATCTACACATTATAGTAGCGAATGCTGTCTGACAGCAACTAAATAACTTATATCATTGATAATATGACACATCAGAAAAAAAACAACAAAGCAGTATTCATCAAAACAAACAATGCTACACCCAAACAATACCCAGCCTAACATAGCAGAGCATTTGCTATAAGAAGTCTTGTCCCGAAGGGCTAGTAGGAGTTCCGGGATCGGAGCTCTCTTGCTCATGTCTACGTAATATACTCAAATCGACTGATGCCAACTCCTTTCATTGTGCAGCTGCTACCCTTTGGAACTCTCTGTCTCTTGATCTAAAACTAGTACCAACTCTGCAACTCTTCAAAACAGACTTAAAACACACCTCTTTTGACCTATGTTTCAGGCCTTCAGCAACCCATGCTTGCCATAAAAGGTGACTATGCTTGTCGTAAGAGGCGACTAACGGGATCGGGTGGTCAGACTAGCTGACTTGGTTGACACATGTCATCGGTTCCCCACTGCGCAGATCGATGCTCATGTTGTTGATCACTGGATTGTCTGGTCCAGACTCGATTATTTACAGACCGTCGCCATATAGCTGGAATATTGTTAAGTGCGACGTAAAACTAAACTCACTCACTCGTATGCGGGTTTTAGTGGAAGTGTAGATGTGGGTGGGTTATGTGGCGAGGGGTTATAGTTTCTTGATATATGTGATGAAGGCAGGCATGGAGCAAGCCAATTTGTTCGTAAAAACCCGACAGGTTGGAAAGCCTCATATTTAGATAGTATTGAGGGCTTGCCCATCCGTTTTAGCACAATTACGTGTAAGCTCGGGAAGGGGGTGTTTACTGTGTATAATGTTGTTGGGAGTTAAGGGTTGAACATATTTGGGGTTATCTGTTTCGCGGTAGAGAAATGTGTAGCTGGGGACGCTTGTGATGAAAGTAGGGACATGAGAGTGCCGTGCCTCAATGATTTCGACATATTGTTTTACCCAGGATTGTCGAGGCAGAGAAGTTGTGGCACTTTTTTGCGTGGGATCGTATATACACTGCCAAAACCCGTTGCAGGAAGTTCAAATAAAACCTATAACGTTCCCCTGTTACCTGACATACTTCTCTGTTATTCAGAGTGAGATAAAAACATTGTTAGTGGTAGAGTATCCCGTCCTCAACCTCAATGTTTGTGATTTACGTTTCAAAAGAATGGTCTCTGAAAACAGGTTTTGCTTGATCGTCTCCGAGATGAAAGATCAAAGTCTACACTATGTTAAACGTTTCTCAAGCCGTATATACGATACAACCATAAACCCAAAATCTATCTGTTTCGGTTTTCTTTCCCTTTTCTAATGCTCCAAAATCACTTGATTAAGGCGGACTGCAGTAAACTAGTGTTGACACGTACATTCCAAACCCAGATGCTTCAAATGCCAACAGTTCTGCCATAGTGTAAATATTTCCACATTGTCTATCATGATTTCTCACTGTGGTGAAAAGACACACAAGAGAAGACTGTGACAGTTGTGTCGAAAGGTGCACCAACTGCGCATGGGACCACACATATTTTTTTTCTAAAATTGTCCTGTTTGTAAACAGCAAATGACTATGAACTGAAAAATGGTGAAAAAATACAAACTGGACCAAAGATGGGAACAACAGAAAGTTATGTTTCCAATGCCAGAACATTAAAAGCAGCCTTTCAAGTAACCAAATCATCTGAAAACAGATTCACTTCAACTTATTTCATTTGCCACATCTACTCAAACAGGACAATCACTTCTTGGTACAGCCAGAATCCAATCAGAGGCATTCCCCTGATCATGAACCATCTTTTCAGTTGACATAAAGGTCTCAACAAATCGTTCAAACCAATAGTAAAAAGCCAGATTAATCGAAAACGGTATGAAAATAAAGTTTAATTGTTCAACAAATGTGGATCACTCGAGGACAAAACGTCCGTTCTGAGGTTCATATCTTGTCGCCCAACAAAGAAATGCGGGCTGGATCCCCAATAAATTCCTCCCAAAG
This sequence comes from Haliotis asinina, assembly GCF_037392515.1. NCBI lineage: Eukaryota > Metazoa > Mollusca > Gastropoda > Lepetellida > Haliotidae > Haliotis > Haliotis asinina. Next base: position 46,433,654 of record NC_090285.1, read on the forward strand.
GTTATCCGAAGAGCACCATCCACAGGACTAAGGTCTAATATCAAAGATCCTTAAAAGGTTAACAGGCATTTATGTCAAACTGTGTGTTACGACAGACTTAAACCTGAACTTTCTATAGTGGTTCCTTATGCCACCAAGCATTCCCGATAAACCTAATAATATAGCTGATGAGTGTATCCCAAAAAACAATAAGCAATTCCAAATATTCGAAAAAAGGTTCAAACAGCCCAGGAAGGCAAGGAAGAATGATGAACATTATCACCGTCTCCATCCTGTGGTCCATAATTTTAATAACTTCAAAATTTAAACGCTAAGGCATGGCGTACTCTTGAGCAAAATAAATATCAATCCAGGTGAAATTATGTATCAAAGATCACTTCACAAACGCCGATTTCAAAGGTAAGGAATATGAAAATACACAAGGTAAGGGCTCTCAATCTAGCATTAAACATCGCAAAGCCGGGAATCCGATTGATTGATTGATCCATTGATTTATCGACCGATTTCACTAACTAGGTGCGTTAAGAAGCCTATGATGATCGACTTGTTTGGAACATGAAAACCATTAACCTTACATCAGATAACCGATGTGACTTTTGTGCAAACAGAAGTACCATCGAAAATTGTGTTCGTTTATAACCATTCGTTAAAAATGTCATAATTCAAAAACAACACGCAATGGTAGTCTTTTTCGATCTAGGAAAGGCATACGATACCACATAGAAACATAAACATGGTATTTAAAGAAATTTACACTATTTTGGATTGAGGGGCCGTTTGCCTTAATTTGTATCCAAGGTTTTAACCGACAGGCAATTTCAAGTCCACATGGGTTCTACTATGTCTGATCATTACAATGAGGATCAGGGGTCCAACAAGGCAGTATATTGTATGTCACTCTATTTAGTATAAAGATAAACAGTTTATCACAGCTTTTAAACGATTCAATTTAAACGATTATTTGTGGATGATTGTAATGTTTCATATCGTGTCAAAAACGAGCATTCTATTGATAGGCAATCACAATTGTGTTTAAACAAAATCAATAAATTTGAAAATGGAGTTATATATTCAAAATCAAAAACAAATTCTGTCCATTTTTGTCGAAAGTTTAAACTTCACAAGGACCAGAATTGAATTTGGACAGTACTCCTATTACAATTGTAAAAGAGGCCAAGTTCCTGGGTATGATTTTCAATCAACATCTGACCTTTTGGACACATAAAATATGTGGTTTCCAACTCGACGTGGTGAGGGGAGCAGAAGACCCTCCTCTAACTGCACAACGCACTGATATGTTCAGTCTCGATTATGGCCCTATCATCTGTGGTGGAGCCTGCAAAAACCTTAAACTTCTTGATCCTGTACAGAACCAAGGTCCAAAACGTTGTCTTGGATCTTTCAAAACCTCTCCCAATGGTAGTCGTCACGTCGGCGAGCCGTCTTTAAAACATGTCCGTATCAAATTATCTTTACAGCATTATCACAAGGGATAACTATTTTAAACCACGAACTATGAGGGATCTTTTCAGTAATGTCAGTTGTCATTTAATCATTGCACTGTAAAAAGAATTAGATTTGTTAAATGGTTTGTAAATATATACATATTTTTATCATTGGAAGTTTGAATTAGTAATTTAGAAAGTTAGTGGCCGTAGGGGTCAAAGTACCTTTAAATTATTGTCTTCCTGAGGGTACGTAAGTCCTAAAACATTCAGAGTACATTAACTACTGTATTTCTACTGTATTTAATCGTAGCATATGTTTATTTTTAATATGTGGCTAACTATCTAAATTGCTAACAGGCGAAGGGATGGTATAAATTCAGCCATGATCCATGCAGGAAACAAATGTACTGTAAGTCCCCATGGCCCCTAATATAGCGACATATCTTCAGTTGTTGGCGATCTATAGCCTGTTTTTATATTGTATCGTTCTCTGTAGTCTAAGTATTTTCGATTTCATTACTAGTTTAAAATGTATCTGTGTTAGTCTAGTTAGCTCTACTGTCCTTTGTCGACATATATTTTAAATTGATAAGATTGTTTACATCGTTATATGGCTGTAATACTTGCATCGTTACATCGTTATATGGCTGTAATACTTGCGATGCTATGTAAAGTTTTAACTCACTCATTCACATAAAAGTGTATTACAAAGGTATTTTTTAATGACTCCAACCTTGCGTACAATGTGTATTTAATCCTCTTTATGTGGATTTGTGTAATAAATAATATCCACTTGTTCCACTTATATCGATAAGAATTAACCCATTCATTTCTACTGCTGACATTGAGCAAGAAAAGTTATCTCCATTCCTTCTTCTTTCTTCTCCTCCATGGCAATTAGTAAGGACCAAATCGACCTTACTTTGATCACATTAAAGAAGTCAGAAACAAACGAACTTGCAATTTAGACAGAAATTAAATCAATTGAGAATTAATTATTGTACATTCAAAGCTTTATTTACAGATGGGTCCGAGGAAGGTGCCATAGTCATTTCGGGCTCTCTTTCCTGCCCCCAGGCTGTTAAAATCTCTCTTTTATAAACCCACTCTTAAAGGAAATTATTGAATTATATAATCATCTTGCTACTGGCCAATGCGACATCGCCCTCTGTTGGTTACCCAGCCATGTTAGTATTTCGGGTAAGACAATGGCTGATCTTGCCGCTAAGGCAATATATCATAAACTGTTCTTGAACCTTTAGCTGAAGTGGGGAAACTCATTTTGTAAAAGTTTATTTTGAGGTCATTTGTACACATATATGTGTAGCATTTTAACGACACTGGTAATATATATAGAATATGTTCAAGATCTAAATATGCACCCCTTGTCCCATATGTATTTCGCAAACCTTCATAAGAGACCAGAACTTGTTGGCCCAGTGTCTGGTAAAGTGTGTTTTAAGGTAATCCTTGAGCCCTATGGTTTGGAAAAAGATTTCATTCATGTTGTCATTTTCAGTAGTGTTTTAGTTCAATAAGCTTTCCATGCCTTCAATGCATCCCTCCAAAGAGGATTTTCGATTTCAACAATATTATAGAAATAGTCTGAGTATGGATAGTTTTATGGCATTAACAAACGTTTTGATATCAATTATGCGTAAACCCCAATTTTTAATATCATTTGCAAATGATCCGTTCTATTTTTTTCAACTTAATTTTCCCAGATAAATCTGAAAAATATTCTCTCAAGTGAAAATGGAAGCAAAAGAAAGAAAAAGAGCTGATTGAAAAATTCTGACATAATTATTAGATAGATGTATGTCATCATAAAGTAGAGTAAAGTATTGTAAAATTATTGTACACCTGCTCCAAAGTCCCGAAACATTCAAAGTACATTTCCTTTTACCGCATATTTATTCGTAGAATATTCTGATTTTAATTTGCAGCTATATTGTCTACATTCTCCTGTGGCTGACGGAATGGTATAAATCCAGCTCGAGTCCATGCAGGTAGCAAATGTTCTGTAAGCCCCCATGGGTCCTAGTACCATGATCTTGTATAGGTGTTGTATATATCTCTATATATTGTATTGTTCATAATTTATTTTTTATGTTACAGTTATAATTATGATAGTTTTAATCCTCTCTCTGTGGTAATCTAGATATTGCACTGATAATTATACAATGAATCGTATACCTTTTATAGTTAAACATGCGCGAAATATTTCTCATATGACTATAAATCTTAGCTTCCACCCTCACTCAGTCTGTCTTCTACTCAGACCCTTTTGTTCGTACCAGCCAACAAGAATCCTGATCTTGGACAAATCCAATGCTTTTAAATGAAGCGATTGATGCGATATTTCCTTTCATAATATGAGCATGAACCTCTTCCATTTGCTGAAGACACAAAGCAGCAAGGTAGGAAATGATCACCAGTGCATATCCCTTACGTCTATGTTCTTTTATTACATGGAGGAAACCAATATACCCATAATGGTAAGCCAGGGCGTATCCTACCAGGGAACCTTCCGTGTTGTACAGGCAACACGACGGTTGTTTCATGATGAGTTCTTTTACGTATGACTCAGAGTGTATACCGCCATTGTAAGGCCATATTGAATTGACTAGATAAGCCTGTTCAGGAGTAAGACTCCTCATCTTGAATCCGTATGGAACAGACCTGCAAATTGAAACAAAGGACGAAGTATAGTTAACAGATTATCCACTGGAATTTGCAACGAATACTCATTGTCACGTTCAACGTAAATGACACGGCAGATTACTAAATATCTCATACATCACACTGACTTCTTGTATGCAAGTCTTCATGACATCTGTCAAATAGACATCCATCACATATCCTTGTACGTGGCGGGTAAACGCTTCCATAGAGATACCCTTGTATGGGACGTGTGAACACCTCCATAGGTATCTTTGAATGTGGTAGGTAAATACTTTCATAGATACCCTTGTATGTGGCGGGTAAACTCTTTACACATAGATATAATTCTTGTACACTTATCACGTCGATATTCTTCTAGTTTGTGGCGGATAGACACGTATCGCATATACATCCAACATACAACCAACAATTGATCTGAAATAATTACATTGATATCCTCAAAGAGATTGTCTTAGAAATTCAATCCTACACATTTGTAAAACCAACTCATCATGCGAAAGGGGCCGATAGGGTATCCTAGTGTTCAAAGTGTTCCCTCGCCACGCCGAAGACCGGGTTCGATTCCTTATACGGGTAAATGTGAAGCCATTTCTTGTGTCCACCGTCGTGATGTTGCTGGAAAACTGTTAAAGGCGACGTAATACCATACTCAGTCTTCATACCAAAGGCTCTAGAGAAACGGGTGGTGGGGTAGCCTAGTGGTTAAAGCGTTCGCTCGTCTAGCCGAAGACACGGGTTCCACTCCCAACATGGGTACAATGTGTGAGGCCCATTTTCTGGTGTCCCCCGCCGTGATATCGCTGGAATATTGCTAAAAGCGGCATAAAGCCAAACTCACTCACTCACTCACTCACTCTGGAGAAACGCCAACTTACTGGTGAATTCGAGCTATCGTTCTAAACCCTGAAAAGTCAAAATCGTGTTTGCTGCTAAACATATGGCCACATGGTGTTTACACAGTGAACCGAGATCTCATGTGTAATGGTGTGTATCATCAACGTATGTCATACATCTCACATCTCACCTGCGCTTGAGTGTCTTTTCTGTGAGTATCATGTCCAAGTGCAATTCCGCTTGGTAGTGCCTGTTGTATTTCTCCAAGCAATTAACAGCGGCCGAAATTTCGTAAGGATACACACCTGAGGAATAGTCATATTTATGTAACGATTCATGTAACACTACATGAGAATTAAGGAGAATACGAGACTGCAATTCGCTGGGTGAAGGATAAAGTCATCAGAAACATCTACACCAATCTTTATTCAAATATGTTTATTTATGTTTTAATCGCGAAAAACAGTTTCTGTTACCAGAGTTTCGGCCACATGACGTGACCTTTCCTCTCGTGACGCCAAAAGGGTCCGCCATATTGCCAAAGAACATACAAATATACAAGTAATACAAATAGTGTTGTTTCTGTCGTTTTTGTAAATGGCACGATGGGGTATTCCATGTATTCAGCTGCAGGCACATAACGCCGACCTTTCGACCAAACGTCACGATTGCGAGAAAAGAAAGTATGGCGTCCTGTCACCACTTTCATTTTGCCAATTAATAAATGATTATAAAGACAATGAAGAATCAACGAGTTGTTAGAAGAGGATAATCCGTATTATGCGGATGGTCACGCGAATAATGAGAAGACGACTGTATATCTCCTTATCGTTTTATTTTCATATTTGAATCACTTATCAACAAACTCAACTGACAGAATGTAACGTTTTTTACAATGATTCACATAAGTAAATACAATACATTTTTTTCTAAATACACCGTATATCCATGTAGTTATGACACATGTAGCACACAATTAACGCAAGTTATCGGCGGTGGAAAAACTGAGATTCTTCTATCACGGCGGTCGTGGATGAATAGGAAGTGGTCGTCAGAAATCTTTGTTTTGTATTCATCCGAGAAGACCTGGGGTTTTCGTCTGACAGGAAGTGACGACATCACCGCTCTGCTGACTCTGTAGAGGGAGCTCCGGGCACCATGCAACCACGGCTTTAGTCTCATCATTATAACGTCCAACTCGTATGTCGATGAGGCATGCTTTGTAGAGGCACTGCATGGGCTAAGTTTACCTCCACCTTTCTAGCATTTGTCTTGCATACAAAGAGCAAACGACCATTGACTATTGGTTCCAACAAACAAGAAAAGAATAATTGAAATCAACGAAACATTGTTATAAAATTCGGCAAAACTGAATAATATGTCTACATAAATACGATTTGTGACAGTGTAATGATTGTGTTCATCTTTCACCATGGGGACGATGTTGTTGATGCAGTGGATTTGCAGTCGTTTACATTGCATATTCAAGATATCCTGTCTCGTTTTCTCTGTACATTTTCCCACCAACAACCAAGTAACGTCTGCCGCGAGATGTAGGGATGAATTTCTACGACTCTTTCCGTGACCCCAAACTAGGGAACCATGCATTGTCCTGTATGCACGCATGAACACAACGTCTAGCGGATAATGTCAGTCTTCTGAACACATGTCTCGGGATTCTCCCATTCTTCCTGTTGGGCCTGTGTCTGTGGATGGCTGACGCTTGTTGGTTTGTCGTCCAAGGTGGTCCCATAGGCGTTCAATAGGTGACAAGTTGGGAGATCGAACTGGGCAAGGAAACAATGGCACATTCTGGGCATGAAGGAAGTCCATACTGATATGTGCCTTATGAGGTGTGGCACGACGACTGGTCTTAAAACTTCATTGATAGTTCCTAGATTACCATGAATCACAGTAAGACAATTTTCATTTCGCCACACACCCCTCTCCATTCCACCACCATAGTGGTTGGTGTCTTTTTCGCAGCAACGCCATGTACGTTCTCTCTATCTTAGGTATACCCATCGTTCAACAGTTCTCCACCACCTCAGTCTTTGACGACGATGTGCGTTAACGGCATAGCCTTCAGCGGTCGATAGTCTCTGATTTCCATTGTGGAGAAAACGTCTGGCAGCAATCCTTCTGTTGACTTGACGGCCAAGAGCCGTTCGGGCCGATGACGTCACAGTTAAGAAGCGGTTCCTCGCGTGAAGCAGTAGTAAATAACGGTCTTCCTGAGGGGTCGTGACCCTCGGGTGTCCACTTCTAGGCCTGTCGATCTTGCAACATGGAACTGCGTCGCTCCAAAATCCAGCATACCATTAGCTGGTTCACTCTGCTGTGATGTTATCCTTGACATAGATCCTTTCTACCATACGATGTGATAATCGAATACACCATTTTTCTACACATGTTATACCTGAATTCAAATCAAATTTAACATTTTTATACCAATTACATCAACCTCGTGCCATCCCATGCATAGTGTGTGTTGGTTGCGTTCAGACAAATTGTTTCAACCCATTATTTCTGAAAAAAAATATACAAAGGTACGATACAAGATAAAACATAATTTTGGAGACGCTCCTTTCGCGAGTGAGTTAAGCGAGTGAGGGCTAATTTGTTCAATAATTCCACTGTACTTTTTGCAACAAATGATTTCCATCCCCCCTCGCCCTCCAGGTAGGTGTCCTTTAGAATGCCCTTACCCCTATCAAAATGTGCTTTCTTTTTGTTGTTGTTGTTGCTGTTCGTATTCTCTTATAACACGTGAAGTCTTGAAGTGTGAAGTTAAATATAGCCATGTGAAGAAACGCATCTGTTCCTGTTAACTAGAACACCTGTGGTGGGTGGGTAGTGTTCAACACTCAAGATCAATGTCCACTTATAGATCTTATCCTTTTCAACACTCAGCATGTTCCATTTTCGCAGTCCACGAGAATACACTATGTACACATGAACGTTAAGTGAGGACCATCTGCATCTAAGGCTAGTATTTTAAATTTTGTTCGAAAAAGTCAATCCGACCCAAGTATACTAATGAGAATCTTCATAACCACCCTTTGCCACTCGTCCGATATTTTAATAAGGCCACATTATGTCAGTTTTGATCTGATGATTATAATGTTTTGCTTTAAAGAGATTAAACCATGTTGCAGTTACAATTCTAATACACGGAATTTGGTGTGTATTATTATCATAAAAAGGTGGATGGTGCTTGATTAATTCTCATGTGTGTGTAGAGGATTAGCCACGATGTTATTCTCAGCTTTTCTTCCACATCTTTGCTTACAGGTTACAACAAGAATATTGTTAGCATCAGTCTCACCTGACAATCCAATTCTTGATGCCCAGTCTATCACACGCGGCATTTGAAGCAGACTCTCCAGAGCATCAGAGTCTTTGGCATAAACACTGCTGACCATATCCAGATGTTTTCTGAACTGAAATCAGCAGGTGTTTTTTTTTAAAAGTACTGTTAGAGCGACATCTTATAGTGACATTGCATCATATATCTGATGAACATCTACTGATTCCGAGGTGACACATCGGATAAAGACAATTCACTAAGAGTTTTTCTCAGAGGCAATTAGAGAATGAAAGAACGCCGCGTTATCATTCATATCTTGAAAACAGCAATGTCTTCATTTTCTTTGTATTGCTTCGATGTGATTCATGCTCAAAGTGTACTTTAGTGTGTAATTTGGAATATATTTGGTCTCGTCTGTGTTCGTTTTATTTAAATTGTCTACTTCTTATCTAAGTATACATTTTTGAATACTGAATATATTTCTTACAAGAAAGAGACAAGTAGCATTGGTTTACCTTGGCTGTTTCAGGATTGACACGAACAACGAGTGCACTGTAGTCTGGCCAGCGGTCCACAATGAAGTCATAGTCAGTTATCACTGATCGCAGTTTTGAAATTATTTCACCCTGAATCTGTTGTACAGGGGGACAAGTAAAGAAAAGAATAAGCATAAGTGTTACTTTATTAAGATAAAGTGCATCCATGTTAAAGGTAGATGTATGGCGAGAGGCGGGGTTGATGACATTATGACTTTAATGCATGAAAATTCACACTAACGATATAACACATACATTTCTGCTGGTTTCGTTTCAACGAAATGTTTAATCTCTGCAAAAACAGTCGTATTTTTAATCGGTTATGCAACAGTATTATTATTACATCGTTTTCTCAAAGGAGAATTAACATTAAGGAGGAAAACCAGTTTTCTCACATATAATTTTCTTTATAATTGTTGCTTCAAGTGTTGAAGATGTGTATTGTACTTTAGCCATCTGACATACTCAGAATGATGTTACGTACGCATTACATCAGTTTGGACATACAATATTTGTCAGTATGTTATTTCTGAAGATTACTACATGCTTTAAATATGGTGTAAAATATCGGTATCTTTTTCAGGGGTCATAAAAGAAGAAAAAGTAATCCCTGGTGGTTTATCCAAGTACTTTTGTGGTATCTGCAGAATTCCCAACAGTGTTTGCATCATGCAGGCACTGCATGGGCTAAGTTTACCTCCACCTTTCTAGCATTTGTCTTGCATACAAAGAGCAAACGACCATTGACTATTGGTTCCAACAAACAAGAAAAGAATAATTGAAATCAACGAAACATTGTTATAAAATTCGGCAAAACTGAATAATATGTCTACATAAATACGATTTGTGACAGTGTAATGATTGTGTTCATCTTTCACCATGGGGACGATGTTGTTGATGCAGTGGATTTGCAGTCGTTTACATTGCATATTCAAGATATCCTGTCTCGTTTTCTCTGTACATTTTCCCACCAACAACCAAGTAACGTCTGCCGCGAGATGTAGGGATGAATTTCTACGACTCTTTCCGTGACCCCAAACTAGGGAACCATGCATTGTCCTGTATGCACGCATGAACACAACGTCTAGCGGATAATGTCAGTCTTCTGAACACATGTCTCGGGATTCTCCCATTCTTCCTGTTGGGCCTGTGTCTGTGGATGGCTGACGCTTGTTGGTTTGTCGTCCAAGGTGGTCCCATAGGCGTTCAATAGGTGACAAGTTGGGAGATCGAACTGGGCAAGGAAACAATGGCACATTCTGGGCATGAAGGAAGTCCATACTGATATGTGCCTTATGAGGTGTGGCACGACGACTGGTCTTAAAACTTCATTGATAGTTCCTAGATTACCATGAATCACAGTAAGACAATTTTCATTTCGCCACACACCCTTCTCCATTCCACCACCATAGTGGTTGGTGTCTTTTTCGCAGCAACGCCATGTACGTTCTCTCTATCTTAGGTATACCCATCGTTCAACAGTTCTCCACCACCTCAGTCTTTGACGACGATGTGCGTTAACGGCATAGCCTTCAGCGGTCGATAGTCTCTGATTTCCATTGTGGAGAAAACGTCTGGCAGCAATCCTTCTGTTGACTTGACGGCCAAGAGCCGTTCGGGCCGATGACGTCACAGTTAAGAAGCGGTTCCTCGCGTGAAGCAGTAGTAAATAACGGTCTTCCTGAGGGGTCGTGACCCTCGGGTGTCCACTTCTAGGCCTGTCGATCTTGCAACATGGAACTGCGTCGCTCCAAAATCCAGCATACCATTAGCTGGTTCACTCTGCTGTGATGTTATCCTTGACATAGATCCTTTCTACCATACGATGTGATAATCGAATACACCATTTTTCTACACATGTTATACCTGAATTCAAATCAAATTTAACATTTTTATACCAATTACATCAACCTCGTGCCATCCCATGCATAGTGTGTGTTGGTTGCGTTCAGACAAATTGTTTCAACCCATTATTTCTGAAAAAAAATATACAAAGGTACGATACAAGATAAAACATAATTTTGGTGACGCTCCTTTCGCGAGTGAGTTAAGCGAGTGAGGGCTAATTTGTTCAATAATTCCACTGTACTTTTTGCAACAAATGATTTCCATCCCCCCTCGCCCTCCAGGTAGGTGTCCTTTAGAATGCCCTTACCCCTATCAAAATGTGCTTTCTTTTTGTTGTTGTTGTTGCTGTTCGTATTCTCTTATAACACGTGAAGTCTTGAAGTGTGAAGTTAAATATAGCCATGTGAAGAAACGCATCTGTTCCTGTTAACTAGAACACCTGTGGTGGGTGGGTAGTGTTCAACACTCAAGATCAATGTCCACTTATAGATCTTATCCTTTTCAACACTCAGCATGTTCCATTTTCGCAGTCCACGAGAATACACTATGTACACATGAACGTTAAGTGAGGACCATCTGCATCTAAGGCTAGTATTTTAAATTTTGTTCGAAAAAGTCAATCCGACCCAAGTATACTAATGAGAATCTTCATAACCACCCTTTGCCACTCGTCCGATATTTTAATAAGGCCACATTATGTCAGTTTTGATCTGATGATTATAATGTTTTGCTTTAAAGAGATTAAACCATGTTGCAGTTACAATTCTAATACACGGAATTTGGTGTGTATTATTATCATAAAAAGGTGGATGGTGCTTGATTAATTCTCATGTGTGTGTAGAGGATTAGCCACGATGTTATTCTCAGCTTTTCTTCCACATCTTTGCTTACAGGTTACAACAAGAATATTGTTAGCATCAGTCTCACCTGACAATCCAATTCTTGATGCCCAGTCTATCACACGCGGCATTTGAAGCAGACTCTCCAGAGCATCAGAGTCTTTGGCATAAACACTGCTGACCATATCCAGATGTTTTCTGAACTGAAATCAGCAGGTGTTTTTTTTAAAAGTACTGTTAGAGCGACATCTTATAGTGACATTGCATCATATATCTGATGAACATCTTCTGATTCCGAGGTGACACATCGGATAAAGACAATTCACTAAGAGTTTTTCTCAGAGGCAATTAGAGAATGAAAGAACGCCGCGTTATCATTCATATCTTGAAAACAGCAATGTCTTCATTTTCTTTGTGTTGCTTCGATGTGATTCATGCTCAAAGTGTACTTTAGTGTGTAATTTGGAATATATTTGGTCTCGTCTGTGTTCGTTTTATTTAAATTGTCTACTTCTTATCTAAGTATACATTTTTGAATACTGAATATATTTCTTACAAGAAAGAGACAAGTAGCATTGGTTTACCTTGGCTGTTTCAGGATTGACACGAACAACGAGTGCACTGTAGTCTGGCCAGCGGTCCACAATGAAGTCATAGTCAGTTATCACTGATCGCAGTTTTGAAATTATTTCACCCTGAATCTGTTGTACAGGGGGACAAGTAAAGAAAAGAATAAGCATAAGTGTTACTTTATTAAGATAAAGTGCATCCATGTTAAAGGTAGATGTATGGCGAGAGGCGGGGTTGATGACATTATGACTTTAATGCATGAAAATTCACACTAACGATATAACACATACATTTCTGCTGGTTTCGTTTCAACGAAATGTTTAATCTCTGCAAAAACAGTCGTATTTTTAATCGGTTATGCAACAGTATTATTATTACATCGTTTTCTCAAAGGAGAATTAACATTAAGGAGGAAAACCAGTTTTCTCACATATAATTTTCTTTATAATTGTTGCTTCAAGTGTTGAAGATGTGTATTGTACTTTAGCCATCTGACATACTCAGAATGATGTTACGTACGCATTACATCAGTTTGGACATACAATATTTGTCAGTATGTTATTTCTGAAGATTACTACATGCTTTAAATATGGTGTAAAATATCGGTATCTTTTTCAGGGGTCATAAAAGAAGAAAAAGTAATCCCTGGTGGTTTATCCAAGTACTTTTGTGGTATCTGCAGAATTCCCAACAGTGTTTGCATCATGCAGGCACTGCATGGGCTAAGTTTACCTCCACCTTTCTAGCATTTGTCTTGCATACAAAGAGCAAACGACCATTGACTATTGGTTCCAACAAACAAGAAAAGAATAATTGAAATCAACGAAACATTGTTATAAAATTCGGCAAAACTGAATAATATGTCTACATAAATACGATTTGTGACAGTGTAATGATTGTGTTCATCTTTCACCATGGGGACGATGTTGTTGATGCAGTGGATTTGCAGTCGTTTACATTGCATATTCAAGATATCCTGTCTCGTTTTCTCTGTACATTTTCCCACCAACAACCAAGTAACGTCTGCCGCGAGATGTAGGGATGAATTTCTACGACTCTTTCCGTGACCCCAAACTAGGGAACCATGCATTGTCCTGTATGCACGCATGAACACAACGTCTAGCGGATAATGTCAGTCTTCTGAACACATGTCTCGGGATTCTCCCATTCTTCCTGTTGGGCCTGTGTCTGTGGATGGCTGACGCTTGTTGGTTTGTCGTCCAAGGTGGTCCCATAGGCGTTCAATAGGTGACAAGTTGGGAGATCGAACTGGGCAAGGAAACAATGGCACATTCTGGGCATGAAGGAAGTCCATACTGATATGTGCCTTATGAGGTGTGGCACGACGACTGGTCTTAAAACTTCATTGATAGTTCCTAGATTACCATGAATCACAGTAAGACAATTTTCATTTCGCCACACACCCCTCTCCATTCCACCACCATAGTGGTTGGTGTCTTTTTCGCAGCAACGCCATGTACGTTCTCTCTATCTTAGGTATACCCATCGTTCAACAGTTCTCCACCACCTCAGTCTTTGACGACGATGTGCGTTAACGGCATAGCCTTCAGCGGTCGATAGTCTCTGATTTCCATTGTGGAGAAAACGTCTGGCAGCAATCCTTCTGTTGACTTGACGGCCAAGAGCCGTTCGGGCCGATGACGTCACAGTTAAGAAGCGGTTCCTCGCGTGAAGCAGTAGTAAATAACGGTCTTCCTGAGGGGTCGTGACCCTCGGGTGTCCACTTCTAGGCCTGTCGATCTTGCAACATGGAACTGCGTCGCTCCAAAATCCAGCATACCATTAGCTGGTTCACTCTGCTGTGATGTTATCCTTGACATAGATCCTTTCTACCATACGATGTGATAATCGAATACACCATTTTTCTACACATGTTATACCTGAATTCAAATCAAATTTAACATTTTTATACCAATTACATCAACCTCGTGCCATCCCATGCATAGTGTGTGTTGGTTGCGTTCAGACAAATTGTTTCAACCCATTATTTCTGAAAAAAAATATACAAAGGTACGATACAAGATAAAACATAATTTTGGAGACGCTCCTTTCGCGAGTGAGTTAAGCGAGTGAGGGCTAATTTGTTCAATAATTCCACTGTACTTTTTGCAACAAATGATTTCCATCCCCCCTCGCCCTCCAGGTAGGTGTCCTTTAGAATGCCCTTACCCCTATCAAAATGTGCTTTCTTTTTGTTGTTGTTGTTGTTGTTCGTATTCTCTTATAACACGTGAAGTCTTGAAGTGTGAAGTTAAATATAGCCATGTGAAGAAACGCATCTGTTCCTGTTAACTAGAACACCTGTGGTGGGTGGGTAGTGTTCAACACTCAAGATCAATGTCCACTTATAGATCTTATCCTTTTCAACACTCAGCATGTTCCATTTTCGCAGTCCACGAGAATACACTATGTACACATGAACGTTAAGTGAGGACCATCTGCATCTAAGGCTAGTATTTTAAATTTTGTTCGAAAAAGTCAATCCGACCCAAGTATACTAATGAGAATCTTCATAACCACCCTTTGCCACTCGTCCGATATTTTAATAAGGCCACATTATGTCAGTTTTGATCTGATGATTATAATGTTTTGCTTTAAAGAGATTAAACCATGTTGCAGTTACAATTCTAATACACGGAATTTGGTGTGTATTATTATCATAAAAAGGTGGATGGTGCTTGATTAATTCTCATGTGTGTGTAGAGGATTAGCCACGATGTTATTCTCAGCTTTTCTTCCACATCTTTGCTTACAGGTTACAACAAGAATATTGTTAGCATCAGTCTCACCTGACAATCCAATTCTTGATGCCCAGTCTATCACACGCGGCATTTGAAGCAGACTCTCCAGAGCATCAGAGTCTTTGGCATAAACACTGCTGACCATATCCAGATGTTTTCTGAACTGAAATCAGCAGGTGTTTTTTTTAAAAGTACTGTTAGAGCGACATCTTATAGTGACATTGCATCATATATCTGATGAACATCTACTGATTCCGAGGTGACACATCGGATAAAGACAATTCACTAAGAGTTTTTCTCAGAGGCAATTAGAGAATGAAAGAACGCCGCGTTATCATTCATATCTTGAAAACAGCAATGTCTTCATTTTCTTTGTGTTGCTTCGATGTGATTCATGCTCAAAGTGTACTTTAGTGTGTAATTTGGAATATATTTGGTCTCGTCTGTGTTCGTTTTATTTAAATTGTCTACTTCTTATCTAAGTATACATTTTTGAATACTGAATATATTTCTTACAAGAAAGAGACAAGTAGCATTGGTTTACCTTGGCTGTTTCAGGATTGACACGAACAACGAGTGCACTGTAGTCTGGCCAGCGGTCCACAATGAAGTCATAGTCAGTTATCACTGATCGCAGTTTTGAAATTATTTCACCCTGAATCTGTTGTACAGGGGGACAAGTAAAGAAAAGAATAAGCATAAGTGTTACTTTATTAAGATAAAGTGCATCCATGTTAAAGGTAGATGTATGGCGAGAGGCGGGGTTGATGACATTATGACTTTAATGCATGAAAATTCACACTAACGATATAACACATACATTTCTGCTGGTTTCGTTTCAACGAAATGTTTAATCTCTGCAAAAACAGTCGTATTTTTAATCGGTTATGCAACAGTGTTATTATTACATCGTTTTCTCAAAGGAGAATTAACATTAAGGAGGAAAACCAGTTTTCTCACATATAATTTTCTTTATAATTGTTGCTTCAAGTGTTGAAGATGTGTATTGTACTTTAGCCATCTGACATACTCAGAATGATGTTACGTACGCATTACATCAGTTTGGACATACAATATTTGTCAGTATGTTATTTCTGAAGATTACTACATGCTTTAAATATGGTGTAAAATATCGGTATCTTTTTCAGGGGTCATAAAAGAAGAAAAAGTAATCCCTGGTGGTTTATCCAAATACTTTTGTGGTATCTGCAGAATTCCCAACAGTGTTTGCATCATTTTAATTTGCCAGTTGGCCATCAGGCATGCTTCCGCCTGTCGGCTTTAAAACCTACAGGTCCTGAATAAAATCTGCAGGCCAAATTTTGTTAAAGACTGGTGTTGACATACATCTGAGCAAAGGGCTGAAATACCCGGAAGTGAAACTGTTAGTTATCGTAACATGATGGATCATGGATGATTCCTGAACGTTAATGAATTATCGGTAAAATTCCAGATGAAAAACCCCAAGATTCTTTACTGACCCGATTCAATAACAACCAGAACTGAGCCGCCGGGCCGGCGATATTATCGAATGCTTATTCCCAGGTTATGAAGAACATGTAAAGAGAAAGATGTCTTTGCATACACCTCTTTTACATACTGACATACAAGTCCCTTCATTTTCCATTCTCTTTTCCTCATATCGCCCAGCCTCTTTTATATAACATTTGAAAGCCAGTTTTAAAAAGAATATATTTATCGAGCGTTCCTGTAATTCTTTTTAAAATATACTCACATTACCAGCTTTCGGGCACAATAAAAAATGCCACACATTTACGAAAATATGCAAATTTATGCAAATGAAAGGTTTCGAAATGAAGGGTATCTTGTCCACACTGTCTGTGTGCAAGAAGATGTTGCAGGTTATTGTCGGTAGATGTTGTTCATGCTTATCTTATATATTTAACCAGAATATATGGCTGCCATGAAGGTTTATTAGGGTAGCTATCTACCACATTCACCATTAACCACAAGAATCGTCGTAGAGGGCTCAACCCTACGTTATTTTATTTGAACATTCATAATATATTATATTTTTGTTAAATCTCCGGATTTGTGAACCATAAAATAACGTTGCTTGTATTAATTTTATAATTGAAAAGCTTGAAAAAGACGTCAGGGGAACAAGGAACAAGGAACGCATACTTGAATCAAAGTTCTTATACTGGGGATGTCTTGAAGTTAATTGTGTGAGAAAATTCCAAACCAAGATATGCGCAGGAATTTATAACATTGATAGACTTTCTTTGAAAAGTCCATTTGTGTCCATAGCCTTCCATGGTCCAGGCCCTTGTGATACGTTGCCACAACTGATAGCGACCAACAGAGTGGAATGCTTTTTTAATGTACAGTTGCTATGTGAGGTAAAGGTATGGTGTGTAGGTGCAGAGTCCTTTTGAAAAGTAGCCTTGCATTCACGTGGTGTATCGTGCATATTTGTCTAAAGTAATATTCCATTTTTTGCGGAGTATTCAACACAAGAGGCCCAGAGATTTTGAAACATACCGTTGTCCAAAATATGACCGAGGAATGGCATAAAATCAGGCCAACCACATGTCACCAGATATATCAAGGTCTGTGCCTTTTAATTTCAAGTGGTCAGTCGCTTCATTGGTCACTTTCACTTATAGCTGGTTTCGTTAATAATTCATCAACATCATCATAGGGTGCAGCGGACATATTATCATTAGTATCAAAGTTTACATGGGGATCACCACTCAACTGAAAAGACTCTTTTAACACATGAAAACCATTGTTGTTTTGAAATATATTCTGACGTTGTTCGAGGACCTCTATATGTTTCCAATGCTGTATTTTCTGCAGCATGTTTATATACATTTCGTTCCGTACATTGCATAACTCTATAATCATTTGTATGACATTTTCTAAACATTGTCGTGACTTTACGGGCGTCCGGTAAGCAATATTTCAGTCTGTAGATAAACGAGTTTTTTAGGGTCACATCGTGCATTTATATAATCTCTTTCATACGGGGCAGTGGGATAGCGTAATGGATACAGCGTCCGCTTGTCACGCCAAGGCAAGTGTTCGATTCCCCATGGGTACAATGTGTGAAGCCTTTAGTCCATTCAGATTGTCATCCGTGCACAGGGTCTTGTAACACTAAAACTGACCATCAAGGTACATGTATATACTGTCACTGTATACCTTTATGTAGTACTAAGACCCCGTCAGTGACGGTATATACCTTGATTGCAATTTTTAGCATCACAAGCCTTTGTGGTGTTGAGAACAGTGATGGATTACGAAACATTTAGTGCTATGTGTAGCATCACCCATTCTGTGGACATGCAGAATGCGTTATCATTGGTATCAGATCGTCTGTTGTTGCTGTGTCGATCCACGCTTGACAGGATGACAGATGTATCTAGGAGAGAGCTTTTGACTTTTGACTCCCGTCATAAATATAAAAAGTGCAAAGGTATACCTAGTCTTGAAAATCATCAGAAACATAATGGCCATACATCAAGGGATATCGGTGATAGATAACGCAACCCTCAGTGCCACGTGTAGTATGTTTTATTCTGTGGACATGCAGAATGAGTTATCATTCGTTACAGATGATCTGATACCGATGATAACCCTTCGTGCAGTAGCGATCCACGCTTGATGACAGGTGTGTGACATGTGAGTTCCAGCTGAGGTCGGTGATAGATAACGCAACCCTCAGTGCCACGTGTAGTATGTTTTATTCTGTGGACATGCAGAATGAGTTATCATTGGTTACAGAAGATCTGATACCGATGATAACCCTTCGTGCTGTGGCGATCCACGCTTGATGACAGGTGTGTGGTATGTGAGTTCCAGCTGAGGCCGTACATTTTGCACTTGAAGGATAATTCAACTTAGTAAACTGCACATAGAACAGATACTTTTACACACGTTTTACTCACATGATTTGTCTTCGGGATGTTTTGTAGAGTTGCTAATAACCGAGGAAGCTGCTGGGTTCTCAGGATGATCGCCATTGCGTGTAGGTTTAACTGAGATGTTCAGATGCATTGTTCAGCATTTTATTGTAGTCATACATATTCATCCGTACATTCATAATGATATGCCATTAGATGATTGCAACGTAAACTTGAACGCCTTTGTTTGTGTATTGATATACAATTAATTACAGATTTTCGCACTTCCCCCTGATCTGTCCTTTAGTGTTTTCGTATTCACGCTTAAACCTCACTTATAACCTGAATGTTATGCCAATTGGCAGTGGTTGCTGGGGTAACCGTGAATCTGCAAGCGCTGACCTGTAACAGAACACAGCAAACTAATTTCGATTGAGAACAATCGTCCACATTAAAAAGGCAGCGGAACAAGTACACATGACAGTGGCACATTATCCGTTGCATGTATAGCAAGACTGATATAAAATGCTAGCAGAAACAACAAATAAACACAAAATATACAATGGACTCACGACAGCATTTCCTCAGCGTAACATAGTATTTGATGTTTCAAGCGATGCATAGAAGTCCGCCGTGATGTTGTCGGCCATGTACGGAAGCGTATTAGGGCCACGGTGAAAAATGTTTTTGGTGTCACTATCTCCTGTGTAGGACATACTATCTCCTACGCAGGACTTAGTATCTACTACGTAGGACATACTATCTGCCACGTAGTACTTAATATATCCTTTCAACCGTTCGGATAATGAAGTGTGGTTGTCAAATTGAGAAATGTGGAATATGCAGGACGTTAGATAGTAGAAATGCATATTTATGACACTAACGCAGTGTTACTACACAGTGTTATTGTGTGTGTGTGTGTGTGTGTGTGTGTGTGTGTGTGTGTGTGTGTGTGCAGTTATGGGTATTGTCTCTCACTCTCTCTCACACATATGCGCACACACAGAGGAGGGTGTAAATATATAGGGGGTTTCTGATATATGAAATTCTCGTTATGACACGTCCTCCGAAAGTTTTGCTTGTCTTCATATGAGGCTGGGTTGGATCAGATATAACGCTCGTTTGCGGTTGGTTTGTTCGGAATTGTTTACAAGTTGACTTGACTCGGGTGGAAAAGTGTTGAATGCGGCGTAAAGCAATACAGAATTAAAAAAGACAAAAGGTTGTCATTATAGTTGTTTGTATAAGTATAAGCATGTACGTATGCCACCGATAGACACGTCTGTGCAGGCAGATTATGACAATGACCTCTGAAATATCCGGCGCATAATAGAAAACTGTAACATGGTTACAAAGAAGGTGAATTTCTCCACCAACTTGGAAACAGCTGCAACCCTTATGCAGATTAATTGCATGAAGATAACTCATCATTTTACCGAGTTTAATCATTTGTGCAATAATCTTGACAACGTTACGAAATTGTTGTATTATTCATCAGTTCATGTGTAAACAGTACCTTTCAACATTATGTAATATTTTGCAAAATCTCGTTTAAAACAGTTGACTGAAGTATGAGGCTACATTTACTCCATTGAGCCTAAACTTTTGATGGGTGGTATAGTTGAACACAAGAGTCTAATGGTGAAGGAAACAGTAGACACTTAGAGTAAATGAAACATATGGTAGTAGATTCCAATGGTAAATAAGATACCTAGCTGTAGACTCTAAACGTAAATGAAACACACGGCTGTAAACTCTAAAACAGTGACTGAGACAGTAAAAAAAGAAATGGTTTCCGTGTCTGGGGGAACTAAGTTGACCATTTCAGATTAATGTATATGAACATATATCGAGCACCTCCAGCAGTCCTACGTAGGAGATAATAAAGTACTACGTAGGCGATAATAAGCCCTACGTAGGAGATAGTAAGTCCTACGTAGGCGATAATAAGTCCTATGTAGGAGATATGAAGTCTTACGTAGGACTTACTATCTCCTTACTATCTCCTTACTAGCTCCTGCGTAGGCGATAATGAGACTAAAAATATTCACCGTGGCCCTAATACGCTTCCATAGCCACGGGTATTCCTAAAGGAGATGTAAAGCCACACTCACGCTTGCGTAGTGAATTAAACACGTTTAATTGTTTGACCACCAATGAAGTCGAGTCGTGAAGATACGGGTTTGAGTTGATCTTCAGTGACCCAGGCTTACAGCGTGAGGCAACCAACGGGATCGGGTAGTCAGACTCTGATCAGTCCTTCCGTTGTTGTTTCAACTTGTATCAAATAGTCATGTACAATTTACAGGGGGTGGTACATGTATTGATCACTGAAGAAATTGACAAAAGAAATAATCAGATATTACATATATTCAGGACAACAATATTACGACATACATAATATCATCAACTGATTTTGAACATGCAAAAACCCACAATTCAAATCCATCATGGACAAATAAATGGCATTTTACTCTTCCAGAGGAACTGGCATAATTCAATAATATGTTATGACGATGGAAAAGAGATGTAACGACATTTACGGATAGTGTCGCCCATAATCCCCAACTGTTCAAGAATTAGCACGCTTCACTGCTTTGCCCACATTAGACAATAGACATTCACGGACCCATAGTTTAGACGGCATGATCACCTTAGCGATTTATACAACGGCGTGTTCGTTTGTATTGCCACAAGCGCTCTTGAATAGTATGCTGGACGTCAAAACTTACCTTTGTTCTAATACTGAGTAGTAACAATAATCATTTATGGTCCATTATTTTGAAAAGGATATGTTTAGCTGATCCAGAGGTCGCCGTTTGTATACTAAGTATCTAATTGTTTAGCATTTATCTGATCCGTGTATTGTACTGTTTATAGGAAACTGGTAAGACTATTCTGTGTCCGGCTATTGGGTGTGTGAACATTCCCCGGGGCCATCTACAGGGTAAGCTAAATTCAGTAAGCTTCTTGTTTCATGTTTTCATGATTATACCTTTATTGACATCCAAATCTTTATGTTAACATTTGTTTTGGTATCTGCCTCTTTACGTGCTAAGGGTCGATGGGTAGCCAAGGAGGTTAAGCGTTCGCTCGTCCAGGGTTCAATTCCCCACATGGGTACAATTTGTGAAGTCTATTTATGGTGTCCCCCGCCGTGATATTGCTTGGATATTGCTAAAGACAGCGAAACCCCACACAGCCACAGTACGTGATCCTTTTAAGTTTTATGTCTGACACTCCAGTTAATTCAAAACATTTTCATGATAAAAGGGTCATTATTGGCAGCCTGTTTACATGTTGTTGAGATTTTGTAAAGGATTGTTCGTTTCTTCAATAATCAACGACAAGTGGAGGTTTTGTCTCATGTGTGTGAGATATTCTTCATATGATGTTCTGTTAATCATCTGGTTTTGTTCTTTACTGTAACGATTTCCCATACTGGACGTATAGTGTACAAAGGGAATTTGCATAAAGTTTACACAAGACTCAGCATCACTACAATACACAGTAATTACTATTGCAGAATGTGTGCAGATGCAGATAGCTCTTGACGCCGGCACGTTTCCATAAATAATGTTTGAAGCATTTTTGTGGTGACAGAGACAAAAGGGAAACTTATCATTTGGGTTTTATCTATCTTTACGATACGCAAACATTGATCAGTCTTTGTGTGAGAGTTCAACATCTGTGTGGATAGAATAGATCAATAAACGTTGTATGGGTCTTACTTTCGAAAGCATTTTTAAAACAGAACAAATGATGAATGTAGTGCACTTCACATAAATATGAACCGATTTAAGTGTTTTTCTCATTTTTCTGTTATTTTGAGAATTTTCGCAATGTATTCTTTAAAGAAGCTATCAATATGAGGTGGGGAGGTTTGGTGAAAAGTGTATTTTGGTGTAGTAACATTGGTACCGCACCTAGCTATCACTGGGAGTTTTGTCCACATTTTCGTTGCTGAAAGTTTTCTTGGTATCCTCGCAGTAAACATCCCTCCTACCATTTATCAACATGAAGTCGCCGATAAAGTTATCCTCTTTTGACCGTCGTCTTTGTCTCTTAAATCTATTAAGTCAACAGTCTTTATACAGGTGACCCGTGAAGGTCCCGGGGTAGAATAGGCCTTCAGCAACCCATGCTTGCAATAAAAGGTGACTCTGCTTGTCGAGTGAGTTGAGTTTTACGCCACACACAGCAATATGCCAGCTATATGGCGGCAGTCTGTAAATAATCGAGTCTGGACCAGACAATCCAGTGACCAACAACATGTGCATTGATCTGTGCAATTGGGAACCGATGACATGTGTCAACCAAGTCAGCGAGCCTGACCACCCGATCCCGTTAGTCGCCTCTTGCAACAAGAATAGTCACCTTTTATGGCAAGCATGGGTTGCTAAAGGCCTATTCAACCCCGGGACCTTCACGGGTCCATCTGCAACCGGAAGTGATGAGATGCAAGGATACACCTGCAACCTTGAGTCTGCATCAACAACCTGAAGTGACAGGATAGAAGGATACACCTGCAACCTTGAGTCTGCATCAACAACCTGAAGTGACAGGGTGGAAGGATACACCTGCAACTTTGACAGTCTGCATCAACAACCTGAAGTGACGGGGTGGAAGGATACACCTGCAACCTTGAGTCTGCATCAACAACCGGAAGTGACAGGATGGAAGGATACACCTGCAACCTTGAGTCTGCATCAGCAACTTAAGGTGAAAGCATGGAAGGATACATCTAGTGGAGGTATACTGACTTAAAGTCAGTTTTTAACTCGTACAAGCTTAGGAACGAAGATATTCCAGGAACCGTTTCCCCTATTCTAGTCTTCGTACGTTCCGAGAATACATCATGTGCACCAGCCACCAAAGGTTGTTTCACTGCCAGTGTTCGAAAAGTGTCACATCACTTTTTCAGGTACCACTCCATTTTCGATCACAATTCTATCGACCGTTATAGCTACAGGTATGTGTAACATGGAGACGTTCTTGTAATATTTCTAGCAGAATCTATATGTGCCATTAGTTCTTATTTGCATAGTTATACAAATACACTAATGTATAAAATGTAAAGTAATTGTCGATCATTTTTCCAAGGTTGCACCTAATGGTTGTAAAACTGAAACTGTATTATATTACATCCATTAGTGTTTTAAAGACGTGATATGGTTCACTAAATGTCAGAACGATCAATGTTCAGGACCCTTCATAATATACAGTATCCGTGAAAGGAATGCCGGACAAAATAGGTCTCAGTACATATCACTTGCTTGGTTTGTTTATTCTTTAGCGCGTAGCTCAACATTCTAGCTACATGACAGTTGGCGGCTGTAATGGGGTATAAAAGCCAAACATTCTAGCTACATGGCAGTTGGTAGCTATAAAGGGGTATAAAAGCCAAACATTCTAGCTACATGGCAGTTGGTGACTGTAAGGGGTATAAAAACCAAACATTCTAGCTACATGGCAGTTGGCGGCTGTAAAGGGGTATAAAAGCCAAACATTCTAGCTACATGGCAGTTGGCGGCTGTAAAGGGGTAAAAGCCAAATATTCTTTGCATGATCCTAGTTCGACTTGGACAATATGATGAAAATGTTTAAGAATATGATTGTGTTAATTACCTTGTTATCTTGTCTTTGTTAGCCTCACTATATATACTTTGCCACCACTGTATGTTTCATTCCTGTTGACAACAGTGCAAGAATCTGAACCGAAACGTCGCACTATCGTAACAAAGGAGCTGATATCCATAAAGTTTGTCAATCTTGTCCTCCCCAACATATCAATGCCACTCAAAGACGTTTCAGAATAAGGAATTGCATCGGCCAAAAATTCGGTCACCTAAGTGGTACAGGTGTAGTGAGTGAGTGAGTGTGTGAGTGAGTGAGAGAGTGAGTTTAGTTTTACGCCGCACTCAGTAATATTCCAGCTATATGGCGGCAACCTGTAAATAATCTATCATATCATCGCAAATGTATGTTCACTGGTGATTATGAGATTGGTCTGCTTGGCTTTGATTGGTGTACTGTTTATGTCGGAGCTAAAGCAGGGGAAACAAATTCACCCTGCACAATCACTGAGCCGCAACTGTTAACCTCTTTTAATTCCTCCAGTAAGTTGGTTAGGCGGGAATGAGCGCATTTGTTAATGCCAAACTGCATCACGCGCGTCCTTAGCAACAGCATACCGTCTTAAGATATAAACCGTGTTTGCAGTATTTGCATAGAAACGACGCAATCTGGAATTGCAACGTTCCCGTTAGAGTTCAATACTCTCCAGAACGGCATGTCATCACCAAGCAAGAGTTACAATCACAAAAGTCACTCTGTCCGTGCCACAAGCCACACTGACCTTGAGGTGTCACTTCGGTGCAGCTCAAATTACGGACTCACTGACCACAAGACTGTATCCTCTCTCTCTGTTTATAATCAAGCTGGCGATTCTGAGAAAGACAGTGTGTCAAAGCTATCCAAAATAAACTTCCACTTTCTCTCTCCCATCTTCTACTCGCCCTGCCTTGATGCAAGTGTCCCAAAACGTCTCGCTTTCTCAACCGGTCCTGCTGTCCGCCATGACACTTCCAAGCGGCGACAATGACCGAAGAGCTGACTTCCTCCCGAGAGGGGTCAGTATGGAAGATCTCATTCGGAGAATTCAGCGACAGAAATGTTGGAAAATTTTAAGTCACAAATGCCAATTATACCAGGCTAACATTTTGATTGATAACAGCCTCAACATATATTTTTAATGGTTTTAATACAAATCAGTCGTTGGAAAGTAATAGCTGACAGTTATAGAATACTAATCGCTTAGAATCGCGTAAACGCTTTGTACAAGGTATTTATCGTTCCTTGTAGAATCCGTTCCTTGTAAAAACAGTGACAACAGTGTATAAGCTAATAGCGTCAACGTAAAACCAAATTGATACGGCCACAGTTATGGTCATATGTTTGCGGATCAGACGCATTGCCTCAGATAGAGTGCGTAACCTGGATCATAAAGAAGTTGGTTTCGTTCGGGGACATCAAACCAGGCCATGTCGGACAGGAAACACTTTGCTGATGCCCAACTGTGTTCAACATGACGACATACGACCGTCAGCTTGACACACTCAGAAAGGCAGTCGTTGAAGGACTGGACATTGCTGAGGCTTCTCATGTTGAACCCTCCTATCCCCGTGTCGTTGTAGGCCTCGAACTCGCTACTGGGCACGTCACATTCTGAAACAAACACAACAACAAATCAAGCTTTTCAAGCAAATACACTAATGTATAAAATGTAAAGTAATTGTGGATCTTTGGTTACTCGTTAAGAGCAAAATCACTTTCAGGCTGTCTACAAAGGAGTCATCTTGCTCTGGTTCAGTCTCCCTACGTCCAGCTCTCAAGTTCTCAACATCTGCGTAGAGACCACAAATTGTGACAGATCTTCGCAACAAAACCTAAAAACAGACTCTTGGTCAACTGCGCTTTTGAGCAGTGCTAGATTGGACATTGAGCATTATATAAATGAATAACATCATAATTGTTTAAAATTTGTAATAAACGATCTTCTGGTTGTTCCGCTTTGTGACTTATGAGGACATAATTACAGCGAGTGAGTTAAAATTTATGGTCACATCGGTAATATTTCAGCCATACCATGACTAAGTAGGTCATTCGTTAGTGGTAGAGAATGCTGTATTTTGAAAATTAGTCAACAGAGGGGACGTAACATGTTCACAGGGGTGATGATACAGGAACAATGAGCGTTACTTGTCTCTCAAAGAGTTTTGACAAAAAACTTGAACATGTCGTGCTTTCTTTAACTTCGATTAGGGCTTGGATGTAAAGAACAAACTGTTCAGCGTGGAATTTAGCCAATATAGCTCCCTTGATTTGGAAACCGAGTAAGAATGGAATCTAATCCAATACAAACAAACCATCATCTAAATGTGCGAATCGACCCGGGTAGGAGTGAGTGAGTTTAGTTTTACGCCGTTTTTACCAATAGCCCAGCGATATGACCAGAAATGGGCTTCACACTCTGTAAGGGTGAATCGAATCCGGGCCGTCGGCGTGACGAGCGAACGCTTTAACAATCAGACTACCGTACCACCCTCTATACCGTGTAAAATAGCTCCGGAACTATCTACAGTGTTTGAAATTAGCCATCAAATGGATCTTTCGGATAGAGTTGCTGACGTGCTTGTTTGCGTTTCTTCACACGTCGACAGGTAACTACATCGATTCTTCAATTGCTGGGTCCAGACTCGATTATTTTACTTGTCATATAGCCGGCGTTCGACAGCTAACAAAAAGTATTTTCACATTTCTTGCAGCCATATATCTCCACGTACACAAAGCTCCTGTTGCGTGTCATGTGCTCTCAATATGTCGGTTTACCGTTTGAGTTAACTCTCCTCAATACCAAGGGGCGTAACCGAGTGATTGGAAAGTAAAACGGTGTAAACCATATTCATGTTCTTGCTGATGACTCACCTCTCTGACAGTGGAGATGAGACTTGGAATGTAGGTACCCTAGTTGGCAGCGACATCTGCCATCGGTGCATTCCCAGTGAAGTCCGCCTCCACAGTCCTGTACAGAGTCACAGGGAGAGCCGAGGTCTTTGCGAGCTGAAGATGGATTGTTTGGTTACTTGTTGCTGAACGCTAGACTCGACAATGTTCCAATTACAATTGACGAGAGGCGACTAACGGGATCGGGTGGCCAGGCTCGCTCACTTGGTTGACACATGTCATCGGGTCCCAGATGTTCATGTTGTTGATCACTGGATTGTCTTGTCCAGGCTCGATTATTTACAGACCGCCACCATATAGCTGGGATATTGCTGTGTGCGGCATAAAACTAAACTCACTCACTCTTATAAACAACTACATGATCTTACAAGATTTTAATGTCAAACACACTCGTTTCAGCTAATGTTGATATACACGTGTGATAACATCACACACATGTACGGGGTGAATGTGAAGACCATAAACGTGACTACCTCTAATGTCGCAAGTATACTACCGACAGAAAATAAGGGAACCAAGAAATTGAATGTAGATGACTTTGACTGTGACAGGGTCCGTTATCGTGGCGTATCTCTCAAACGCAACATCCAATGACAATGCATGCCCAGCACGTGCTACACGTGCATACAGAAGTTAACTCCTGTAAATGTACTGGAGAAGTCGCAATCACTAATGCAATAGAGATTGACACTTACTGACAGAAATGCCTCCGAGGCAGTATCTCGGTGAAGCAACAAAATGGAGAATTGTGAGGATGATAGAGGGGGGACATCATTATGTGAAGTTGCCCGGCAGATGGGTAAATCAAAAAGTGTAATTTCACGCCTGTGGGATAAGTACCGTCAAACGGGTGGGGTTGCAACGAGACCTGGGCGTGGTAGACCAAAATCAACGACACCACGACATGATCGTCTCATTACATTAATTGTTCTACGCGATAGGTTTAAATCGGCCACTGCCATCAATAGAGAATTCCGCACACTCACTGGAAGACGCATTTCAACCTCAACCGTTAAAAACCGACTCTATCAAGCTCGTCTGACAGCAAGACAGCCTTTTAAGGGTGTCACCCTTTCAGCTCACCATAAGCGCCAAAGATTGGCATGGGCTAGGCAGCATCAGGGACGGGCTATGCGCCACTGGCCTTACACCATGTTCTCTGATGAGTCAAGGTTTTGCCTATGATTCACAGATGGCAGAAAACGTTGTTGGCGTCGGAGCGGGGAGCGATATGCCAGAGCAGCAATTCTTGACCATGATCGATATGGAGGTGTTAGTGTGGGGTGGGATTACACATGACAGACGATGAGATTTGGTCATCATTAACGGAGCCATGACTGATCAGCGATACGTTGACAAAATATTGCGTCCTGTTGTGGCTCCATTGGCTAGAGTTATCGGCCGAAATTTTGTATTCCAAGATGATAATGCCAGACCACATCGGGCCCGAATTGTCTCCGCTTATCTCCGACAAGAAGGTATCCAGACATTGGACTGGCCCTCTAAGTCCCCACACCTGTCCCCAATTGAACATCTCTGGGACGTTCTTGGTCGACGGGTGTACGCCAGGGACCCAGGACCCGCCAACCTGGCCCAGCTTGGTGCAGCTCTCCAAGAGGAATGGCGGGCAATACCACGGGCAACCATCCGGAAATTGATTAACAGCATGCCATCAAGGTGCCGTGAATGTGTTGCCCAACATGGTGGACACACCAGATATTGAACTTGACGCCTAAAATTGATTTCGTGGATATTTAAAGCAGTTTCAAATTCGCTATTATTTCATTAGTTCCCTTATTTCTTGTCGGTAGTATATGTTCAGTGGCAATAAGATCAGGTGACCTTTCAGGCCAGTCCATACGTGTGATGTTGCTAATCTAAACTACCTCATGACCAAGTCTTTCTAGAGCATTATTATCCAAGATGGGCATCATCAGCCATAAAAATGAAGTGTGAGCACCCGCCTGTTGTACTAGAGGACTCATTATAAGTATAGTCCGTTTAGCTAAAAAAACAGACCGATGAATTGCTATGTAACTCGAAAACTAATAAGCATAACATACTCAGTGAAACGCTGATCATAACCAAAACATCATACCAACTCTGTGAGGTTTTTGCAGAAATTTTGTCCTAATAATTAAAAAGTTGCTAAATTATCATTAAAATATTGAAATATTGCAGAGAAAGGAACATCTAGGTGTGGTGTCATCAGGAACTGACCTGAACACCCTTCATTTGAAGTGAGTGAGCTGAATTAATGCTGCCATTGACATCAATACACATCCCTGTTTTGTATTTCCTTCATCCGTGTTCAAGTTTACTCTCCGTCAGTACACTTAAATACGTCAACGTTTAATAATTTCCTTTTGTCGCATATGTGTTATTTTTCTTTTTGGTTTTGAAGTGTGTATATAGCTCTCTGCTACCTAGTTTTTTCATCTGATGACTTTGTATGGCTACACCCAGAGATGGAGTGTTCATCATGCAGATGTTGGCACATCAATAAATGTCGACCCTTTACAGCGGTGAACGGTCCGTCTGTGGCAATTACTGAATCAATATTATTTAAATATTATCAGTAAGTTACCTTTGAGACACAAGTAGGCCCGCCCAGCCTCTACTGGGATGTAAACCTCCTGATACCCACATGGACTCTTGAGGCATCCAAAGTGATTGGGATACTGAAACAAAGGATACCGGACTCAGCGTTGGGAATCAGTGTGCATCAGACAATGAACGTGATCACTGAAGCCACATTATCGATACAACGAACCATACATGAAACAAAATAGCAGTGTGGATGGTATGCCCATTTATCTCCCTTGCGCGAACCTCAATATGTTTAAAATACATTGGTAAGATAAGATAACAAAAATTGTCCGTGGACATTTTGGTTAACACCGTTTGCGATTTCAGCTCTGCAATAATCAAAAACATAATACAGAGTATCACTTAAAAGATGTCACCTTTTAAAATGCAAAATACGTTCTAACATCACAGTCAGAGAAAGGGGAACAAGTCTTATATCTGTCTTGAAAGATCTATCCTGATTTTGTCGATAAATTTGCCTGAACTCATTTTTGGTCAGTATAAATTTCTAATTGAGGAATGTTCTTCTTTTTCGTCCAACCGTGAAGGTCCGGGTTATAATTGATCTTCAGTGACCCATGCTTGTCGTGGGTCACTACACTCACTCACGCACTCTTTCTTTAGCAGGTTCAGTTTTCAGCAGTAGCAGCAGCAGCATCAAAATCATATTCTTCAGCCAGGAAAGTGATGAACATTTTCTAGACATCGACCTTAAGCATACCAAAGCAAGTTCGAAATATTTGGCCAGTTCGACCTTTTCAGAATATCTTCAGCATACATACATGTGTTGCAGAGGGTTGATTTACAAATTCCCTGCAGTCAACACCATAGTGATTGTTAGTTTCACACATTGTTAGTATGAATTGTGCCTCGTCATTGGTATCATCTAAAGCATATGAAATGCTGTATTCACTGGATAATGTCGATCGCCATACATAGGCTTCATCGGTTTGGCCAGTTTTATGTAATTACGTTTGGGTGTTTCAGGGGGTTGGGAGTGCTGAAATATTTTGGCAGAATTTAAGCAACGTGTTACTGATATTTTGACTCAAGAATGGAACTCTAGTTTGCAGTGTAGTAACAGATATGACTCTTATGCTTCTTTCAAATGAACTTACAGCCGGAAGTGTATTTATCACATGGTGACTGTTCCTTATATCGTCGCGACTTGACCAAAGTGCGTATTGGCATGGCTAGATTACAAGTTGAACGTGGGCGATATCATAACGTAATGAAAACACTGTGATTGTTGAAACTGTGTTGCTTAGCCAGGATTGAAGATGAATTCCATTTCTTATGATTTGTCCAGCTTATGAAAGCTTAATATCTAAATACCTACTGTTTGTCTGCACATCCTATAATATCAAATCTAGTTTTATTACCTTAATGACATCTAGTGATACAAACGTTATTATAAAGCTGCACCTTTATGTTCACTATGCAGTACGTCTGAGATGTCAAATGCTGTAAAATGCAAATCTCAATCTGCTGGTTATATCATCTGTATACGGATGATATCATAATATACTAGAGCACCACAACTGTGTAAAGTGTGTAAGTTAGCCATAATTGAACATGTTATGATGCCCAGTGAAGGATTTCTAACGATACCGTTTGCCTGCACATCCTATGATATAAATTTATAAACACAACCGTTATCATTAAGCTACAACATCATGTTTGAGACATCCAGGTTTGTAACATACAGAGTTCAGCCTGCTACTGTAGCATCTGTATATGGGCTGGAGGCCACACATGCTGAATAGACAAATGATTGACAGATAGATACATTGTGATAAAACATATATTATACTGGGAAAAAAATAAAACGCTACAAACAATACAAAATAGAATGTTAGTACAAAACAATATATTGGTGATTGCGGTGATTGTTGCATTCACAACAAAGATGGTAATATTCAATTCACTGCAACTGAGTATCCAGAACAAAAAAGTTCTTTTTGTGACATAACAACAGCTAGAACCAAATAATAAAGTCTTTAGACAATGACTTAAGGATTTTTTGTTGACTCTACTCTTTATTCAAATTATTCAGGATATCATTAACAGGAAATATACAGAACGTCACAACATTTGAAATCAACATAATCTTACCGAACATTTTATCACATCACGGCCTGTGTTGTTACTGAGGAGACAGCATGTTCGTTCGGAGGCCTCCCATAGGAAGTGGTTACATCCCTCCTGATAGGAGCACAAAGCGCAACAGGAAAAGTAATTTGACGTCTTCGTCGTTTTAACAACGTCCTCGGGGTATAGAGAACTACTTCTCTTAATGTCCAACTGTCTACATTTGTTCATGGCAGCTACGTAAACGTCTGTCTCCACCTCTGCATCACTACCGAAGTACACAAGAAGTACGAACAGTAAGGTGCCCTTTGTGATGAAGGTGGGCATTTCTAAAAGAACGTCTGTACAACAGCGTTTTCACCTGCTCTAGACAGTACATGTCCAGTTAAGCATAGTTAACCCTGAGAGCTACAGAAAACATGCGTCCTTGCATAAACGTTCACACACACAACGTTATCTCCGAACAATGTTGTCTGCTTATAGTCTCGGGTTGTCGTTAAAGCCCATCCACCTCAACGCTTCAGCCAGCGTTTGCCTCACCCGCCGTTAAATCGATCATGACTGATAATTGCTTGATTGATCTCTCTTGCGATCCTTGTATTCACTTAAGCTAACCATATTTCTGTTAACACATACTCTCTATAGAAACTGCCACGATATTATATGTAGCTATATACCTGTATTTCTATATACCTCAAAGAAGTGATATTTTCAAACAATTAAAAAAACAAAAAACCACTGTGTCTGATTTTGTCAAGTGTCAGATTTTCAAAAGAGTAATGCACTTAAATGTATAGTAAACATGATCATTAGGTCATTCAACCCCAGAGTTGGAGACTTAATATTTAAATAAAAGATATCCTGTAAAATCGATTAAATGGGTCGGGAAATGCATTTGGGGACTTCATAGTGATCTCACAAACACAGATCGAAGATCAGGAACTATCCAGGGATTGTCTGATCCAAAATCGAGTATTTACAGCCCGTTGTCATGTAGCAGGATTAATGCCTAGTGTGCTGTTAAGCAGGAAACAAAATAGTTCTGTATGATAAAACCAGCGCTTAATCTACATGTATACGTTGGAGTAAAATAGAAGATGCGATATGGTGAAATACCATTAAACACCATTCTGTAACTATTGATTCCTATATGTACATACGACAATTTGTCTTTCATATTCCGGCGATTGTCCTTTGTGGAGATCAAACCGGAATGTATATCAATATGCCTCAGACAAATGGAAGCTCAAATAGTTTTATTGAAAAAATAAATATCAAAACAGTGTTTTATCAAAAACATTCTCGATATATATACACAACGCTCGTTCATAACACAGGAAACATTCACTTCAGTTCATTTTCACAATGTGTGAAGATATATACTTGGAAATTCAAGCAGTGAAACAGCAATTTGGAATCACAGGCTTCCAAATACTGATAAGGAGATCGCTAATGTCTTTCAAAATGCACAAAGGGGTGGTGATGGGAGCATGAAGTTCATGAGGTGTCCATATGAATGAGGGTGTGTAAAGTAAGTTGAACGGTGACAACATGACACGTTGGATGGCCATTCGTGAAAGACACTTTCACTAAAAACATTATTGCAGCGATATAACTGAATACGACACCAATAATGGTCTATAAACAGTGTATCCTTTATGGGAATAGAACTGGGGGTTGTGTCTTTGAGAGCCAACACTGTACCCACTGTGCTACCTCATGTCCTTTGGGTGAAAGTTTGGCTAATGGCAAAAACACAAGGCACAACAGGAATGAAATGAGGCGGATCGTTGTTCGTCCTGTCTCCCTAAAAGATCTCAAATATGGAATACTAGGGATTAGATTTGTCTAATTTCTTGTGGTGAGAATTGTGTGGTCGCTTTCTCCTTTGCCTTCGTCTTTGTTTTCTGTTTCTTCTTGACCTTGAGCTTTGTTTCATCGGTTGTGTTCCAGAATCTGAATCAGTTTTTGATTTCCTAACGTTATGCCTGGAAACACGTTTTTGTTTAACCAGCGACCGTAATGTAGGTGTCCGTTTCTGTGACCGGGGATGTCCATGACTACTTTTGAGATTCTTTGATACCTTTGAAGTCCCCCCCTTCACGTTTTCTAAGTCGCGTCTGTCGTTTTCCTTTTCCTCTTCGTCATCATCATCGTCTTCCATGTCTGTGTCGTCCTCTTGGTCACCTGTCTCAGCCTTCTCGGATTCTGCGTCGTCTTCATAATCTTCATCGCTTTCGTCAAACCTACCAGTCCTATCTTCATTAACCTTGCGGGTAAGCGCCTCCGTTGTGACAGATGAACTACCTAAAGCCCTTTCTGGAGCAGGTGTTGGGTATGACGGAGAGGCTGAATGGCTCGTTGTTACTTGTATTGTGGAGGGAGATTGGATGGCAGAGGTGGATTCATCTGGTCGGTTGGTTCTTTTTGATCCCCCTCTCAAGGGTAGATCCTTTCCTTGTGATATCGAACCTTGTGAGTTACCTCCAACGGTTTTTTGACTCGCTGTTGTTTGTAGTAACGTCTTCGCTGTCGCTGGCGCAATCGAATGGCCGCGAGACGAAGTCTGCGTTGGTGCTGCTTGAGTTGAGGACCTGTAATCAAGTCGAAGTATATATTTAGTTTTGAACGTGTGACAAAAATCGAGATTTCGAAGTGATAAAAAGGCCTGTAAATATTTCTGAATATTTGATCGTGATTCATGAACACAACTGTTTTCATCCTCAGAAATGAACCGTGTCAACAAAGTAAATGTTATCTCTTTGCTTTGGACATCAGCAGTTTAATTGTTTACTTTTATTTGGTTTTAGTCATTCAATCATTTGGTCAATCTTGTGATAGCAGATTGTAACTGTTTTCAACTAAATGGTGTGACCTGACAAAAACCTGTATACTGAATATATATTACATGATAATATATTGATAGAGGCAGAGTACATTGCAGTTGTTAGTTAGTGACAGCAGTTATTATATAAGTATTGAAACAGAACTTCATTTTGACGTTCTGAGCCTTACACATTGACACATTTCAATCTTTCTTTGTGGCCTCAACGAGTGATTGGCTGCGTGAGTGAGTGAGATTACTTTTCCGCCACACGCAGTAATCAAGCTATATGTCGGCGGTCTGTAAATAATCGAACCTGGACCAGACAATCCAGTGATCAACAGCATGCGCATCGATCTGCACAAATGGGAACCGATGACGTGTCAACCAAGTCAGCGACTCTGATTACCCGATCCCATTAGTCGCCTTTTATGACAAACATGGGTAACTTAAGACTGAAGATCAATTGTAACCAGGATCTTCACAGGTCTGGCCTAAGCAATACAGAATGAAGAAACATACTTTTTCCTCTCTCGTGTATCAAGCGTTCTTTATTTCATAAACAAAGGTATTGCGTTGATGGAAGCAAAGTTTGAAACGTCCACTAATAGTCGAATTAGTTGCCAATCGCAAATGATGTTAGTATAAGCAAAGGTTAGTTAGAGATAAGAGATAAGAGTAATGCAAATAAAATGCAATAATATATCTTTCAGTATGTCTTTCATTGTTAGATTCAGTTATAAGAAAGCCTAAGCATGTAGCTGAAATACGGTTCAGAACGTTTTTGCCATTGTTTGATCAAAATCTTTATATGTTATCGTGCCAATCTGCCGTCGCTATAAGTTACAGATTGGTATGTGACTCGCTAGTTCGAATCCGGAACAGACAAACCATCGTTTGAACGTGTACGAATCGACCCGCATAGGAGTGAGTGTAGGTTTACACCGCTTTTAGCAAAATTCCTACAATGTCGGGGCAAGGACGGGGCACCAGACCTTGACACATTTTAGTAATGTGGGAAATCAAACCCAGGTCTTCGACGTGACGAGTGAACTCTTTAACCACTAGGCTACCCCATCGCTCCTAACCCTATTCCTACTCGTAAACGTGAATTCCGCATCAGTTGTGTAGCTTCATAGAACAAGCATAGACGTTACGTTGAAATGCTAAGTTTATATAAAGGTTTAGGTGATATATATTTCAGCAGTGATAGTTGTACACTTACACTGAATATATTTCATACCTAGAATGTGGTTCATTTCTTGGTTACCGTGGTTACCAGACAGCATAAGCGGAATGATAATCCTGCCGGATGTGCCGTCATGTTTGACCATCGTGTCACGAGGGAGTGAGGAGATGACATTGGTTTCACGACTAAACGTCGGGATATTGTTGGTTTCACTAGTTTTATATACATCTACATCAATTTCTGAGACATTTCGTACATTAGTTTTTGTCAAGCTATTCTTTCGTTCTGAGTGATTCTGCCTTTCCGACACTTGGGAAATATTGGTAGAAATCAAAATTGGAAAACTTTGACTTGATTCATTTTTTAAATGTAACATTTCATGCAGTTTGTATTTTTTCACTTTCTGACTTAACTCCTGCATGGATTTCCAAACATCAGTTTCAACAATTCGCGAGTGTCTAATATCAGTTGTATAGCCTTCAGGATTTGAAGGAGTACGAATTTCAAAATAGAAAGTTTTAGTAATAGTGACGTCATGGTTTTTGTGTCTGAAATAAGAGAATAGTTTGATTCAGATATATTAAGAAGTAAAAAAAAACTTCCAACATCGGTTGTTTACAACACAAAATTAATACCAAGATTCTCCGTACATGTATTTTTGGTCATACACTGTTACAATTGCCGCTGGTTACCTTTCTATTTTCTGCCCAGAAACTGCCATTTACATTGATCAGCATTTGTTGTTCGATCCGTAGCTTTGTGTTTAAATTACAGTTGTTATAACGCAATATATGTTCTTTGAATACACTTACATCCCAGCCTCGTCAACACAGCATTCCATGAACTTGTTCATGCACAAGTTTTTCCCGGACTTCAGACTTTTCCTGTACTTCTTCCACTGATGGCGACAATGGTTATATAGTCCCGCCTCAACTTCAAAGACTTGGCCGGCATCTTTTCCTTGACTACAACAGGCAAGCTTCAGGTCCAGTTTTTGCTTGCGTTTTCTTAAAGCTGAAACAATGGGTCAGAATAATTATGTTTGTCAAAAATCAGTGACATAAGTTTGAGTAACATATGCTGAGATATTGTGACTATAAGTGACTACGTTTTCTTTTACGCAATATTCCAGAAAATATTCCAGCAATATTGCGGCGGGAGACACTAGAAATGGGCTTTACACATTGTATCCATGTGGGGAATCGAACCCGGTTTTTGGCTTGACGAGAGGACGCATTAACGACTGAGCTACCCACCGCCCCCCTATTGCGACAATGGCGATTGTGATATTAAATTCTAACCTACTGTGTCTGAACTGGATTGCACCTGTCATGTGATGGAAGGAAAGACTCTTAAGATATTGATGTTATGCTGACGTCTTTCATACATTAAAGCTCTCGAACTCACAGAACTGTTCCATGATCCCAGGGAGTTAACAATATATTCAACATGGCCGCCAATGAAACTGTAATGACTTCTTTCACAACGATAAATATGCCCAAGAGCATTAACTTAGGGTGGGGGTGGGGGGTGGAATCTCGTGTGTTATAAATGACTTATGTTTATTACTCTCAAACCATTGTATGAGTTATCGAGCCGGAACTGCGTGCAAGCAGTGTTTCCAAGACATTTTTCTCCAAAGGAAACGTTCACAAATGACGTCGATAGTTCTATTTTCTTTGTATTTATTTATTTATTTATTTATTTATTTATTTATTTATTTATAATCCGGTTATGAACATCTTTGGTAAAAACAAGTTTTGCAAATACCAGATGCTAGTGCTTATTTTCAGTCGTTCATTCAAGTATTGCTACTTTGCCCTTTACACC
This sequence comes from Haliotis asinina, assembly GCF_037392515.1. Classification (NCBI taxonomy): domain Eukaryota; kingdom Metazoa; phylum Mollusca; class Gastropoda; order Lepetellida; family Haliotidae; genus Haliotis; species Haliotis asinina. Next base: position 46,471,404 of record NC_090285.1, read on the forward strand.
AAGTGTGCTCCAGACTGGTTATTCTCTTGCGCTGACTTGGCGATGGGGTAGCCTAGTGGTTAAAGCGATCGCTCGTTACGCCGAGGACCCGGATTCGATTACATGTCTGGTGTGAAACCCATGTCTGTTGTTCCCCGCCGTAATATTGCTGGAATATTGCAAAAGGTGGCTTAAACCCAAACTCACTCACTAACTGTTACGTTCACAGTCCTCCGTCGTGATATAGCGGCAATGTTGCTAAAAGCGGCGTAAAAACAAACTCACTCACTCTTACGTTGATGGCCCTCCGTGATATAGCTGGAATATTGATGAAAGCAGCATTAAGCCAGACTCATTCACTCACTCTTAACCTTTGATATTTACCATGCAGTTCGGCGTCCACAACCGATATCACAGTAACCGAGGGTTTAACGTCGACAGTGTGCCTGCGTGGAACGTCGTCCAAGACGCTGCTGTATATTGATGACTTCGCCGGTTGAGACTCCCTGGTGACTTGAGGCTCTGTAGGTTTTTCAACATGTGGCTTAGCTGTTGGAGTAGCCGTTGTTGTAGACGTTGTTGAAGACGATGACGGCCCGGTTGACATCCTGTAGGACACAGTTTCACGCCCCGTAACTACAACTTCTTCCGTTTTATCATCCACGAAGTAGTCGGTGTTGTGTTGCTGTGGGTTGAGTAAAATGTGCAAAGTGGAGGCAAATGAAGCGACAAAATCCTTTAAATTTTAATAAGTAAATAGCTGCTGAATACAGAATCAATTTCACGACCAATCATTAACCATGGGTCTACCCAACCGCACCCAAAACAGATTCATAAAACGTCGGGGCGGTGGGGTAGCGTAGTGGTTAAAGCGTTCGCCCGTCGCGCCGAAGACCCGGGTTCGATTAACCACATGGGCACAATGTGTGAAACCCATTTTCTTTTTCCCCCGCCTTGGTATTGCGTGTATATTGCTAAAGGCGGTGTAAAACTAAACTCACTCATTCACTTACTCACTCACAAAACATCGTTTTCATGAGGCATGTATAATTACCATTTCTACTTCTTGTATTTCAGACGGGTAGTCCCCGATGTCGTTGACTGGATCCATTTCATCTAGGGAGTAGTCCACGAAGTTTTGTCCACTGACTGACTTGAAAATTGAGTTGTGCCCAAAACAGTGGTATCGAGATTCACCTGTAGATGTAAATACGATATTGAGTATATATTCAGTATTAAGGGTGGTTAATAAGGTTAGAATTGCTCTTCTGCAACCAGTACCTGTCGTAAGTGGCGACTAACGGGGTAGTCTTTGACACGTCATCGTGTCCCAAATGCGTAGACGCATTGTGTTGATCACAGACTTGGTTATTTACAGACTGCCGCCAAGGTTGCTCATGCGACGTAAACTAATTTGTATTCGTTTATTCATTAAGTATTAAAACGGGTGGATTGTTCAGTCTATTAGTGACTGTTTATTAAATAGTGATTACCACTCACAAATTCCACATAAAATCCAAGGACTAATTTCGACATCAGATATTTTGCTACAGAGTGAGTGAGTGAGTGAGTTTAGTTTTACGCCGCACTCAGTAACATTCCAGCTATATGTCTGCAAATAATCGAGTCTGGACCAGATAATCCAGTGATCAACAACGTGAGCATCAGTCTGCGCAATTGGGAACCGATGACATGCGTCAACCAAGTGAGCGAGCCTGACCACCCGATCCCGTTAGTCGCCTCTTACGACAAGCATACTCGCCTTTTATGGCAAGCATTTGTTGCTGAAGGCCTATTCTATCCCGGGACCTTCACGGGTCTTTAGCTACATGGGATAATGTTATGAGAATAAAGAACGTCAACATACCCAGTCTCCAACAACACCTTTCTTCTTTTTCTCTCATGAAGACATCCCGTTTGGTGGTAAAGGGAACGTCGGGGTGTCCATTTCTGCAGAAACGGTCAATTCGACGACGTCGCATGTTGTCAAAACACCGCGTCTTCTTCGTCGTGCTCTGAAAGACCAAACATTCCTCCATGTTGAAGTGAGACAAAGGGACGCTCACGACAGGTGAACAGCCGGGTTAGATTGGTCTTCAAGAACCCAATGCGACTAACGGGATCGGGTGGTCAGGCTTGCTGACTTGGTTGACACATGTCATTGTATTTCATGCCTATGCCTGGATTGCCTGGCCCAGATTACTTACAGACCGCCGCCATATAGATAGAATATTGCCTAGTGTTGCGTTAAACAACAAACAAATATTCCCACAAATATTTTTAGTTGGGTGATGATTTACTTGCATCTCGTGTCGACTTAATTACAAAATGCTAAATACAATTAATAATATTATTTGAATGTGAAAATTATCACTGTTCTCGTTTGATCATCAGTCGTCTTACCACGATCTTGCAACATTCGTGGATATCCAGTTTCCGCTGGTCAAGAGCTAGTTCGGTCCGAGTTAAACTGGTGAGGTTGAGTGCCGTTATCTGCCTTCTCCGTAGAAAAACTTCTCTGGCTAACAACTCAGCGCCGTTGAAATGGAGCGAGATCTGACACAATAAGTCCATTCTCTCTGCACGGCTTAACTGTAGAGGATAATAACAATGCTAAGAATGCTTGTGTCATGTACAGTTGCTTTAGATGATTTTTGTACGTCAAAATGTACTGTAAGACTAACATGTCATATTTTGTTTAAAGGCAACAGCAGTACCATGGATAGATACAAACGTGTGGCTAAAAAATGTATTGATAGATATTGCTAAAATCAGTATTACAGCAATGCCACTGCATGGACACCAGAAATGGGCTTCACACGTTGCATGTATCCATGTGGGAAATCGAACCCAGGTCTTCAGTGTGACGAGCGAACGCTTAAACCAGTAGACTGCCCCTCCGAAACTGATGAATAAAGAAGTTCATCAGATCGTAGTGCAATGGCTTTGTGGAAGGTTCCTTGTCGTTCACTGGAATCCCCGGGCGTAGTTGTAAGCTTACTTTTTTCTGCTGTGTTGGTGTTGGTGTTGGTGTTGGTGTGGTAGTAGTTGCAGTCGTTGTAGTCGTCGCGATCGTCTTTACTGGTCTCGTATGTTTGGTTCTGAAAGCTAAAACACAAACAGATCCACGTGATTTGCTTAAAAAATAAACAGGATTAGAAACAATGACATAACCGACAACAAGTACGTTAACTTGACTCTCTTGATGAGAAATCCCTTACTCTAACGGAGGCAATAGGTGGCATTGTAATGAGTGATGAAAACAGTCACACTTGACTGGAAACAGCTTTGGAAGATACATAACCTTTAATGCACCCTTTGTGGACCTGCGAAGTGCAGTGTTACTTTACGATAATGATGAAGAATTGAAATTAGCTTTTATCAGATACTTCCTCAGGGTGATTGAGGGTTTTGTCCCTTCTGTGACCTACCACGTCGATTCTGTCTTGGGCAAAGTCGCTTTGAGAGGAAGCCAGAAGGTGTGTGATCCATATAGAAAGTCGAACCGTTGCTAATAACTGTTGCGCTAAAAACAGAGGAAGCGATATGTAGAAAAGTGATCTTAATTCTTGAAAGTCCAATCAATCTGAAAATACGTTTACTTTCTCATGCGGAGAAACATTATACGTCATCATTTTCATAGCTCATACTAGTTGTTTATACAGTTTATACAGCAGGTCTAAAGTTTACAGGTGTAAGGTTACGATTTAAAAAAAACCACAATCATGGGTCTATCGCTGGCAAACTTAGAAACATATTCGTGGCAAACCAGGGTTTGAACCCAAGATCATCGGATTCTGTTGTGACGCAATTCTATTATTCTTACTTAATAAGAACACATCCGCACTCTGGCGCGTGCCACGTAACAGGAGGCAGCTCCGTCATGGGTTCTTTCTTGCTGGTGAGCAGGACATTTTGGCAGTCTTTGTATCGGTACAGGTGTGTACTATCGAACTTGAAGTAGCCAGTTCCACATCCACGGGAGGGGTTCTCCTCCTCAAGGGACAAGATAGCTTCGCTGAATGGATAGTCGGGGTCCTGACTCGTGATGTCCACTGAATCACAATGGTTCAATGTTTTCATCAATAAACAAGTTTAGTTCTTTGTCGCTGCTACCAGTATTTAAATATATTTTTTTATATTCTTCATTCCTCCATAGAGTTACAACACGAGAAAAGTTATTAAAAGGTTAAGGTGAGGATGTAATTGTATGGGTAATCACATCGGGAAACAACAGAAATGGGCTTTACACCCAGGGAATTGAACCCGGGTCTTCGGCGTAACGAGGGAACGCTTCATCCACTAGGCTACCCCTCCGCCCTACATTAATCAGAAACTTTTAAAGTGATATAATGGATGGCTTCAAGTAGCGTCGCGTCATTCGAATAAATACTTTGCAACTAACATGACCGTCTTACAAAAAAATCGTCCGGGCATTCCTCGATGATGTACCTGTTTGGTACTGTCACTGATTCGAATGAAAACACTATTCATGGCCGACCTCGCTAATACTCAGCTATTATGACTCACCGACACGTTTGAATTCGTTCGACAAGAACTGACGTCAAAGTATCTATTCAAATAAAATTTCTATGGATAACTTGTTTGGACGTTCGTAGCATTGACAAATATTGTGTGTATGCTATGCTTACATTTATAATTATGTTTTGGCTTGTACCCGAAGCGGGCTCGACCAACGTTCAACCAGAATATGGCTTGTCCTTCACTGACGTCATTAACGCCAAAGGTCAGGCCGGCCGGTATCAAACTCCCTGGGCAGTCGGTGGCGTAAGCTGGAATATAAAGAAGAAATTACACTAGAGAACTTTGAAGGACAAACAAAGGGTTGTGATTTTGTTGCAAATGTCAATTTTAAAATCGACAGAATCAAAAGATTAAAGGTGCCTCATGACTCATGAGTGTTGCAGTCATCTAACCCGGAATCAATCGAAAAGCCTTAATTCGCGCAACGCTTAAGATGAGCGTAAGGAAGAACTGGCTGAGTAAATAAATGTAACTGGGTAAATAAATGTAAAGAGTAAACACCGGATCCGGTTAGCAGTTACACACCTTTCACGTGTTTCGTTTATATCTAACACAAACATTCTCAAAAACCACAAAATAACATGTTAACCGCTGGTCATGTGCAGAGCCAAAACGTGACCGTTGAGCTGTGCCACGAGTAAATTATCAGATAACTGTTAGATAAGTATTTATATAAACATGATATCAAATCTGGTTATACCACTTAAGAGGTGATAAGGCCCCAGTATGAGGCCTGGATTGATAGTTTACACTCGTGGACAGGTTGCTATAACTTGAAGTATATATATATATGTGTGTGTGTGTGTGTGTGTGTGTGCGTGTGTGTGTGAGAGAGAGAGAGGGTGTGTGTGTCTCTCTCTCTCTCTCTCTCTCTCTCTCTGTGATGAATTTAATATTGCTTTGGTGTTTGCGAAATCCTGACGATTACTCTTAAATTAGTTGTTTTTTCTTTATTAAGATATTTTAACATTATTTTGCAGCGAAATCACTTGACTGCAACAAGATATTACACGAATATTTTTAAACGAATTATTGTAGTTGGGTTTTTCTTTATTGAGACATTTAAACATTATTTTGTTGCGAAACCACTTGACTGCAACAAGATATTACACCAACAGTTTTTAAACGAAATATTTTCAGTAAATGGGTTAACAATGTTACCTTAGAAAACATCTTTCAGTGAAAAGGATATTTTCTACAATTATATCAATATGGATTTGAAGAACATAGAGAAAGACAATTTGATTAGAGTAAAATATACACACAAATTCGATAAAAATAGACGAGTTTACTAAGATCTCAAAGTTTGTAGAAAATTGGGAGTCGGAGTGAGTATATTGTGTTTGAATGGCGTTAAACGTCGTTGCTAGAATGGTTCTTTGCAAGAAAGTAAGTAACACTGACATGAGATAAGGTGTCATTGTGGTAAAGAATTGTTTTTGAGTTGTCAGGCAGGAATGGGGCAAACATACATCTGTCTTAAAGTTAGAGAATGGACATAGGAAAATGCCATTTGAACAGAATATAAAAGTGATAAATTGTAGACAAATTCGATAAATATAGTTGACATTACAGCAATAGCAAATTCTCATTTCGGAGTGAGTATAATATATTTGAACGGCGTATAAACGTTAAAGTGAGGTATAGTAGCTTGCACTGTACAATTCCGACAAGTACGCGCGCACGCGCGCACAAACACACAGAGAGACAGGTATGTAGTCTGTCTTACAGTCCCTGAACCACATTATTTCCTCTTTCGCTAATTCCTTTCAGCAATGCGATATCGATAAATAAAGCAATCATAGCCCCCTGAATCCGCTATCTTTCTGGAGCTCGTTTTCAATTTAAGAAGAATCAGTTTTATTTATCAAAATTCATGCATTCCTAGACTAAGCCTTAGTCTAACAAATGTGCAACATCTCACCGTGCACAACGCTAATGAACGTGCACAACGACGTGGACAACGCACCAAACTTAATGAAGGCGTTTCTTAGTGTTGTTAGCTAGATGTGCTATTACTGACATTTATTGCAACACAGCTAATGTCTGTTCTGCCTGATGCGCTAGACACAAAACGTCTGTTTAAATACTACACATTGACTCATTCTGATATACAATGGGTTGCCAATGTCGGAGAGGTAATCGTTCTACTTTGCAAATTACGTAGGCTTCTTACAACATAACCGGACCTCAAGTGACCCCATCGGCCAGGACCCTCCACGTGGATTTGTATGACTAGAGTCATGTCGACACTGTGTCCTGATAATAAGCGTAATGTATGAGAAAGTTGTATTATTTGTAATAGAATAAAGAAATCTGTTCTACAGACATTTTCAAATCACCATAAAATTACTTGCATTAGACACAGCTGGAACCTAATCCGGCCCATGTGTAGATATTGTTACACAGCCTGGTGAACATTTTGTCATAATGATGAATTAATAACAAAGGGAGATATCATTGTTTGCAGTGAGCATCGTATATTTGTTTCAGTTCATGCAACAGATATCTGCAACCGCCATACAGCTACATGCAATCTTACATGGTGTCGTGGTCAAAGCTGCATAACATCACTGGGTGCGTACACAATAAGATTATTGGGTGCGCTGAGGACAAATGAACCCACAACAGAAAGTTAAATGTTTCATGATTCCTTACCTTCCCAGGTGGCCAACAGCCCAAGGATGAACAGTGCTTCAAGGAACAAAGACAGGCGCATAGCAATGCAGGGAAACTGGCCTTGAAAATAACTGTACTTAACTGTAAAGAAAAAGTCACTCCTTAAAGGAGAACTTTGCTGGATGCCTAAAATGCTGAGTAGGTATGTTACTCTGACAGCAATGTCATGGATACTGATTTGACAGGACACCGGGTGAGGGCTTATAAGTGCATGAAATTATACCATGAGTGAACAGGCTGACTGAACATATGTGAACGAAGGTTCATTATCAACATGAGCCATGAGTGATGCGTTTGATACCTCGAATTGCTAACCGAGCTGGTGATTGGTCATTCAGCTCGGTGGACGGCCGTGGGTGTCTAGTGTTACACGCGTGGTGAAGCAGGCCAGGAGGAAAGGGAGGAGGTGGTGATGGGTGGTGGTGGGGGTATGTTTGCGGAAGCTTGTTTGGAAGGACAAGCATACTACGGCTACAAGTGCGCGTTTAGCGGACGTCCGAGAAAGAAAGTTCAAAATTAGTCAATGAATATACCCAAATAGATATCGTTCTTATATTCTTGTAAAAATAATTGCAAAAACAATTAATGTGTATGTGAAAACCTAATGTTGAAAAGAGAAAATATTCTTTATTGTGCATTTTGCACGGGTCATGCAATTTCTACAACTGCAACTGAGATTACAACCAACTTGGTCAACATCACTCATTTTAAAGAATAGAATTTATCTAAATATATTATTAAACGCCTGCATTAAGGTTATTAGTTTTTGTTTTAAAAAGTTCACCTACAACCCCATTATATTCAGAAATTTACAGTCACGATAGGGCAGCAATATTGCCGATGTGATATTAACTCACTCGCTCACTCACTCACTCAGAAATTTACAAGGGTCTAAAATAACCCAGTTATTTGTTCCTGTTATAGTGAATATACATCAAGTTGTGAGTTGTGAGTTGTGAGAAGGCATAAAATTAATATGTAACAAATCTAGTGAACGGAGGTCGCCATATTATATATCTCTTTGCGTGAGTTTACTTATGAAGTAAGCACACTCCTTTAGACGTAGAATGGGGGAAAGCTAAAGAACTAAGGACCCGATCGAGTCAACAAAGTATTTTTAAATTCGAAGTTGAATATATCATTTTTAAAAACTTTTCTACAGGGTGACAGTTACTATTCAACTATCAATTTGTCATTGAGATAATAGCGTGGTCATCACATTACGATAAAACAAATATAAAACCTCATTGGAGATAAATAATGTGTATCAATGAATGACTAATAGATGGTTGAAAGTCCAACTGAACCACGTGTGACGCACGCTTGAAGACAGCAAATGCTTTGCAACAGCACCGAAAGGAAACTGATTAACAGTGGTGTGAGCCGCGCTCCTTGTGGTACACCCATGTCAAAAGCATGCCCCACGTGTCGCAGTCACGCTGCATGCATGCACAACCTATGAAAACACCAAGCCTCCGAGGCAAGCCCTTCAGTGCGCCTGTTATTTTAGACAAAGAACGTCATTTTGCAGTATATCAGAGTGTTTTAATGCCAAAGTCAGAAATGCGTCATAAAAGCTGTCTGTACACCATCACGGTTGGAACAGTCAAACACAGACTTATATCAGGGTACTCAGTCGAAGAAATCCTACAGCTTGGAAGAACTACCAAAATTTGATTTGTCATAATCCAGCTTCAATAATATCTTCAAAACAATTGCCTTGCTCTACACACGAAATAAAATAGTATGGAATGTGCCTTCACAAAATGTAAAACTTCCTCATGGAAGTATATTTTGACTGTAAAATATATAGCCTTTTCGCGAACATAATAGTTTCATTTTATATTCATTTGCATTGGGGTTTTTTCAACGCTATGTTGTATTTCGCTCTCATTAGAATAGTTCCTCCCCTAAAAGTGCTTTTAACATTTTTTTCTTGATTAAGCAACAAAATCGTAACTTTAAAACGGTTACATTTCCTAAATATATGTTTTCAACATACAAGCAGTACAAACTTCATATCTGTAAACGGAAGACGTAATTCAAAATTGACAAATGGTGTTTTGTTTTAACAAAATCTTTAAAGAGCTATCATGTGACACGATTTTCAAGGCCTGTCACGTGATTGCCATGTGAATGCTGCCGTCACATGATAGGAGCACTGCAGAGAACAACTAAAATATACTTGTGTATACAAACTGCATGAGCAACAAAATCCACCGTTTGTCCAGGGAATTCTTCTCGTTTTTTCTTCATTTTCATCACTAACTTTCAGAACTCAATTCACATACTTTTACCGCCATTTTGTCTTCTGTGCCAGTGAAACGTTTCATCGGATAATCGAGACTACTTGTTTTAAGAAATGAACTGAAACTGCTGAAAAAATAGCAAGTAATATTTCTTGTATTTTCTAAAGACAGAGACTTAATAAATCCTCACCCTCATCCAATATATTGTGTCTCAGGTTTTGACCTCAGCTGTCGTTAACACGTGATGGAATATATACTGAAAACCGACCATACTGTTCATTGTGGTCAAAACTTCCACTACCACATATGCGTACAACGGTCAGAAAAACCCTGCATAATCTACCGACTTGTCATTACGAACATAATCGTTCAGATGACTCAAGCGTCCAATGTTGGATCTAACGACGCTTTGAACGGCATTCAGCCTTTTTCATGGGATAAGGCGTTGACAGTCATGAACACATAATGCGAGCGAAACTACATTCATACAAACGAGCAAAAGTTTCAAGAGTACCCAAGGCAACTCTGATAATTTTATTTCAGTTCAGTTCCTTATTCGCATGAAGTTCACTGACCCATACTAGTATGTAGACTCGCAGCCCCCGAGCCACATCAGTATCCGCTTTGCCTTGTAATTTCTGTGATGCTAAAAACGTAAGTGAAGCAAGTTGTTCATCTCCCATCTCACACGGGCTCATTTGTTTGGTTCCTCACAGGAAGTAAGAAATAGAATATTTTACCATTGACATGACATGAATGTCATTGTTATAAAGAATTGTTTTCCGTGTAGTCAGGAATGGGACAAATAAACATAAATAAAATTAATTTGGATAAGGTTATAGACTGGACATAGAAAAATATCACTTGAACAGAATATGGAAAAATACACACATCTTCGATACGAAGAGGTCGAGTTTATAAATGACTGAATATTTACAGCAAATTGTCATTTCGGAGTGAGTATAATGAGTATAAAGACGTACCCAGGTTTAAATGCGTTAAGGTAGCTTGTCAGGAACACACGCACGCACGCACGCACGCACAAATTATTTTGTACATACATTCACAATCAATTATTCTCACGTTCTTGCTTCTCTTTATAAACCTCCTCCAAGCCATAAATTAAAGATTTTACGCCTTTCGTAGTCTTTCGTAGCAAAACATGGCCACTCGGTGTTTTTTTGGTTTCTTCTCATTGCAGGATAGTAAGGAAGAAAGTATTTTAACACTGACGTGAGATAAGGTCCATTCTGGTAACTGTTCTCTCTTATTTTGTCATATATAGAGCAAGTATACATAACATGAAATTCATCCCCGCTGACGTTACAGATCGGACAGGATTAAGGCCAAGGCTCATTCCTGTGACGTAAAACGTTTGTTATATGAATAACACTTTGGTTTCAAGCAACGACTTGGCTGACTTGAGCATTTGTGTGTGTACGACATTAGGTCATATCCACGGTAGAAGATGATACTGTTACACATCTCATTACAATGTATGGTATTTGTTTCTGTTGTTTTACTGACTGCCTGGTCGTCCGGGTGGTCTTTAGTTAGATTTCCAGGCCCCGTCATACCAAGAGCCGTTGAAAGATGATATTTGTTGTTACCCTGCCTGGGGCTCAACATATAGGGAATCAAGCAAGCACTGCTCGACCCTTTGTGAAACTGTGAGTGTGTGATGCCGCTTTTAGCAATATTCCAACAATATCACGGGACACCACATATGGGCTTCACACCCTGTACCCATGAGGAAAATCGAACCTGGGTCTTCCTTGTGACGAGCGAACGCTTTAACCACTAAGCTACCCCACCGTCCCTCTTTACTGATGTGCTCGTGTTAAACTATGGGCATCCAGTATAATAGTTACAAAAAATAACCTTAACAGTCCATAAACGGTGTTAAACTGTCACTAATAATAATAACATTGCAAAGGCCTAAACACACACGTACAACTAAGTTCGAGGAGATATTTTATGAGTGCATTTGTAACAAAAGGTTGCTGTTTACTCATATGCATTTTTGGGGATGGTCGTCAAAATTTACTACACCCGACACGATTAAACGGGTTGCCACAGATGTTCACACGTGAGTGAGCCTGCGTACATTGACATCCAGGTCACCGTGACATTCCTGTAATAACAGGTTGGGTTTCATCTCAGGGTCGAATACAGCTATTGGGTGGAAGTGCTACACAGTTCGGAAAGGAGGGAGTGCAGTTTATTTTTATTTTACCCTTTTTCACGAGTGTTTCAGTTGTCATTCTGTAAACTTTCAGGACATGAGGGTTTGTGAGCGGACTCTTTCAAAATACCTCTCCCTCCCCTTCTCTGGATCCACCTATTCATTGTTATGAATGGTGAACATAAAGCAACCAACTGACACAAATCCGCCTACATAATCGTTCCCTCTCGACGCAACACCGTGTGTCATGGTTAAGTTCCCATTTCAATCATTGTTTTCTGTCTCTGGTCCCGTTCGCAAATCCGCTTTGTGTAATCCGAGGGGCGGTGAGGTAGCCTAGTGGTTAAAGCGCCCGCTCGTCGCGCGGAAGACCCGGGTTCGATTTCCCACATGGGTGCAATGTGTGGAAAATGACGCGAAAGTGTGGAACAGATTTCGACAAACCAACTTGTATATCTAAAAGAACATATAAAAGAATCAATGTCATTTTCATTTATAAAACTCAGTTTCAAACACTAAATTTTGTGATTACCTCTACAAGCATATCTTGAGAGTTAGAGTTGCCTGCCCCTGCTGACAAGACGTTTGTGTGTACACGCTCTCGCTAAACCACCCGACAAAAACAAAGCTAAAAGCTGTAACACATGGCAGGACATATTGGTTTTAAATTATTAAAGTGTTGTAACGTCACTGTTGTCGATGGAAGTATTCCTTCACGTTTGAAGAGCAAGAATAGGAAACTTCTCATACCCACATGGGGCCCGGCAGGTCGGCCATGTCACCCCGTATATATTGTACACGGAATGGAGGTGATATGTCAATTCGGGCTATCGGCTCCTAGCTACATATGTTTAGCTTACCTCCACATACAATACAAGTTTCATTGTCGTGTCTACCTGGTGTAATATCCTACTCTCGACTACTCCCGGCAAGACTAGTCATGTTAATGAAAGCGACCTTGAAGCCATGAAAAACGATCCTTTACAGGAGTTTCGTGCAATAAAGAACGAACCTATCCGTGACATTAGAGGCACAGAGACATAAAAACTCAAACTAGGAAATTAAGCAGTACTGTAGATGACATGAAGTGTAACATTCGGAATATGCAAGGGGAACAAGCTGTCCTCCGTCTAGATATAGAAGCTGTTAGTGACCGTTTGGACACACCTGAGTGTAATTCTTCCCGTCAGAGCGGATGTGGTCAGAATGATGTGACATACCTGAAAAGGAAGTTGAAAATTAGAGGAATATAATATCGTAGGCGTAACAATGCTTTGCTATATTCACAGGCAAACTGTAGCGCAATTGGGGCTGCGCAACGTAGAGAAAATGACCAGTCTTATATGCGAGCGAAGCGAACAAAGGTTGGCAACGCACTTCCCTCGCTTCGTTTAAAAAAAATATTTTTCATGTCAAAATAAAATATCGCTCCCATTTCCTCACTACGTTGTGCTCTCTGATTTCCAACCCTATATTTAATATTATTCACGTGAAATATGTTTTATTCAACATTTAAGGGCCACTTGTGGTATTCAGATCGTTCTTCGCCTCCATTACCCCTGCCAGCTTCTGCCAGCCAGAGGATATTGCGCAGAGGATCGGACATCGGTCGCAACATAGTAAACGTACCAGGCCAATCATAATCAAATTCTTTACCTCGGACTGCAAAATACGTTCACTTGGACTCCGGAACGGACTCCTGAGTAAAGGTTATGGGATCGCCAGTGACCTGACTCACAGACATAGGAAAACACTTCAAGATCTACGAGCACAGAGCAAACGTGGGTACTTCAGGAACGGTGAGCTGAAAGTAACGGAGAATACGGACACCTCAAACACAGCTAGCTCCAGTACAGCGGACACTCCTTATGTAAACTCACCTTCCACAAGTACACAGGGGTGTGGTCACGCTCAGCTACACAACCCTACTGCTTTGTTAAGCTAACAATTCCTTTTTTGGAATACCTCTGGTTGCTTCAACAAACTTTCAGATACATGCTTTACCGACAATATCATCGACTCAGATTTTATTGGGCTTCTAGAAGCATGGACTATTGATTATGATCATGACCATATTTTCCACAATCCTACGGTATCAACGTCCTTAAAACAGCGATTAGAGGAGGACCCTCAAGAGGTATAACTGTTCTTGTGAAAAGTCACTTAATATTTATGTGAAAACGTCTAAAATCACAGAGAATGCTGTATTCTTGCTATTTGACAAGTCCGCCTTTTCACTGGATAAAGAAGTCCTATATGCCAGCGTATATGTAAACCCAAGTGGCTCTACCTGGTATACACACAAACAGATTAGACCAGTGAAGGTCCCGGGGTAGAATAGGCCGTCAGCAACCCATGCTTACCATGAAAGGCGACTGTGCTTGTCGTAAGAGGCGACTAACGGGCTCGTTGACTTGGTTGACACATGGCATCGGTTCCCAATTGGGCGGATCGATGTTCATGTTGTTGATCACTGGATTATCTGGTCCAGACTGGATTATTTACAGACCGCCGCCATATAGCTGGAATATTGCTGTGTGCGGCGTAAAGCTAAACTCCCTCACTCACAAACAGATTAATTGGGGTATCACGTTGTTCTATAACTCACTTGTAGAAGTACTCGGATCAATAAATAAATTATTAAACGTGTACATGTGATTGTTGGTGGCGACTTCAATGCTCGAACTGGAACACTATCTGATGCCATTGAAAATAATATCTCTGATATTTTATGGGATGATGATATGTCATCGTTTGAGGATAGTGTGAACATTGACAGGTCATCGTGTGATAATGTCATCAACAGTGCTGGTCGTGTCCTTGTGAATATGTGTACTGCTCTTAATATGTCCATCTTAAACGGCCGTTGTTGTGCAGATTCTGGTATCGGCGACTTTACGTTCATTAATTAGCGTGGATCAAGTGTATTCGATTATATTATTTTATCAAATAACCTATTTCCATATTGTTAACATTTTGAAGTTGTATTAAGTGCCGAGTCGTGGCGGGTGGTCCTGTGCGTAGAGCTCAGGTCACCTTCAGTTGAAGTTAAAAACCGTCGAGCTCGGCCAGTCCTTGGATGGGTGACCTTGATTGGCAGTTTGACTCCTGAGAGTTTCTAGGACTTCGGTCCTGCCCCACAACGAGGCACGTGGGAAAGACGTGGTCTCACCTTAGGCAAGGAGTTTGTTCAAATCTGGCCTCTGCTGACCCAGCAGAAAATGGGTACCTGGTGAGATAAGTCCTGTAACTATAACCTTCTAGCGCCTAAGAGGTAGCTTGGTTTATCCGGGGCAATGATAATCAGATTCTGATTACAGCGTCCGGTGAACTATTCAGATGGTTACTAGGCGCCATATAAGTGAATTATTATCACTATGAGTCACGCCATCTGCCGGTAACGTGCTCATTTCAATCACCTGATCCTGCTACCGACGACTGAGCTGAAGTAGCGCGTGCAATACGTGTGAAGGACCGCTATGTGTGGGACATGGAGTGTCTCCAACAGTTCAGGGAGAACTTATTTCCTGCTGTTGTTGACATATTTGAGAAACATACACTACTTGTTAAAGACATTGATAAGGTTGTCACTCAGTTTACTGCAGCGATTTGTGAAGCAGCCGATAGTATGAAGAGCCATAAGAAAACTAGACTCGTACACTCCGAGCCATTGTTTGATGCGGAATGTAGATTCCATAGATCAGAAAGCGAACGAATTCTTAACGTATTAGTCGTTATAAAAATGATGTTCACTTAGGTAATTATATTAAAGCCCCGAATGCCTACACATCTCTACTTAGAAATATAAAAACATATTATGATAAAGTGAGTGATAAAATCTCAGCAAGTCTCCATGACAATAAACCATTCTGGTCTACATTAAAAGGGCTGTCCCATATTGCTTACACCCGTGTTCCGAATATGACCATTTCTGAATGGGCTGATCAATTCAAAAACCTGTTTCTATCCGAGGATGTGACCAATGAAGAAGCGTTAACGATGAAACTGACTCTGATAACTGTGATGATATGACATGCTTCATTTTAGATTCTCCTGTAACACAAGAGGTTTTAACTGCCATTGAAGGACTGAAGTGTGGCAAATCCTCAGGTGATTTATCAATCCCAGAATTTTTCAAATATGCAACAAACATTCTGGTACCATATCTTTCGGTGCTTTTCAATGTCATGTTTTAACATGCTTACTTTCCAGGATCATGTTCGGAGGCTGTCATATTCCCTTTATATAAGAAAGGTGATATACATGCTCCAGTTAACTAGAAAGGTATTTCTCATCTTAGTGTATTTAGCAAGGCGTATGTGTCTGTACTAAACAGGAAGTTAACTTATTGGTGTGAAGCATAAAATTATGGTAAAATTGCAGAGTCACAGGCTAGTTTCCGTCACGATTACTCCACCATTGATAATATATTTATCCTCTAGTCTGCTATCCACAGGTACCTGAGTAAGCAAAACGTTAAACAAATGGTTAACTTTATACAGTCCATTCAGGCTCGCGTAAAATTTGATAATGTGCTGTCAGGATTTTCCCCTTGTTCACGTGGTGTTCGTCAGGGCTGTGTCTTAAGCTCTGTGTTGTTTTCTATTTTTATTAATTAGTTGGCTGTGGAGATGGAACAGGGATCCAATTACATCCTGATGTTGTTCAGATATTTATTCTTCTTTTTGCGGATAACATCGCCCCTATAATTGATACTACTGGAGGACTACAGAAGCGCATCAACGTTTTAGAAAAGTTTTGTATAGAATATGGTCTTGAGGTCAATTTGGATAAGACAAAAGTTGTCTTTCAGAAAGGTGGTATTTTATCAAAAAGAGAAAGTTGGTTTTACATCGGTAGGGAGATGGAAGCTGTAACTTCATATAGACATCTAGGTATAACATTCACAAGGGGCTTGTCTTTGTTCCAGTGCCGCCTTGCAAGGTAAAGGACCTTATTTGGTATTGTTAAAACAGTACTAAATAAACTAGGATGTTTGATATGAAAATATCCTCTATTTTACTGTATGGTGCCGAGGTCTAGGGATTCAGTCAGAATGATTTTATTGAATCTGTACACACATTGCCATGAAAACGATTTTTAGGAGTTAAGATCTCTACAACTACTAATATTTTTTGTGGTGAATGTGGGTGGTTTCCCCTGTATATCCTAGCATACAAAAGGTAATAAAGTATTGGTTAAAACTATTAAGTATGTCTGAATCTCGTCACCCCAAAAAATGTGATATGATATGATGTTAATTTAGATCATAACAGAGTTAATTGGGCGTCGAAATGTCGAGATCTGTTGTACAATTTGGGTTTTGGTTTTGTTTGGGAACAGCAAGCTGTTCATTCTCCTGCCTCGTGTTTAACTGAATTAATGAGTCGGCTTTAACATGTTCATGAAAAGAATTGCTACAGTTCACTTCAAAATGGCAGCAAATCTATGTTTTATTGAATTTCTTATTTCAAAATACCACTGTCCAGAGAAGTTATGTATTTAAATGTAATTTACATTAAAAAGTTTAGAGTAGCACTCGCGCAGTTTGGATGTTTTTCACATCATTGAAACTAGAAGATATTCTAATATAGATAGAAATGATCGGTTATGTTTAGAGTGAGATGAAGGTTATATTAAGGATGAGTACCACTTTCTCCTCGTGCGTTCCAAATTCAAACAGCTCCGCTTGAATCATTTACCGAAATCCTTTTGCATCAACCCAAGTAAATTCAAACTCCTCATGTCATCATCCGATTCTAACCTTATCAAGCTAGCTTTATTCATCATGCTATGCACCCAAGATGTTAAAATTATCAATCTACACCATATTTTACCATTCACAATACAACTTTTGTAGTTATGGGCCGATGGCCTACACTACTATAATAAAAGAATTGAATAAATATATAGCCAGCGCATCTCTCACAACAAAATATTTGTGGCCACAAATACGCGTGTGAATCCAGCAGTGGTATTCGGAACAAACGTTTGCAAAAATAAGTCAACGGTTCACCTTTACAAGGTAAAAATGGTATGGGAATTTTAAATATTCCACTGTTAACAAACTCCTCTGAGGCCTTGAATATTGTAACGATGATGAAACAAAAGGAGTTTGGTGACACCGTGGCAGATCTCCGTAGAAAGATCTCGCTACGACCATAAAAATGGTAAACACCAAAGCGTTGAGGTGCCATGGTGCTGAAGATAAAGGGACATGTAACAAGTAACATGTAACAAGCTGAAGTCATCCCCGTTGCCATACAGTTTTGTGGATTCTCTACCTACATATATATGCACAAAAAGTTTAAATATGAAAAGGTGGGTTCTCTCTTTTTATTTCCAGATAAGATGCATTCATCCGAAAAGACTTTACGATACGTATACAGTATTATCGAATATATAACCACAAACCAGGATGTGACTGTTATGAGAAACTTACGTACATATAGCACATAAAATACAACGGGAATGTAGATTAAAGACACATGTAGCATCACTAATAAAACAGACATACGCCATCAAATTTCATCAAATTAACCCTTACCTGACAACTATTTTTAAAACATAGAAATTGTTGCAGTGTTTAACGACATATGGAATACTGGCGTTTTCGATTAATTCTTGTATGTGATTCTCCGATACTAGGTAAATAAATACTATTTTTAGTATGATCTGTGAGTGACGGTAGGTGATAAAGAACTGTATGTTTTCGACCTAATTGCATGACCTTGCAGTGCCATCTACCACGTCCAGTATCAGTGACAATGGAATGACAAAAAATAACACGTCTTGTCAACGGGTTTTCAGTCCGAACCGTCAACAGCGTTCTCTCCCAATAGCCGTTGCTGTATCACCCCTCACAGTCGAGTCACTATCATACACTGATGGACACTGCATGAGCTATTGGGCTGTTGTCAAGGTAATCAAGATGTAGGTATTTGTTCCATTAGTTGGTCCTGCATTCTCTACGTCTCTGACCAATGGCGCCTGCAACTTTTATGCTTGTTCTCGTCAGTCTCTGCATTAAAGGTACGTACTCGGTGAATATTTCAAGCACGGGGACCGGTTAACCGGTCAGGTTATTGTTCACGCTAACATAATTCAGTTTGTATAAAGTAAGATTAGTTAATGAAGCAGATTCCGGCTTTTGGGTGATGTATGTCATACATTTTCCTCGAAGGTTATGAATGATGAATTTGAAGGGATATAAAAAGAAAATATTAAAATATATAGTTGTTCTTCAGGCGAGAACATCGAAAGGACAATTATTCTGTTGGGTGGCCGGAAAGGTGATAGTCAACTTCTTTGTTGCAATGAGTTCGACGTTGCAATAAAGTAAGAGGGTGGGTAGTTGGTAAAAGTATTCAAAAGAATCCTTCTAACAGGTACAAGAGTAGGTAACCTGGCAATACGGATGCATTTCATCTCATTTTGCTTATGTAAGCGATCCTTGGTTCTCGATACGGAACACATCCACAGTCTCAGACACCTCACAGAGTCAGTTTTCCTTGTAATTCAGGAGAGATGTCCATGCCTCTGGATGATGGACCCACCGTCTCACGTCGCACGGCCGTGCCACCTACATCCGAAGTAATGATACAGGTATTGTTTGAATAAAGTCCTTCTAAAACCATAAGCTGCAGATCATGAAATAAGTATCATGAACTATTAATTCATACCAAAATTCATTATTAATTATAACCTCTAGTAGCAACACATTAGTATTCATATACTAGGAAAATATAAATATATGATATTAGTTTCAGCATATATCAGTAATAGCTTAGAGAAAGACACCAATCGAAAGTAGTAAAACTCATCTCACAGACATACTATTGAAAAAGGCATAAGTTATGTAACACAATTTCACAGATGTTCTAGATAAATAGGCTAGGATTTAAAAGAACATCTATGAAACTGACTAGTCATAACTTCTACTTATATCTTATGTTTAAATCCTGGTCTATTTATCTAGAACATTAATTTATAATTATCTTATAATTTTGTTTATTTGAGTTTTTTCACAATCACCAGTTCATTTTATATATCACGAACAAGTGATAGCTGTGTTTAAAAGTATGTTTGATTTTTTGGTTGCATGTGACCTTTAAGTTTATTATGTGTACATGAATCACTGTCGTGCAAGTTATACCTGCCCCTCATCTTTGAGAAATAACTAATTGTAATAATTTAGACTGAGTGTTTTTAGAATTGGGACAGTGACTTTCGCCTCGTTTCACATGTCGCTCCTTGAACCCAATAAGTAACTCGACAAAAAGAAGTATTTGCCAATGTTTAATGGTACTGCAGAAAGAACAAACATAAAATACTAATTAGACCGTGCTGTATTTGTTACGGACGTCATAGCTGCTGTTGCTTTAATACTTTGGTCAGATCTAACGTTCAAGCATTCGTATGCACCTTTTTAGTATATTTCTACAAAAGGACATGGGTAAAAATGGTCATCTCAGATTCTTTCGCACAAAAGCTGCAAGGATTCGTAAATCGCACATGCGTTGATCATTTGATACCATAAAAATGATATATTCATTGATTTGCTGATGTTTCAATAGACAGAATATTGGCACAGAAAGGGTGTGAGGCATGTGCCCTGACAAGATTCGTCCTATGGTTGCTGTCATCATTAGAGAGAATCAAATTATTATGAATGTCAACATCTTCTCTGTTCCATACACAATGTTTCTGAGCTGTCGTGAAACGGCTGGGTAGCCTAGTGGTTAAAGAGTTCGCTCGTTACACCGAAGACCCGTGTTCGATTCTCCACATGGATACAACGTGTGAAGCCCATTTCTGGTTCTGGCTCTGAAATTCTCTGATATTCATGAAAGCGGCGTAAAACTCATTCACTCTAGGATCTAATCCAGGGGTAATGAACAGCGCAGAAACGTTGTGAATAGAATACAGAAGTTGACATACAAAATATTTTGGCTTACATTTGAATATCAAATTCTGTATGCCTCTGTATGAACCACAGAGAGTATCATGTTACAGCTCCTCAAAATATATATGTTTGTGAATCAGGACTTTATTACCCCGTTCTCTGTTCTCTGTCGCTTTCATTCGTCTGTTAATTTCAGTTTAAAACAAGCAGAGAAGACCTCCTCTTTGCATTGTGCAATCTGGCCAAACGCTTCGTGCCGAGCGACATTGATTTCAAGAGATTTCTACATCGACGTTACACTGCACCAAGTGATATTACAGACATTGTCAGCATTACGGATGAGGTTCGTCTCAGAAGGTTGGATGTTCTCAGCTGCTGCAGGAGACCCATTGCGCCAACAGGCAGGCAAAACCCAAATACTCAAGTAACTATGATTCCATAACTACTGAGTGAGTGAGTGAGTGAGTGAGTGAGTGTGTATAGTTTTACGTCACCCTCAGCAATATTCCAGCTACATGGCAACGGTCTGCAATTAATCGAATCTGGACCAGAAAATCCAATGATCAACGACATGAGCATCAATCTACGCATTTGGAAACCGATGACATGTGTCAACCCAGTCAGCGAGCCTGACCACCCGATCCCGTTACTCGCTTCTTACGACAAGCATTGGTTGCTGAAGACCAGTTCTAAAAACTACTCTGATAAATACGTATGCATACTGTCAAACACCGATGTCTCGAAATTGTATGTGTCTTAAGGTTGTATGGAAGTAAAAGCTTGGTTGCTGCGTGTTCCTAATTAAGCCTGTTGGCCGTCCCTATATATGGTCTCTGAAAGCCTTTCTTCTTGTATCTTAAGTTTTTTGTCCTTTCGCCCCCATTCTACTGATTGTACACTCAATTATTTCGTACCTGTTCAGTATTTGGTAACCTGAAACTGAGCCTCTGTCATACATTTGGTGTGTTTCTTTCAGAAAAATGACGCAAGCCGTTGCCTTAACCTTGTCCGAAGACGCCGGGTTGACCTCTTGTGTTCCAGAGATAACCATAGTGTACCCTTTACTCTCCATGGAAGGTCATTCATGAACAAAAAGATACCGGATTGTTGTCACAAGCTGGGTATCGTAACTATTAATTTGGATTTATGTATAAACATGGAAACAAAGTATCGCAATACCATTGATTTATATTAATTTAATAATTATGTTTGTCAGATGGATTATTTTTACCACTTGGGCTCACCATATATTGGTATTAGATGTTCACGAGTTTGTGGCTTGCTCATTATGGTTTGTCCAGCAGAACTGTCCGACATTGTCAAATATCGATCAGGCGTAGAGCCGTACGGCTTATCTGACATCCACTGTTATCTCCAGAATACTACAAACTTTGTGTCACGTTCGGCGTCATAGGTATTTGACGTCATGCTGAAGAGTCCATTGGTCGGACAAATGTCGATTGCTATTTTTCATGCCTGATGACCGAGCTCGTGCTTGCGCCATAGAAACGCTGCATATGCACAACGGGATACTTTGAAGCAAGGGTCATTTGCCTGGGGTTAAGTGATGAGGTGGTGGTACCTGTGGCATAACTGTAAACTTGATTTTGCGACAGATTTAGAACGGACAACGGTACCTCACTGACAACTTAGATAGCCATCCTCTCAACACAAGGCCAGTATTTGCGACGATCAGACATTTAGAATGGACAACGTTACCTCACTGACATCCTAGGCAGGGTTGTTGTACCACATTTCGATTGCCATCCTCTGAACACAAGGGCAGCCTTCAAGGACGACAATGCTAGCCGACAATCGCACACGTCTTATTGGTGATTTCTTACGTCCACAAACGGCAGCAACTCAACCTCGGCCCGTCATGAGCACAGATCTCACTAAAGTGATTTGGAACATTATGGGTTGTAAGAATATGTCAGAGAAATCCTCCCAAACCTCCATCATGAATTGAATGTTATTATACAAATTCAACGTAATGATCGGAATCGGGAATGGTATCGCAGATGGCGGGGATTACACCGCGTATTGACTTGCGCTCGGCTAGTGATACTTGCATAATTTCTTACATGACCACAGGTTAACACATGCGACCATAATCATCAGAAATGTAGAATGAGGTTTTGCGATGTTTGCTTCGCTTACTTGTTGCGACACATAATCCATGATTGTATGTATGTGTTTGAGTGCGTGCATGTGTCCATGTGTGTGTGTGTGTGTGTGTGTGTGCGAAGAAAATGTTCAAGGTATTTTCGTGTGTGTCTGTGTCTGAGTCTGTCTTTGTAGATCTATATCCGTGTACGTAGCGAACCAATGATGTGATTGTTTATGCATCATTGATTCATTCGCCCATATGACAATGATTAACAGCCTATTGTTTATGTACAGGTGTTCCTCGCTACAATTGCTTTGCAAAAGATTCTCTCAAGAAAACAGATTCACCAGTGGAATACTTTTCTTTGGATGAAACAGACCCTGTAAATGATATCTGGGATTTTCCAGTAACCTCCTCGGAGATCCGACAAGTAAGGCGTTTTACAACTCTCTAATACAATTGCAAGGTTCCATTTTCTCAAAACTCTCACGAAACATGCCTAGTTACCATCTTGTAGCAAATGTCGTGTCGACATGCAGGCACATACAAACCAATAACAAGCCAATACTTCCACTGGATTTCTGTATGTTGGTATAAGATTCTTCACTCTCCAAACAAGGGTTGCCTTTTTCAAACCAGATTTACCAATTAAGATCCGATTTATATTCTGCAACCGTTGCTTGCCGTAAGAGGGAACTAAAGATGATCTGGGTGATCAGGTTCGCTGATTTGGTTGACACATGTCATCGTATCCTAACTGTTTAGATCGATGCTTATGTTGCGGATCACAGGATTATCAGGTTGCTAATTTACAGACCGCCGTCATATAGCTTAACACATAAAACCCGAAACAAATCAATGCTGACTTATGACGGCTCTTATCCTTTCCAGCTAATTGAACACGGCGCTGCTTCATCTGCCGACAGACCAGTAACCAGGTTACAAAAACGAAGAGGTATCACGAATAACAACAACACAACACTTGAAAACGCTACATCGTCGAAGAGGACATACGACATGATCAACATTGAGTGTGCATGTAAGCTTCAGAAGCGGGACAGGGTAGCCACCGACGCAGGTGGTCAGTCTGTGGACGAACAGAGGAGTGAGACAAGTACCATTACTACCCCTTCCATGGACATTCAGGACAAAAGCGGAGTTGAAAGTCTCAAGGGAGGAAAACGCAAGGAAGCAAGGTCTGGATTTCATGGTTTCATCAGAACGATGCGTCCTGGTGTTACGTCAACACGTCCTTTCGCCTCCATACTCTCAAATTCAACTATCACGTCCAGGAGGCCAACGCATTCCTTCAGATGGGCACGATCAACGTCTTCTCTCTCTACGCCTTCGTCCACGTCCTCACGACCGACGACTTATCTCTCTACGCCTTCGTCTACGTCCGCACGATCAACGTCTTCTCTCTCTACGCCTTCGTCCACGTCCGCACGATCAACGTCTTCTCTCTTTACGCCTTCGTCCACGTCCGCACGATCAACGTCTTCTCTCTTTACGCCTTCGTCCACGTCCGCACGATCAACGTCTTCTCTCCCTACGCCTTCGTCCACGTCCGCACAATCAACGTCTTCTCTCTCTACGCCTTCGTCCACGTCCGCACGATCAACGTCTTCTGCAACAACCATGGAAACAACGTCTTACCCAACGACCGTGAGATCCACACCGTTCCTCACGTCGACGAAGATTAATCAAGGCATGTTAAATTGTTATAATATCTGCTATTCAACTAAATGCTACAAAATATTCCTTTTGGGTCTGCACTTAAATGTGGAAAACTGAAGACGTAAACCTGAACGTCGTAGAGTCTCGTTCGCAGTCCTTGACAGTTAAACTACAGAGTATAGATTAAGATACATGTATCCGTCCACCTCGTCCATGGAGTAAAGATTAAAACACATATATCCGTCTACCTAGGTCTAACCAAGTAATGACTGCTGACATGGCAATGCACAACATCCTAAATGAAAATTTGTAGACACAACTGACAAGAATCAACTTCAGCAAAACCTGCCTAATCCTGATGCCTGAACGATTATATTGTACATACTTAAAGCGGCTACATATTGTAAAGCTGCTAACTAATGTTCTTTTGGGGACATTCCGTAATTCCGAACGATTTCTAAAGGTGCATCCAGGTACACCATTGCAAGCAAAACGCCTTCAAGCATAAAAACATTACTCTGTTCCAATATACATGTATGCATAAAATTGTTCTATAATTGAATTGATTCAAATTGAAAAGCGTATTCTTCCAAAACTATCCTGAACACTTTTAACAGTTTCTACCGCAGAATTACTTCAACAATTTAATTTGTACTGTCAAATATGTCACACCCGTTCAATACATTTATACAAAATACAAAAACGCATGTTTCTTTATAGAAAATATAGCACCAAATTATTTATAAAAGCTTGTTATTCAATTCAATATATTCAATATAATGTGAAAAGTGACGTTGTTCGTAATACCTGCTTAAAGTAGTTGGCAGGTTATCATCAATATGAAATATATATTTCTGTACCAAGTACATTTAAGTCTGGGAATGATTGCATTTGTAAGAATATTCTGTATCTTAACCTCTTTCTACTTATCACAGGAATGACTTCTACAAATATACGACCTTTCCATCCGGCTGCACGAATTGGATATTTCAAGAAACAATCTGCAACTGCAGTAACATCTGTCCTTAACGCAGTGAAATTCATCCAGCCGTCAACGAAACCCCCACTGTATATATATCGCAAACGTCAGAGGCCCCCCATTCAGCGAGGTACAGGGCGTTCAGGGCGAGCTAAATTCGTTCAGAGCAATAAGCATTCTGCTGTCTTCCCTAAACGTAACAAGATGAGGTCCCGAACAATTACAACTGGACCCTCAGAGGTAACACCGCCTTCGGCCACTTCTCGAAATACAACCATCAGCCGAGTCATTGCACATGAAGGTGAAGGTTACCCGGTGACACGGAAGTATCCGCCATTTAAGATGCGAATTCCACACAGGCCATCGTCAGCTCGAAAGCGAATCAAACTAAATTCCTTTCGACGACGGAATGGAAGGACACGGAAGAAACCGACTCATAAACACAGTGAGTGTATATATTCACTGATGAACATGGAAGATGTAGATAAGAAACTGGTTCAGGGTAATGGTGTCGTTGTGTTCTCCTGAGGTTCGTTTAAAGGAACACACCCTAAACAGCCCTAAAGACTATAAACCCATGTTGAGTCTCAACTCGTCAATAGCTACAGCCTAATTCGTCTAAGCACTGCCATTGTTAGACCTCACTCCTTGCGTCCTTGGGGTGATAGATTATATAACTGAATTGCAGGTGGCCAAGGTTGGACTTTACTGTCTCTCAATAATGCTTTAAGACTCTTCAACAGAAATGTCTCGGTAACTCAGAGACTGAAATAGTGGATGTAAGAGGATAAATATCCAAAATCTGGTTGCAGCTCCAACCTAGTGAAGTGCGTATACCAATTCCAGCAAATGTCATTATTGACTAAAAAAGGACATCATGGACACCATGCCAATCTACCATGTATTGTGCGTTGTATCCCATGTGCACTGTGGCAATCTACAATGTATTGTGTGTTATTCCCAACGTGCACTGTGTTGTATCAAATATATTCTCGCTATGACAATCCAACATGTCCTGTGGCAATCTATCACATACTGTGTCCGTGACAATATAGTTTCATTTTGGCAGTCTAGCATGTCCCGGTGGCAGTCCAACATGTCCCTGTGGCAATCCATCGCACACACTTTAAGAGAATCTCTGTGACAATATACTTTCATTTTGGCAATCCAGCTTGTCATTGTGGTTATCATCATGAATACTCAAACAATCTCTCCGTGACAATATATAATTGGCAATCCAACATGTCACTGAGGCAATCCACCTTGTATACTCTAACAATCCCTCCTTGACAATATACACGCATTACGAAAACTGTGTCAAGTTTCAAGATGGCAGACACTTTGGTCGCGTCTGGAGGTGGAAAATAAATAAAACCTGTTGTCGGCCTTATCGGTGTCCTGTTGCTTTAATATTTGGTTATGCATCCCTTTGAGATCAGTATACCTGTCGTAAACACTTAGGTAGCAACGCATACAGTTTCTGAATGTAAAAACAGACAGGTCGTCTCGAGCGGACTGGCGACAGTAACTCAAGCCTCCCAGTCCCCTGATCATACAAATGTCTTTTTTTCACATTGTTTTTCAACAAAAGCCAAATATTTTCGATTGGGTTCAAATCTAGGCTCTGGCCATGGTAGCTGAGGAATGTCATTCCTGCGTTTCCATGTTTCCAAAAGTCGGGGTCGATGCATCGGTGTATTATCATCTTGAAACAGTCATAGTTTGTCGAGCAAGTGTTTTACAACAACAGACCACAAAAATGTCAAGTATATCAATATACTTAGCACTGTTCATATTTCCATCAACGAACACCATACACCCCACACCATAACGCGAAACGCAGCCCAAGCTCATCCACTTTATAGACCGCCCTGTTCCCTGAGTGAAATATTCGAGACACTCGCCCCTCCATCTTTCTGATCTCTTTGGCCACACTTTATCTCTTTCATCCGGTCAAACAACAATAGCCATTTCATCATTTTGCCAGACCCTATCAACAGTCCAGTGTACACCATGCCACACATTTTTTTCTATTGACCTCACGTATTCCGAGGTAACTTGCAAACGGTCTGTCGAACAAATCTATAGCCACCATTTATCATATTGATTATGACCTGTTTTGTGTCACCTCCTCTCCGTGTCTGGACATGATTATTATTGTTTATGTCCCGCAGAAAAGCAGCCGGCAAATCATTTTCGGGAACTGAGTACACGAAAGTGGATCACGGGAGCTGATCTCACCTATAAAAGACGAGAAAAAGTTGACGCTACCAAGAGACACGACGTGAAATAAAAACGTCTCGGTCGGTAAAAATTGAAAACATTCTGGCACATGAGTGTACTCTCATTTTGGAAATCCAACATGCCCCTGTCGTGGTCCTTCATGAATACTCTAACAATCTCTCTGTGAGAATATACTTTCATTTTGGAAATTCAATATGCCCCTGTAGCAATCACTCACATACACTACGGCAATCCAACATGCACACTGTGGCATCACTCAAACTCATTCAGGCAATCGCTCACATATACTATGGCAATCCAACTTGTACAATGTGCCAATCACTGTCTTACACTATGGCTATCCAAACATGCACACTGCGACAAATCACTCCCATACACTGGGCAATCCAAACATACACACTGTGGCAAATCTCTCTCATACACTATGGTAATCCAAACATGCACACTGTGGCAAATCACTCTCATACACTATGGTAATCCAAACATGCACACTGTGGCAAATCACTCTCATACACTATGGTAATCCAAACATGCACACTGTGGCAAATCACTCTCATACACTATGGCAATCCAAACATGCACACTGTGGCAAATCACTCTCATACACTATGGTAATCCAAACATGCACACTGTGGCAAATCATTCTCATACACTATGGCAATCCAAACATGCACACTGTGGCAAATCACTCTCATACACTATGGTAATCCAAACATGCACACTGTGGCAAATCACTCTCATACACTATGGCAATCCAAACATGCACACTGTGGCAAATCACTCTCATACACTATGGTAATCCAAACATGCACACTGTGGCAAATCACTCTCATACACTATGGTAATCCAAACATGCACACTGTGGCAAATCACTCTCATACACTATGGCAATCCAAACATGCACACTGTGGCAAATCACTCTCATACACTATGGCACTCCAAACATGCACACTGTGGCAAATCACTCTCATACACTATGGCAATCCAAACATGCACACTGTGGCAAATCACTCTCATACACTATGGTAATCCAAACATGCACACTGTGGCAAATCACTCTCATACACTATGGCAATCCAGCATGAACTCTGTGGCAAATCACTCTCATACACTATGGCAATCCAAACATGCACACTGTGGCAAATCACTCTCATACACTATGGTAATCCAAACATGCACACTGTGGCAAATCATTCTCATACACTGTAGCAATCCAAACATGCACACTGTGGCAAATCACTCTCATACACTATGGTAATCCAAACATGCACACTGTGGCAAATCACTCTCATACACTATGGTAATCCAAACATGCACACTGTGGCAAATCACTCTCATACACTATGGTAATCCAAACATGCACACTGTGGCAAATCACTCTCATACACTATGGTAATCCAAACATGCACACTGTGGCAAATCACTCTCAAACACTATGGCAATCCAAACATGCACACTGTGGCAAATCACTCTCATACACTATGGCAATCCAAACATGCACACTGTGGCAAATCACTCTCATACACTATGGTAATCCAAACATGCACACTGTGGCAAATCACTCTCATACACTATGGTAATCCAAACATGCACACTGTGGCAAATCACTCTCATACACTATGGCAATCCAGCATGAACTCTGTGGCAAATCACTCTCATACACTATGGCAATCCAAACATGCACACTGTGGCAAATCACTCTCATACACTATGGTAATCCAAACATACACACTGTGGCAAATCACTCTCATACACTATGGCAATCCAGCATGAACTCTGTGGCAAATCACTCTCATACACTATGGCAATCCAAACATGCACACTGTGGCAAATCACTCTCATACACTATGGCAATCCAAACATGCACACTGTGGCAAATCACTCTCATACACTATGGTAATCCAAACATGCACACTGTGGCAAATCACTCTCATACACTATGGCAATCCAGCATGAACTCTGTGGCAAATCACTCTCATACACTATGGCAATCCAAACATGCACACTGTGGCAAATCACTCTCAAACACTATGGCAATCCAAACATGCACACTGTGGCAAATCACTCTCATACACTATGGTAATCCAAACATGCACACTGTGGCAAATCACCCTCATACACTATGGTAATCCAAACATGCACACTGTGGCAAATCACTCTCATACACTGTAGCAATCCAGCATGAACTCTGTGGCAACCCATATCTTCAGCATCTGCTGGTGATGTGTAAATAACTTTGTCAACATCATACACGATGTCCCACTCTGCATAGCCCTTACACAGCTGACATATTTCTTTAAATTTCCAATAACAATGGACATATTGCAATAACACCATGCACAATTATGCCACCCTTTTTCTTGAATAAACTCTGTCTCTTGCATTGTACTGAGTTATACATCCACAGTTTGGGGGAACAAATTATGACAAATGATGGCTTGCTATCATATTATTTATCCAATGCTTAACATCAATGTCTCGAGGGAAGAAATTTGTTATGACATTTTACGGCCGTTTCAGTTATTTACGTCAACTGTCATGTGTTAACAACACATCAAACAGAATAAATGAATGAATAATTTCCTTTCCTTCACAAACTGGAATTTTAAGTGGGCACGTGTTATGACCGTATTTACCTGTCATATTCGTGTAAGCCATACACGACAACCTTAGTTTTAGCGCTGGTCATAAACCTAAGTCAAGGAATTACAGAATATCTCATGCCTTTCAAGTTAGACTTGACAAGATGCCAGAACAACAACTCAAGATTTTCGCAAGCGCGGAATACGATCTAGAAGGGATACGATGGGTGACCTGTCCCACTGTCACCTTTGAGTATTCATGCAGTCAAACCTTTGTTTTCCTGATCATCATCCAGTGGTTATTGTGTTTCCAGTTAACCACCATTCGCGCAATTTGACACAAGGTTGTGTGCACATTCCCTGTGCAGTGAAAAGGTAAACGTCTGAGGTTTGTATCATTTCGGGCGTTCTTACGTGAGACAACTGAGTGAGTTTGGGTGAGTTTAGTTTTACGTCGCAACATTCAAGCTAAATGGTGGCGGGCTGTAAATAATCAAGTCTTAACCATACAATATAACGGTCAGCAGCATCAATCTACATAATTGGGATGCAATGAAACGTGTCAACAAGGTCAGAGATCCTGACCAACCGATCCCATTAGTTCTTACGTCAAGCATGGGTTACTGAAGACACCTTTAACGCGGATCTTTTAACAGCTGAAGTGCAGCAACGTTAAATACCCAGCTTTCTCACTCTCTCACACAATGAATATCCATAGTCAGATGTCATAGAGAAGAAGTAATCAAACTTTACATTAACAATGGTAACATCAACACAAAACATTGAGAGTACTTTACATAATTATATATTTACATATAGATACATTATTACTAATGAAATAATATCACATATACGTTGTACATGCAGATAACAATACACAACAGTAAATAGAGTTTGATGCAGAAAACAAAAAAATAATTCATGAAAGTAGCTGAAAAGTATATATCTGGATGAACGTGGAGACAGGGGTCCAGGAAGAATATATTAACTATCTGTCTCTATTTACTTATGCTATTTCCCTCTCAGAGCAGCATCTCATCATTTATCGCACAGTGTGAATAGGTTACAACCTAGATTGAAAATAAACATAGGTTGTAATATGATGCCTTGGCGCACTCTGGTCAGAAACCTTATGCCATTGTTTCAGTTATTATTTTAACCCCAAATTGGTTTTAAAATAATCTGTCATGGTTTACTAAGCCACCAAAAAGCGATTTTATGTAATAACGTTTAACAAAAAAAAAAGCAATGGCCTTTATAACATTGGTCATTTAAAGATATAAACTTAATCTTATTTAGTAGCATTCAAAATATTTGACATGTATCGGTATGTTCATAAACTGACGGACGAAAGAAAGTATACACTAAAATGATTTCAGATGTTACCAAACTATCAATGGACTGAAAGAGCTGCAAGAATTATAAATATAAGATCAAATATACTTATCACACAAGAGTGGATACTATTTTGTTCCCGGTGATGTAGTTACATACGGGGTTAAGCAGGGTGCTGTTTCTGTCCTATTTTCATTACTTCCAGAAGCCAATAATACTCGTGAACACTATACTAATAAGAATTATATGTATTACGCTTGGGTGGCAAGGTCGTGCATTCTATGCACACACCTGGCTGAGATCAGCGAGTCCTGCAATTTATTTTTTTATTTGAAGAGCAAGACACGCGTTCTGGTCTTTCCAAATAATTATACCACAAAGATTTAGTTCTACGAATCGATTTCCTGAATGGTCAGTAGTTCCACAACACAATGCGAATGGACCAATCAGTGACAACAATCATTTGATGAAGTTCCCGAGTATATAGCATTCATTCTGTGCTGAAAGACTTAGCTAGAGCATACGGGGAAGGTGACGGCGGGCGATCTTTTGCAGAGGTGACTGGAACTGACAAAGTTATCTCCCCTTCTTTCTCCTCGTCAGTTGACAACCCGGAGTCGTCGTCACTGGCCCTGGCTTGGGTGCTGTCCCCATCGTCGTCAGTTCCTGTCACAGTTAGCGTGTCTTTCTTCTCCACTTCTTCAATAAAACTCGTTTCCTTCTCCAACTCATCCTTATCGTCCTTTTCGACTGGGTTCTCCTGAACCCTCTCAACCGTTGGTGGATCTCTTAATGTCGTGTCCAGCTTCTCATCTAACTCATCACTGACGCATATTCCAAGATGAGAGTAGCCAGGAGGGGTGTCGTCAACGCTTGTCTTCCTCCTGTAGTTCAGCCGGTCATATTCCTCGAGGTTCTTATTGAACGTAACCCTCTTCTCCTTCTTCTTCCGTATTTCATCGACTGATACATATTCATCCGAGGTTCCGCCATTATTACAGGCCTTCCCATTCTTTTTATTTTTTCTAACCTGTTCTGATGTCACATACATGTCAGGAAAGTCGTCACTGTCGTCATCCATCTTAAATCCATCGTTGTCTTTGAACTTCCGGTCTGATCTGGAGTCCCAAGGGGAGGAATAAACATCAGTCGTTGGACCAGGGGTTCCAACTGTATGATACAGAGGTTCAATGGCTACCGACGGTGCGCGCCTTCTTGCCGAACCGTCATCCACGTCGGCGTACAGATGCTCTTCCAGGTAATTATCGTTGCGGATTCTGGTTACCTTATCGTCTTGGAGTCGGCGTCTAGAAAGTAAAACGTACTGTATTATGGGTCGGAAAACAAACGCTCGATGCGCTGAACATATTACATGCATTTTCTGAATAAATGAGTGCATGGGTGACTATGGTATTACGCCGCTTTTAGCAATATTCCAGAAACATCAGTTCTTTACGCATTTCACACATCGTGTGAATCAAACACGGGTCTTCGGCTTGAAAAGCCAGCGCTTCATCCACGAGGTTGAGCCCATGAATAACTGAAAACCCTGTACGACAACCAACCCGTACAAGAATGTATATATATAGTTTTGTCGTTTAACCCTGCACTCAGCAATATTACAGCTGTAAATAATATAGACCGCTGCAGACAACCCAGTGATCAACAGCATGAGCACTGAGCCAAGTCAGCCAACCTGATCATCCGATGCCGTTAGTCGTCTTTTACGACAAGCATATATTAGGTTGGTGAGGACCAGTTCTAACCCAGGTCTTCGTGGGATGTATAAGGGTACTATTCGCATACGATACTTTGAGATCATTACAATGACACGTAGAAAACACTATGCTTATCGTAATTACAAATACGGATGTATGTTTATCTCATCTAAGTAGAGTCCAGAAAGCGTCATATTACAAGAAGTAAAGGAAAGTAAAGAGAATAAATCGCATGCACAGAGTATGCATGTTACAGAAAGGTCAATAGTTGGGCCAAAATCTTAACAGCTGCCATAGCCATACCGAGGGAGTGAGTGCGTGGGTTTAGTTTTACGCCGCACACAGTAATATTCCAGATGTATGGTGGCGGTCTGTAAATAATCGAGTATGGACCAGACAATCCAGTGATCAACAGCATGAACATCAATCTGCGCTATTGGGAACCGATGACATGTGGCAACCAAGTCAGCGAGCCTGACCACTCGATCCCGTTAATCGCCTCTTACGACAAGCAGAGTCGCCTTTTATGGCAAGCATGGGTTGCTGAAGGCCTATTCTACCCGGGACCTTCAGAGGCCCCATACGGAGGGAAGACTGACTGACTGACTGACTGACTTCGGTTTCACGCCGTTTTTAGAAATATTCCAGCTATTACTACCTTGGGACTTTGTGAAGACGTTACCTGTATATCCACAGTGCGATGAGGACACCAATGCCGATGATGAGCACGCCACCGATGATGCCGCATGCTAATGCTACTGCTGTCGGTACGGCTGAAACACACACATAAATAACTGGTGAGGGCAGACAAAGGGGCATTATTTATATAATTATAGCCTTAACATATCGATAGGTGTTCTGTAGAGGTCATTTTATACATTATTACATAGTGTCCGAATCTCTGCTCACGGGTCAGTATGTACAGGTTATGTATATGGTCATTATATAACAGCCATTGTGTACGTAAGGCCATTAGACTGGGATACAAATGTTTTTGATATACAGGTTCTTTTGTATTTTTTGTCATTGATTAGTTTCTATGCACAGTTGGTCATCAGATACAGGTAGCCGCTATGTTTCTTGGCATAAATCTGGTTATATTAGTGGACTTTTAGTTTGATGTCCTTGTGTTTTGTATTTAATACTACAGAATATGTACTACCCAACGCCCCTTTATAAAGCAAGCTACCACATAACACACAAGGATACCCCAACCGACCCCTGGTAAAAGGAAAGACCTACCGCCCTATTCAGAGAGCTGTCCCAACGCCCCTCGGTATAACGATCTACATTTTAACGAATTAGCCTGAGGCTCTTTGATGACTTTGATGGGAAGACTTACCTTTCCTGTGTTCCGGTTGCCTCTGAGGTGGTTCTACAACTTCCGGTTGCGATTTGTTGGGCCATTTGGCTTTGGGGGTGACGAGTGCTATAGAAACAACATAAATTACATCTATACCATATTCGTTACACACATACATTATTATACAGTGACATAGCTATTTTGTTATTACGTGTGCAATTTGATGCATATGTTTATTGCATAGGGATGAAAATAACCTTAATACCTAATTGGTTATTATTTTCAGGTCATTTTACACATATGCCTATTAAATAGTGATGCAAATAACCTTAGTACAAATCTGGTTATTATATGCAGACCATTTTCTACATATTGTTCTTACAGTGATACTGGCAGCCTTAATATACAGGTGGTCAATATGAACAGGTTTGCCCATGCTCAGTTACTTATTCAATTGGGAATTATGTGCGTTTCGAATAATCCTGTTTTCCCACGCGGGTTACTTGCATGTTGGTAGTTTTTTCAGACTGGCGCAGGTGCGGTCTGGTGCCCGGAAGTTGCTAACGGTTGAAGGGCGACAGATGATGTAACGGAAACTATGCAGATAATGTTCTAACAGTGTTGAGTTTGAGTAACTGCCAGTTACCCAGAAGCTATGCATAGTCGGGATGTTGTCCCCATATGCCCGTAGGCCATGCTGCATGTCCTATTGATAGTGTTACATACCTGGGGGCGCGGCAGTTGTCGTGGGTGACGGCTGTAGACCACACGTCAGCTGAACTTCCTCGTCTTTAGTAGCTGAGGAGAATACAGAAGAGTTTTAATGAATACATAACTAGTATTGAGTCTACATTTAATGAACATAAAATCACAATTTAATTTGCATACAGAAATCTTTGAACTAATATGTTTAGGTACAAATATTACATGTTGTGTTCTATACCGAGAAAGGTGGGCATCATGAATGTTTTGAGGATTTTTTGTTGTGAACACGAGCGTTGAATTTCGCACAAATATCCAGTAGGATAGCCATGGTCCCTATCTCTTTGTTCAGAATATGAGCTAAGACCAAATATATAGCACACAGAATCGAGAGGTTTACAGACAACTTTACTTTTACTCCTTCCATCACAATCATCTCATGTCCACCATGGGTGAGTGAATGTTGTCCACAGCCACAATTAGCAACAGTTAAGCTGTATTTAATAGAGTCTTAACAAGTTCGACAGTGGGAGGGGGTGAGTTTAGTTTTACGCCGCAATTAGCGATATTACAGCTACATGGCGGCGGTTTGTGAATAATCGAATCTGGACCAGACAATCCAGTGATGAACGTCATGAGCATCGTCTAGTTGGGATACGATGACGTGTTGACCAAGTCACCGAATCTGAACACCCCATCTCGTTATGCTCCTCTTACTACAACACAAGAATCATGGTTTGGTGAAGACCAATTCTATAATTATTAGATGGCGATACATTTTATACAGTGTCAAATTTTATACGAGTATGTTCAGTCATGTAAAGTTAGTAACCCTATGCTAAATGCTTTTTTAAGTGTATCATTTCTTTTTTGCTTGGCATGTAATTTACATGTCCTACAGGCAGAAGAAATGACCAGGGTCAGGAAGACTGTATTATCCAAGTGATTCTACTGCGGCTCGGGCAGTGTAACTACCTTCAAATCCTATCCATACAAACTCAGGTGGAGTCTCATTTATCACCAAGCGGGAGATAGCGCCGTTCGTAGAGTTGAGGATGGAGACAAAGGGATAAGGAAAATAAGGGTCGTGGCTTGCGAGACACGTAATCTCATGTATTTTGGGTTGAGCTTCCATGAGTAATTCTGAATCCGAACACCAGGTGGAGCCAGGCTTGTTGAGTCGCATGTCAACTACAAATGCTGATACTCTCCCCTTCCCTGACCAGGAAGTAGGTGTCGCTGCGCAGGCGCAGACTGAACCTGGTGGTGGAGGTACTTCCCGTCTGGCGTCAAACATGGCGAACAGCGTTCTCCCCCTCATCGATACACTGAGAGGACTACAAATGTTGGCAGTAAAAGTGTCTGGAAAATAAACATGTCAACTAGTTTATACACTATCTTAACCAAACATTTCATAATGTCAAGTAATGAAACGCATTATTAAACTAAGAATGGAAGATTGGCAGATTAGATTTTAGTTTAAGTATTTGAAAACAACGACAGATGATTACTGTATATTTAGGAGATAAACACACTGTTTTTGAAAATAAGAGGTGTATAACGAAATTATAATAGCTCTAAATTTGATTTATAGCGTTATTAGCGTTATATACCTCTGATTTTCCAACACAATATGTTTATCTCCATTCTACCATTACCGTGTTATTCAGATTTTAAACAAATACTTAACGTGTTGGAAAATCAGAGGTATATAACGTGATTATATACCTCTGAATGACTTTGATTAACCCATCACGATCCAGTATTTACTGAAGTCATGGTAGAATATATAATATATATGTATATAATATGTGTGTGCGTGTGCGCATGTGCGTGTGCGTGTGCGTGTGCGTATATGACAGTTGAATATGTTCCTCAGATACACACAATGAGCTAATGCCTACACCATGTAGGCTAATATATACGGGACAATAGAACTCATAGCATCTCTTGACTAGGTATCTGGAGTGCTGGGACAGTTTGGTTCAACTGCGGCAAGGCGGCGGGATAGCCTAGTTGGTAAGGCGTTGGCTCGTCAAACCGAACACTCGGGTTCGAATCCCCCCATGAGTGCAATGTATGAAGCCCATTTCTTGCGTCCCCCGCCGTGATGTTGCTGGAACATCGTTTAAAAGTGGCGTAAAACAAAACTCAGTCAGTCAGTCAGTTAGTCAGCCAATCGGTCCACTGCGACATCGCTTTTGGAGGAGCTATCTTTGCTAGTAGGCATTTGTCATCGACGTCATTTGGTTGCTGTCATTTACAACCTAGTATGAACACACTGATACAGATAATTTGCTTTCCATCGTGTAGTGTGTAAAACAACAACATAAAGCTTCAGACGTCGTTTCCGTGTGGGGAATCGAACCCGGTCCCTCCATGCAGCGGACGAACGTTTTAATCACTAATTACACCATCGTCCATTATAAAATGTGAGTGGGTCAGTTGGGTTTGCACCCTACATTTAGCAATATTCCAGCAATATCACGGCGAGGGACACCACAAATGGGCTTCACACATCGTTCCCATGCGGGGAATATAGAATATAACAAAATTACAAAAGAACGAAGTAAAACTGTACGTACCATTAACACAGACATAGTCAATGAGAGAATAGCTGGAGACATTTCTATGTTCAACCGGTGAACAGGCTGGCGAAGCTTCGGGCTTCTGGTCTGTTTTGATGGTACACTGTAGATTTCCAGAACAATCTCGGTGGAACGTCTCCAGGTGGTCCAGAGGGTACGGGAACAAACAGTCTCTTCCAGCGGCCATGTCACAACACACATCCTTCCACGCATCTTTACAAGAAAACGAATACGGGCAGGCGGAACTGACGGCGTGAACTCCATACAGCGCTTCTCTAATGGCGATCTTGTGGGCCGGTGGGCATTGCATCAACAGATTGGAACACTCGCCATTGCACACGCTTGCCGTCTTCTCTAATATGGCAGCTTCAATATCTGTCGGAAAAGAAGAATCGTAGTTTGTCGTCTAACCTTTTCAGTCAGCCTTTAAATTGCATGTATATTTTCGAACATATAATGGTTGTGCTACCAAAACGCAACCGATCTTCAGCTTTATGTTCATAATGAGGTAATAGAGAGCTCCACTTTTTTCACTCAGCTTTAGACTTCCCTCTCAAGCAACTGCCCAAACCGTAACTGTTGTTATCAAGTCCATATTTGCGTTACCTGAATGCGTTAGCAGGGACGGATACAGCTCTTTGAGAAACGTAAGAGGCGACTAACGGGATCGGTGGTCAGGATCGCTCACTTGATTGACACATGTCATCGGTTCCCAAATGCGCAGATCGATGCTCATGTTGTTGATCACTGGATTGTCTGGTCCAGACTCGACTATTTACAGACCGCCGCCACATAGCTGGAATATTGCTGAGTGCGGTGTAGGGGTGCACACTATAGAGAAGAGAAGAGTGGGGTGCAGACTTCATTTTCACCTGTCTTTCAGAGGTCATTTAACAAAATTTAGGACAAAAGGGAGCATACTATCCGCCTACGGTTGGTTATGCCGAAAGTAATACTGTTATGCAATGATAAACAGAGCACGCACCCATACGCACACAAACACACACACACACGCACGCACACACACTACATCGACGAAACAGCAAATTGTAAAATGTGAGTGATTGAGTAAAGCTCTTCTGAAAGTCCTTAGCCAAATTCTTTTACAATATTATGATATACGTCCATTAATATAGCTATACATTAAACACAAATCACTGACCCTGCCTTGTTTCTAATTATTTTGCCAGACACACCTTAAACATTCTATTTGACTCTCTAAAGCGATGTTCATAACAAGGAAATGCATACCCGGAAATACATAAATCCAAGAGATGAAGAGGGCATGAAAAATATTCATATTAATTCCACCGATATTCCTCAGGTTAGTCCATTATTTGTATAAACCGAGTAGGTCAATCCGTGAATAAGCAAACCGAGTAGGTAAATCCGTGAATAAGCTCATGCCTGTACGTGCATCCTTCGAGTAATGTATTCTCACACGAATGCTCTCTCAATGAACCGCGAGTGATGGCCAAGGCTGCTCGGTGATAAGTGATTAATTAGCTGTCAATCAATCAATCACCTGTCATAATAAAGGAAGTCAAGTTACTGGAGGCAAGTAAATGATGTTCCGGGGGGTGAAGTGGGCGTGTATGTGAACATACTCGTGGTGGTATTTTTTAAGACTATTTTGATTAGAAAAATAATTATTGTTTGTAAATACTGATTGAAGTAAACCGTTTAAAATGCCGTTTAAATGGTTCTTGACATGACTTAATTGAGAGTATTATTTGATTTGATACGGGATTTCTATTGGTGTACAATGTGCCAGTGTACAGTTCCGC
Source organism: Haliotis asinina (assembly GCF_037392515.1). Taxonomy (NCBI): domain Eukaryota; kingdom Metazoa; phylum Mollusca; class Gastropoda; order Lepetellida; family Haliotidae; genus Haliotis; species Haliotis asinina. Next base: position 46,510,971 of record NC_090285.1, read on the forward strand.
GGACACTTTTTAAGGTTAGGCTGCATTTTATGACTTAAAGTTGATTGGCACAAGGCTACACTGGAACCCACCACATAAAGCATTTTCCTTCAATTACACTTGTCGAGATGTGAAAAATGAAGATCTTCCATATTTTTTAGCATGTGACTGCATGATCTATTAAATGAAAGCATCGTTTTCAGTGAACACAATCAAAGAAGCACGCTTCGGAAGTGGGTTTATTAACGCGGTGTTGGTGTGTCTCTTTCATTACATGACGTCCACATAAACAATCTTGCTCGGAGGGAATTTTACACTTCACCTTATCAAGTGACATTTTCCCCTCGAGGTACTCGCTTCAGGGGAGACAATCATGTACTTTTCACCTGGGTCACGGGAAAATTAAATCATTCCGTTCCTTATGAAATATGAGAGTTTAAAATGACTTGAGGAAGAGGTATAAGTGTATTTAAATATGTCATCATCGCCATTTTACAAGATCAGATTTGCTTAAACACATGCAGATAACATATGTACAATGTTCTCCAGGTTTCTTTCTAATTTGAAATTTTCAGGGGCGACCTGTATACATCCAGAGGACAATGATTTTCGTCTTGCTGTCGCTATAAAACAATTACACAGTTTCACAAATTCCTTTTAGTAGCCTGTCATAAATGTAATTATTCTCTGAAGCTTTGCTTAGCGTGCGCTGCTTTAGAGGCCCTGTTTGGAGCTTTATTTGAACGGTGCGTGGATATTGAGTAGAGTATCCGGACTCACGGTTACCAAACTAAACCAATAAAATGTATTTGAAGATGAAAAGAGGAAGAAGATTACCTTATTTTTCCTGGAACGGTGCACCATTTTCGAATTCTGAGAAATAAAGATATAATTGGGTTAGTGTAATATGTTAGAATATCAGCGGAACAGACACTACATCGAAAAGTCCATCGGCCGTTGTTGTCCGTCTTTTAGTATAACCCGGAATTAGCACTGTTCGCTACCGTTTGCAAAACATCAAAATGGCTGCGGCAGGTTTGCCAGCTATTCCCCCGAATCTAAAACCGATTCAACATTATATGAAGACAGCTTCAGAACATGACAAAAGAGACCCCATTGTCGCCTACTATTGTGAGTATATTGAATCGTCGACGTTGAACTAATTTCCTTTCATAAGGCAATAAACTCATTTGAAAGGTAGTCAGAGGCTGATTGTAATACTAATAGGTATGATTCATGATCACGACAGTTTTAACATGCTCTCAAGGGTCTGTTTGTTGAGGGTGGTGTTTTGATAGGGCATGTACCACCAAATAGTTTGTACACAGTTACATGTTTTAGTTTGGTTTCTATTCACTCTTTTGACCTTCATTACAGTAGATCACAATCTATCAATAATATCGTGTTTATCCTGTTATGGAGCTTGAGTGAACAATTATTTGAACGTGTACAGGGTTATGGGTGTGTTGTGTGAATCAAGGAATTGTGGGTTGTAATCATGACCATGTACACTATTAGTCGAGAGCTGCGATGCGGTCCTATACAGTCAAGACCTGACTCTTTGGCAGTCTACCCTCGCATCACAGGGATCAAGTCAGGTCATCCACCATACATTTTGTCTAAAGACCATTAGTCTACCGTACATTTCGTCCACGTACGATTCTTCCACCGGAATCACTCAGTTCATCAACCAAAAATTATTATTATGAAGTGAAGTAATTATTGTTGAAGTAATGCATTGTGTGCGAAATAGTTTGTAAAAATAGTAGTTATGATCTGTTACTGACCTAACTGGTCTATTAACAGCGACAAATACAGCAGATATCCTATCATAAAGGAAAATAATTACATTAAAGAAACAGCTTCATATTGTTGATGTTAATCACTTAATGTTAATTTAACAATATAAAATGCAATTCAGACAGTTTAATATTACGCAAGGCTCCTTACACTGTAAACCATATTGTTTAGAAAGATCCAGGATATTAACACAGCTAATTAATGCTGCTTTGAACACAGATGTATAATATACATGATATACATCATGTACATCTGTGCATTACTAAATACATTCAGTTACGTGAAGAAATAGAATCAAGGTGAAAAAGTAAACTCAAATACCTCAAATTATTTGCAAGATGTATTTATTTACCATCTCAGATCGAGTGGATGAACAGTCTGCTTGTCATTTTTGGCAGTGGACAAAATCGATGATCGTCTTTGGTGGACAAGTGGTCTTTGGACGAAATGTACTTTGGATGAATCGACCTGAATCCTGTCAAATAAACCAGAAATCCACCCACATGTCAGTGCTGGTAACTTAAAAATGTTCATCATGGTTCATGATATCGGTCACTGGATTGTCTTGCCAGTGTGGTATTCTAGCCTTACATCAATCTGGTTAAACATTATACAAGTGCTAACAATGTAACATGTTCGTGGGTGTTATGCATTGGGTTTCGTGGGTGTTATGCATTGGGTGTTTTGGATATAACACTATTATTGCCATGATCAACTGTGTAGATATATGGAGCGTTGATATAATTGTTATCAGTTAACATGGGGATAAGATTCTTTTTTTCATCCAAAATAATTATTCAGTAGAGATTTTAGTGCTTAGTTATTTTTTTATTTTCAAGTATTGGTACTGTGTACATCACCATAAGGTGGAATGTGATAGGGCTACAACAATTCGGTTCAATTCAACAAAAATCGAATCTGACACCTTAGTTTTGGTAACCATTGTAACTATTTCAATTCAGTATCTATTGAAATTATTTCCGTACAGTCAGAAGGTAATTTTGACTTCATCTCAAGCAGTTTTGAATGCTGAAATAAGGTGAAGTGTGAATTGTTGACATCCAGCTAATTATCAAGTGAGAATTGTTAATAGGAGACATCACCAAGTTGACGATGGATTTCACACTAAAAAAGGACTCTTTAAGTTTAACGAAATTTGATGTTTTTACTTGTATGAGGAATCGAAAGTGATCAGAATAAGGGTCGTACATCAAAAACTGAATCGAATCGAGGTCGTAATGAATGTTTGCGGTCCTAGAATTTGCATGTTTTTCTGTGTTTATTCTGTATGTTTGCATGTGCTAGACATGTGTGTCTGCATCATGTAAAACCAAGGAGCAGTACAGTATTTTCTGTGTTTGTCTAGTTGATCAGTACCGGTATTTTGACATATGTCACCCAACAGGTCGACTGTATGCCATGCAGAAAGGCATGGAGATTGACATGAAGTCCCCCGATTGTCGGACATTCCTCGTCACAATGATGGACTATCTTGAAAAGGTGAGAAATGGTTGTACGATTGTGTAATTGCCAGCGTTTGCGATCATGTTGTACTAAGACTTGTTGGAAAGGGGCATCTCTCTTACACTAAAGTTACAGTCTTAGCAAATATGAATTATGATTCTGGCCATCTAGAAACCTTGCCGAAAAGACTCACTTCTCCGTAATAACACAACTACTTCTCATTATACTTCATTGCACTTTATGGAATATTATACAGTTTATCTCCAGTACGCTGAAACAAACTTAATTAGATTTCTTGGAACCATAAAACTGCTGTGTTGTCCAGAGACGTTCTTTATGGGGTAGACTATTTGCCTTTATTGAAGAAAATTGTTGCAACATGCATACATGTATATGAACCTTGTTAGATTGTATAACATTATTTACAATACTTCATATGACCATGATGATGCTGATGTTTCACAGAGAGAACTGGTTGTTTTTCTGAATCATGATTGTGCATTTGTTTAAAACACTCCCAAAAATAGCTGTATGAGGCTGATGCTTTTGAAGAAAAAGGTTGTCATGCCACCATAATTCTGATTGTGAATTTGTTTAAAACACTCCCAAAAATAGCTGTATGAGGCTGATGCTCTAATTTCTAAAGAACAAGGTTGTCATGCCGCCATAATTCTGATTGTGAATTTGTTTAAAACACTAAAAAAAATAGCTGTATGAGGCTGATGCTTTAAAGAACAAGGTTGTCATGCCACCATAATTCTGATTGTGAATTTGTTTTGTACATGTTCACCAGGCCAAGGATGAGGCTGACTTCACAGAGAGAGTTGTTCATTTTCCTGAATCCTGATTGTGAATTCGTTTAGTAGATATTTAATCAGGCCAAGAAGGAGCTGTGAGAGGCTGATTACACAGAGTGAGGTTGTCATTTGTACTGTATCCAGATTGTATATTTGTTTAATCATGTAATATACCTTTGTACAGGCCAAGAAGGAGCTTTATGAGGCTGATGCTATACAGAGCGAGGTGGTTGGACAGGCCCATATGGAGAACTACGCTCTCAAAGTCTTCCTGTTTGCTGACAATGAGGACAGAGCGGCTAGGTTCAACAAGTAAGTTGAAACAGGCTACCCATTCTGTCATGGCACCAGAATTTGTACAATGTATTCCATGCTTGTTTCAGAGATTCCACCCACATTAACCGAGTTTTAGATTTATGTTATTCAGTGCTTATTTGTTAATTTGTTACCATGGTAAATATGTACCAGTAAGTGAAAAATATTTGTTCGTTAATATTTTCTCTACATGCATGTTACAAGTGTTGTGAGGAAACATAAGGTTAGAAGAAAAAGCTTAAGCAATTATAATGTTGAACTGAAGCATTGTACGTACCATTTAAATCAAGGGTATTTAATATTTTCACATAACAAATGTTTGCGTTCACTTCTGTCAAACAGGCTGGTTTCTGTAATTGCATGTTTACAGTTGTCAGAGTTATTATCAAAAACTGTTAGCTTCAACAACACTTTTTGGGAGTAGTTGCATTGCTTTCACAGCATGTGGAATAGCAGGGTAGTTAAATACAATTCACACCTTGTTTCCATTCACCAACAAATACAAATAACAGGGTATCAAACTCATAATAATTTCAGTCAGACCAGAGGGCTGGTACCTGCCTGGAAATAATTTAGGTTTGACACTAATGACAGTTGCCATAATTTATCATCCAGTTGGAATTCATCATTTATTTTTTGAAGTGAATTCATAATGATTTGTCCTCCTGAAATATGATGAATATCATCATAGACATGTCTAGATTTTAACCTGACCATCAGGCAGGTGAATTTGAGTCCGTGTTGAAAAACGCCTGTTCTGGCAGTCGGACAGCCTGGTATTTTAAGTGCTGCCAATAAAAGGTTTAAACAATGCTTTAAATGAGCATAAGATGGTAAACATAAAATTATGTATTCCTCCTTGTCCTGATGGATGCCTATGCTTATCTCCTCCCTCTGTGCGAAGATAGTGGAACACTTGAACTCCCTTGATGTTCCCTTCTAATTGAAGCGGATGTACTATACACTCACCCTTTGGGAGCCTCCCTTTCCCGCCAATAAGGTCACATGACTTGCCATGCTTGTCACTCTCTCCTTCATCGCCTGATGAGGACGGTTGGAGGCTCTTTGGGTCCCAATATAGCGATACGTTTTTGCTTTAATTTCGGTCCTGTAATCTAAATATAGTGTCAAATTTGCAGGATTGTTATTACTATTGTCTATATGTAAAATTTATAAATTTTCTTGTGTTTTGGACACATATTTTCATCAACGTAGACATGGTCTAAGTTGATGAAATCATGTTCCCTGTGTAAATTACGGCTGTCAGCAGTTGATCAGTCCTTGGGACACATTATACACAGGATTTATCATTACGCCCAGTCAGAACTTTGAAAATATATCTCTAATATACTAAGACAAGGAGACAACATTTCAAGTGCCTATTCATCCCAGTATCTACTGAGGCACCTATGGAAGTATTCTGCAACACTATCTCAGTATGGATGAGAACCGTTATACTGAGGGCCTACAAAGCAGCAAGACTCGTGTCTGTGTGAGCTTCCAATCCACACGAAGTGAGAGCCTTGGCGTTGACACTTGCTCTACCCGGAAACTGCCTGCTAACAAATATAATGGAGAGCTGCTTTTGGAAATCGAATACGCTGTTTGCCAATCACAGCCTACAGGTCATCGCCACGGAGGCGGTCACTTGAATTCACCAGTTTGGGCCACTTGTTGGTGCACAGCAACTGACAGCTCCACAAAGGCGCTGAGTTTCACTCACCCTTTTATCTCATGACTTGTTGAGACCAAGGCCCTCTACATAGTTTAATGGTTGCTGGTCCATGTGCACGTCTTGAACAGGCTAGCATGGTGATTATGACCCTGTACTCGTAAGGGAGAAGGGTTGCAACTGGTCTTGACTTGAAATCTTGACATACAGTTGGATTAGACACTGCCAGGATGCCAGCTGATCATATACCATCCTGTTCCAGTCAACGAATGCTTTAAGAGAAGAGAAGTTTGCCTGGATGTGCCCCCCCTCCCCTACCCGTCCTCCCCCATCGCACAGATGAGTATTGGAAGAACAGATACGAACTGTCGGGGAAGTACTGTACGTACTTATATGGCAGTCAAGAGAATCCAGTGTGGCTTGACCCAGCACCGTTTCCATTGGATTCTGTAAGCATAATAAGCAAGAGTCAGGATAAGGAAAAATATGTAATTTTCTGAATGAAACTGATATTTTATACTTATCCTGACTCATGGTGTCAAGCCCTCCCACAGCCCCTCTCAGGCATGCTGAATTCACTGTAATTCACATGTCGGGCTTATGAGATTTGGAGAGAGTGGCAAGCATGGTGGGTCATGTGACCGTACTGGCAGGAAAGGGAGTCTCCTGATATGTGAGTGTATTCTTCATCTGTTTCAATTAGAAGGGAACTTCAAGAGATTTCAACTATCTTAGACGGAGGAGATACGCTTCATATGTATGAGTGAGGATAAGTATAAAGTATAAAATGTATTCAGAAAATTACATATTTTGTTAAGTGGTAAATCCTGATGAATGATCTGTTTGGAATATCAGAGAATTTTTCCAGAACTTTGCTGAAGAAGTTTATCGGAACTTTTACTTAATGTTTGGTGTGTCATGATTATGTCAAGCAGTTGTTTTGATTTTATATGATGTTATGCCCTTAAAAGATCAATTGGACCGGTCTTGCTATTCTTCTTTTATTAATTGCAGGGTTTTGTTTCAAGTGATTGTTGAATATTTTGATGTCATTGTGTGGGGTGCTGTCATTGTGATTCATTTTTATACTGTAATGCTGTACTGATACACATTATTGGGTATAATTCATCTCTATAATATGTTTACATTTGTGAAGATTTCCATTGTTTTTAATTTCAGATACTCTGGTTACAGTTCTATACATAGATCAGTACAGAGGAATCTTATCAGTGACATGACAATTAAACATTTGGGTTTAATTATGTAAGAATTGTGTTATTATAGATGAAGTATACTATCAAATGAGTATAACAACAATTTGACGAGACCATATTGATTGATTTTCAGAAATGTCGTGAAGTCCTTCTACACTGCCGGGATGTTGTTTGATGTGCTCACAGTTTTCGGAGAGCTATCAGAAGATGTAAGTCGTTCAATGACCATGATGTATTTTACTAATACAATATGTTTCATATCCCAAAAGTGATTTCATCAGATATGATATCATATATTTGGTACACATGTGGTTTGAATCCCACAGAATCGTTTTTTACACATAAACTAAAATAGTTGTATATAACACAGGGCTAACTCTGTTCAAATTCTTCAATCAAAGGGAGGTAATTGAAGAAAAGAACAATTTTCTCTGAACATTTTGTTCCATATATTCAGATTCAGATTTACCATGATGATTCTTTATTTATCCATGATACATTTGAGTTGAACAAACTGTGTTCCTTTCATGCTCCAACATTAGCTGTTATTATTATTGAATAGCTGTAATTATTATAGAAACATATTCTTCAAATGAGCTGAACATGGTAACACTCTTACCACCAGTCCAGGTTTAGGCGTCTTAAGTCTTTATGACCATTCAAATGAGGATGATAACAGTACACTTATCAAATTGTAAGCCCACAAAAGACACCTCCATTACAAGCTCCAACCAGTTGCGTCATGGAAAGATGCTAGTCAAGGGAGATGACTCTAACATAATTTATGAAAGTCACGCTTCTACATTTTCTGTTTATATTTCTTCAAGATTGAGAAGAACAAAAAGTATGCCAAATGGAAGGCTGCCTACATCCATCGATGCCTAAAGAATGGAGAGACACCAATACCTGGCCCAATGGCAGAAGACGGGGAAGAAGGTAGCACGGATTGCACTGTCTAGTTACGATAACCTCACCTTCTGTCAGTTACACGAAACCAAATATTTTCCCATTACCTGCAGTAGTAACTGAGGTAACCACAGGGTTTGGGTGGTTGTCCTTGCTGACTTGGGTGACTCATGTCATCGTTTCCCATTTGAGTAGATAACAATTTAAGAAAACATTAACTTTATCAAAGTAAAGTTTGAACTACTACACTATTTACTTCCTACATTAGTTGTTCACAACTCAATACCCATATAGATATGAATTAAATGGTCTTCAACAACCCATGCTTGTGATGACAATGCTCACTTGGTTTACACTAGTATTTGATTAATTGGTTAAAATCTCATAATTGGTGATTGGTTCATTTCAGCCTACTAATCGTCAAAAATATTGGCTAACATCATTTCTCCAATTTTAATGCTTGTTTCTAAATGCACAAGTAACAAAGACAAAACATGTACTTCTTTCAGGGTTTGTTTCAAATCTGAATTTGCAAATTTCACATCTTTCAAGGATGTTAGAAACATAAATTTCCTGGAGTCTTCAAGATTAAATCCATCATGACTTGGCACAAGCTTGTAGGGCTTATGAAAAATGTAACTGGCAAAACCAACCTTGTGAAAAATATTGCTAGTGCAACCAAGTGTTCTTTTTTTGTGTTCGATTATGAGAAAACATGATCCATTGCTTGGTGGTTTAGTCACAGCGACCAGTCTTCAATTATTTCAATTGATCGGACGGCCATGTCATAATACTGAGTTCAGTGTTAAATAACAAACAAACAAACCGACTGGAACTCATGTTGTTGGTTGCTCTGTGCAGGTCTTGCTGCAGGTGGAGGATCCCCCCAACCTGGGACATCAGGCATGAGCTCATCGGGCAACATGGAGAACAGTCTCTACACCCCATCATCGGGATCCTTTGCCCCACCGACCACTCCGCAGGACCCCCCTCAGAACGCCTATCAACAACCTCCACAGAATGCATACCAGGCACCCCCTCAGCAGCCAGCACCGACCCAGTTCAGTCAACCTGTGGTACCCAATACATGGACTCCACCCCCAAACCCAGGTCTGTATCTTGGGAAGGGTACTAGTCAAGGGAGACAACTCTTCTTGTCTCTATCTTGTTTGTGGCATGTCAGTTTTAATCTTACGAAAGGGATATTCATCCAGTCCATGTTGCAAAAATAAACTGCCATGATATGAAAATATACTGCCACGATTGTGCTACTCCATTAATGAGTAAGGACAACGATTGTTGTTATCTACTGGACGTGTATAGCATTGGTCTTCAGCACACCATGCTTGTCTTAAGAGGCAACTAGCAGGATTGGTTGGTGAGACTGGCTGACTTGGTTGTCAGAATATCCCACCTGACTAGATAAGGTTCATAATAGCAGTCACTTTAATATCTGGTCCAGGCTTGATTATTTGGTGTAAATAACAGACTATCATAATTCATGTAGCTACAATACTGCTCAGTTCTGCATGAACCAGGCATGTTGCAAGTGACTTTTTTCATGCAGGCCCAATAGGTTGCAAACCTTTATGGTGTTCCAAGTATTCAATATCATTGATGATGGAACGGTAGTACATTGTAATCAAGGAATCGATCATAGCATCTGTGATCGATCATGATTGGTTAATATGTACCTACATTTTTGTGTAATGTAAGCCAGTAAGTATTTACACTGTTTTCAATGTGAATGTCATTGACTTAATACTTATATCATGACATGTTTATCCATCTAGGGTCATGTAAGTCAGTATTTCGTAATAAAGGCAAGCTTATAAGCACATAACAGGGAGATCCCTGATTGCCTTACACAACTGCATGTGACCCATAACGGCCAATGCCAAGACTCATGATAGTCTTTTATCATTCTTGCTTCATCTTTTGCAAACATGTTTTCCTTGTAATTAAACATTAACTTTTTGATTGATCATTAATCGATAATCAATCGTGTTGATAATCCAATGATCGATCATGAAATTCAACCAATTCCCAACACTATTAGATAGTGATTTAACAACATTCATGTGTAAGCTCAAGCTTTTTTTTATAATTGTAGCTAGCTACGCCCCTGTAAACAGTAAGCATGGTGAGCCCTGAATTTTTTTACTCTGGTTACATGGCTGAATAGGTCAGGACAACACATCCCTGTACCTTGCTTATTTTTCTGTGACAGGTGGTGTACAGCTTACAACAGAACACTTCCAGAAAGCAATGAAGTTCTGCAAGTACGCCAGCAGTGCTCTCCAGTATGAGGACTCTAAAACTGCTATAGACAACCTACAGAAAGCTTTGCAACTTCTGACCACAGGTCATCACAGCTAGTCAGCATGTAAACACTCTTCTACAATATGTGATAATAGGGACTAGCGTCATGTTTCTTCTCACAGCTTCTTGTCAGGTCGTAAACTGATGCAACATTGTATGGGTTCAGACACACAGGACAGGGTTTCTTGGCGGGTGCTTTGATAAAGTAATTTGATTGTCAAGAGAGCTGCTTGACATCAAATTTTCAACAAGCATCTAATTGTTACAGCTGACAAATCTGCATGAGCTGCACCTAAATATACACAGCAAGTAAATCATTGTATGCTGATCGTGTAGGGTACAAGCAGCACACTGTATTTAGAAAGACAATCATGCTTGCTGTCCAAGGGTAAGGATTAATATGTTCAGATGAACCTATGAAAATAGTTTGCACGTCACGCCAAAAACTACAGTTTGATTCTCCACGTGGACACTGTGTGTGAAACTCACTTCTGGTGTCCCCTGACGTGGTATTGCTGGAATATTGCTAAACGCAGCTTGAAACTAAATTCACTTACACAAACAACAGATCAACTTTTTTGCAAGCATACCACTGTTTAAAAGTTTAAAAGACAATGATGAGGTGACAGTTAACTAAACATTACTGTCTTCAGATGGGACTTTTAATGTTTGTAATGTTAAAATTGCTTTGTGAAAACTGTTGACATATTCAGTGTTAAGTGATTGTTAAAAGGTCTGAGACAGAGTAATACACCACTCTGTACTGAAGTCATGTTTCAAAGGGTAGTGGGGTGGGCTCGTGGTTGAGGCATTCGCTCGTCATTCTGATGATCAGGGTTCGATTCCCCCATTGAGCACAATGTGTGAACGCCATTTCTGGCGATACCTGCTGTGATATTGGTGGAATATGAATTCACTCGCTCATCTTATGCCTTATGTTGACGTCTTTGCCAAGCGAGGGACAGGACACCGATGCTGTAGAGTATTGAAGGAACAATTGTCTCTATATTAAACATAAAGTGTTTTGTTAATAATTCTCCTGGCCCATGTTTTCTTTAGATTATCCTTTCTAATGGCTTTTACATAGTAGAAAAAGTGATTTTGAAATTTGTGTATTAAGATTTGCCTTAGAGATATGGATTTTAGTAGGAAGTTGACGTGGAATAGATTTAAAGTCAGCTGTGTGACAAGAACAAGGCATATTCTTTTACTTTTAATGTTAGTGTGGATTGGTTTATTGTGATAAATTGTTGAGTGTAGATGTTGGACAAACTGCTTGTTAGAAAAAACAGCTTAAGTCATGATCAATGTTCTGAAGTCACTAAGGAATGAATGTTTACAATACCCACCAGCTGTTTGTTCCTTGGTTTGCGGGTAGCCTGCAGTATAGACAGAAGCATTGAAGTAGTTGTGGCTCAGGGTACAGTTGTACAAAGTCAAGGTATCGTAAGTCTATGTGATGGGAGTTACGATCACCTTGGTGCTGAGATCACTTTGTACAGCAGCACCTAGAAGGTCAGCCCATTTGCCAAGTGGTGTAGTACTTGTACATGATGTATATAAATTTACCTGAAACACTTGACATGGGTCTATATATACAAACGTTCTTCATCAGGAGTGTAATAATCTCTCAAATTTGCTCATATTACTATCCAACATGGTTGACATTGTCTTAAGATATATTAGATTCTTGTCCTATACCAATAGCTATGATTCAAGTTGTGATATATCAGTTTAACTCTCAAAGAAATGATTTCTACAAGTCATTTTTAGGTGCTATGCTTGAAGTTTGAAACAGGTTAGCATCACATCAATATATAGAAGTTTAGTATTTTCTTTGAGTGGCATTATTTAGAAGTTGGGGAGGAAAATGAGGCCAAACTTCTGAATAAAGAAGTTGTTAATTCATAAGGCTTGTCTTTATGTTAGATTAGTATTTTTTTGGTCATATAATGTGAGATGAACTGTTTGAGTCATCTACTGCTAGGGAGCCCCATCATGGGAAGGTAGTCCCATTGTCAGAGATACTCAATGCTGGGGTCCCTCGGGGATTTTGAGTGAGAACATGTCTCCAGCAACCCTTACTGTTCTGTGATGTGTGTGGTCAGATGATCAGAGGTACTCAGTGCCGGGGTCCCTCAGGGATTCTGACTGCGATGTGTCTGACATACTGTCTTGCTGCATTTAACATAAGTAATTCATGCAAGCAAGACCTTCTCACTCAAGCAAGACCTACTGGCAAACAAGGATAAGTTGGACTGGACATGAGAACATTTTACAAAAAGTAGGTGGAGCACAGCAATGAGCAAATCCATTTAATTTATGAAAGGTAGAGCAGATGTAGGCTAGTGCACATGCAGTGCATGACGATGAAATTGATTCCGTGCATAGCTGCACATGCCTTGCTTATAAGAATTCCACGTGGTCGGTGTAGTAAGTCTGTGCAACCTGGGGCACTTTTGCTCATAATGGCAGGCAACAATGGGCTGTACTCATACATGCTAATATGGGTCAGTTGTCAGGCCGGTGCTCAACCAATCCCTGATTGCCAGTTGTTCAGTAATAATGATAATTATGTGTATAGTGCACCAGATCCTGACCTTTAATCAAGCTCAATGTGCTACATTATTACCTGGCCAGTGAATCAGTGTGCACTCCATTGTTATTCTCACCTCCCAGCTCAGTATGCACTAAGCTTCCTCTTGGACACTCCAGTCGTTGACTAAACATAAAACTGTATAGGAAACTCTGTACACTTCAGTGGGCCGTGTGCAGGCACTTTGCACACATTGTCGATAATAACTAACAAGAAACCAGGAAGTATTTCGGTCACTATACTTTATAATCAAGTATTACCCAAAAGCACAACCATGACATAAATATTCTTGCACTTTGCTATGAGTTAATAAACTTTAATATATTGTGACCAGAAAGTAGAAAGTTCTTCCAATATTTTAACAACTGTGTAAGCTCCAAGTCAGTTTATGTTTATCTTTGGAGTGTAGTCTTTGCAGTTTGTGTTCGAAGCACAACTGAAAAGGATTATGCAGCTCTGTTAGCAGCAGGAGAAGGGTATAGATATTCCGGACATTGATTGTTGATCGTTTGTTTATGTACACCCTGCTGAAAATACATTCTTAGAAATTTTGTTGATATGTCACATTCCTCTTCTGATTGTACTTAAATAAACTGATTGTTTTGAATAAAGAAGTCCCACTAGTTTAGGATGTTATAAGTTGTCCTAGGATTTTCACCATGGTCCTTTAAAAGAACATATTTTCAGAAATTGTCATAGAGGGTTTTTCTGATTGAGATGTTCATCTGCAAAGAGTTGTTTGGAAAGTAGACAGAAGCGATATGTTAAGACTGATGATAACTATTGCCCTTGTCCTAGGTATTGTTTGACATTAGCTTGAAAATAGGTTGAGTGTCTTTATATGATTGGAAAACTCACATAAATGTACTCACATGAAATAAGGATTTCAAAGTTTTGATTTTAGACACAAAATGTTAATTCTGTAAGTGTGTAGTATTTTTGAAAAAGCATTTTGCAGTAGCACTCCCAGAATATCTAAGTGTTTCTGCAGACATCTGAAGAGCACTGGTTGGCCAGTTCTGAGTTGTGTCCCTTGTCCACAGCAAGGGCTCCTTTCAGGAAGCAACCTTTACTGAGATCATCCTGAACTCCCATTCTTTAGCATTGCACTACGGTTACCTTAGTGACTTGCAATCACCTTAATGCCTTGTGAAAGGTGGCCCAGGTCGCATGCTTTTGGGTTTATTCAAAGTGTAGTCACCTAGACTTGCATCTTTCATCCAACCCTAACCTGACATATAACAGAAATATAACTGGACTATTTGATGCAACATCTGAAGCCAGCTCACTTGTATAACTGTGTCTGGTGAACAGCTCCCAATGTACAAACTGCTGGATCAAGCAAGGGAGTCAAGGGCATAGCTACCATTGTGGGAAAAAATGCACAGACTTACTCATAATTGTTGCTCTAAAGGTTTGGCAAACCCTTATTAATATGTGAACATATAGCTTAGCAACCTATTGAGCGTACACGAAGTAAATGGTTTGCTACTTGCCTGGCGGCTGCTCATCCTCTTGTTCCTTACTACTAGTATGCCAGTCTATCACATGTTTTTGTTGACTTGATGACTTGGGTAAAGTTCGCGTCCCCTCTTTCTCTCTTGGATAGGTTATTGTGTAATAAGCGTTATCAGATATATCATACATTCAGTTGTATATGTAATGAAGCATAAAGGCACTTGTGAGGAACAACATGTCCAGAGGGGCATTGTACAAAATAGCCGTAGGACTGAGATTGTCGTAAGTTACGTTAATGTGTGGGAGTTACGATAGCCTTCACTCAACGGTTGTTTTGTACAGCAGCACCATGCATGATAACTCTCCATATGTGTGTACTTGTGGGTACAGTATTTGTTCTTACCAGTAACTCCTGGTTTTAGCTTTCTGTGAACCTTGTATATGGATACTTGGTCAAAGACACGTTTTTAGGTAATACAGTAAGTGTTTATGTTGTTTGGAATTTGTCCCAAAACTGACATGAGTATGTCGGCTTCAATTTGCAAATGAGGCAGAAGACAGTGTCCACTAAAATTTCTTTGCTTCATAGAATGGTAAAGAATTGTGATAATAGTTGTGCGTATGTGTGCCTGATGTTGGCAAATTTTGTAACATTTATCTCTGATTTGTAAATAAAATTGTTATTACGAAGGACTTGCTTTGATTTTCTGGGAGGTTGCTCTGTATGAATGGGTAGCCACCTGGATCGGTCGAAACTGCCATGACTTGGTAACTGGTTGTGAATAATTACCTTGCAAAATTTGAGTGTTTGTTGTTTCACACCATACTTAGCATTATTTCCACTATTCGATGGTGGTCTGTGAATAATGAATCTGGACCAGACAATCTTGGGTCAACATCAGTGTACACACTTGGGATACAATGACATGTGTCAACCGAGTCAGTGAGTCGGAGCACCCGATCCTGTTAGTCGTATCTCATGACAGCATGGGTCGCTTAAGATCAGTTCAAATCTGGCTTGTGCAGGGTCAGCTCACAGGAAAGCAGATGTCATGGTGTGGAACCAGGTTATAAATGTGTGAACACTAGGAAGGGTCCACACTGTTTTGATATTGGGGCCTGGTACAAGTTAACCAACAGGTCACTGATTTGGTTATGGCCTGTTTGGTGGAGAATAGCCATTAAGAAGGCACATGTTGTCATGGTGTGTTGCCTGGTTACAACTGGGTAGCTGCCTGGAAGGACCATCACTGTGTCTGGTTACAAGACATTAACCCACAAGTGGTGCCTGATTGGGAGTAGTTGCCAGGAAGGCAGATGTCATGGTGTTCTGACATCTGGACCTGCCTTACAAGTTTATGATATTGAGTCTGGTTACAAGTTGAGCAACAGGAAGTACAGGCACAGATTATATGTTTTCGTTTTCGTTTTAAACGTCCGCTCGTCCAAAATCAGGGTTCGATTCCCACATGACTACAACATGTGAAGTCCATTTTTGGTGTCCCTTGCCATGATGTTGATGGATTATAGCTAAAGGCAGCGCAAAAGTATTCGCACCGTCTTGAACGGGTACCCTCCAGCAAGTGCTCTGACATCCCTGAACATCAGGCTGTCCTCATTCACTGGTACCAGTGCCCACCACTGGTAGCATGGTAAAAACGAGTTGACACCAACACCAGCGAGTATGGAAACTTTGGATCCGCCAATGATATGTCAGAAAGGTGTCCTCCCTAGCCGCGCTTAAATTCGTATCCTGCAGTTTCTGTCGAATGAAATGTCAGGACCTTCCTTAGACCTATGTGTGTGCATGTGAAGCATGTTGGCAGGCAGCCATAGCGTTAACCCATTTCCAAACAGTAGGGGACACAGCAACGTGAGAGTAAATCGTGTCGATCTGTGAATTGTGGCAAGAACAGAAAGTCCTATCAAACGATTTCCGACACCAAATCGCCAACAGCTAGATAGTATATTTTACAGGTGTTGGACACAATCAACAAGTGCACTCTATCCAATAGTGGACGACTCCAGTATGTCGCTGTTAGAAAGAAGTTCCCCAACAGTGATTCGGACATCTTGTACCTTGTGAGTGTCGCAAGATGCGACTGGGTGAATTTGGTCAGTCTCGATGAAATGGCTTGAAACGTTACTCATGGTATCTACTCTTTAAAAAAAAGTAGGGGAACCGGAACTTTCAATTTGGATAGGAAGTGTAAACGTTGACACACGTTTCAGATATATCTTGTGAACGCACTACCAATCCCCTCTATTACCACCCCTAAAGACAATGCATGATATACACGTGCACAACGCAGTAGCTCCATACATGTGCATGGGGTCCCATTCTTGATTTTGACGATTTTCAAAAAGGTCGAGAAATCACTTTAGAACATTAACTTTGACACTCAGCTTGCACCACACATTTGTTAGTGTTTGTTTCCAGTCGTTTGTTTTAGAATGAAAATCGTACACATGCAAATCACACGCCATACAACAATCATCTTTCAAAAGCGACTACATTCCAAATAGCTATGGTTGTAAGGAAGTGCAAATGGTGATACACTCTCAAAACATTCAATATTATCATATCAACATTAATTGACTCCGATAAATCTGCTAAATATTTTTAATCGTAAATAACACGTCACAATTTAATTCTGGACTCACAATAGTCCAGAAACTCTCCGCACTGTGGCCACTCTCTCACAAGAGATTTGGCAAAAATAAACATGCAGCTATTATGAATATGTGCTAAGGATGAAAAACTGAAAAATGTTTTTTTCGAAAACTGAAAATTTAAACTCGCACGCCCATGGGCGAACAGCGGCCGAACAGCGGCCCATGGGCAGGCCCATGGGCGAGAGTGTTTAATTTCGTCCAGAATAAATGTTTTGGAGGTTGTAAATGAATGAAAAAATGTTAATAAGTATCATGACTCAAATTTCAGCTCGATTTGACTTGACTCCGCTAACTGACAGTGATTTTATAAAATCTCGCCCATGGGTGAAAAACATATTGGCCCATGGACGGGAATATTTACTTTCACTGAAAATACATGTTTTTGTCCATGTTTTGCAGTTTGTAAATAAATGAAAGTATATTTATTAGTGTCGTGACACGAAAATCAGCTTATTGTGACTTAATTCTGATAATTTAGAGCTGATTTAAAAATATCATTTGGCCCATGGGTGAGAATATTCACTTTTACTCAAATGACATCTTTATGCATGTTTTGGGGGTTGTAAATGAGTGAAAGTATGTTCATAAGAATCATAATACATATTTCAACTTATTTTGACTTAATTCCGTTAATTTAGAGCGATGTTTAAAAATCTCGCCCATGGGCCAAAATGTTTTTCACCCATTGCCTTTTACCCCAAATATATCTTTTCACGTGTTTTGGAGAATGTAAATGAATGAAAGTACATTTATGAGCATCATGACAGAAATTTCAACTCATTTGACTTAATTCCGCTAATTGAGAGCGATTTTAAAAACTCCCGCCCATGGGCGAAAAACATTTTGAAGCATATTTATGAGTATCATGACACGACATCCAACTAATTTTGACTTAATTCTGCTAATTTAGAGCGATTTAAAAACAATCTCGCCCATGGGCGAGAATATTTCCCTTTACTCCAAATACATCTTTTCCGGTGTTTTGAAGGATGTAAGTGAATGAAAGTGGCTTTACGAGTATCATGACACAAAATTCAACTGATCTGATTTAATTTTGCGAATTCAGGAGGATTTTAAAAAATATACGAGAATAATTACTTTTACTCAAAATACATCTTTTCCTGTGGTTTGGAGGTTGTACATGAATGAGGATAAGGCAAAAAATTCAACTCATTTTGACTTAATTCCGCTAACTACAAGAATCTGCACTTCCACTCCAAATACATAGTTTTTTTTATTGTTTTAGAGGTTGTAAATGAATGAAAGTGTCTTTGTAAGTATCACTCCGGTCTTAATTCGACTAACCTCGCTCGTGGACAAATATATTTTCATTTGATTGTTTTCTTTATTTTGCAAGCGTATGGTTAAAATTCAGATGAAATTATAGTGACAAATAATTTCAGTTTAATTTAGTGAGTTTAGTTCTATGTCGCACTCAGCAATATTCCAGCAACATGGCGGCGGTTTGTAGATAATCAATTTTCGACCAGACAGTCCAGTGATCAACAGCATGACCATCGACCTGCACAATCGGGAACCGATGACATGTGGCAATCAAGTTAGCGAGTCTGACCACCCGATCCCGTTAGTCGCCTCTTACGACAAGCATAGTCACCTTTTATGGCAAGCATCGCTTGCTGAAGCCCTGTTCTACTCCAGATCCTCATAGGTCCTGAACGCAGAGCTATGAAATTGAAGTTATTTGTGAAAGTCCTTACTCCAGTGACACAAAGACTATGCTGGGACACATTAATAAACAGCGTTGTGAGATCTTTAAGCTGTTTTGAAATGTGTCTTGTCAACCCCACTGACATTCGCCAATAACCACTTAAATATAGAATATATAGTCCGTGCTCCTTCGGAACAAATAAGTAATTAAGGATCCCCAACTGGGTAATTAAGTAAACAACTCAAAATACTGTCACTTTCTGCCCAAGACATCGCGCGTCACCAGTCGTGAGCTAATGACCTTGTAAAGCCCCTCACAAGGAAACACAAAGCACCAAAACCAGAACAGGAATAATCTACAACAGTGATAGGTCACTCGCTTGCTTTCTTTACCATTTGTACCAATTATCATGTTCCTCGTCATGTTCCAGCGCACACAGTGACTTGGTTCGTTTCCAGCGCAACTTCGACTGCGTGTAACAGTAGTTCAGGCAGTTTACTGTATCAGTCGAAATCTTACAATGAATGAATGAATGAATGAATGAATGAATGAATGAATGAATGAATGAATGAATGAATGAATGAATGAATGAATGAATGAATGAATGAATGAATGAATGAATGAATGAATGGTGTATTTCACAGACGTTCTGCACTTAAACGTTTTGGAAATGAACACATACATGTATACATTGAAGACTAACCACTCGAACTGTTCGCCATGTCCATCACAAGTGCAAATATAGCCCGTGCAGGTAGTACAATATTTTGAACTGGTAGTCATAGTGCTTCTACAATCTCGGTGCATGATCATTGCACATACTTATGGTAAAATTCATTAGTTGTGGACATTTCTTTGACTCGTGGATAACTTGTGTCAGGCATGGATAACACGGAATGGTGTAGTAATAACACCGTAGTAATGGGCTTTACCCAATAAGACCTTTGAAACTGGATGAATGAATGAATGAATGAATGATAATAAGAATTAAGAGCAAGATGTATATGTGAATGAATGAAAGAAATAATAAAAGAAAGAAGTACATATGTGAATGAATGAAAGAATAAATGATACACCACGGCCATCCCTTCCTAAACATGCTAAATAATGCAAAACTATCGTTAGATCACATGTGTTAACATCAGCTAATTATAGTCTCCCTTGTCAGACATAACAATTTTCAGACAGGTTTAAACAACAAACTATCTGCTTGACTGCACAGCTGCCTGTTGACGTAGTATACCCACCTCACCTAATTTGCCTGCGTAGTCTTCATCTACATCACCATAAGCAGAGAGCACAGAAGGCCGAATATCTGTAACCACTGAACCGTGGCGTCTCACTGGAACAGGCTAAGTTCCCAAGTGCTGGTGTCCTTCTCTACCTTTTCCATTAATCTTTAAAACATCTAACAAGCTCAACGCATGCAACTTTTAACTAAAATGTGATGTTATACATATCATAAAAGTAATTTTTAGGTATTATTCAGTTGATAAATTATCAATATTTTGCTTTGATTGTGTAACTACCCACATTAGGACATTGAGACCATTCTGATTTATCGAGTAAAGTACGATTGTATGGTTTACAGTTTGAATCTTGGCATATCTTACCGGTTTTGCTACTTTTGCACTCTACCTTTTTACCTGGGGCGAGCATGTTTTGGTGGTTTTTAGTATTTCATCTATTTTTTTCAGATTTATTGATTTATTTGTTTTATAACTGTAAATTTATTCTGACGGTTGACGAGGTTTGTGTAGTTATCATGTATGTTATGTAATTATATTATTGGTATGGAATGGCATTGATATGCATGTTTATGCTTGCCAATCCAGTCCCGATTACTTAAAGAGATTAGTTTAAACTATAGATTAACGTATCCATACTGTTAATGTGTAATCTTTATATTGGGCTATGAGGAATACGTAAAATATTCAAGATTGATTTTGCGTTTACTTTTCTATCTTTTTATATATTTTCGCTATTTTTGCTACAGTCGAAAACATTTACCGTGGCTTCGTTGTGTACAGGTTTGTGGTCTCTAAGTATGTTAGAAATTATGTTGTTGAGACTGTTGGAACTGTTGATCTGCAGTCTTTCAAAATTCATTTTCACAAGGTACATTCTCCCTTTTTACTACAAAAATATTCTCACAATGAACATATAACCTTTTACAAAAAGGTGTCTTCAGGTAAAATAGGTAGGAGGAAACGCAAAGTATAGCAGCGCATTTGCCATAACTGAAGTTGTTAAAATGATAAAGAAAACTGTCATTTCCAACATTCACATTTTAAGCAATTTTATTAAGAAACTGAATAACTCATTACTAACGGAAGGGGTGAACTGAAAGTTCATTTTATTAACTAAAGTCACTGAGTGAACTCGCTAACATCGGTTCAATTACATTGGCACACGTGTCTTATTTCGTTTCCTAAAGAAACACATTTTATTTTGTTGTTTTTTTTTAGAAAACCAGTGTCTAATCCCTTAAAACAGCACCGTTGTCACTACACCAAACGATTTTGGCCTTGACCCAAAACAAAGATTTAACTTACATAACTACCCCGTAGACATCATTTGCTTGAAAACGAGTTTAACACCTACGCCGAAATGTTGCTTACGTTAGAAGAACTTCTATATCCATATAACTTTCTCTGTTTTTCAAATTATTTTAACTTGAACAGATATTACTTTGTCAACGACTTCATGAGAGTTTTTCAAGTTCTAATCCACACACCGATTTCCACTTTTTCATCATTCTGACTTTTATCTTAATTTGTTGAGTATTTCAGCATAGCTCGCAAAGACAAAACCACTGAGCGGAACGATGACGTTTTCTCTTTCCGCGTTCAGTTACGTAATTTCCGCAAAGCGCCTGCTACAATTTCCGCGTCGTGTCTCGTCCGCTGGTCTTGTGTATTGAAATAAACCAACTGCCGCTTTCAAGTGTATTTTACTTGTCATATAGACATCTCATCCATGGATTACTCTAGATCATTAGGTGACACCAGCTTTGAAATGAACAGGTGTTCGTGAGTGTATATGGATGAAAAAGACTGACTGCGCATGACGCGCAGCCAAATATCTCACATTCAAAGGAAATCTCGAATTAATTGTTTTACAAGGCGTCGTTGTGTATAAACCTCCTTTGCCATGTGAACTTAGAGTCTAAATACATTGTTGTTTATACTGGGGATGCATGCAGACCTTATATATGCACATGAATAATCTCGAATTTCGACCTTTCGTAAAATTCTATGTGCATTAAATTTTACTGTAAATATATATTGAAATTAATATATATACATGCATGTGTGATTGAACAATCCTATTTACTAAAACAGGGATGGGGACTTTGTCCTTCAAGACCTGCACATATTAGTCTGTGAAAGACAATGGCATTTATTTGCATGTACTCTGGAAAACCTTCTCCTGCACGATATTCTTTTCAATTTAGTTATTGTGTGCATGCTGTATTTCAATTTTGAAAATGTAGTTAAAACATATTTTGATTCTCAAAGAATCTCGTTCGTTTAGCAAACAAAATATTGCTTTGATTAATACTTGACCAGTACTATACAATATTACAGAATGCACAAAACCGGATACGCAAAGCCGACAAATTATAGCATTGTGATGAAGGGTATACGGGGTTATAGGAGTCCCTGTTTATCCACCGAGCCAAATTGTCGCTGACACGGCCCCACAATCCTATACGCCCTTGTGGGGTGTGGATTCGGAGGAGGGGGTAACGGTGGAGATGACCAAGGCAAGGAAGACACAAGTACTCCATACTCTCTCATGGTCTTCCTTACTGCTTGAAGATGGACCTTTTCTCACTGTGGTCTGTGATGACTTCGGTGAACGGAAACAAAGAACTTATACACTGTGAAAACCAGAAAATTGTTGAATTCGTCAATGATTTTATCATGAAAACACAAAGCTTGTTTTTTTTAACAGAAAACTAATTAACTTATCAATAACCTTCTCACAATTGTTCAGTGTTTCTACAAAGAGCTAGTCAGACACAACAAGCCGTAACTCTCTTTTTTATGTTTACTTATATGATAGATGTGTATGCATATGTTATTATGTAATAGTTCATATGGATGACGACACATGCTGCATTTATATTTTGTATTATATGTTGTATGGCTGAAGTACTGATATAAACTGTAGAGCTTGTTCACCAGTCGCAATCAGTGTTTACGAAACACACAAAAAAAACACAACATCGTGGAGATGTGTTGAGAAAATAGAGACATTTGGAGAACAGCGATTTCATAACTGAACAGAAATCAGAAATCATTCCCTCTATTGGTGAAGGCCTTGTGGGATTAGTTAAACAAAGAAACCTAATCGACCATGCCTCATAATCCTCTTACTCCGTCAATAAACAACGCACCTGGGCTGTCGAAAATTGAAATTTTGTAAATTCGATGTTTCGATGTAAGGAGGTAACCCGATGTTAACACTATGGCGTTAACACACCGGACAAGAAGGTAAACAAAATCCGTTAACAGTACATGCTTTAATGTGGCCACTATGAACTAGGTAGACTGTCTGATCAGCACAGCTTATTATGGCAATCTCTTGTCTCTGAAGCTGGTCCTTGACACGCTGAAACTTTCTGTCTTCTTTACTGTGGCCACTGTGTTACAATATGCAGTTTACATTGCTCACAGACCCTCGATTCACGATGATGCCAACTTTCTCGATTACTGTTCGTGCGACGACTATCATTCAGGAATTGCTTCCACAGCTCCTTCTTTCACCGATATCTTTGTGTATGTGTTCTCCCTCGTTAATTAGAGTAGAGCCGAGTCTTCTCCTATTCTTAGGCGCAAGTTCTCCAAGGCAGGCGACACACACTCCGCTGCTTCTCGACAGTCCAGTTGTGTATTCGATCAAACAGTTGACACTCCGGGTGTGAACCAAAAGAGGATACTAACATTCGGATAGATGGATCACAATGCTACACCTCATTTACCATAACGAATGTTTAAATCTCACTTTATGTAAATATAGCATCAAGACAAACTGAAATAATGTATTTTTATTAACATGGTACTGACTATAGTCGATTCGAATCACTGCTTCACGTTCACTGACTGCCATGGATGCTTGCTTTTCCCACGTGGCGGGGTAAAACTGATATATTCTCCCTCGAAAGGACACATGAGGCAATCAGAAATGGACATTCTTAAATGGAGTAGGATAAATGTGCCCTCTACGTGCTTATGAACCTTGAACGCGCAGTTTCATTTCACCAGTTATGTACAAATATTGGTCTAGAATAATTTTATTTTTCAAAACCTTTAGTCTTAAATATGTATTGATGCAAGGGCTCCATATATGTTCTTGTTCATGTCCCTCTCGTCAAGCGTCAGAATAAACTTACAGTTATCAAAGCAGACTCACTCGCTGGGCCACTAGCAGTTAAAAACACAACAAAAACAAATAAATCAATAAATCTAAACAAATAGATGAAATACTAAAACCACCAAAATATGCTCGCCCCCAGGTAAGAAGGTAGTGTACAAAAATAGCAAAACCGGTAAGATATGCCAAGATTCAAATTCTAAACCATACAATCGTATTTTACTCGATAAATCAGAATGGTCTCAATGTCCTAATGTGGGTAGTTACACAATCAAAGCAAAATAAAGTCAGAAGAATCCCCGACAAACACTGCAGCTTCTCCCCAGTCGGTTGGTTTGTGAGAGTGAGGGTACTCCCTACAAGGCTCACTCCCATTAGTGAACAGGGTGTCCTTCCATTTTATGTATTTTTTTATCGATAGGTACAGAAGATTAATTAGGTGATGTTGGTATGTCATGCTTGGTTGATTTCTCAGGATTAGGTGAATTGGGTATGGGAGAGTCCATATACTATGATCAGAGGGGATTTAGCGATCGTATTGGAGTGAAAGAATGACAAAACTCAGAGATAAATTAATGAGTGTCTTTTTTATGCATTATGAAAATGGTAATGGTAAATTATCACAAAATGCCCAATACCCGTCCAGCATGTCATACATATATGCATCATAAAATGATAATTTATCAACTGAATAATACCTAAAAATTACTTTTATGATATGTATAACATCACATTTTAGTTAAAAGTTGCATGCGTTGAGCTTGTTAGATGTTTTAAAGATTAATGGAAAAGGTAGAGAAGGACACCAGCACTTGGGAACTTAGCCTGTTCCAGTGAGACGCCACGGTTCAGTGGTTACAGATATTCGGCCTTCTGTGCTCTCTGCTTATGGTGATGTAGATGAAGACTACGCAGGCAAATTAGGTGAGGTGGGTATACTACGTCAACAGGCAGCTGTGCAGTCAAGCAGATAGTTTGTTGTTTAAACCTGTCTGAAAATTGTTATGTCTGACAAGGGAGACTATAATTAGCTGATGTTAACACATGTGATCTAACGATAGTTTTGCATTATTTAGCATGTTTAGGAAGGGATGGCCGTGGTGTATCATTTATTCTTTCATTCATTCACATATGTACTTCTTTCTTTTATTATTTCTTTCATTCATTCACATATACATCTTGCTCTTAATTCTTATTATCATTCATTCATTCATTCATTCATCCAGTTTCAAAGGTCTTATTGGGTAAAGCCCATTACTACGGTGTTATTACTACACCATTCCGTGTTATCCATGCCTGACACAAGTTATCCACGAGTCAAAGAAATGTCCACAACTAATGAATTTTACCATAAGTATGTGCAATGATCATGCACCGAGATTGTAGAAGCACTATGACTACCAGTTCAAAATATTGTACTACCTGCACGGGCTATATTTGCACTTGTGATGGACATGGCGAACAGTTCGAGTGGTTAGTCTTCAATGTATACATGTATGTGTTCATTTCCAAAACGTTTAAGTGCAGAACGTCTGTGAAATACACCATTCATTCATTCATTCATTCATTCATTCATTCATTCATTCATTCATTCATTCATTCATTCATTCATTCATTCATTCATTCATTCATTGTAAGATTTCGACTGATACAGTAAACTGCCTGAACTACTGTTACACGCAGTCGAAGTTGCGCTGGAAACGAACCAAGTCACTGTGTGCGCTGGAACATGACGAGGAACATGATAATTGGTACAAATGGTAAAGAAAGCAAGCGAGTGACCTATCACTGTTGTAGATTATTCCTGTTCTGGTTTTGGTGCTTTGTGTTTCCTTGTGAGGGGCTTTACAAGGTCATTAGCTCACGACTGGTGACGCGCGATGTCTTGGGCAGAAAGTGACAGTATTTTGAGTTGTTTACTTAATTACCCAGTTGGGGATCCTTAATTACTTATTTGTTCCGAAGGAGCACGGACTATATATTCTATATTTAAGTGGTTATTGGCGAATGTCAGTGGGGTTGACAAGACACATTTCAAAACAGCTTAAAGATCTCACAACGCTGTTTATTAATGTGTCCCAGCATAGTCTTTGTGTCACTGGAGTAAGGACTTTCACAAATAACTTCAATTTCATAGCTCTGCGTTCAGGACCTATGAGGATCTGGAGTAGAACAGGGCTTCAGCAAGCGATGCTTGCCATAAAAGGTGACTATGCTTGTCGTAAGAGGCGACTAACGGAATCGGGTGGTCAGACTCGCTAACTTGATTGCCACATGTCATCGGTTCCCGATTGTGCAGGTCGATGGTCATGCTGTTGATCACTGGACTGTCTGGTCGAAAATTGATTATCTACAAACCGCCGCCATGTTGCTGGAATATTGCTGAGTGCGACATAGAACTAAACTCACTAAATTAAACTGAAATTATTTGTCACTATAATTTCATCTGAATTTTAACCATACGCTTGCAAAATAAAGAAAACAATCAAATGAAAATATATTTGTCCACGAGCGAGGTTAGTCGAATTAAGACCGGAGTGATACTTACAAAGACACTTTCATTCATTTACAACCTCTAAAACAATAAAAAAAACTATGTATTTGGAGTGGAAGTGCAGATTCTTGTAGTTAGCGGAATTAAGTCAAAATGAGTTGAATTTTTTGCCTTATCCTCATTCATGTACAACCTCCAAACCACAGGAAAAGATGTATTTTGAGTAAAAGTAATTATTCTCGTATATTTTTTAAAATCCTCCTGAATTCGCAAAATTAAATCAGATCAGTTGAATTTTGTGTCATGATACTCGTAAAGCCACTTTCATTCACTTACATCCTTCAAAACACCGGAAAAGATGTATTTGGAGTAAAGGGAAATATTCTCGCCCATGGGCGAGATTGTTTTTAAATCGCTCTAAATTAGCAGAATTAAGTCAAAATTAGTTGGATGTCGTGTCATGATACTCATAAATATGCTTCAAAATGTTTTTCGCCCATGGGCGGGAGTTTTTAAAATCGCTCTCAATTAGCGGAATTAAGTCAAATGAGTTGAAATTTCTGTCATGATGCTCATAAATGTACTTTCATTCATTTACATTCTCCAAAACACGTGAAAAGATATATTTGGGGTAAAAGGCAATGGGTGAAAAACATTTTGGCCCATGGGCGAGATTTTTAAACATCGCTCTAAATTAACGGAATTAAGTCAAAATAAGTTGAAATATGTATTATGATTCTTATGAACATACTTTCACTCATTTACAACCCCCAAAACATGCATAAAGATGTCATTTGAGTAAAAGTGAATATTCTCACCCATGGGCCAAATGATATTTTAAAATCAGCTCTAAATTATCAGAATTAAGTCACAATAAGCTGATTTTCGTGTCACGACACTAATAAATATACTTTCATTTATTTACAAACTGCAAAACATGGAAAAAACATGTATTTTCAGTGAAAGTAAATATTCTCGTCCATGGGCCAATATGTTTTTCACCCATGGGCGTGATTTTATAAAATCACTGTCAGTTAGCGGAGTCAAGTCAAATCGAGCTGAAATTTGAGTCATGATACTTATTAACATTGTTTCATTCATTTACAACCTCCAAAATATTTATTCTGGACGAAATTAAACACTCTCGCCCATGGGTCGCTGTTCGCCCATGGGCGAGCGAGTTTAAATTTTCAGTTTTCGAAAAAACATTTTTTCATTTTTTCATCCTTGGCACATATTCATGATAGCTGCATGTTTATTTTTGCCAAATCTCTTGACATACTGTTAACATACAAAGAGACGGTTCTTACACTGACAGTAGATTGCTGTGGTTAACGTATAGTTCTTTCTATATATGACTCGATCAGTATGAGGTGAACAAGAGAATACCTTCGGGTGTCGTGTGTGAAAATACCTACGTGGTTGATTAAATGCTGGAAATATTCCAGCGATATTACGACGGGGAACAGCAGCAATGGGCTTTACACACTGGGAATCGAACCAGGGTCATTGGTTTAAAGCGAACACTATACGCACATGGCTACTGAGCGTGTCTACTGACTGACCCCAGATGTCTAGGTCAGGTCACAAAGACCCACTTGCCATTCGATGTATATACAAACTGCAGCAGCATTGAGTGCCGTGTATTATACATTGTGAAATAACTTTATGCTATTAAAACAGCGTAACGTAAAACTGATTCATCAAACAAAGAGTTGACACCTACTTCAGTCGGCGAGCATTCAAGTTTGTGATTACAGCTAAATGTTTAGGAAGACGCAATTATCACGTTGTCACTAGTCGAGTTTCCACTGAGATGATACAATCCTCCACGTCCTACAACGAGACCTTTGTTAACACACGTAGGTAGTGACCGCTTTCATCTTGTGGTTAGTTAGAGTATAGGGCTGAGATGGCCACAGAACAAACTATTCAGTGCGTGTTTCCTTGTCCGAACGTTTCAGGTGTTAGAAACATGAATTTAAAAATACTGATTATATAGCGAATCAGATTTTACGTTTTCGTAAGATAGCTCATACATTAATCACATATATTCCAAAATTATATCATCGTTTTCGTTCCAACAAAGTCAGAGAACACACTGCATTGTTTCCGGTGTTTCAAATACTTTCCAGTCGCCTGCAGGCATTACAATCTACAGACCCTGAATGAAATCTGCGGGCCCATTTTGTTTTAGTCAGTCAACCAATAAAAACAAAATAGACCACATTTCACTATTTGTCTGCAAAATAAATCCATTAGCAAAGCTTATGGTGCAGTGAGAAGATTTTATTCCTTAAAGACTGTGTTAACATTTCAATGCCCGCGAAATTGTATGTTATCGTGATAATTATGGATGATTCATGAACAATAATAACGAAAACAAGAATTGTTTAATTATTGTGTGCACAAAAGCCAGGATGCCTGGACTTTGGACGTACCTTAGAAAATGCACAATAAACATCTGAATATTTGAACACATGAAACGAAAAACGTACGTACGTTATAGTGCCTTTGGTCTTTGGTCCTATTGTTAACTACGAACGTCTCGTGATGAATGGCAACGCAGTACACAGAGTCAGTTAATGAAATATGTGGTAGTATCGAGAGACTTTTCTTGCTGTTTAACACGACAGTCAAGTTTAACACGGTACTATGAGCATGGCCCGATACTGTGAGGAAGGCCCGTTGAGTGGGACCTGACCTGTTTTGTAGTGAGGATCTTTCTCTGAAACAAAAAGTTGAAGTTGTTAAATTGTAACCTGTCCATCATCCAATGATCCATCCTTCCAACCAACCAATCAGCCATCCATTTTTCCACCTATTCATGCATCCATTCATCCACCTATGCATGCATCCATTCAGCCACCTATTCATGCATCCATTCATCCACCTATTCAGCCATCCATTCAGCCACCTATTCATACATCCATTCATCCACCTATTCATGCATCCATTCATCCACCTATTCGTGCATCCATTCTTCCACCTATTCAGCCATCCATTCATCCACCTATTCATGCATCCATTCATCCACCTATTCATGCATCCATTCATCCACCTATTCATGCATCCATTCATCCACCTATTCGTGCATCCATTATTCCACCTATTCAGCCATCCATTCATCCACCTATGCATGCATCCATTCATCCACCTATTCATGCATCCATTCATCCACCTATTCATGCATCCATTCATCCACCTATTCATGCATCCATTCATCCACCTATTCGTGCATCCATTATTCCACCTATTCAGCCATCCATTCATCCACCTATGCATGCATCCATTCATCCACCTATTCATGCATCCATTCATCCACCTATTCATGCATCCATTCATCCACCTATTCATGCATCCATTCATCCACCTATTCATGCATCCATTCATCCACCTATTCATGCATCCATTCATCCACCTATTCATGCATCCATTCATCCACCTATTCAGCCACCTATTCGTGCATCCATTCTTCCACCTATTCAGCCATCCATTCATCCACCTATTCATGCATCCATTCATCCACCTATTCATGCATCCATTCATCCACTATTCAGCCATCCATTCATCCACCTATTCGTGCATCCATTCTTCCACCTATTCAGCCATCCATTCATCCACCTATTCGTGCATCCATTCATCCACCAATTCAGCCATCCATTCATCCACCTATTCATGCATCCATTCTTCCACCTATTCGTGCATCCATTCTTCCACCTATTCATGCATCCATTCATCCACCTATTCAGCCATCCATTCAGCCACCTATTCATACATCCATTCATCCACCTATTCGTGCATCCATTCTTCCACCTATTCAGCCATCCATTCATCCACCTATTCATACATCCATTCATCCACCTATTCACGCATCCATTCATCCACCTATTCAGCCATCCATTCATCCACCAATTCAGCCATCCATTCATCCACCTATTCATGCATCCATTCATCCACCTATTCATGCATCCATTCTTCCACCTATTCAGCCATCCATTCATCCACCAATTCAGCCATCCATTCATCCACCAACCTACCCACCCACCTTTCCATCCACCCCATTAGCCATCCTTCCTTCCATCCATCCATCTTGATAACTATAATTTATCTATTGTGCTCTCGGGACCGGGATGAGTTGTTACCTGGAATTGTCAATATCTGGTAACTTTGATATACACGTAAA
Organism: Haliotis asinina; assembly: GCF_037392515.1. NCBI lineage: Eukaryota > Metazoa > Mollusca > Gastropoda > Lepetellida > Haliotidae > Haliotis > Haliotis asinina. The sequence goes on from NC_090285.1 coordinate 46,541,901, forward strand.
TAGCCGCGAAGGAAACAATTTTGTATCCACCATTATCTAAATCTGGGTGCAGTTGAACAAAACAACTTTATCGCTGAGACCATCTTAAGTCTATGTTATGTCATCAGTGTTGTACATGCCCCAAAACCAGACCAATCTCAAAAGTTACCAGACCCGTTGGAAAGTTGCCAGTCCAGAATTTTCGGGATTAAGAAAGATAATAAAAAGATAAATAAGAAGAGGGAAACTGCTTCATGTTTTCAAATCTGTTTCAATCAAGGATTTGGTCGTTAAACACAAAGTCATATTCGTCAAAGACCATCGGGCGTGCAACTTTTTAAAACTGACCGTCCGGTCACCAAACTGACCGTCCCGACCGGTGGGGCAGGCGGGAGTTTGCAACGCTGTGTTACAGTATGAGGGTTACGGTCACCTAAGATCGATTTATACAACTTCACCCAGACGTTCTGCGCCACATTCATTATAGTGAAATAATGAATAATCACGGACCAACAAAACACCGACATTACCACTCACTAAAACCCATACTGGAACCCACATTACTGACGTAACATAGCTGCTCAAAAGTACGATGATGATTATTTGGCCTTGAAGCTGAAGAATCTGTAACTACAAGTCTTTGAATGTCATTTAGAAGTGAAAAATGCATAAGTCTACTGAGGACCACCCAACGTCTAACCCAAGCTGAAGATGAACGATACGTCCTGTTGAACGGGGAGTCTGTATGCGTAATAGTTGTAAATCCTCGTAAAACGAGTGAAGAATTCTTTATGCGAGTGTTAGATGTTTCACAATCGGACAATACGTGAGGATTGTTTACAAGACCCATCACCACAGTGCGTCGACAACGCAATATGACGTCATCACAGAGTTCAGTAGGTAATGGTTTGGCTAGGGCGTGAAAGGTGTTTGACATCACTGTCCTACGGAGGTACAATAGACAACCAAACACTAGAGCATCACGGACACCTTGCTCAAATTTGTTTTTTCACCTTTACTTTTATAAAACTAACATGGGGAGGTTTTATTTTTGGACTCGCAAACACATGTTTTTTACACAAAGTTTATTTCTTCGATTACTTGATGGATATAATTTCACTACCATTATAAATATTAGAATAATAATATTAATAACATTAACAGTAAAGAGGATGATAGTAGTGAATCTGTCAGAACCTGATTAGACAGACGCACCTATGGTACCGTGCACGATTTTGATTTAGAGATATTTTTTGTTTCATACATCTATGGATCAACATTCGACATGTACACATTTGGTTCTAACTGTGAAGAACTGTCTATTCTCTTCATGTCAGTTTGTCAGATGACAGTAACTTTAAAAATAAAAAATACTGAAATAAAGGAGGATATCGGAAGTAGGTTACTATTTGACGTGTGTTTCAAAGAGAAGATCCAAACAATCTGATGTTCTCCGCCTATACGGACCATGTCATATTTCACATTATTTACACTACCGACAGTTATATTGTTAAGAATATATTTGCTATTGGGCCGTTGTGTTTTAAGGATATCCATAAAGTTAAGAATAGGAGGACCTTCGATGTTATTTGATATGTATTTAGAAGATGCCGGACAAACCCACAAGACAAACATTTAAGGACCAGACCAGTGTTCAAGGGCTCGTCTATGCCAATGAATTACAACGTCAGCTAGACCATTGGGACTCTTTATTTCTGAATATAAAAAAACCCCAAATATTATAAATAACATAGCGTTACATCTTACATTTGTTCATTGCAAGGGCTTTGAAGAACATTGATATTTAAGTTGACAAATAAAGTATTTAACACAGAGAGAGACTGTTTATTCGTATAGTGGACTCATGACCCAGACTACAAAAATACACGTTTGTTTGTGCGTATCCAATACATATGCATAATTATAGTACGTCAATGTACAGCAGTCAAACAGGTAGGTTTCTCTTCAAATAGATTGCCAGGCTCTTAATAACATTATAACATTATTTGCGCACGACAGCTGCTTAAGAACAGATGCATTTGTATGATAATACCCAGTTATAAACTGCATCCTACTTGTATGGTAGTATTGACTTACTAATTAAAAGTGGTAATCGTCTTCTGCGACATGTAAATGGCACTTATTACATATTGCTGTAGTATTATCTGAAATGTCCTCATTGAAACGCAACTGTTGGACACCTAGTTTGTGCGATAAGCAACGGAAATTACATACGCCTGAAGTCCCTATTTGTTTACAACACAGTTGTATACACTTCTGCTTCCAAAACTGACCTGTACGATGAAAAAACTTGAACAAAGTGACTGCTACAATTGCCACTGCTTCGAAGTTTGGAAACAGACATCCTTGCAGCGTTACCGTTGCTTAAATGTTGCCATAAATATATCTATGTCCCCAAAATCTTGGGTGATCCGTACAAGAGAAAATCCAGATTTAAACAACAGTGAACGCACATGAGAAACCCAGTTAACATTTCCATTATCGTCAAAGACTTTAAGCATTTTATAACAAGTTCATGGATACCTTTGGCTACCCATTCTCACGAGTGTTACTCCAGTACCTGACACAAAATAGTTTACAGCCATTTGACATCTGTCCAATTCCCCTAATACAGCTTTTGTAGACACAAACTTTCCTAAGGCGAAGTATCTCTTGAAAAACGAATCCTGAAGCTTTCCAATATCTGCTTTAAATGTATATTCCCTCATTGTAGCGCCATAAAGCAAAATATGTGCTATTTTTATGTCAAATATATTCTCAGTCATTTTTATGTGACAACATGAGAACCTACATAGTAAGAGACCTCATGTAAAACATGTAGTAATTTGAAAAAAAACACGAGGTAATACAGAATCGGTCAGTTAGACTAAGGGTTAGTCTCTGTAAATGTACAATTTTTATGGTAACAAACAAACCCATTTTAATTGAAAAGGAGACCAAGGGAGACCAGAGATTCAGAACCTGAGGAAATCTAGACTTGCTTTATTTAAGGCTTTAGTACTGCAGAGAGAGCTTGACATTAGGCAAAATAATGTGGTTCAGGACCTGTGAGACAATCGGCCAATGTTTAGGTTCAGATGCTGCCCTTGATTAAGAAAAGGCAACACCTTAGACCTAGCAATTAACTACGTATGGTGATAAAAGTTTCTGTCCCAGGAGAAGGTATGTTATCATACCCTTACAACATGGAGTAGAGGACACGCTATAGGGAATAAATATGTATTTGAATATACAGCCAAGGTCAGTCACCTTACGGGAGAAGGGAGCATTCTCCATCCGCTGTAAAATAGCCATGATTAAATGTAGCATCCAACATTCTGTATAAAAAAATGTCATTGAAAGCAGAATGGTTTGAATAAGGGTGGGATGTCCATTTCTGTGGGATCTGAGGAGAAGGTTTGAATTCAGATATAGTTTGTGGATATTTTTGTGAGATAAGGAGCGTTTGCAAAGAATGCTGGTCTCTAGGGGGTGACTTTGTGGGTTGTACAGGTAGTCGTTTGCGTCTGGAGCAAGGTAGGGTGTGTTGGTGTATTTTGGGTAAGTGTAGGGATAATCTGGGTTGAGTTGGATCTGGGTTGATGCCTGTTAAGTGAATTGAGTGTTTGGGTTTTTGTTCTTTGTCTAGGGGAGATTCGGGGCTGATTTACAGAGGAGAGAAGGATGTGTTAGTGTTAACTGTAGCGGTTGGTCTTTGGTTCGTTTTCGAAGAGTTACGTGATTGTCATGGATTTAGGTTTCTCAGATTGATGCTCATGATGCCAGTCACTTGACTGTTTGGTCCAGTTCCTATTTGCAAACCAAGCTACTCAGACTATAAATTAGCTTACTTAAAAAGCAGAGGTATCAAGAGGACAATGGTTATGACTGTAACTGGCCCTACCCTTCTGTGATTTTTTTTTGGACTAATTCCAAAGCTTATACATGTGTTTGTTTTATGCCCTGTCCCACTCCACCCCACCCCACCTATCTCTAAACCCCCAAAATACAAAACCAAAATGTAATACAAAACATACAAACAAAATAGAAAACAAAAACAACACAAAACCAACAAAAAAAAAAGAACACAAAAACACATCTACGACCCGACACCACCCCCCACCCCCCCAACAAAACAAACAAACAAACCCCCAAGATCACACAAAAACCCAAAACCAATAAGTAGCACCAAAGCAAAAAAAAACAGCAACACACACTCTCCCCTGAATCCCTTTTCCTTCGTCCTAAGATAAATGACTATCAAGCTATACAAATCTGTTGTGATACCTGACGTTTAAAAAGGGAACTGTTCATCAATCTCAAGATCCGAGAACACAGCACGTTACGTAAGGGAAGTTAAGTTTAGTGTTGCGGAAGCAGAATAACATACGTGCTTCTTCAAACAAATGGCTGCTTTGACTCCTGATATAACACGACACGTCATCAAAGTGGAAGTAGTCACACATAGTATGAACCAGTCAGATTTGAGTCCTACACATGACATGAAGGCCGTGGCTTGAATGGCAGTACGCATCAGCATAAGATCAGACTGGTTATTTTGCAAAACATAAAAATAACAGGTAGGGTTAATCTAGATCTAGCGGCAAGACAATTTTGCTATGCGTTCTACAAGTCACTATAGCTACCGAGAACTTTAAGAAACTAAGTTTTCAAAGGGAAAATAGGAAATGCATATGCTATCAAATCGCATTATTTTAATCTATAAGCTTTGTTTTGTTTCTTGTTTACGGTCGCACTCAGCAATATCCCAGCTATATGGCGGCGGTCTGTAAATATTTTATTCAGGACAAGATGATCCAGTGATTTACATGTACATCACGGACATCGATCTATGGAATTGTGATGGGGATTACATAGTAGAGGCTAGTCTCGGGACAATGATGGCCGTTGAAAATAAGATAAATGAAAATATGTAAATTTAAAAATATCCTCCTTTCAGTGTCAATGTATGTTCTGGAGTTGTGACCGGGATAAATTCCTATCACTAACGAAGCGTGTCTGGAACCACTGATATATCCCGCAACAATGAATGGTCACTCGTTTGTGACCGCCATGCAATCAGTACAATGTAATGACAGAGTAATGATAGGTTTCCACCAAATCATTGACTGCTTGTCATCCAGCAGGAAGGCGTATCTTGTCCAAAATATCGGAGTCCCACCATTGATTATATACTGCGTTCCGCTCTGTGATCGTTACTGCCTTGGGACCCGATCCACAAAGCATTCTTAGCAGGGTAAACCGATGGTAAACTATATAGTTACGACAGGTCGCAAGCGGCGAGCCAAATAACCGCCGGCCCGGAGGCCCAGCGCCGGTTGTTATTGTATCGGGCCGAGAGTTTCAAGTATGTGCAGGTCCTTATGGGCTTTAGTAAATTGTCTGTCATCTGGAATGTTTCACCTTTTTTCTGTATTAACTTTCCGGAATCCTCCGCGATCCAACATGCTACGATAACTTACAGTTTCACTTTGCGGCGTTACTTTGGCGTATAGACGTCAACACCAGTCTATCAAATGAAAACCCATCTGTGTGCTATAGACTTCTCTTGATTTTGTAGAAACAATGTGAAGCTGTGCGCAATGTAGTGTATTTTGTTTTTATTGGTTTGACTTTAACCAATGGGCCTGCAGATTTCATTCAGGGCCTATAGATTTCAAAGCCCGCAGATAGCAGCAGGCCCTGATGGTCAGCTAGTAAGTTAATGTATTGCAACCAGTGGACCTAACGTAACGAAATATTTGTGGATCGGGACCATGAAAACACACCATTGTGTTTGAGCTGTAACATAGACTTTGATAAATGAAGCTCTGATGGCATATATTGTAGGACCACTGAGTACATAATATACAGGACAAAACTAGGTAGGGATGTATGTAAATTTTGAAATTGTGAAAAATGATCTATTTATTCATTGAGAGTCTGATGAAACATCGACCATAAAAATACCAATATCCCTAAATTATTTTGTCCAGTATACCAACATGGCTATGCCGACAATTCAAAGAATATACGACTGAACTGGGCATAGATTGTGGAAGCTCTCGTCGTACGTGCCATACATTAACATTACCTTACGACTATCTTAGCGCTAAGAGAGCTTCGAAAATCTAGGCCCTGGGTCACTAACAGAGACATTCCAATGTCTGTATTTCATAAATTATGTGTCCTGAAAACACAGTGTTTGTTGAGGAGCTTTGGTAAATAGAATAGCCTTGTAGCCATGTAACTAACGATGATTCTCAATGTGGACAAAATATGACTGATTGTTGGGGTTGAGGTCAGTGGTGCTCATGTTATCACTCACCGGTTTCTGATATGCTTATCCTATCGTAGGGTGGTACGGTAACCTAGTAAAACGTTCGCTCGTCACACTGAAGACACGGGTTCGATGTCCCACATGGGTACAATGTGTGGACCCCATATGTCTGGTCTCCCCCGCCGTGCTATTGCGGAAATAATCCTACACTCGGTCGTATCGTATAAGCAGTCACAGGTAGCGCATCTTTCAAAATAGATAGGTTTTTGTGAAGTGCGCATCCCAGCGTTCGATATAACCGCCGGCCCTGAGGCCCAGCGCCGGTTGTTATTGTATCGGGCTGGCAGTTCCCTTATGGCCTTCAGTAAATTATCTGTCAATTATTTTTCAACTGGAATGTTTCCCCTTTGTTTCTTTATTTACGTTCTGGAATCCCTCATGATCTATCATGTTACGATAACTTACATTTACACCTCCTGGTACTTCAGCGCTTTGGTGTAGGAATGAGGAATGTCAACACCAGTCTAACAAATGAGTGAGTGAGTGAGTTTGGTTTTACGCCGCTTTTAGCAATAATCCAGCGATATCAAGGCGGGGGACACCAGAAAATGGGCCTCACACATTGTACCCATGTGGTGAATCGAACCCGGGTCTTCGGCGTGACGAGCGAACGCTTTAACCACTAGGCTACCCCACCGCCCTCTAACAAATGAAAACTCCTAAGTGTGACATAAGCTTCGCTTGGTTTTGCAAAAACTGTGTGAAACTGTAGTCTATTTTGCTTTTGTTGGTTTGCCTTTAACCAAATGGTCCTGCAGATTTCATTCAGTGCTTGCAGATTTTAGAGTCTGCAGGTAACAGCTGGCCCTGATGTCCTGCCGATAAATTAAAATATTGCAAACGCTGGCGCATACTTACGGTTGGTATTAATTCAATAATGTACATTTTACATGGCCTGAGAGATTTTCAAGGCCCTGCTTATCAGTTTAGAATAGTAACAACTAACAACGTGCCTTGCATGAGCAACCCATAATTATGAGTTAGGTGTTTAATGATAGGTTTCACGGGAAAACCAGCAGAAATTATGAGAATGCTCTGACGCCACTTTCATCGCATTTCCAGATGGCATCAACTTGTACAAAAAGAATGGACATTTTTATCCTATTTGGCGAATACATCCTGCTCTTTTGTCGTACCGAACAAGCAATTAACCCACTGCTATCTCAGTTAACCCACATATTGATGTCATTGCATCCCAGTTGCGCAGATCAATGCTCATGTTGTTGATCACTGGATTGTCTGGTGAGTGAGTACGAGTGTACGCCGCTATTTCATTGACCCTTTTGGTCCGAGTCTTTATCGCTAAATATTGGGCTATCAGACCTCCCCTTTCTCAGAGAACACATATTGCTGGATAAACCCTTGCGATTTCTTACATGCAGACTTGTCCCCAAAAGTCTCGGTTCGATTCCCCAAGTGGGTATAATGTGTGAAGACCATTTCTGGTGTACCCTGCTGTGGTCCGTAAAACCACTCCTATATGACATTATGAAATGTGTATGAACTGTGTACCACAATTGCAAGGGCAATCACTAAGATTGCACACACTGATAACTCCATAACATTATTAACTTACTTTATTAACCCCAAATCCCATTAATCCTGATCGTATTATCCCATGGCACGGTGCAATACTCGACCTATGTAAGAATAAGAACGTATATATGAACCCGCTGAAACTAGATTGCGTGGTTTTAACGCTGTAACTATGTATCTTTTGATGTTGGCCTGCTTCTGCCATCACTGCCCCATTATCAACGACAGAAAGGTAAGAGGGTGTTAAAAGGGGTGGGATTGTCTACCTGGAGACCGGGCTATCCCGCCGTGTGCTATCTGTTGCCTGTAATCAATTTAAAAAGGATGTTGAAAAAGAAATTAATTTACGTGAGTAAATATTTCAGATGTTGCTTTGTTCTTATCAGTCTGAAGTCTTGTCGAGTGGTGTATGATTATATTTAAACAAAAACAGAAAATATCACGCGCGCGTCGTTTCAAACGAAGTACCAAATCCCATAATAGGGTATAAATAGATATTCGTTGTCAGATGCTCCATATCATACAAAATAATGCCACCCTTTTACTTTGTATACAGTATTAACCAGTGACCTGGTTAAATAACGTGCGACAGTTTCAATGAGATCAGAGATCAATGAGACTTAATCGTGGCATCACGTTAAACGATCAAAGACATAATTTTGGTTGATGAGGGACTATAACCACCGATCTGAAGATCCTGCAGGGACTATGGGTGAAACTGAACAGCTGAGAGTACTAAGGCGCCGATCCACCATTATATGTACATGGTCGAAAAACAACCAAGTTCATGAAAAATGAAAAACAAAATGGACACTGCGTATGAATACGTTGTAAGTTAGGATCTTTGTTGTGTTTAGAATGACACCGGAGTGTATTTCAGCAAAAAAACTTCATGCACATGTACACGGAGTTGAAATATATGGTTATATGATACTGCTATTAGCTGTGTTACTGTTTGAAAGAATATTTTGTTTAGTTTAAACGCGGTCTTTTAAATGAGTGAATGATTTGTTATGGCACTGATGTATGCAATGTTTAGAACTGAAAGGCCATTTAAACGAAACAAAAACATCGAGGAAATATATTAGGGGAACTACAGCGTCAAAACGTTGAACAATAAATTCCACGAGATTGATTATTTGTCGCTGTCGGGAAGTACAACAGCTATTTTTAGACCCGGTTTCTACTGTACGTTTATGAAAAGTTTCTTGACAAGCAAATCCTTCAACCGATACCCCTTTGAAAAGTTTGCTGTCACTGAGTACCAGTGTCCGAACTTGTTAGCCGTTCTGTTAATGAGGTCATCCGCACACTGATACACAGGTATTCTCATCCTAGCCATAGAGCACGAATTGAGAGAGTGAACGCAGGTATTTCAAACTCCACTCTCCCCCTTTCCAACCCACCCACCTGCCTGACCTGTTTAGTCAGTGAGGTCACAGCTTGTGCTCGGTTGAGCGAAGCAGACGATTATATAGTCTACCATCACCACAGGGGCAGGTCTAGCGTATCGTGCACATCTATCGAACTACCATTTCTTAAGCAAGTCGAAGTTTCATTGCTTACTGTTCGCACGGCCATCAGCCCAACGACTGGTGTGATCCAGGTTGTGAAACAATTATGCGTCACATCTCGCGGGAAGCGTTGACACGCGCAGAAGACAGTTTCAGTGAAGGTGTACTGGTCAGTCGCTCGGACTAACTTGGATATAAGTCTCACTGGACAACTGACAAGTAAGTCTTTGTTTGACACATTCTGTTTTGGTTAAGTTTAAAACTTATGTCTATATACAGATGTTGACAATGAAGGTATCCTTTGAATGTTTTAGACTGTAGACACACTGCTCGATCGTGACAGCGGTATGTCTGTGTACACTTGAGTTCTTGTACATGTGGGCGAGGACTTATGAAACTACCAAGTACTGTAGCGCGTTCCCCACTCATGTGTGCTCAGACTATTTACCCTTTTCCGTAAAAACGTAAAAGCAGTAGTTAATTGCTGTGTCACCTGTATATAATTCCTTTTTACGTTTACCTCAACAAATTCTGTGTGATCCGTAATATATTATTTGCTTCAGCTACTACCCATTTATAATGTCGGCGGGTGGGTGTAGGGGTGGGGATGGGAGTAGAGTTGGGATGGGGGAAGGGGATTTAGGTTTGGCAGTGGTACTCCTCCACTGAAAGTTTATTAGATGAGGACTGATACTCTCGTGAAAACGGACGGAAATGAACTCTGCACCGGCCTCTCTCAGACGCATTTCGTGACATTGTGTATGACAACAGTGTTAAATCGACCTCGTTTAACACCATCGGTAAAACATTTATTCAGCAAGTCTGTAATAAACAAGATCTCTCGCTGTATCGCTTGCGGGGAAGTTTTGTGGCAATGCTCCTGACAATTGACATAAACGTGAGGTCGCGGGAATTATACACTTAAACAATTCATTTGACCCCATTTACAAACGTTAGCAATACGTTTCTGGCGTGAAAACAGCACCTAACCTCAGGTGCAAAAGACATATTTTACGAATACAGGGGACATATTTTGGTCATTCTCATTGAACATTACAATTTCACTTCATACTGATTCGCTACTCCTCTCCAATTTTCATTTTATTCATTCATCTTCAAGCAACGTGCCACGATATAATTCATTACTCACATAAATGACGGTAACGTCATCTGGTTCATTACGTGGGATGATGTGCCAACAATAGATTGACTGATATGATGTTTGAATAAAAGACAATAACCCACTCGTCTCTACATTTTCTCTGAGCACAATAGCTTATAGAAAGAATGACCTACTCCCAACTGTGAACTCTGCCAAGGTGTGGAAGTCTAAAATTAATTCACACACGGTATATTCATTCCATGCAGCTAGTAGGTTATTCTCTAAATACGTCTTTGAGATCCAACCATGCCTAAGCAAATGACATATGATGTTATACACGCTATTTTACGGATATGTATTCTTGTTTTGTGTGGGTTGGGGTTCTAATGGTATCCTGTCTCTAACGTCGCTCCTTGTGCTTCATTCCTTGAGACAATATCCTGACATATTAATGACAGCTCGCTCTTTTAGCAGGTGACTCACGAGGGCTTAAAGTGCACTTTCATTAATCAAGATATACATTATAACTGTTCCAGATTATACCCAGTAACAAATTGACTTTGATGGGTTTAAGATGTAAATGTATTTCTTCTCACGGCATTTTGAATATATTTAACATTCGTCGGAATATCAATCATATACGTATATATTTATATTGATTATATAAATTATTTATATTGATTATTATATTGATTATATCGATTATTTGTGGGTTTTTGATGTGCTTACATAATCTTTAATGGGAAACGTGGCTGATGATGAGTATATTAGAGGCACGCCTATCACCTGGTATTTTTGTGCAGCTTTAACTATTTATAAACCCGGCATAATGATTACATCTTAATCACATAACATGTAGACAACAGAATCCTAACTGTTAAAACTCATTGATAATCCGTCCAGTGAGCTTTTACCAGTTTTCGTTTTCATAGTAACGTATGTAAACGATATCACTTCATCATCAAAGGGCCGTGGTTTAGCCTAGTGGTTAAAGCGTTTACACGTCATGTCGAAGTCCCACATTTCCCATATGGGTACAACGTGTGAAGACTATTTTTGGTGTCCCCCTCTGTAATATTCCTAAAGCGGTGTAAAACTAAACTCACTCACTTGCACCAACAGATAGCCTGTTTCACAGACTACAAGTCACATTCCATTCCGTCCAGCCCTATCTGTTATGTAAAGCTCCGAATGAAACATGTCTAGAATTTCCTTACATTTAAGTTCAAAGTCTTCATTCTCACTGGGGTTTCTTTTCAATTTAAATGGAGTTATTTTTTCAGTTATAATTACAAGTATGTTTATAGAGAGTAAATGATAGCAATCGACACATGTTTTAAGAGAGTGTAATATAGGAGATAAGCAGTGAACGAAAGTATGCATTTATTCTTGTGTACCTTCACTTAAATATCCAAGTTACAGAAAATGTCATCGCTGTTTTATTTGCCGTATGAAATCTTTCTACATGTCAAAAATAAAAAAAAAACACACCCGAGGTTAGTAACAGCGTAGTGTTAAGTAGAAAATGGATGAGACAATATGATTCATGAATTTGAATACTACGTAATATTGCAGAAGATTCGTGTTTCAAAGTAAGGCATAACGTATATATAATTTTACGTTTCAAGTAAATGCGTATAACTGTGATTTCAAAATGAACAGTTGTCTTGGCAGTCTTCTTAGTCAAATAATTTATTCGTAATATTAGATTTAAACTTTGACGTAGCTTCGTAAACCCACATGAGAGGAGCCATTTAAATTGACACTCGAGTTATCTATATTTTCTAGCTTCTTTCATTTATACCCAAAGTCACGTATATACGTGACAGAAAAATCTCGTATTTGCGTGACAACTGTGTCTCTCTCGGGTCACGCTATTTTTGTACAACCACCTTTACGAAGACATTCGGAACGAAGAAGGTCAAGTGCATGTAGGTACGTTTACAATACTCGAGAAATAGTTCAAACATACTATATTGCGGAATTACATACATTGAAGTCAAAGACGATAATCGCTTGGAGTGCCACTTACGCTGACATGAGAGGACAAACAATGAACACAAGTATGGAGATGCCTGTTGTTGAGGACATATGGCATCACGATTAATCGTTTTCCAATACACTACTGATGAAACATGTGGTGGTTTTGAATGTGCGACCTTCATATTTCCTTAGAACATCAACGCCCTTTGTTGTTTCATTTTAATCATAAACCTGCACCTAGATGTATGATGACCTTTAACGTAAACATATATAGAACGCTAGGCAGTGAGGGATTTGGCTGCAGAAGATTCTGACATACTTACAGAAATGACATTGTTTTAGTTAGATCACGGTGTGTCAACGTTATGCGACAAGAAAGAGCGAATGATAAAGGGCTCAGACGTTTCACACATCTGGTAATCGTTGACAGATCTAAAAACTCAATCGGACGGAACCAAGATCATAGGTTTCTGGTGTGTGCAGGGGAGGTTACTCTGCGCGGTGAACTGCTAATGTTTAGAGGTTTCACATAAACACCACAAATACATACGGGGACGCTCGCACGAACATATATTAGTGAACATAGACCAGTAATAAATGATAAAACGATAGCATATACCTCATATAACAGACGTATACACAAGCAAACAACTTGTGTAGGTGAGAAGATTGGTCGATCAGATTCCCGGGAACGGCTCCTTGTGGAATACAGTTCCAAATACACAGTCCATCACTCTTTCTTGGTGGTGCTACAAAGGGTTGAGTAGCTTGTGGAAACTCTTATATACGTGGACTCTATATCTATTCTGCCAGGTGTACAAGGATGTGATGTATGAGACGCCTAAAAGAATAACCTTGTTAAGGTATATCTGTATTAGATGGGGCCTATTCTAGTGATATATAGACAGACGAGTGGTCACCAACAGGTCATACGAGGACCCATTGGTCGAGTTTACTACACTGGTTTCGTGAAAGATTTGCCAGGGACTGCTGGTCCAGGAACGTGTATACATGACTGGTATAGTAGCTCTGTGCTGAGCGCCGCACCTCCTCTCAGATACTCTCCGGTTTAAAGTCTAATTTGGAATTGTTCCTTGTAATTGTAAGGTTGAGCCAGAGCAAAGTTATTATTTGCCAAGTTAACCATTTTCTGCGCGTGATATGGGATTATATTTAACTATTCTCTTGGTTAGTCTATGAAATTCATTCATTCATTCAGTCAGTCAGTCAGTCAGTCAGTCAGTCTGGCAGTTTAATTCAATTCCATTCATGCGTTCATTCATTAATAGATAACCAGTGTCAAAGGTCTTATTGGGTAAAGCCCATTACTACGGTGTTATTACTACACCATTCCGTGTTATCCATGCCTGACACAAGTTATCCACGAGTCAAAGAAATGTCCACAACTAATGAATTTTGCCATAAGTATGTGCAATGATCATGCACCGAGATTGTAGAAGCACTATGACTACCAGTTCAAAATATTGTACTACCTGCACGGGCTATATTTGCACTTGTGATGGACATGGCGAACAGTTCGAGTGGTTAGTCTTCAGTGTATACATGTATGTGTTCATTTCCAAAACGTTTAAGTGCAGAACGTCTGTGAAATACACACCATTCATTCATTCATTCATTCATTCATTCATTCATTCATTCATTCATTCATCCAATTCAGTTCAATTCATTTCAATTCATTTCAGTTAATTAATTCATTAATTTATAACCCGTTTCAAAGGTCTTTTTGTGGGAAAACCTTTTACTACGCTGTTTAAAATTTGGAATCTGAAGACACCACAATTCCGTATTATGTATGTGATCCACGAGTCAAAGAAATGTCCAAAATTAATGGAATTTCACCATCAGTATGTGCAATGATCGTGCACCTAGAAGCACTATGGCTACCAGTTTAAAATATTGTACTTCCTGCACGGACTGTATTTACCCTTGTCGTGATGGACATGGCGATCAGTTCGAGTGGTTAGTCTTCAATGCACACATGTATGTTGTTTAGCACATATCCTCGATACGCCAGGTGTGTATATTTGCAATAACACAGGCGAGTAGTTCTACTCATAGGTGGGTGGCCAATCCCTGAATCGCTTTATTTTTTTTCCCTCAAGTCTATCCCTATCCTGCAATGCTAAAGCCCCCCCCCCCCCCCCCCCCCCCCACACACACACACATTTTGGCAGTCTAGATTTTCCCAGGTGTGACTCCCTATCTCCCTTCTCACTTGTGTCCTTTTCCAATTTAAAAGGAATTGTTTCAATAAAAGATTGTATACGTGTACATGTACATGCATATGGCTGTCATTTGTAGGTTTTGATACATTTGGATAAGCAATATGCCTGATAGGTAAACAAAATTTGGCGAGTCCATTTTACTTATCAGATTTCCACTATGTTCAGACACTAAGATTTAGTCTGCACCTCAAAACAAACGGGGGATACAGGAACACTGTGGTAGTGTTGCAGAGCTGTGTTAATCTGTGTTCATTATCAGTCGTGAAAAACGGCATAGATACATCACACCAGAAAATCCGACCTGATACCAGACAAAAGATTCCTGTACAAAGATTACTTTATCTCGCTGCGTTCTCATTTAAGCAGCAAACCAGGCCAAATGCAAAGGTTTATGTGCGTCAACCTGCAGGGTTCTGTATGTACACTTGGGTCACGGACTTTCCTGTTTGCGCATTTTTATGTATTTAACCGTGAAGTCTTTAATAGAATTCGAGAATGACGTCGACGATCGTAACAATAAATTGTACAAAAACACACACTGTAAACTCGTTGCATATTCGACCTCTCCCGTGATATACATACACGCACTGTATCATCCATTTCATATTATGCATCATGCATTGAACAACAGAATATGCATTCCCTTACTGGAATACAGAATACGGACACCCATGTGCTGTCAAAGTAAATGGCCAGTTACGCTTTTGGAATCATTCCAAAGACGACCTATTGTGTATCTTCAATACGCTTAGCTAAACACTTCAATCCTCTGCTGGCGATGTTTGAAATTTAGATTTCCAGTTCTGTGAGAGATCACCATTGACGGTTTTCAAATCGTTGTGAGCAAGTGTCAGTTGCCCAAGGTAACATTTGAATGATGTAAAGGTCGTTGACACACGAACGGCTTCACAAGCTATGGAAGGCCTTTGTCACATCCATTACAGACACAACGGGCAATCCCGTTATAAAAACAGTGTCTAAGATACCTCATTTCATGACACAGTACATGTAATAGACGTGTAATGATCTTATCATAGATTCTTCTGTTTTCTTAATTCTCATGGGTCTTTGTGCCTCAGAAACAAAATCCAGGCTGTCAACAGATTTTAATGACATGCATCGCTCCAGTTGACTTCATCCTTCACCAAAAGTGACTGATTTTAGTTTTACGAAGGACTCAGCAACATGATAAGTATATGACAGCAGTCTGTAAGTAATCGAGTCTACGCAGCACCACTGACGTGTAAAGTCAGCGATCCTGACCACCGGATCCCGTTAGTCGACTCTTACGACAAGCATGGGTTGCTGAAGACCAGTACTAATTCAGATCTTCACGTCTCCCCACATGAGCAGTGCTGGTTATGATGTAAATGAGTTTACAACGTCATTAAACCAACCAATTAAACCTACCATTTATATTAATTGACGTTATTTCAGATACTGCAGACATATCATTATAAATGAAACAAGGGCATCTGATGATGAGCGTTGTCAATGCCCATAGTTGAACTTTCTCCTTTCTTCAAATAGCATTTGGGTAGCATAGTGGTAAAGGTGTTCGCTCGTCACGCCGAAGTCCCTGTTCGATTCCCCAAATTTGTACAAAGTGTTTCTAAAAGCGTCATGTCTCACTCACTGTCATGGGTACAATGTGTGAAGCCAATATCTGGTGTCCCCACCGTGATATTGCTAGACTATTGCTAAGCAGCGTAAACCCTACTCACTCATTCATATATACATACCTTATACTCGTGGTAAATGCCTACAGTGTGGTCAGCTGGGGTATTTATTTCCTACCATAATCGAACTCGCATACTCTCTTATAATAAACTCTCTATATTTGGAGAAACTCTGCGTCAGATGTCAACCACAAATCATATCCTTAGAGCTGCAATACTGACTCATAACACCCACAAAAACAAAAACAAACAATGCTGACCTTCAAACCAAGGTTATCTACCCAAAATACGACCATAGTTATGTGAATGTTTTAATGTGTTGGTTTGCCCGTGCCTTCTGTTTACGATTAAGTCATCTTTATAAGCAAGGTTGTCAGTTATCGCCATAGTTCTCTTTTCAAACAAGAGTCAATTAATTCTGAATAATTTTGTCCAAACATCTCACTATTTATTCGTCCTATTGACAATTTAGGTGGATATTTTGTTGACTATGTAAAGTGATATAAATGTACCCCACACTTGTTTAAAGTTACACCATAACTGTTTAAATGTTTACATAACGGGACTGGGGAGTCGTTTTGCTCATTTATTCTACATCACAGTGTCGTTGTTTGCATTGAATTGAATAGATTCTTTTAAAACGAGATACTTTAACTGTACATGGAAGGGAAGTGAAACCTGTGTTCAGATATGTTTTACGATTAATACGTGTTTTAGGTGCAATTCACCCGGGTTGTAATGAACTCAAAGCCACCACTACTTGTAGTTCATTTCTAGCATACATAGTTCCATAGCATTTCACAGGTGAGTTTGGTTTTACGCCTCACTCAGCAATATTCCATATAGATAACAGCAGTCTGTAAATAATCCAGTCTGGTCAGGCTATCCAGTGATCAAAAGAATGACCACCGATCTGCGCAATTGACACTGACATTAAATAATCGCATCTGGACCAGAAAATAGGGTGATCAACAGCATAAGCATCGATCTTCGCTATTGAGATACTATGTCATGTGTCAATCAAGTCAGCGAACCTGACCACTCGATCCCGTTAGTCGCCTCTTACGAAAAGTATAGCTAACTGATGACAATACTGACCCGACTCTTCGCGTTTGATACGCATTTCCACAGAACTATCGAGCAAGTGGTCTAAATGAAATAGGCAGTTCGTTATAAGAGTGTCTAAACGTTGTTTACTGCTTTGTATAAGGTTAGACATGTATCAGCCATGAGTTACCGTGACATTGTGACATTGTGACATTGTGACATCTTGCGTGTGTAGTGATTACAACAGGGGACATCGATGATAAGGTTGCCATTACACCCGCCTTATCGCACGTGGGCTTTACGCGGCGGTAGCATAGAAATATGCGACACAATCAATCTTGTCAGCCAGGAAAGTAACGACATCTTCAAACCGTTGTCTTATTCGCTCGACAACAGTCATTTAAAAAAACGCACATTCAACACATCTGCAGATGGGGAATGCGTTAGTTAGGTGCCCATGCGAGGAATCGAACACGGGCTTTCGGCTTGACGGACGAACGCTTTCACCATTTGGCAACCACTTGTCGATATCGACCCGTCGATATCAACAATGGCCCTTGTGAAAAAGCGAAGACAAGATAAGAATTAAATATTGCAGTTGATAAGATATGTTTAGCCACATGATGTCAGTATGACACTGCCACGTTGCTCGCAACGTGGTAACGTCATAATGACTGACATGCGTTGCGACATATTGTCTCACTGATGCAGACAGACATTGCTTGGCACATTGCCTCTGCGCACTGAGCTTGTAGCAGGTATTCTCAGGGACACATCGTGCTGTTTAATATGGACAGGAGCAAAGAAAATACGTTTTAAAGGCTTGTAATCTGTCTCTTCAGAAGGCGTTGTAATGCTCCCTAACAAATGATATGGCGCCATGTACACGATCTCATGGTCTACTATATATAACAATTTCAGTGATATCCTTCATGTGACAATCACAGCCACCAGGGCACCAGCTTGTCCCGATACTTTCCCATGTTCCACAATCCACAATCACGGTTTCTGTCTTCGTGACATTACAGGGCGTTCATCTTCATTGTCACAAGACACTTACACGCACCTGTCCATGCGGTTTAATGGTGTAGATTTACGAATTCTGCTTTTTGCGGAACTCTCTCCACATATTTAGGGCGTGTTTGTCATGTTTTTTTTAGCACTGATGACAAACATTGATGTACTTGGTATATTTCAGACACGGTGGGACCCTGTCGCTATACTGTCCTTAAGGGGCTATATGTGTGTTTATAAAAGCCGAATTATGACAGTTTGTAAACCAGACCCAAGGGAGAGCATGAGCCGAGCATGAACTCTTGTGTGTCAAGATCTTTCTTTGAACTTTAGAGATCTTCTCCCCCGACGGGTGCTGCCAATAGTGCCAGATACACTTTTCGCCAGCTCTTGATGTGTTTATTGTGTACGATTTTAGGCCAAGGGATATGTGGCCAATATGGCCAATCTGCAGCCATTTTTGTTCCAACCAGATGTATGTTAGTACGAGTGGCATTATCGTTAACTGTGTATCTGGTATCAAAATCAGTTGAATGTATCAACCGATGTTAAAAATACCCCCATGCACACATACACAACATACATAACTCAGACGATAAACGAGACCATGGTCGATATATATCACCAGTGTCTATTTTATAGCTATCTCTATGTGGACAAAGTGATAGACGTATACATGACAGTTCCCCGTCTTATATCGGGTGCACTCGGGCTTGTCTACCTATCTGTCAAGTCAGTGAGCAGCTAAAAGATATCTCCCATCAAACTGTTAATGGACAAATCGTGTTTTAATAATCTGTCCTTTAACGCCAGTTATTTCCAGGAGGTAGCTAAATGATTTATCGATTATCGTTTAGAATATCGTTTATCGCCAGTGTAAATATTCAGTGTATATATACCGAGAACAAAAAGTTAAGCGCCAGCCTATTTCAAAACTAACACGTGAAACTGTGAAAATGTTAGGCTGAACTGATTGGGAAGACCAATCCATATTTAGAGAAGGTTCATCTGGTAAGTGTTGTAGGGATGTGATAATCGTTTAAATTTACAATCAAAGGAAATATTATTACAGATATGATGACACTGCTTTTTAAATGAAAATACCTATTCCAGTTGTGCTTATACAAGACTATTAAATCTAGGTTTCACTTGTTAAAAGTGACAATCATGTGACCACATAACAGTCATTTCTGATTTTCACTTTTCAAAAGAAGGTAACATTTTTGAGGAAAACAAAATGCATGTTTTCCAAAAGTGCATGCATCCTGTTGAAAGTAAAAGATAATTTCCATTATTATTTTGTTTTTAAACTAAATGTACTAAATCAAATTATGATAGTTTTTTATGAAGGTTTCCAATGTGCCAGCCTATATTTTTGCAAAATATACTGAGTGGCGCTTAACTTTTTATTCACGGTATATGTTCAAGCATATCCTTTTGTATTTATGTTTGTTTCGATTTCCCGTCATGTCACGAAGAACACCCAGGTACAATGTGTGGAGCCCTGGTTTCCCCAACCGTCGTATTAAATATTGCTAAGCTGCATAAAACCATAATCACTCACACGAAGCGCGATCTACAAAATCGACCGCAGCACCACAAATGTAGCAGCTTTGCACTTTGAAATAAACTTAAGACTGTCAATATAAGAGTATTGTCACAGTAGATTGATTTGTTGAATGGACCCGAGGGCGAGATCGATAGACTAATGCCAATACACACGTCCATACGCGTAAGTTACGACCGCCCAAGCGTTAAGATCATTTTGTTGAATGCCATGGTAACTATATATATATATATATATATGGATCCCAGGATCTTTGTACCTCAACATCTGCATTCTGGACGAGGTCAAACTTATTCAGACGACAAAATCCCATATTAAGGCTTTAAGATTATGCATTTGAATTACACAAGGATGTTCTTTGATAATTGTGGCAAACAGGACATTTACCTGCGTTTAGAGACGGAAACTCCGATGAAATATTTAAGAAACTGGGTCAGAAGTACCCAATATAAATATTTTATTCTCATTGGTTGACTATTTCGAAATATGAGGAAGTACTATTTT
Source organism: Haliotis asinina (assembly GCF_037392515.1). NCBI lineage: Eukaryota > Metazoa > Mollusca > Gastropoda > Lepetellida > Haliotidae > Haliotis > Haliotis asinina. The sequence continues at coordinate 46,562,412 of NC_090285.1, forward strand.
GCACATTTAAATATACATATGCGGCTCTTTATCTATATCTTCTCTTGTTTAAAAGCAGCCTCAAGTGTTTCCTGTAACTGTTTGCCTGTTTAAATGTGTATGTGTCTATATAAAAGCGTGTGTAGGCATGATGGTGATAACGATTGAAAGGACATTCAAGAAACGTCCATGAAGTCATACTTAAGCAACTGTCAGGAAGTTGTACTGGTTTCTATCGCTTTTGTCATTGTAGTTTACCTGGTGTGAAGTTAAAACCAAATGAGGATATGAATCTTAACATTCATATTTGTGTGGTCATGTGCATGGGATTCAGGTCACAAATCAGCTGAAGTGAAGCAACGGTGTGCGCGGGTGGGTTGACTCTTGAGACTTTCTAGGACTTCAGGCCTGCCCCACAACGAAGCACAGGTGATAAATGTGGCCTCGCCCTAGGCAAGTGAGTTCGTTCAAAATTGCCGTGCAGAATATGGATACCCGGTGGGATAAGTCATGTGACTATAAATTTTAAGCGCCTAAGAGGCAGCTTGGGTTATAAGGGGGAATGACGTGTTAGCGCTTTGAATATGCACATGTGTGTGGAAACAAGCGCTTATAAACTGATATTATTATCTGGCAATTACATTCGCACAAGCCACACGAGCAACAGATATAGAGGTCAAAGTTGATACCTTTAGAGCACAGTCTCAGCAGAAGAAATATTAACAATATGTTTTCACAACCTAATAACTTATTACACAGTAACAACGCTTAAAAGTTTTGATCTCTAGTTAATTTAGTACGTAGTGGTCTCTTGATTTTTGGTTAGAACTGGTACCAAGGAACATATGCCAGTTGTGAGGTTTGCAACTGTGGTGTGGCGACTTGACTGCTCAAAATTTGAATTTTATCCAGCAGCAAATCCGGTATCTTACGGAGAAAAGTAACAACAACACAAATAGCAAACAGATACTTTATCGTATCACCAATAACTAATTACTATAGTTAATAGCCAAGTATTTGCAGAACACTGAATATTGCTGGTTAAACAACAAACCAAGAAAACAAAACATACTATGTGTCAGCGTAAAAATACAATGTTTTACCATTAAGAGGACGATTGAAGATTGTTTACTGACAATGTCTATTCAGCCGTTTTCAAATCGCGGAGTTTCTTGAGAAATCCTAAAATGTCACCAGAATGTACAATCGTGTAACTGTTAGAGGAGATGCATGTCCATTTCTTATCGTATCACTGTTTCCTTGACAAATGATGTCCTGTCGTGTCCGTTTCTCTGCCCCACTGACCTGTAAGAATCGCCTCGCAAGCGGTAACATGATAAATGTATGCCCTTCGGGTGAACAGAATTCTATGAGCACTCCTTTCATCTCCGCCCAAAGGCTCATGTCCCCACAAATGTGCTATCAACAGCATCACGACTTCGAAACATCATATTTTAAAAGAATGTTCGTGTTTGCGTAAAAGGTAAAACGTAACATTTGCACAATTCACATATCCTGAAGGTTTCTTTCTATATCAGTCAATGAGCCAACAATTTTAACGCCATTGTGACAATGGTTACTTATGAACTTGAAATAAAACTATCGTAAAGACGCAGCCTGACTAAACAAGTCATTGAAAAGGTAACACGATGCATAATGATGATTTACATGAACTCGATCTGTAGGCGATGTGCTTCTGAAGATCCGTGTTAGAATTGGTCTTCAGCAGCCCATACTTGTTAACGAACGGAATCGGGTGGTTGGACTTGCTGATTTAGTTAATCACTGGAATGTCTGGTCTGACCTGATTGTAAACCGCAGCCACATATCCGCAATATTGCTGAATGCGACAAACAAACAAAAACGAAAAAAACAGATGATGTTTTCTGATCGGCTGTTCCCCAGGTGATGTTCATTTGTAAAACAAGGGTCTGGTATTCATTTGAGTAGTTGTGTATGTAAAGAAAGACACAGTGCTTCATGGATGACAAGAAGCTGCCATCTATAAATCATGGTGTCTATATTGTTATACTTGTTATTATATAGGTATTAGTTCAAATGAGACTCACAGAGGTTACGCTCCCTTGTACTCAACACCCTCGAATTCTATAGACAGTGCCACGCCTCTACTTTAAATGATTTTCTGTTATGTAGAGTCTGAAAGCGTTTAGAGTGTGTGCAAATCCCAAACATGTTTACATCTAAAAACATTTGATGTGTTGTACCTAACCACCTAATCTAAACACATTAAACGAACTATCCCCCGCGGTCTAAATATCACCCATACGCATCATTATGCGTGTTTGAAATGCTGAATAAGTATATAAAAGGTCTATTGCAGTAGGCATAGTGCAACATGTGCAAACTCTATTGAAATGAAGTGGACATCGATCCACGAAGTTACATCAGCAAAGTCAGCGAAGCTGAACAGCCAGTCACGACCCGTGAAGGTCCGGGGTAGAACAGCCCTTCAGCCACCCATCCTTGCCATAAAACGCAACTATGCTTGTCGTAAGAGGCCACTAACGGGATCGGGAGGTCAGGATCGCTCACTTGGTTGCCACATGTCATCGGTTCCCAGTTGCACTGATCGATGCTCATGCTGTTGATCACTGGATTGTCTGGTCCAGACTCGATTGTTCACAGAACGCCGCCATATAGCTGGAATATTGCTGAGTGCGGCGTAAAACTAAACTTAACCCACTCACTCACATCGTCACGTTAGTCGCCCTTTACGGTAAAGGTTCAATCCCGGAAAGTCGACAAATGAAGATTTACCGCCCAAAATTAGTGTTGTCTCTGCAGGCACCGCGGATAATTGTTGCGCTTGGCTGGTTCCACCCCCACTGACTTAATCCCCTAGGCAAACGGTGAACGCAACAAGAATTAGCACTGGTTTGAAACATTTCATGGAATCCGAATATGCGAAATGTTTCAAACAAATACAAAGCATGCAACGATCAGGATCAACATGTGTAAAAACTTTAAACCAGTGTTTCAGTGAAAACTAGCATTGATGCAGCTGAACACGCATTTAGGTACCCACATAGCCTGCAATGTCTATCCCAGGTGAAGGATAGACGGATTCAGTTTCAAGTCTTTTGATCTCTTCGACATGACGCCATTTACACTCTGTGGGGTGGAAACAACAGCGACGTCTCTGGGTTCCAGGGAAGAGAGTAGCAAGAGCATTGTTGGACGCATTGGTACCAACTGACCAGCTGATGTTCTAGGTTCGCTGAGGTCTGCTTCAGATAGTGTTACGTTTAAGAATTTGCCGTGACAAACGATGTAAGAAACCCCCTGTGAACCAGCAAAACAGAACTAAGACAAGTCTAAAAACATCCAAATTCTGTATTGTTAAGCAACGAGAGCAAGGTATACAAAGTCACAAGTCAATTTCACAATACCGATTTCAAATACAATACAAGTGAGACAAAATCTAAGGTAATGGGTCACGAAATATAATATAGCAAACTCACCAAAGTTTTATTGCGAGAGAGAAACAGTTATGCAGAATGTAACACAGGGAGAGGTCTGACGGCGGCTATGAAGATGAACCGTTGGCAGTGATTGATGATGATACTCCAGTGAATATGAATGTGTGTCCCAATTCAATACAACGACCAGCCTTTTTATATATATTCCGTCATTTCCCGAAAGGTCGATCAAATACGACCATCGCCAACACTGTAGAAATCTCAAGCAGTCTCCCGGAAGTAACGAATAGAAAACAAAGGGCAGATAATTTCCGGACAGCTTAAATGCTGAGCATCTGTTATACGAAATGTGACCCATCATAATTATCATTCAAAACACTGAACGTTGTGACCCAATAATAATTATTACTTAATTAATAACAAAATATACAGAAAATACGCACTCATAACAATAGGTAAACATCCGTGTGTAGGAATCCTCAGTTCTGTCAGTCCACACAAGAGTCCATACTCTAAAAACATCACTACTTAATATATGAACACTACCCGACACAACCTAAGTCAACAAAGGCAGTGCAGGAGCTTAGAATCTGTAAGTTCACAGGCAATTAGTCTCAAAACATCACTACTTAATTATGTAAATACTACCCTGGAAGTCGACAAAAGCAGTAGAGCACCTGTCTTCAAACCAGAACTCAGTTTGTTCACTTTCCGGGATAACTGAAATTTCAACTACCCGGGCGGACACCACGACAAACACGGGTGGCTGAAGTACTACACCAGATAGTAGGGGATCAGTGTCATCTTTTAGCGTCCCGTGGCACGGCGACGTTCTTCTATCTCACGATAATGACTATATCAACTCCAAAACAACGAATTCATGTTTACTGGAACTTGGACTACAACAAATACACAATTCAAACCGGTAACTGTCGGTATTAGGTAACGGAGTATTATCAATAACGAGGTCAATTCAAAGGTTTCGTCTCGATGCCTTTGGGCGTTTCTTTGGCAGGACGGGGTATACTAAAATTATTGTATTGTGTAAATGAATGTAGCTTCATGAATTAAAATCGTGAACGAGATCATGGGGGAGTGTCAAAAATAGATAAACCTCTATACAGATGACGCAAAAGATTTGCGTTCAAGTAGAGTTTATTTGAAGTTCCCAAATCAGATTCAAATAACTGCATGCAATATTTTCTCACATCCTTCAGGGCTATGAGAATAGAAAACGAATCATAGAAAATGAATTATTGAATCCTATTTTGGGTGTGCAACAGTCTGCATGCATTATAAAAAGACTTCCCTCCTCTTCTTTTCACAATGAACTCATTCATTTTAAGCCATCGTTCGTCGACACTCTATATCGTTGATAGTGGCACGATATTAAGATATGACGTCATGTTCATACAAAGTTGTCGAAGGTGTTTCGTCAATGAAATAAATGTTTCTTATTCTAAATATGTCGCCTCTATTTCCTGTGAGGTGCCTTCCTTAGAAAAGCCAGAAAACCATGATCGTGATCTCGAATAAAAACAAATCACCTCAATTATACAGTCACCTTGTAAGGTTTAATCGGCAGCTGCTGCGCAAGAGGGTTTCACTATAGTGCAAACATTTAGTACCGCACAGCTTTCCACCCACACCCAGCTATTGCACTATGATTCTCCTGAAATAATACTCTATTTGCTAACTCATTCAAATGAACGTAAAAGCATTGTTTTAAGCCGTACTTCTTTGAAAATAGATGTTTTGGGGTGACTTTCCAGAATGAAATTCGACATGAATATGAAAAGCAGAGGATGGGTTGTGTTGTTAAGTTGAACGTACTAATGTTGACTCAGAGATGTCCCGAATTCCGACTTCTAGGCTATGTTTCAGCCATCCTATATACCTGATGACGCTGATTCAGTCAGATAGTCAGTATGCGTCACACCACATCATTAAATGGCGTCCACTTAACCCAAGGCAAACATGGTGATGTACTGTTGGCAAGCAAAACACCAACCTCGATTCTTCTCGACTACACACTGTGTACTGACAGGTCGTGTTTCAGGGTTAAGTTAAGCCAAACTAGGTGCTGACCAACCCGTATGTTCAGTGCCTGATGTTTGATGTCGGCCACCTGGGTTATAATCACTTTCTTGCATCAGGAACCTACGGACAAGTGACGTTGATTGATATATGACACACGTGTAATATTACTTTTAAAGTTGCATTCTCACGTGATTGCATATGTGAGTTTAGTTTTACGCCTTCAGCGGCGATCTGTAAAAAGTCGAGTCTGGACAGACAATCCAGTGATCTACATCATGAACATCGACCTACGCAGTTGGGATGCGAGATGTGTCAACCAAGCCAGAGAATCTGACCACCCCATTCCATACTGAATATCAATTCTAATTCGAATCTTCAACGGTTATTGCATAAGTGACACAACCGGATCCATAATGATGTAATACAAACAGTAGACTCCGCCAAAAGCATCCGAGTTCCATGCACCACTGTCGAGTACTGACAATATTTAGGGTTAACCAAAAGGTGTACTTAGTCCGCCCACTTGTGGATGAGTAATCAGCACAGCCCAAAACAAGGGAACTGTTTATCCGGGACAGGAGAAATACTGCATGTGTAAAACTAAGGCATTCATCGAACATCATTTGGCATTGATGCGACAGATTTGGAGATTCCTAAATTGTCCCTCATGACAAACTGACATCTTTATCTAACCTTAAAGTTGTAGTCTAGATAAACAAATTGTGAGCAAGGATCCGCATGGCTCCTTTAAAATTTTCGTAAAAAGGACATACTTGATTGTTTCGCAAGTTTAACTGTAACGCCAGGGACAAGAAACGCCTTGTATGACAACAACAGCAAGCCCCAAAACACCCATGTACAAGTAAACTATCAGAGCCAAGTCTACACCGCACCCAAGTCAAAGCTTTCTGTTCGATGACCAAGCTAAACTACCATGCTTGTCCCTAATCCTCGATTTAGACGTTTAGCAGTTGGTATGGAGTTTTTCATATTACCACTTCGCTGTGATATACATCTGGAACTACACTACCGTTGTCTGTTATGTAATGAATGTCACTGGCATTTCTAGGGTAGGTAATCTGACACGGACTTTGAGCTACCCGACATGTTGAACCGAACACGGCTACCTTGGGATGTGGTGCTTCCTCTATATATTTAGTCTATACATAAAATACTCTTAATTTTGCAATATGAATAGAACAGAGCACTGAAACTCTCATGAAACCGCAATTCACGCTGCCTGTAGTTGCTACACAACTCATAAGTACATTGCGAAATACTTATTGACAGGGTGGTGACGCGAAAGGACTTGATAAAACATGACTCACAAACGTCTACCCCAGCTCACCTAGTAATCCATTAGCCCTACACCTAAAAACCCTCCATAAGAGACATAAGTTACTCTACATAAATAAACGATTATAACATCTTCATCCTAACCGAATGCATTTCATTTGGTAAGAACTAAAACTACAGCTTCAGATGGTGTTTCGCATGCGCGATGCTGGTTATTGCTGTCTACATACTGCAATATTCACATTGTATTTATTACAGGTGGGTATTTTATGCCTGGTTCGCTCAAGTGGGTGGATATTCCGTATAAAGCTCATATGTTAAAACAGGGAGACTATACATATTGAGACTTACTGTGTAGTAGATTATCGTTGGTTAAAAGAGGAACATTGCTATAAAATATTTCTTTGAATTTTCTACATATGTAACGTTCTGGGCCCGCCTTTCACAAACTCTCGTAAGCTTAAGGTGTCGTAACTTTTCTCGTAGCATTACTATTTCCTGTGTTACGATATAGGAGGTACGAATGCGACGACAAAAGTTACGAGATCTTAAGCTTACGAGAGCTTTGTGAAAATTGGCTCTGGTGTCTATAAGTTCGTTACAGGTCTCAGTTTAATGTGCAAGGGCATCCTCAGTTTTACAGTAAGAATAATTTGACGTTGTTTATAGCATACGTTCACCAATATCACGATGGGGGACACTCAGAGATGAGTTTCACAATTATACCCATGCGCAGAATCAAACCCGGTCCTTCCCCGGTAAGAGTTTTCATTTTAACTACAGTGCCACCCTATTACAGAGCCACTCGATCATTTGATAAAGTGTGGAGTGATAAGTGCGAAATCAGTTTGAGCCATTCTCTGCTGTTGACATGTTCCACATGAGTGAGTTTAGTTTTACTCCAAACTCAACAATATTCCAGTTATATGGCCGCGGTCTGTAAATAATCGAGTCTGGACTAGACAATCCTCTGATCAACAGCATGAGCATCGATCAGTGCAATTGGGAACCGATGACATGTGTCAACCAAGTGAGCGAGTCTAACCACCCGATCCCGTTAGTCGCCACTTATGACAAGCATAGTTGCCTTTTATGGTAAGCATGGGTTGCTGAAGGGCTATTCTACCCCGGACCTTCACGGGTCTGTTCAACAGGATATTCGTTTTAACTTATCGTATTTATAATCTGTCTCATGCCCTGGTTTATGTGCGGTTAGATTTACCCATTAAATGCCTGTCTATGGTGCTATGAGGCGTCATGATCAAACGACAGGATATACGTTGTAAACTTGTGGTATTGTATATCTTTCTCATTCTCTGGAGTATGTTGTGGAGTATTTAACATGGGGTCATTAAATGTTTGAGGTTAGAGTGGGTAGGCTACCGTACCGTCTTTTGCGTGTACGTTTTTCTCAAGACTTTGTTAGTGTGCTTTTACGCCGTATCTATACACACTTGTTCTTAACAATATATGTTATAAGACTTGATGATTTTGAGCAGGAACAGGATATCCGTAAAGTTAAATTGAAGCAAGCATGATTGTGTTGAATCATTGAATCATAGATGTAGGATCCTCATAAGTCAGTGGAGGACTGAATTTGAGTTCAGATTACTCTCAAAAACATTTCAGCAAAATCACGTCGGGGAAACCAGACATGGGCTTCATACATTGTACCCATGTGTACCCGGCGTGAGCGAATACTTTAGTTACTAGGCTGGAGATCCTACTCCCTTGCTCACATGTTAAAACATAAACGTAGTCGTGTGTGCATGGAGGTGACTTACGATAAATGGAATGATTTGAATCTTTTTAGATTAATAAACAATAAATACATTCTTTAAAAAGTAGTAAATCAGTTGTGAATGTGTCATATATTTTGGCAAGATGCTAAATATCCGACGGTATAGTATAGTTCCTTGCTGAACCCCGGCTGTGCCAGGTTTACAATTCATGAAATGCATTAGTAGTTATGGCATAGCAAGAATAAATGGATTTGCACAATTATTTGTTTTTCTTGCCTTGTTAGCACTAAGTATGTGACAGTATGTAAGTATTGTTTCTAGGGATGCTAATATATCTAACTTATATGACAGGAGAAAAGATTTGCTCCAGCTTCGTTGGCAAACATTCACTACAGTAGTAATTTACACATGGATTATTCTTCGTATCTTTCCTACGTTGATCAATTGTGCATGTTGACTTGGTTTTGTCTGAAAGATTATTAGGTAAGGTGAATTTTTCTGTTCATTAGATCCTTGTCAGCTACAAGGGGTAGGCGGTATATTTATACACATATACACTCTGCTGGCTGATATTTGGGTGTCGCCCTCAGTGTCAATATATGAAGGATGCTGAAGTATCTGTGGTATTTCCCTGACAAGCTAGGCTAACGAAACTACCCATCCAAAATTTAGACTCACTAGACTCACTAGACTCACTAGAGTCACTAGACTCAATAGACTCACATGACTCTCTTATGTAGCTACTTAACTCAGGCAACTGTTCTGAACTAGATTTTGCAAAATATTCCATACTGTTTCAAGATACTGTTTACACATGAAGAGATGTATTGTAAAACTCGTAACGTTGAAAAGATTAATGTCATGCGTGCAATAAATGATGAAACTCAGTTATGACTGGCGAATCCTTAACGAAATTTACACCAACACGCAGCTACTCACATGCACGATATTTGCACACGCCTTTCAGCAATTTGATGATATGCAATTCATCCGCTTAAAGTTTGCAGTAGGTTCTCCCAAGTTAGTGGAGAACTTCTTCTCCACTATGTAATCATATGAATGTATAACACGTAATGAGTGTTTCTGAACTTTTGATGGGTAATATATGTCTGATCCTAACAACCATTAAACCAGTTGGGAAAGTTTTGTCAATTGTCCTTGGAAGTGTTTTAGCAGCATAACTGATTAACTGGCCTAGGACAATTATTTCTATTTTAAAGAAAGAAAAACATAACATTGTACTTATTTTGATAATCTTGATCATATCTCATACATTACACGCGGATCAAATAAGCATGCCCTCGTGGAGTAATTCGTATATTCACCCTCACTACGATAGTTATTTAAATAAATTCTGCTAGTTCAAAAACCCTCGCAGAGTTTATTTAAATAATTACATTGACGCGGTGATTAATGCATACATAGTCATACGGCAGAGGATCAAACCTTGCGGACAATCTCAGCATTTAGTTTGTTGAAGAACATTTACCAACATGACAGATATCAGTTGGTTATTAAACAGGCGAACACCTGCTGTCAGCCTTTGTTTTCGATTTTACCTTCACACCATAGCATTGCTATTTCGCCTTCAGCTGGGTCATGAATCCGTTAATTATCTGATACCGACGTCATATATTTTACATATAGCAGTTCATTTGTTCATTTGTTACACAAAGCAAGTTCTGTCTTTTAAAATTAAGGTGTATTTGCAATTACACAATTTACGCTTTTTCTTTTCTATGTTAATTTCATATATTTACCGTTGTTACAGGACAGTAAATAAGTAGTTTGGATGTTCTGGTTCCTTATTCTCGGAACTCAAATGCAAGTTGATGTTCCTGAAAGTGTTATTACATTGGAATAGTGTTACATTGATTCATTGCTGTTTTGGGCGATGGGGTAGCCTATTGGTTAAAGCGCTTGCCCATCACGCCGAAGGCCCGAGTTCGATTCCCCACATGGGTGCCGTGTGTGAAGTCCTCGACGACAAATTGCTGGAATATTACTAAAAGCGGCGCAAAAGCAAACTCATTTTTGTTTGAAATTAACTGAATAGTTTTACTCGTCATCTTTCAGTTGACCTCTGGCACCCATATTGTGGAATTCAGACGAGGACTCCAGGAGCGGAACAATGCGGCGAGGATAAATCACACGGAATCAGACCCAAGGATTCAAGGGAGCAATTAAAGGGTATCTGAAGATTTGTGACATCGTGTTGACAACGACTCCGATTAACGAGGTGCACGAAATATGTTGCGGGGATGAGACAGGGGGCCAAAAAGTTGTAATGACGTAGCAATAGATGTGTTTCTTGCTACAACGGCGAACACATGACGTATGATGTCACTCCGCTAAGCCCCATCAGTGTCAATATTTCATAACGGACCACTCAGTCTTTAAGATATATACTGTCTTGGGCGTCGAAGCAATGAAACCAAGCACGTCTGATTGAACATCGAGTAACTGTGAATTGCCTTCGAGAGTATTTAAATGCGGCTTGTTACGGCTTACTAACGAAGACTGTACTGTTACACATGTGAGAATATACGGGAAATGTGCTAAACTGTGCCATGAAGTGGTGTTTACCGTTCACGATGATTCAAAGGAAGAAGTACAAATACATGTGGATTTTACCTGTGTTGATTATCTTTACAACACCTGTAATATGTGAGGAGAGGCCCTACTGTAAAACGAACAGTTGTAAATGTGACAATGGACGAAAGCCTATAATTCGATGTTCAGGAACGGATACTATTACATCTATACCAAAGGACCTATATGCGAATATTCGTGTTTTGTAAGTAGCTTTACATTGTCATATTTGATGTGCGAGTGGGTCAGTGAGTGACTGTGTGTGCGGGCCAGATGGTGGGTAGATGGCTGATTGAAAGTATGGGTCAGTGGATGGGTGGATGGGCGATTGAGTGAATTAGTGGGTGAGTGGATTGGTGATTGAGGAAGTAATTGATAGAGTGAGGCAGCTGTTGGCAGTGTTCCAGCAGTACTGGTGAAGGTGACACTAGAAATGGACTTAGTTCATCCTACCGGAAATGGAAACAGGCTCTTCGGCGTGACGGCTACCCCACCGCCCGCTTCTGTTTCACCTACATAATTATGTACATAATGACCAAATTGCAAATATCGGGCTCAGAAGGTCATACATGCTTCACTGGAATTCTACTTTAGACCCAGATGATATAGAAGCATGGAAAATGATCGCCATGGATAATGGTCATTAAACGGTTTTTCAGAAAAGGACAACTTAAAACTTCAGGCGTGTCAAACCAAAAAACCCTGATATTTTATAAATCCAACATTGTAGATTGTTGATCCGCTATCCCTTCTGACACCAATGTTTTGACAAAATTGATGGGAAACAACGCTTTCTTCCCAAGAGCTTCGTTGCCTCCTCATTGTTCTCGGTGCCCTAGGTTTGTTACCTCTCAAGTTTTCACTCTGGATAATGCAGAAGGATGCACTATTTGTGAGTCTTTACAATCGTAGAGACGTTCCTAGTGAGAAGGGCTGTTATCTCTCATTTGCTGTCTGCAGACAGGACAAAGTCTGATAAAGTCAAATCTCTCCATAATAATACTTGTTGATTATGATTGAGTGAGTAGGCGACTGGGATATAAGTGCTGATGAAGCCACCAAGTGGTTATAGCGCTCGCTCATCAAGTCGAGGACCCTGGTTCAATTTTCCATAGTGGTACAATGCGAGAAACCTCTGCCCTAATTCTGGTAGAGCGTTGCCAGAGTCTGCTTGAGTCAGTTTTTCTACTACGCCATCTTCAACTAAAGGGCACTAGTTTTGCTGGGTTTCGAACCTAAACATAAAGTCGACCATGGATATGACCCCATTCTGTACATGAGATGCTGGCACGCCTAAGGGAGATAACTATGTACAGCAAATTATGTACAGCAAATTCCAGCTCAACTTGATTCTATATTCGTAACGACACGCACAATCAACAGATACTTCGAATGCAATACAGCAGAGCATTACAACCAAATATATGAAACGTAATCGATATTATTTTCTTTTCAGATCACTAACTTCCACCAAGATAACAAGAATAGAAGAGGAAGATTTTAGCACTACAGAGTCTATCGAGACCATGTGAGTTACATATAAATGCATCAGATTATAAATGTGTAACGCTGTAGCGCTGTAACGTCATTGTGGCGAGGTGGGGATTGTCAAGGTCGCTGTTAACACCAAATTGTTAAGCACGCTGGATGCAGAAGGAACCCAAATATCAGGTGTGTCCTTTGCCCCAACTGAATTTGTTTCAAAGAATAATGGAGACTGGTTATTCTCTGGCATTGCCGGGTTTTTTATTTATGTTACACGGTTAGTTGACGTTCATTCATTTGTCGGACCAATAAGACAGGTTTATGGTGTATTTAGCTAAAGGGTTAAACCTATTCAGAGACATGAATATTTGGGTTAGAACTGTTGTCACAACAACTCGATTAACGGAATTGGGTGGTCAAGTTCTTGACTCAAGTCATCGTATCTCAGTTGTGTAAATCGATGTTCATAATGTTGATCTCGACTATTTACAGATCGCCGCCACATAACTGGAATATTATTGTTGAGTGTGGCGTTAAAGGACAGCAAAAAAAATAATGACAAAAAAAGACTAAATACAAGCAACAAAAGTAATGAATTTGGGGTAGGGGCAGTGGGAATTAAGGTTCGAAAAGAGAAACTACCAACGCCAGCACCTTCCAGTTGTTTAACAACAAAACTTCAAAATTAAGGTATGACGCTTGTGTTTGGGTCTGAAAACTTCGATCATCTGAAAAACTGGCGATTGAGTTTAACGGTGTCCTAAACAAGGTGTACTTGATTCCAATCTTTTAACATATTTTTGTAACGGAAAGAAAAAAAACATGACACCATATTTAAGATTTTTTACCACGTCACTTATTTGTACTGGATTTTTATCGTATCGTGGCCGGAAATACTCATTTGTTTCGTAAATAATAATATTGCATATAAGTGCATAAACACTTGTAGACATTGTACCGAGCGTTTCACTGACATCTAACGCTGAACATTGTGTTTCTGTCCTGAAAAGACATCTAATCGTGTTTTGTCCCATAATTCTGGCGCGTTTAAGGTCTAAAAATGTTTAAGATCGTGTGCAAAACGTTTCCAAGTGTTATTTATGTAGGAGAGACCCGTCTTTAGTCACTAAACGTATTTACAAACAATCCAGTAAATGAACATTCAGTATAAGATTCAAACTCACTCCTGTACTTGTTTGAGATCTGAACATGTCTGTTATGTGTGTACATTCCAACGCACTGCTGCAGCTTGGGTCTAAATAACCAATACACAGAGATATACGAATTAAGGATACCAAATCAAGAGGTGTCTTTCCTATCAACAGTATACTTGTCCTTTTTCACTCATTATGTGTTTGTATTTCTGTTTCAGATTCTTGCAAAACAACGAAATAAACTACATTCACCCCTATGCTTTCCGGAACTTATTTCGCTTACAAACACTGTGAGTAAATATGTCACTCTCTCCAGACTGTAGCCTTCTCTGCATGGTTGATGCACCACAGTATAACTACATTTACACATGGTCATACACAGGCTACCCATGCTACACATGGATATGCAACAACTGCGTGCACTGGTAAGGAAATACACCGTCAATATCCCTGTGTCGACAGTCAGTATCACATACCTTCCCCTTTGCTCCAGCAAGACCCGAGTTTACATGTACATGTGTGGATGCAGATGTCCTGTAGCCAACCAGCACGCTGCATAGTTCTTGCATGTTTGTATGTATCCGTCATAGAGTCTACAAACTGCTCACCTGTCACCTATACCACATGAAACATCTATACGTTACTTGGCCTACCAAACATACTATCGTCGTGATGTATCCTTCACTTAGTCTTCACAGACAAACAGGAATGTATACATCGTCATGTACCGTCACTTAGTCTCCATAGACTAAGAGGAATATATACATCACCATGTACAGTGACTTAGTTTTCACATACCAACAGGAATATATACATCACCGTGTACAGTGACTTAGTTTTCACATACCAACAGGAATATATACATCACCGTGTACAGTGACTTAGTTTTCACATACCAACAGGAATATATACATCACCGTGTACAGTGACTTAGTTTTCACATACCAACAGGAATATATACATCACCGTGTACAGTGACTTAGTTTTCACATACCAACAGGAATATATACATCACCGTGTACAGTGACTTAGTTTTCACATACCAACAGGAATATATACATCACCGTGTACAGTGACTTAGTCTTCACATACTAACAGGAATATATACATCGTCATGTACCTGTCACTAAGTCGCCATAGACTAACAACTACACATACACCTTTATGTACCTTCATGTTTATTTGTATGTGTGTGTACGTTTATATTTATAGTGTCAGTTATTTAGTCCATATATGGACTAAATGCTAAAATTTATATTCGTATTTATGACACAGGGCGCGATCAAGTACCTACTTGCTAAATATATCTGATGTATCAGATACCAATATAGATGTATCACCAATAAATGCAACTGATTTTCTAACACACTACCAAATACCTACCAAACTACATGTAAACGTCACTCTTTATTTAGTCAGGTATTTTCAAAGTCACTCCAACTTGCCGTCAGTTTGTAAATGTCGTTTTAGCTAAGCACTAAACTAAGTCTACACTTTGTGTGAAAGTACGAACAGGATCTATGTGTAATGTGTTAATACCTTTTGTGTATGGCATAGCATGGCTACTATTTTATGATTTGCATTTTGTACGTCTAAAGACTTCTTACTGTAGGTCAATAAACGACCGTTGCACCTTAAGGAGATGATTGTAGGATATCAACATGCTTATTATTAGGAACACAGATACGGAGTATATGCTTCCTGCTTCTTCTTTTTTCGTTCGAGGGCAAACAGCTAGCAGTCTTGTTACTAACTCGTCCAGGTGTTATTTCCAGGAACCTGCAACAGAATGCTCTGACATCCATCCCTGCACCTATGTTCCAGCATCTACCCAGTCTAACAGAATTGTGAGTTTCTTGATGCTTTATGCATGTATGTTTAAACATTCATTCATTCATTCATTCATTCATTTTTGAGAAGGGGATATATAGGCTCGGGGTTTACAGTATTATGTAAAATACAATAAACTGCTCTCGTGGTGTAAGTAGCTGGACTACCAAACTCCTGCCCTATTCTGCGGAAATTCTGGATCCAGGTGCCCCTCTCCAGCCGATTGTTCTATCGGTTAAACATCAGAACACAACAAACTATATACGTCTAATAAACAAAACCTAAAACAACAACAAACAAACCTTTTCAGAGCAGAAAAGTACCTGTATACACAACCAGGTTATGACATGCTAGGAACATAACGTTTCTCCTTAGTTCTGGCTTTATCGGTGACGAAAGATAATGGATCTGGGTATATTTTACGACTCTTCTTACACTTGTTGTTATCACGTCAAGTGTGCATTGGAATTCACCCATTCCCATTTCTCCCTGATAATTCTAATTTTAGCTGTAACTGATAAAATGAATTTGACACTACCTTTCGTTTTCTAGTGAAAAAATATCTGCATTGCATATAGTTGACTATATGGACTATCAGCAAGCATGGATAAAACCAATATTCACTCGCTCACTCATTGCATACGACTATCCGGCGCATGTTTTTTTCGGTTATCTCAGAATCTGATTGGACCACAGACATACAGCTGGAATATTGTCCACAAGCAAACAAACAAAACAGAAACTGATTGCTTCAAGATCAACAGTTTTAGTGACTGGGTGTGATCATACCCGGTTCTGGACACTTTTCCAGTAGAAATGAGCTTCACACATCATACCCTGCTGTGAACACTGTTCTAGCAGAAATGAGCTTCACACATCATACCCGGCTTTGAACACTATTTCAGCAGAAAAGAACTTCACACATACCCGGCTCTGAATACTATTCCAGCAGAAATGAGCTTCACACATCATACCCTGCTGTGAACACTATTCTAGCAGAAATGAGTTTCAACATCATACCCGGCTCTAAACATTATTCCGGCAGAAATGAGCTTCACACATCATACCCGGCTCTGAGTACTATTCCAGCAGAAATGAGCTTCACACATCATACCCGGCTCTGAACACTATTCCGGCAGAAATGAGCTTAACACAATCCCATCTCTGAACACTATTCCAGCAGAAAGGAGCTTCACTCATTGTACCTGTGTGGAGAGCCGTATCCCACTCTGGAGCTTGAACCGTTAGGCCCCGGGGTTGTAGGAATTAGGAAAAAACTACAAATTTACGGAAAACACAGTCGTGTTGTTTGCATACGGCGACGTTATGCTGAAGCGTCAATTACCACTTTAGGCTGTATCGAAGCGCAGCTAATGCCAGAAGTTTTAATCAATAAACTGGTACGTTTTCTGATTAGTGTTCATGGCTTACCAAGTACTTCTTTAACGTTTGTTGTTGTTTTTTCTTGGTTGGTTGGCAACCTGCAAACTACATGTAAATGGCATCGATTTGAAAATAATTGAGTCTGGACCAGACACTCCATTGATCAACACCGGGCATCGAGCTGGGATGGGATACTATAACATGTGTCAACCACGTCAGCAAGCATGGATAAAACCAATATTCACTCGCTCACTCATTGCATACGCGTGTCAGCATCTACTCTCAAAATCGCACTCATGTTGTTAAGTTTCCATAGAATTAGGTCCTTTGTTGACATGTCTGTTACCAATGACTACAGCGACTTGTTGCCTCCGGCTTACACATCATACGCATTTCAGAAATCTGATAAAGAACAACATACGGAACATCTCTAGATATGCCTTCGTCACATTACCGGCCAACAAGGATGTTCGGGTGTAAGTATTTTGCTGATGTTTTTTGATGATGTTGATGTGACCTGGAAGTCGTTACAGAAAGAAATGGGTAATGATCTAGGAACTTCTGAGCAGCACTACCATGACACATAACAAATGTATATCTTTCATATGCTCACATCCGGTCATTGAACCATAAATCATTATGTGAAGAGAGCGACTATCTTATTCTGCTTTATTCAGCGACTTCCCAGAGGTCAGATATTTATGTTTGCAGTTGTGTCTCTTATCAGTGCCAGGATCTCCTGCTTTCGGTTGTAAATTCTAGATTCGTTAATGATTCTTTGTTGTAAGCACCATAGCTATGTTTGTGGTCATGTGTTAATTTGTAAATACCCAATGTCTGGTGCACCGGATTCACACACTATATCCCTTGGCGTTTTTCAGGAAACTGAGCGGCAACCCAGTGTATTGTGGGTGTGACATGTTAGCGTTCAAGCATTGGTTAGACGTAAGAAGTGTTGGTAACATCAAGTTCGAGATTGATGATCTTAAGTGCGAAAATGCCAAGGACACGCCGCTGTGGGACGTCCAGGAAGATGACTTCAATTGTGATGGTACGTCCTAGTAATCATTGGTACAATACACTCATTCACCCACTACTGTACCCCTCACTCACTCAATGAACTACTCACTCAAGCGCTCACTCAGCCACTCACTCACTCTACCACCTACTCACTGATGTGTTCATTTAGCCATTCTCTCAACCACTCACTCAGCCACACACTCACTCTACCATCTACTACTGATCTGCTCATTTAGCCATTCCCTCAACCTCTCACTCAGACATTCCCTAACTCAGCCACTCACTCACTGACGTAGTCAACGACTCACTCATTAACTCTCTCCACCATTCACTCAATCACTCACTGATTCATTTACTCACTCAAGTACTCACTCAACCACTCATGTAGGCCACCACTCACTGATGTACTCACTTAACTATTCATGTACTCCACCACTCACTGATGTGCCCACTCAACCACTCATGTACTCAACCACTCACTCACTGATGTACTCACTCAACCACTTATGTACTCCACCACTCACTCCCTGATGTACTCACTCAACTACTCATGTACCCATCCTCTCACTCACTGATGTACTCACTCAACCACTCATGTATCCAACCACTCACTCATGTACTAACTCAAATACTCATGTATCCAACCACTCACTCCCTGATGTACTAGCTCAACCACTCATGTACTCCACCACTCACTGATGTACTCACTCAACCGCTCATGTACCCCACCACTCTCTGATGTACTCACTCAACTACTCATGTACTCCACCACTCACTCATTAATGTACTCACTCAACTACTCATGTACCCAACCACTCACTCACTGATGTACTCACTCAACCACTTATGTACTCCACCACTCACTCATGTACTCACTCAAATACTCATGTATCCGACAACTCACTCAGTGATGTACTCACTCAACTACTCATGTACTCCACCACTCACTCACTCATGTACTTGCTCAACTACTCATGTACTCCACCACTCACTGATGTACTCACTCAACCGCTCATGTACCCCACCACTCCCTTATGTACTCACTCAACCACTCATATACTCCACCACTCACTCACTGATGTACTCAGGCAAATACTCATGTACTCCACCACACGGATGTACTCAATCGACCACTCATGTACTCCACCACTTACTGATGTACTCACTCAACTACTCATGTACCCAACCACTCACTCCCTTATGTACTCACTCAACTACTCATGTCCCCAACCACTCACTGATGTACTCACTCAACCACTCATGCACTTCACCACTCACTGATGTACTCACTCAACCACTCATATACTCCACCACTCACTGATGTACTCACTCAACCACTCATGCATTTCACCAGTCACTCACTGATGTACTCAATCAACCATTCATGTACCCAACCACTCACTCTGTGCTGTACTCACTCAACTACTCATGCACTCCACCATTCACTCACTGAATGTTAGTTAGAAAACTGACTTCTATGACTGCATGTTCTCTCCTCAGAGGACGACCCGTCGGTGTTTGAAGATGACCAGAGTTGCCGAAGCTGCCAAGGGATGGCGTCTACTGAGATGTGTGACCGGCAAGGACAGATACAAGAGTGTTCGTCTGATGAGGTAAGTGAAACTTGATTCCCGATAATAAACGAGTGATTGCTTCATCACGACATATGTAACCTTGGCAAACCAACTGCGGCAACATAAAGTTAGAAACGGATTGGGGATTCGAATCCCAAATCTGAATATTTTTTTCAGATTCGGGATTCGAATCTTGAATGTGTTTGGCTTTTTTTTGTTCATTTTCGGGATTCGAATTCCGATTCAATTCACAGCTCTGGGAGACTTATCGCCGGTAGAATTCGGTAGTAGATGCCCTTTGTAGTGGCACTGGATCGCCACATCCGGGTACAACACCTGCGTCATCGAACAGCTACGGCGACCAGTTTTGCTCAACAGATACCCGGATTGAGATGACTTCCTGCAAAGACCGCCAGAAACAGGTTGAAAGAGGCTGGTTTACGTACCAGAAGACCTTATTTTGGCCGTGTGCTTCGACAACAACATCGTCAACATTCGCTCGGGGGAAGTGTTATGATGTCAATAGAGATTCCCCTCCGTGGGAGAAATGATTTGGTGATAATCCAGGGCAACCTGACAGGTCAAAGGTACTGCGACGAAATCCTAAGCCAGCACCTCTTTCCAATCATTGATCTCCAGAGGGAGTTCAACAGGGTAATGCCCGGCCTCACACAGCACGTCACACTAGAAATTTCCTCCAGAACCACAACATCGATGTGCTACCCTGGCCCTCCAGATCGACGGACTTAAACCCGATCGAACATCTGTGAGATGCCCTGGACTAACGCCGTGACCCTCAGCTCCAGACACTTCAGCAACACGCACAGGCACTACAGGCAGAGTGGGCTGCGATTGGGCAACACGAGATTCTAAGACTTATTCATTCGATGCCGAAGAGTCTCCTTGTGACACGTCTCCTTGTGACACTCAAACCGACTTTCCTCCAGTTGGTTGAAAAGACGGATAAGTCTGCATTCCCAGTGTGCAATTTCGCTATATTTCATTGACTCATAAAATAGACGCGATGTTTCAAAACAAAATTCATATATGCGTTTCTTTTTGGGTAGAGTACATTATGTCTCGTGAGAGTTACAGCGTGTCCTTCAGCAGTATGTTGACATGTTCCACAGTTATTTCTGTTACAACTGGACACAATAGGATTTAATACATTCAAAGGAATTTTTAAAAAGTAAATCTTGCTTTAGTAAGGATTTGATTTTGTCTTTTGCTTCTGTTATTTTTCTCTTTCTTACTTTTCTAGATTTCCAAATCAATGTTAAAATCTAGAAATGTACATTATACAATGATATTTTAGAAAGTGGTCAAATGTAACATACGATGTCATATTTGGGATTAAGCTGCTGACTTTGTGTGACTTTAGGTGCCTGACTCTAAGGGTGCGGATTCGAATCCCGGATGGGACTCCACCAAAAAAGTACTGAAAAACTGTGAAAACTAAAATGTTCCGATACATAAGATAGAAAAATATGTTGATTGTGATAGGAAGTCTATCACAGGCAAAACTCGAGCTCAATGTTTGTTTTATTGACGCCTATTTGTCTGCGTGCCTGTCTGCTAATGACAACATGCAGTGCACAACTTCACTCATGCACTTCACACATGACCCCATGCAATTTGAACTTAACACCTGTCAGGCTATACACTATAAACAAAACACACTACTTTCTGTCTCTGTCGCATTATGCAATTACACAGACAGGCAGATGGGATACTTGCACACATGGCATGTTATTATGTTCGTTGTTTGCAAACGAACTGCATCCATGACTGGATGAAGCGTAAAGTGCAAGTCCTGCTTTTCACCTGGACGAACGACAGTTTCCAGCCACGCAGTAGTTCACCATCTTAGTATTTGATAACTGGTTTCAACGCAAATACAGAGAGCATGTACTTACAAACCCCAGCATAACTCTTTGGTGTCAAGGGTGCTTCGTTCCGAGGGAAGTAAACCCAAGCACAAAATTTTGATTCGCGATTGCACGGTTATAATTTTGTTATTTTTTCACAGTCAGCAATGTACTAGTATATTATACGTCATGAATAAGTGATATAGAAGTACTAGATAGGTTTGATAAATGGTAAAAAATGTAAAATGTAAATGTAAAAAGATAAATATTTTATCACTGGTAGTTTAGATGGATTAATGCAATGGTTAGTGGCTGTTCCATCAAAAGGCGTTGAAGTATTGTAAAATTATTGTTCTCCTGAGAGGGTACGTAAGTCCCTAAGTATTCAAGGTAAATTTAAACCCACTACTAGTTTTAATTATGGTACATATGTTCTTTAAATTCAGGCTACATTATCTGAAATCTGATGGTTTGAGGTACTCTAATCCCCCATGGTTCCAAGTGTGGTGATCTACCTTCGGCTGCTGGCAATATATAACCTGCCTTTATATTGTGTTGCTACACATAGTTAACATATTTTAGAGTTCATTACTAGTTTTAAATGAAACTAGTTAATTTACTCTCCTTTGTTCAGGTAGTTTTATCATTGGCCTTAATGTATACTAAACTAATAACCTATCATCAGTCACCATAAGGCTGAAATGTTGCAGGAGTGACTTAAACTGTTAACTCACACACACACTTCAGTGACAAAAAAGAATCCCCAATCTGGAAAAAATATTCAGTTTCGGGAATCGAATGAGGTTCAAATATGGAAAAGTATGCTTCGGTTGTTTATGTATGTAAGATACCCGGGCTCACAAGGAGCACCTAGTACAATGAAGGGGGTAAGATAATGAATATTGACACTGTTCGTCATATTCCGAATCTGAAAAAAATATTCAGATTCGGGATTCAAAAGCCGAATCCCGAATGTGCAGAAACGGTCTTCCAATGAGAAGACTTGAGGTTCAAATATGGAAAACTGCAGCTTAGTTGTTTATGTTTTTAAGATACCCTCTCTGACATGGAGCTCCTAGTACATTAGAAGGGGTGAGATGTATTGACATTGTCCGTCATAATTCATACATACATACACACACACACACACACACACACACACACACACACACACTCACACACACACACACACTCACACACACACACACACACACACACACACACACACACACACACACACATACATACATACATACATACATACATACATACTTACATACATATATACATCCAGGAGTCGCCATGCTTCTTACTCATGACAATCAACGCCAAACCATACACCTAAAGAAAATCGATTTTTCACTATCCGGAGATAGTTTATCTGACTAAAAAAGAAAGTGCTCAGCGGTATCTCTTCAAGTGGGACAAGGGTACCTGCCATACTTGTCATAACTTAGGTACGCCACTAGCAATACACGTCGGGGTACTGGCAGATTGATTCGTACATGGATAATCAAGCATCTTAAAATATATTTAACATACATATTATTTCCCGTCCTAAGAAAGTTATTGATATCCATACTGATGGTGAATATGTAGAGGGTAATGTCCAAGTAACTCTCCATTCCTTAAACATAGTGGAGCCGAGGCCCCGGAAATGTCAAAATGACAAAATAAAGTCTTAAATTGAAACTAGTACACACCTGTCTATTCCGGAAAAGTAATGGAGCAAGCATAAAATGGAATGACGTCACAAATGTAATTGACCTACGGTTTTCTTTGGATCCTAAATGTCATTTCTGCGTGTTGTACTCCAGAGTGAAACTTCTCTTCTTAATGTATTAGGATGTATTTATAATGTTCGTTTAGAGGATGGCGTGTCTCATTCAACGAAATCAGCTGCATACGAGCTACAGTGCGTGGTTCGCCCGATTTTATTGTTTTTCTTATTAATCAGCAACGTACCGAGTATTGTTTAACGTCGCTTCCGGTGATGTATCTTACACTGTGACGACGTGGGACATCGGAAACGGGCTTCATAATTGTACACATTTCGGGAATTTAGATAAGAACCACGGAGAGAAAGACACAGGAGGGGAGTGGGGTATCCCAGTGGTTAAAGCGTTGGCTTGTCACACCCAAGACCCGGGTTCGAATCCCCACATGGGTACATTGTGTGAAGCCTATTTCCGATGTTCCTTGCTGTGATATTGCTGGATTATTGCTTAAAGCGGTGTAAAACCAACTGAGTCACAGGGGAAAAGTCACATATATCAGTGGGTTGTGGGTAAGCGTTGTTTAACTGTTCCTTAATCAAATAAATTGCTTGATTTATTATGTGTCCTTATTATAGTACTTACTGGATGGCTTCTAGTCAGTCGTACAGACCGTGAAGCAAATATATCCAACAAAGTCTAGTAAATGTGACAAGTCTAGATTTCCACAGCTTAAGAAAATCTCAGGGCCTCGTTTTATCATATTTTATATTTTGTTAACTATGGACTTTTTCCTGTGAAATGTGTTCATTTTAGAGACTAGTTCTTGCTCTATGTGTATGGGGTGGGTGAACAAAGAATTTGGATAGATCTCTGAAAGCTAGTAGAACCTTAAGGACTATATTCATTATCTATTTAAATAACAGAGTGCTGGGATATATTATTCAATTATAAATGTATGATTTATGACCATGATGATATTTTCATAATTTATTGACTTTAATAAAAATGGTTATTGTGACCTTTTTTCTGTGACGTTTTTTTCCCCGGCAAAGGTGTGACATTTTATCCGTGACCTTTTCCCTGTGCCTTTCTCTCCGATCACCACATATCACACCAAAAGAACTTACAGCTCAGATTTATATTTGTAACACTTATCGCATATTTGGATTTTGATATCTTTCTGTGATCCTTTCTTGATCCTCAAATATCGAAAATTAAGGTCATAATAATGTAATTAACAAATATTTATTTCTTGTTTCTCAAAACGTGCCAATATTTTATCTTCTTCAGTCATCGTGTTTGCCTCGCGGCATCCTAGATCGTGTGGATTTAAACACATAATGTATAAAATAATATGAATACAATATTACATAACTTAAAGACTAAATAGTGCTGAACTTGAAAAAAGAGTTAAATAGTCTTTTCTTAAAGTTATAAATTATGGATGCCGACGTCTGTAATTTGAGGAACAAGACGTTTTTCCTACTTCACATATCCCTACTTCATCTTCCTGTCAATGAAGGAATTGCAAACTGCTATATTTGTGTACATGAAACCGCCATAACAACAAATATGATAAGATAATGGAGGTGGACATTTAACAAAGGAAGCTAATCGTCCGCTGACCGGTAACACCAACGAACAATTAGAAGCAGGGCGGAAATCCTAGTGAGAGCAGTCCGGCAGATTATGGACAAAGCGACGGCAAGCGTGTTGTGTTAGCCGTGATTATGATGCGTGGCAGTAGAGGTCTAAATGAATGCATAGCTTTACTGATCCCCCTGAGTAGACATCCATTGTTATTTCACTACAATAACACTGATTAACAATAAAATATCTAATGAAGATGATTTACTGACAAACACGCGTATTATCTGAGATTTTGGTATTTGAGATAACAACATTGGAACATAAGTGCTGAATTACTTCATTTTCCAGAAACGCAATTTTGATCTACTCCAAGGCATACATGTTGTGTTCGAATCGTATTGTAATCTTTCTTATCGAGTTTAGAGATCAACTGAACTATTAACGAATGACGTATGTGTTTCAGTAGTACAGACCAACTGATCAATGTTCTATGGGCCCATTTGTCAAAAACAAAACCGCAAAAAAAACATGGAAAGTAAGTGTATACACGTCAGCAAGGTCACCGAACGGGTCAAAGACTCAAGGGTTGACGAAAGATGACATTCCACCTCAGTGCCTAAAAAGTTGATCTGCTAGACTCACGGAAGAAAACCGTCAACGTTTGGCACTTTTCCATAGAAGTTGACGGTGACGATGGCAATATTCATTTCATCAGAGATGACATTCTGAAATGCCATGCTTTATAAGGATGGAACGTTCTATTTTTATCCAACACATCGGTCACAAATTCAAGAAATTGGAACGTTTGGTACTATTAACAAGACGAATACATACGTACAAATCTTAAAGGGGTAAATTGCGGGAAGGAGGAGAGGGAGGGGGCACTTTCCTTGAATTGTCTCATGCCTGGTCATTTTCTAAATCAATATATAAAGTACATGAAATAAGAACATGTTAAACAGGTAACAGGGATGGATAGCGAAAAATCAAAATGAACGAATTTCTAGCTGATACTTCCTGGGTTTTTTTCACTGCGTATTTAGAATAACATTAGTAAAGACCAGAAACATATATGTCTTGGTCCCTTGTCCTTAAGTTACGTTGCACGTGTTATGTATCCTAGTCCATATGCAGTTGTTCCGCAGTTGTCCATCTCAATCTATTCTTGTACCCAAAGTCTGTTTGCTAAGCACACTTGTTACAAAACGTGTTATGACAGACCAGAGTGATAATGTTACGACAGGCGAGAGGAATAATGTTACGAAAGACCAGAATGAAAATGTTTCAAAAGATCAGAGGGATAATATACTAATACTTAATGTTACGACGTTACGATAATGTTACCAGAGTCTTACTGTTAACACAGACCAGATGGAAAACGTCAAATCAAAGGGAAAATGTCACGGAAAATCAGAGGCATAATGTGATGACAGACCAGAAGGATATTATTACTGCTGACCAGCAATCTTCTGACGTTAAGACAGACCAGGGGGGCGGGGGGTGGGGGGGTGGGGTGGGGGGGTGGGTGTGTGTGTGTGTGTGGGGGGGGGGGGGGTAATGTTTCAAGAGTAATGTTACAAGAGACACATGGAAATTGTTACCAGAAACGAAACGGATAATGTTACGACAGACCAGAAGGATAATGTTACGAAAGTCACAGGAAAACTGCTATGACAGATCAGAGGCCGTAGGGGTAATGTTACGACAGACACAGGGAAACTGTTGTGACAGGTCAGAGGGATAATGTTACGACAGACCAGAGGGATAATGTTACGACAGACCAGAGGGGTAATGTTACGACAGACCAGAGGGGTAATGTTACGACAGGCCAGAGGGGTAATGTTACGACAGACCAGAGGGGTAATGTTACGATAGCCCAGACCACATCATACTACTCCACTTTTCCAAGTGGTATTCTTTGTTCCCACGATGCACAGAATATGCCCCATCTATATTTCAACACGATTTATTCCACGATTTCCACACATTCATCATTCTTTTTATAGATTACCGTGTAATGTGGGACCAAAGTAAAATTGTGGCTTCAGTTGTCTACCGCTCTCGGGCAGGTGATTCTAACATTAGGTCCTTGTAGTCCCCTCGAGATAATTCTGTAAGCATTTTGTGTGCCAGAATGTTCTAAATATACGCTTACATATTTCACCACCCTTTCTGAATCTACAGGTGCGATATATTTTAAGTTTTGTTATACACCTCTGTTCATAAATCCTTCACACTTGAGACAGAATGAACCGGAATGCTGTCGGAATAAAATTTTCTGGAGATCCCTGGAAATTAGAAATGAACTTCAAAACGTCATAATATACTCCTAGTTGGGTCATTTCTTAGGTCAATGCCCGAATGTTTCGAACATGCTCGAAAACTTTCGAGGTACATTCGAAGTGGAAAAATATCGAACGGCTTATGAGGTGCATTCGAACTTCATTGTAAGCATCATTACTGCATTCTGAGCATTCATACTGCATTCGGACTGCATTTTGAGCATTCTGAATACATTCGAGGAAGACTAGACAACACATGCCACTTCCTAATCCTGTCAGAATGCCTCGAATGCGCCTCGATTAATTCGAAATGCATCCTGATTACTGCCTGAATTATCCTTCAAATGTATCGGTATGTTTCGACACAAGTTTGAATACAGCTCGAATATACCTTGAATACACATGGAATAAAGTCAGAACGTCCCGAATGCTCTTCAAATGACCCCTAACGTTATCAGAACGTCATCGCACGAAAACCTGCCCACCTGTCAATGAAACCAGTGATAACGTTTGGGAGTCGCATTCATATAAAGCTTGAAAAATTGTTTATCTTGACATTCTCTTCCGAATGCGGTTCAAATTTTGGAAATATTTCTTTCTGGGTGATTCTCCTTGAGTCCTGTCAGTTCGAAGTAGGTATAGCAAACCTAGGGTAGCATGAATTCACACATGTTAAGCCGCCATACAATGGACCATCCTCAGTCAGTGGATCAGCGAGATGAAGAGGTTCCACTGCGCAGGTAACATAGTGATGGAATTTCTATGATCACATTACTGAAAATCATGCGATAGCCGCAGGAGTCACCGAAAATTACCATGGTAACAATTTCGCCACTGCACAAACTATCGATCTGAAGCGGTATATCTTGTATAGTGCATTGCTACAGTACAAATACAAACAAATTGCCAACGACGTGTGTTATAAACATTTCGATGTTTGAGGACAAACGGAGGAGAAGATTTATGAGTGAAGACCCTCTTCATTTCAACCCACTGCGATTGAATGAATGCGATTCTTGTCTCATTTCATACGAAACAGAATATATTTAGCTATTAACATCAGCTGAATCTGTGAGTGTTCTGCACTATTATTCGATCTGTGTCATTTGTTACACATTTCTCCCACGTAATATTCACGGATCTGTGGGAGACAGGTATTGATTCAGGATTGGTCAAGCACAGATACTTTGTTCAATCAGTGAACACGTGTCTGCATGACGTCAGAATAAACTGTCTTGATCCAACAAGCAAGGAACTTCTCAGTGTATACTCTGCTCTTGCCATCTCTTGACGCCTTGTCGACAGAAGCAGAAGGTATGTCTGTTTGGGTTTTCTAAAAAAAATGTTTTTACATTTATTAATCGTACTACCTTTAGAGCGTGTTACTTCAGACACAGACAGTTTCATCGTGTTTGGCTGTTCTTCTCAAAACAGATCTCAGTTCCTAAAATTCAAGCTAAAGTGTATCTTATAATATAACTAAGTCGATTTTGTTTTGTGGAAGGATTTTGCTAAAAGATATCATATTAACTTGCAAAATCTTTCTCGAAGTTCCTTATAAGTCGGACATTTCAACAAAATATATACATTTTCTAAATCTGATACATGTATCCCCATATGTTATTAATCAAAAGAGTGTTTTGAAACGTCTGTGTTCTTACCTGTTTGTCAATGTTTAAGAAATACACTGATAAGATAATTGCCTCCAGGCTTAACATTTGCATATCAGTTGTGGAAAACAGTCAAACCATCCTGAATTAAATATTTGTAATAATGAGTGAGTTTAGCTTTACGTCACACTCAGCAATATTCCAGCTATATGGCGGGGGTCTGTAAATAATCGAATCCAGTCATCAACAACATGAGCATCGATCTGCGCAATTTTGAACAAATGACGTGTCAACCCAGGCAGTAAGCCTGACCACCCGATCCCGTCAGTCGCCTCTTACGACAAGCATGCTCAACTTTTGTGGCAAGCATGAGTTGCTGAAGACCTATTCTCCCTCGGATCTTCACGTGTGATCCTTATATGTAGTGTTAACACCTGTCGCTGTTTAAGTCATAGATTCACGTAGGTGTATTATCAATACACATTTCAGGGTACATCAGTTAATATGGTTAATCGGTTCATGTTGTAGCATACAGTAGAGTGTCCCAGCGGATGGACGAAAAATGAACTCAATTATTTTCAGTACTGCATGGGCGTGTGTTATAAGACACTGATTTACTTCTAAACTCGACAGAAGAATAAACAAGACTGTCATTTTCGAAACATTTTAAACATGAAATTATTTTGTGTTATGCATGCCGTCAAAGGCAAGAATTAATTAATGAATACTAATTACACATGGTACAGTTACAACTGTCAGTGAGGCTGTGTTTTCTATTCAGGAAAGGAATTTTATGACGCTTCATGAAGCGCCGAACGCCATTGGCATAAGCGTTAAAGATAAATGAAAACACGAAACCTTATGTGCACAAAGGACTGGCATTTCAAATCAGGGTGTATACATATACTTTCTGTCAAACGTTTATACTCACTAGTGTAAATATAGCAACTTACTTCAGGCAACGGTTTTAAACTAAATTTTGCTAAATATTTCATATTGTTAAAAGGTGCTGTTTACACATGATCATTTTTCAGTGTTTCCATGGAAACGATTCGGACTTAGTCTCAAAAGGCAGGGATGGGCTTTGTTTCTGGGACACAACTCGAAAACATCTTAATATCTTTCAGCAAAACTCGGCCGATATGTGAAGCAGACCTTAAAGTGGTGGCTCCTGCTATCTGCAGACTTATATCATTTTTGTTTTCTCGGGTTTCCATGGAAACGATTCGGATTTAGTCTCAGAATGGAGCGAAGGGCTTCGTTCCGGAGCACAGTTCGAAGGCTTCTTAATATATGTCAGTCAGTAACACTTGGTAGATATGTGATGCAGATACCAACGTGGTACCGGTGCCCTTTACTATTTACAGATTTTGGTGATTTATCATTTTTTTTGTTTCCATGGAAACGAAGTCTCAAAACGGGGGGATGGGTTTCGTGATTGTATTGAATAATACATGTAATAATATGTCTCCCTCCTCCTGCAAATGCAAAATGATTTTTAGTAGAGCGTTGGTAATTCCTGCAAGTGACATTAATTCATACCATTCACAACATGACTCGATCATGCAAATGGATTTTATTGTCTAATGATTTATTTCCTTGTTTTCAGTCCAGAAGATATCATGGCGACAAACGGCTCAAACATCCCACTTAACATGTATCGTATTTGTGGCAATAAAAGTCACTGCATTAACTCCGTCTATAACAACGCTAACTCCGAATATTTACAAAATGTAGTCTGCTCGGTGGCGTTCATGACTGTACTGATGGTGGTGGGAACACTGGGCAACGCCCTCGTCGTCGTGGTTTACGCTGTGAAGGGAACACAAAAGTCCGCCCATTTCGCTTACATGATCCTGGGTGGCCTCGACCTCTTTACGTGTTTATTCATCCACCCATATGTAATTTACAAGATGTTTCACCGCTTCAACCAAACATGGGTAATTGTCTGTAAAACGTTTGAATTCTTGATTCATTCCAACCTCTCCATTTCAAGTGGAATCTTGCTGGGTGTAGCCTTCGACAGGTACTTCGCAATGTGCCATCCTCTCCAATTCTACATGTCGTATAAACGAATGAGGATCATGACTGTCTTTGCGTTTGCGTTTGCTGGAGGAATGAGCGTCCCGATCCTTGAATTCTATGGCATGAGGAAAATCCCAATACCAGGATATGAAAATTCCGAAGTTGTTGGTTACAGCTGTGACTACAGCGATGCATATTCCGGATCAGTAGGGCAGTCAGTGTACGGCGGTGTCGTGATGATTACATTTTGTATCATAGTGATACTGATTGCAGTGCTATACATCATAGTTGGGTTGACAATTCACAAGCGCAAAAGGCGGGTGAGCCCTAGAGGAGACACCACTGGTATCAGAACAGTTGCCGGGGAGCTTGCTATGATCAATAAAAGAAACAGTATGTACCTGTCCTCGTTTGCTATCAAACTTTCGGTCAAGAGGAACCGCAGTGTTTCTGTCCAGTCAGCTGACACCAATATCACGGGTTCACCATCCCCAGGAACGTCATTTGTCAAGGACAAAACCACCTCGGGGCCGCCAGTCAACGACGTCAACGTTTCAAAGACCATTGCTAGCAGTCGAACTGGCTCAACCGGAAATACTTCTTTTAAAGCTGCCAAACTGTTTGCTCTTGTGACGGTAGTGTTCTTCTTCTCGTGGCTGCCATTCTGGGTGCTCAAGTTGGCAGACCTAATCAGTCCAGGTATAATACCAAAGGACACTCGATTCCAAATTGCCTTTTACAGTTTTCTTAACCATCTTTTCTACACTAACAGCGCTGCAAACCCCTTCATTTATGCCATCGCTAACCCAAAATTTCAAAACGATTGTAAACAGCTTTTTAAACGCTTCGGTCGCCCCTAACACTCTATGTGTCAAGGAGGAGGGGGGTGGGTAGCCTAGACCTGGGTTCGATTCCCCACATGGGCACAATGTGTGAAGGCCATTTCTGCTTTCCTCTTCCATGATTTTGCTGTAAAACTCACTCACTCACTATGCGTCGAGACATATGTGCATTATGTACATTGTACATATTTTATGTACATATTTGTACATTGATATGTTGTTTAACTAACCACCTAACTTCGTTAGCTACACGACGGCTTTCTGTTAATGAAGTCGGCCAGACAATATAGTGGTTACATGACGTGGGAATAGATCTAAACACTCGATATAGTGTGTCGACAATGTTGAAATAGTTTTAACACGGATGTTCATAATAAAAATGTTGCATAATAAAATCTGATGTTCATTAAATGGTCTTGTCTTACTTCTGCAACGCGAAGCTTGTAAGAACAAGCATACGTAGCTTTTCTAAAACGTCGTTAGGCTAGTAGCAGTGTATCACATTTTTCGAAAATAGAAGTTGTTCTTGCACAGAGTTTAAGTCGTGTCCTTGAATTATTGTTACGTGTCCCTTTTTCTAGCACCGTCGGTTAAAATCTTTGTTTTTACACCAGTAGGTTTTGATAGGAATCAGCAGATAGGTGAGCATCTATAAATTATACGTGATCAGAAATACCTGGTCACTGGTATTTATGGTATATAGGTTATTGCGATGTTTCAGTATGTCACGAACAAAATGTGTTTTGACAGAGAAAAGATGAAAAAAATCAAATTCTGTTCCTGCAGAGTTAGGTAGAATATATCCGTGTTTCCACGGGATTGCCAAGTCACGCACAACTAAAACAATGTTTGTATCGTGTTGTCTTTGGGTCATTGAAACATCGTAACCATGTTACAGATTTGTATTTTTCTCGTATTAAACATATATTCAACCCTACCTACCAAGATTAGTGGACATAATCGGACATACGTAATATGAACCCCAGGGGGTTGAGATTGATAATACAACATGCCATTGAGATTGACATCCAGTGATAAAGTGAAAAAGAAAGCGCCTTTGAGGAGCTTGGCTGGATATCGGCGTTATACAATTGTTAGTCTAATAACAATACGTTACATAATAACTTCTTACTCACTGCAAATCCGGGTAAAATATCTGAAGCTCATTCCGTGTTTCCGCCGCCATGGCAGTGCTTTAATATTGCTAAAAACGGCGTTAAACCCAACTCGCTCACTCACACTTACTCCAAAACTAAGTTAAGCAGCGAATCACGAATCCATGGAAAAAATATATATTGGACTCCTGGAAAATATTCTGTATTATCTGCAGTATACTGCATGCATTAGTGCACAAATACATGAAAAAAACGTGCACAAATACATGCTAAAAACGGCGTAAATCCCAATTCGCTCACTCATTCTCACTCAAATGACGTTCAGCAGCGAATCACGGGTCCTTGGGAAATATATACACCTGGAAATTAATCAAGCAACACCCCAATTTTTTCTATTGGAGCAACTTTGAAGTGTTCTGACAATCAAAATATGCCGGGTTGATATAGTTTGACACTTTTTTATTCAACAGACGATCTCTGACAAACAACTTAAAGGGAAAAAGTATCAAGTCTTTGCTTTATTGCAACGAAATCCAAATTCTTAAAACTGTCTTAAATTCATGAAAAAATGGACACAATTTACTATTCATCCACAGACGTTGTTGTCAGGTGTATTAACACAAATGTCACATGGAAAGAAAGAACAGTCATCTGAGAGTCTGCACACCGACTTTCATCAATATCTAGTGTGTCCTCCCTGCGCACGCACCACCGATTCCAGACGCCTCCTCATTCCTTGGATGATTCTCCGGATCTGATTCTGGGGGATCCTGTTCCACTCCTCATGCAGGGCAGCCGTCAATTCGTTGAGATTATGGACTGGTGGGTCTCTCTGCCTCACACGACGGCCAATAAAGTCCCACAAATGTTCAATGGGGTTGAGGTCAGGGCTCATGGCAGGCCATGGAATTCTGTCAATTGCATTTTGCCGCAAAAAATCATTTACAGCATGCGCCCTGTGAGGTCTAGCATTGTCGTCCATAAATATGGGTCTCGTTGCCAGAGGATGGTTCTCAAAATGAGGTACCACAGCCCTGTCAAGAACCTCCTGTTGGTAACGAACACCGTTAAGGTTGCCACGGATGGTAATGATATCCAACTTGCAGTTCATGGAAATGCACCCCCATACCATAACGGAACCTCCCCCAAAGGCCACAGTCTCCTGGATGTTCCGTGGAGCCATTGCTGTGTTCCTCTGCCTCCAGACCCGAGTACGACCGTCCACCATGTGCAGCAAGAACCGGCTCTCATCTGAGAAATGCACCTTCCTCCAAGAGGCAATGTTCCAGTGCAAACGGTCATTACACCAGGCCAGTCGGGCTGCCTTATGGGCTGGAGACAGTCTGGGTCGCTTGATTGGCCTCCTTGCCCGGTATCCTGCAGCTTTCAGACGATTCCGAACAGTCCTGTTCGAGATGGGTCTCCCTGGAAGCCACTCCTGTCTCAACCGAGAGCTCGAGTCGAAGGACCTGCGCCGTACAAGTCTCAGTAAAGCTCTGTCCTCCCGGACTGTGGTCTTCCTGGGTCTTCCTGGTCTAGGCAGGTCTTTAACTTCATTAGTGGCCCGGTATTTTTTCAAAAGTTTTGAAATTATGGAATGATGTCGTCCGATTTGAGTCCCGATTTGTCTTAGAGACATACCAGCATTCCTCATGCCGATTATTTGCCAACGAGTGGCCTCTGATAATTTCCTACGTGCCATGACATTGAAATGAATGAAAAACCGAATGCAATCGACAACCTGCGCTTGTAAACACCCCAGGGAAAAAGTGCATTTTTCGAAAGTTGAGGTTAAAGCAATGCACGTGCGCTGTGCAAGCTTCACGCGCGTCATATCAACCCATGAAAAGCTCATGCTGTATGTCAATACATCAAAATTGAATAATCAATCATCAAAATTACTTCGTTAAACTTTGTTAAGTTTTTATGTGTCTTTGAATTTGGTGTTGCTTAATTAATTTCCATATGTATAGATATATATTGGACATTGGAAATTATTCTGTAACAACTGCGGTATACTGCATGCACCAGTGCACAAGTACATGAAAATTGCATATCAACGCTGCTTTCTGTTCAGTCATTTCTATTTGCCAGGATCTGCTCATTTTGATAGCCTGTTAGCCAAATGCTAGCTGATTATGAACTGGGCCAGTACTCTACTGAACAGCAAAGGAAACACGACTCAAGTTTTTTGTGAAGTCTTTAAATAAAAGACATAAACATAAACGCTCACTTTTATGGGAAACTTGCGTTTCTTTTGTTGTTCAGTATATATTGTTAAAGCTAGCCGACTGGCTAGTTGAAACTGTCAGATAGAAAGAAATCTTAGTATTTTGTGTTTGCTTGATTTATATTGTTTCAAAGGGGCGAC
The DNA here is from genome assembly GCF_037392515.1 of Haliotis asinina. Lineage (NCBI taxonomy): Eukaryota > Metazoa > Mollusca > Gastropoda > Lepetellida > Haliotidae > Haliotis > Haliotis asinina. Next base: position 46,597,368 of record NC_090285.1, read on the forward strand.
AATGGCTTACCATCTTCAACTACCAAACATCACACCAGTTCTGACCGATGCCCATGCGGTACTGATATTTTGATCTGGGCGAGCAACATTTGTACTTAACCACTGGCTTTTCAAAATTAATTACATACACTGTTTGGGTCGAGTATGCATACTGACTGCGATGCTTGGTTTATGGACAAACCAGCCTGAGTGTGTATTTCCAACATTAAGCTAACACGTCGTCACCAAACCACAGTCTTGTTTTGCGCTAGTTATTACTAAATTTCAACTAACAGTTTCGGATTTCTTGAAAATCAAACTGCATGTACGCTCATTTACCAATATTCCGAGTACAAAAAACACAAACATTTTGCAACATGGACGTTCAAATATTAATGCAAGCAGTGCTGTGTTATTTTAAGTGACTGTAATAATTTTGAGCAATGCTGTAATTGTGTTATACGATTTAAAAATAGGATATATTTTTAAAAAACATTGTCACAATCTTTGGTATTGTATAAATAGATTAACAGTGTAACAAGAACATGTGACTGAGATTTGCACTGGTCTTTGAACGTCAGATCGCGAACGAGTTTGTTTGAGGATTATCAGAACCAAACCAACTATAGTTACGTTTAAAATCGAACTCATCAGTTACTGTTGAATCAGGATCTATTCTTAAGACAATCCCGTATTCGAAGAGGCATACGCCTTAAAAGACGTCCGGTGTCAGCTTGGTTTATTCCATTCCTATTTTTCAACAGGGAAGCGCCGCGCCAGTTGTGTAGTCGGTGGTTGTTGACGATGTAGCACGTGCTACGAACTGCCCAGTGGCATGTCCGAGAATAGCATGTGAAGTATAAACCAGTCACAGTAGTCTCATCCCACACTCATACAGAAACACACCTACGATCGATCTGAACGGAACTGCAACGTTCATTCCGTTCACGCCACACCCTACTGCGACTGCCAAGGAACTCCAAAGGAAAGCTTGATTCACCCCAAAACGTAACATTTGCCCAGTGACGATTGGTCGAACGCTATCGGTTTTGAATCGATGACGTCTTGTTACATGCATGTAGATTTCATCTGTGTAGCGGCTTTCGATATCGTGATTTTAATTTGCTAATTACTGACAATGGAACACTAAGGGTTCATGTCACTATGCTCAGTCTTGTTTCAGCTTCCAGCAAGACAGTTTTACGTAGATGTTCCGTACGTTAGAAACCCTGCATGTAAATATACACCGTGTGATTGAGTGTTAAACACTATCTGAACGGCTTTCAGTATGGTTTTTACTGATGCGTTTCACCGTCAAGTTCGGATCATGTTCATATGCACATCACAAACATGTGCATGAACGAAATTCATAACACGTTGAAAACGTCATTCTAAGTCAATATACAATCATACAACAAGGTTCCAAAATAATATGACCTCAAAATGGTATATCGTGATGTTAAACATATCTTAGTTGTACATGTGATGGCATATATATATATATATATTATTTATAACGTGATTCAGATGAAGTTCTGAATCATCCTGTATCATTTCATCCGAGGCATCTATTGGTGTGCCACCTTTCAATTACAAAAACTGCTACGTACTCAACTGGCTCCACACCTTACTTTATCTTCCATAGTTCAAAGCCGAACATTACCATATGACCCAACGACATACCACTCTTGAAGTTGTTTGATCAGGGTGACAACATTCAAGGCCTCAGAAAATCTTTCAAGAGGTTTTGTGGTAGAAATTTCCAAATGTGATGCATCATTGGCAATGAGCCGATGAAATTCATTATTTTGACAACACCACACGTTCCCGAATTATTGCAGTTGAATAACTGACTAAACATAGCATATGTTTTATGGCGGTAGGAACCGGTTGGGCAGGATACGATCACTTTTTCGCGAACACCTGGTATCATCACTATTTCATTGTGATCCATAAACACATGTGTGTCATTGACTCGCGTGGTGGCAGTGGCTGGATTGTTTGTTACAGGTACGGGTGCCAGCTGACTAGACTTTGCATATGTTCATGACGGGAGCCTCTGGCGGGGCGGAGTACGACTACCTGGTGTTACACATGTCTTTGAAATCATAGCTAGTTTCGAAAATAGAAGTTGTTCTTGCACAGAGTTTAAGTTAGCATCATGTCCTTGAATTATTGTTATGTGTCCCTTTTTCTAGCACCATTGGTTAAAATCCAGTTTTGGATCTTATAATTGTTTTCCTTTCCTGCAGGGACAACATCCTGTCTGCAGAACGACCTTGACCTATGGGAGTAGTGGTCTGACGGTAAAGAGGACCTGTGACCAGTACAGAGAATGTCTGAGACAGGAGACAAAGAACATGGAGACATGTCAGCTGAATAACGTGTTAGACAAAACATTGACATGCAACTACTGTTGCCTTGGAGCCACGTGCAAAGGCGACGGTTATGGAGGTCAGTTAATTAACTGTATTCTTCACAGTTGTTAAAAGTCAAGCTGCGTAGTTTGTAATATTTGCATTTGCGTAGCTATTGTAAACGTAACTTTATTGAAAATGAATTTCGTATTATTTTAGCATGTAAATGTTATCAAAATCTGAGATGTTTGTATCTACTGCATAAATTCTATTCCAATCCCACCATTCAGAAGTTTAATATGCTCATGTCAATTGGCAATCCAGATATTGTGACAAACCTAGATATTTATATGCATAATGCAATGAAACTTTAAGATTCACTCCCATGTCAATAGTATTAGATTTCCTTTCGTGCATTTTATAAATTAACTTATTGTCTTTTGAACTGTATATGCACATATGTGCTGCTCTGAAATCCTGAAGACCCGTGAAGGTCCGGGGTAGATAGGCCTTTAGCAGAAGAGGCAACTAACGGGATCGGGTGGTCAGACTTGATTCTCATGCTGTTGCTCACTGGATTGTCTGGTCCAGACTCGATTATTTACAGACCTCCGCCATATAGCTGGAATATTGCTGAGTGCGGCGTAAAACTAAACTCACTCACTGAAATCCTGAAAAATAGTCTAGGCCTATGGCCTCTACCACAAAGATAATAATGATTGACTGATACGCTCACCTATTAAATACCTGATATGTTCACTATTTGATAAATAGAGTTAACGTCATGCCAGTCTATTTGGACAATACGTATTCAACGAGAAGCTGCCATGGGTGGAAAGAAGTAACAAATTCTAGATTTCCTCATCTGACTAATACTGACACTAAGGCAGCATGGCCATTACATATTTATCACCAGCTTTATTAATATGTTTGTGGGAGGTTGCGACAAAATTGACGCCAAACAGACTATTTGACTATTAGTTGCTTAGCAATCGCATTAAGTCAGCATGATTTCCGGATTTAATTTCATATTGTCTTTCCATAAAACACTTGTTTATGTGACATCATTGACGCCTCTCTAAACCGCTGACAGTTACGTCACAACGCCCATGAAATAACTACGTGTTTATGGAAATATCATTTCATAAACACGATGTCACGTTGAGTCAATAAAATCTGCCATAGTAGTGTTAGGTGACGGCTCCGACCATATTCACTGTCAAGATCCGGGTTAGAACTGATCTTCAGTACCCCATGCTTTCCGTAAGAGGCGACTAACGGAATTGGTGGTCAGACTCGCTGACTTGGTTACCACAATTGCGTAGATCGATACACATGCTGTTGATCGCTGGACTGTCTGGACCAGGCTCGATTATTTACATATCGCCGCCATACAGCTGAAATATAGCTAGAGGTGTTTTTAGGAGAATCAAACAATTGGCAGGTGAGGCTCAGTTGACAACTAGTGGAGGGGCACTGTTTAATGAGAGGTTACTATGGCTACTATTGTTAATGCGCTTCATATCTCCATTGTACTTCGTTTATCTAACTTTGTTTCAATGTTTTAATACAGGCCGATTGAAGGGGTATACTTTCTACCTCAAGTTCTCAACCACTGCTGTTAACTACACGTCTGAATTTGCCGACACAACGTCTGAGACGTACCGTAACATGGCAAGACGTGTAACAGAGGCGGTGAGTCAAGATTTATTCTAACACATGTGACGGTATTAATAAAAGTACCCAAGTCTGAAGTGATATTTATGTTTTTTTCACCTTTTCTGAGTTTGGTTTTGCGATTTTACCTGAACCATATCCATAGAGCAGTTTAGGCTTAAGATTTGGCAAATTCTGACTTAGGTCTTAAGACTGGGCAGGGGTGGCCTTAGCAAGGTGTTTTGACTTATGTCAGTAAACAGCATGACAGCCATAACGATTAGGCGTTGTTTATTTCACCAAAGAAGGCAAAGTCTCGTTGATTACAGCGACCGACCGACGGAGAGCCCACAACCACCCGTAACCACGCACCGGATGCCACACAAAAGTTCTTCGTGGCATTGAGGTGCTTTGCCACTTAGCAAAGTTCTGACTGAGTAGCTTTATGAATAGCAACTTAATTCTCACACTTAGCTAAGTCAGTTTTCAAAAACTTATGTTTTGACTTAGGAAAATCGTTTCTTTTTAAATACCGCCCCTGGTCTATATTCTCCAAGACGTACATACAATCGTATTGAAGTCAGGATTAACTCATTTTCTTTTATACGTATCTGTGTTGGTTCGGGAGCTGCTATTTTCCGTTACAGTCATTAGTGACCCTTTAAGCCTTCAAAATTTAAACGGGTACAGTGAGAAAAGACCTGACTGAAACTGCCCCTATGTTGTTGCTACAAAGTTTCAGCTTCTCGCTCCGTTCGCTGTGAATATAAACGTGATAATTGGGGTTTCTCAGCAATAGAAGCGGGAACGCTGATGCCTGAGGTGTGGGGCGTTGATGAAGCGAAGTGACTGGCTCGTTACCTCGACACCCCGTGGCCCCGGGTTCGATTTTCAACATAGATACAATTTCGAAGCCTATTTCTGGTGTCCTAGGCCGATGCATTGCTAGATTTGCTAAATGCTTGGTAAAAAATCCTACTCAGTCACTCTCACATTATTTGCTGCAAATACGATTGACTTCTTATTTTGGTTTGTTTGTAGGTGCTTCTTGGCGTTCTCTAACTGTGGAATGTATACTGAGGGAAAAAAAGGGGATCACATGAAAGCACAAGTGTTCCCTTATTTTTCCGTGTTTCCTCACCAGCTTTGTATTGCACTGATTCAAAGAAATATGAATGTGATATCCGTGCAGTGTGATGTATGTCCCTAGAGTTGAATACAAAGAAATGTGTGTCTGAATACCCTTGTTTTGTTACAGGTGAAAGGGGCTTTGGATGTGTTGGGCGTTTTCGAGCTATCTGAAATAACTTTCAGGTGAACAAATTTTGTCTTACGTTGTCAGTGAACTATATTGAAAAAGACAGCGATACTGTATGAAAGTAACGTTAATGCATCAACTGTATGTTAGAATTGGTCTTCAGTAACCCATGCTTGTCGTAACAGGCGACTGACTTGATCGGGTGGTCAGACTTGCTGATATGATTGACACATGTCCCAATCGCGTCCCAATTACATAGATCGATGTTGATCACTGGATTTTGCAACTTTGTCACTCATCTTAGAAACCTTTGGTTTCCAAGCTTTAAACTATTAAAGAGTAGAAAAGGACATTCCAGTTGCGGTGCATTGTGTTTTACATGGTGTTTAATATAATCATAAACTGATGCTCGCAAACAATAATTATTGGAATCTTAAATAGTCTACTTTCATAGCCGGCTGATTTCATTTGACCCGTGAAGATCCAGGTTGGAATGGACATTCAGTGACCCATGTTTGACTGAAGACGCGATTACCTGGTGATCAGGCTCGCTGACTAGGTTGACAAATGTTGTTGCATCCCAGTTCTGTAGATCCATGCTGAAGCTGTAGATCACTGGATTGTCTGGCCCAGAGTCGATTATTTACAGACCGCCGCCGTGTAGCTGGAATAGTACTAAGTGGGGCGTAAAACTAAACTCACTCACTCCAGTCAGCATGATGTTAAACAAGACGGGTTACTTTCTGTAAATACTTACCTACAAAATGTATCATTTTTTTTGTAAAAGTGTAGAAGCACTGTATCCTGCGTGTTTGGGTGAAATTAAAGAAAACACACGAAGTCAATACAATATTGGTTATGAAAAGTATGACACATAACGTGTATGTGTCGTTATTACATGCTTAATGTGTTTTTATTCTATTTTCTTCACCTAATCAGGGGCCCCAGTTTCATTATCTATTTCCGACTGAACTGCAACATGTTTATTCGTGTGAGTACCAACGATACAAGGAACGCCATTAAGCTTGCCCTTGATCAGGCGATCATGAAGACACCAGAGAGTCCGATCGGCCAACTTAACATCGCCTCCATTGATGTCAACCTTGACGGTAAGAGATATATGCCGGTGTAGTGGATGAGTGAGTATAGTTTTACGCCGCTTTTAGCAATATAACAGCAATTTCACAGCGGGAGACACTACAAATGGGCTTCGCACATTGTACCCATTTGGAGAATCGAACCCGGACTTTCGCAGTACCATGTGGGGAATCGAAGACAAACGGACGCTTTTTCACTAGACAGCCCCACCACCCCAGACTATGTAATGAGTCGAACCCAAAAATAAAGACGGAAATCATTCAGGACTTGTCCAGCGAGCAATGCTGGACAACAACAATATGTATGCAAAACACCCACGAATCCGTTGGTATATGACCAGATGGTGGCCACATGAATACGTGCAAACACCCAGCAACGTGCAGTGAGCTTGGACGACGTACTGTGACTATGAGTCCCAGTCCACCCAGCTATGAGTGGGTACCTTGTTACGATGAGAGAGAGCCTCAATAAACTCGGTGCGCCAAGTGGCAGCAAGAGTTCTGTACTCCCAAGGGAGTTGAGATTGAAATACGATGTGCTGTTGAGATTGACATCCAGTGATCGAGGGAAAACTACCAGCGCCTTGAGCATGCACTAGTCCGTGGATATGTGTGCTCTATAATTATCCTATATCTATATAAACTTTCCCAAATGTCTGTCTCGCACTCACTGAATTATATAAGTTTGCATCAGACCCAGCGCTTGGTGTTATCCAAAAGTCCTCGTTGGAGCAAGTCTATATTCTCAACAGTTTCTCACGGCTCTGAGCTAACCGAGTGGTTACTGTGTTCACTCGTCATGTCGAACACCCGAGTTAAATTCCCCAGATGGGTACAATGTGTGAAGCCCTTTTCCGTTTTTCGGGGGTTATTATATTGCTGGCCCATTTCTAAAAGCGGCGTAAAAGTAAATTCACTCACTCACTAAGTAGGTTCTGATGAGCACTTGAAAGATATCGTACAAATGAACGTTCTCGTTTACATATCACTTCAGATGACATGTACATAATAATTTATCTTACCTCACACATAAATGTCGTTTTCTGAGCGCTCATCTATTATTTCAATGTACCCCGCTTACAAGCAAGGAACATTTCAACGTACCAAATGGCAACTAATCCGGTACTTCGTGGTAGAGCTGACCCATGAAGGTCCGGGGTAGAATAGGCTTTCAGCAACCCATACTTACCATAAATGGCTACTATGCTTGTCGGAAGAGGCGACTAACAGGATCGGGTGGTCCTGACGTGGTGGACATATGTCATAGGTTCCCAATTGCACAGATCGATGTTCATGTCGTTGATCACTGGATTGTCTGATCCAGACTCGATTATTTAGAGACGGTCCCCATATAGCTGGAATATTGCTGAGTGCGGCGTAAAACTAAACTCACTCACTCATAGTGGTACTTCTCTATCTCAAATAACATTGAATCATGATGCTTGGAATCTTTTGCGAATGCAAATCGATGGAAGTGAGATAGCTCTAAATCTATTTTTCTTGTATCGTCTGCAACATCTAACGCTTGCTTTTGTAGTCCCTGTAAATATAAAGAATTCAATCACACCGTGGCGATTTTACTGAGACAATACCTGCGGGAAACCAGCAAGATGTAAGAGTCGAATCGTTTGATTCACATTTGTTGGCTGATGTGTACGATCCGATACCCATGCTTTAAACAGTTCAAAACATTGAAGTGTGCGGTAGGATAAACACCTTGTTCACTGGTCACTAGGGGCTAATTGGTTGATGTACTCTCGATGTTTGTTTATGTTGCTTCGGGATCAAGGAACATACACAAACATCGAGGGAACATCAACTCATAAACATCAACTTATAAAATATATTTATTATGCCCTATTTTCCATCTGATGCGGTTACTCAAAGCGCAGGCATCAAGAGTAGTACTTTTGGAACAGATGGGTTTTAAGTTTGGACTTGAAGATAGCTGAAGATGGGGATGTTTTGACATCAAAAGAAAGAAAGATAGTTCCAGAGAGAAGGATCACAGAATGAGAACGATCTCTGGCCGGAGGATTTGTGATTGATCTTGGGGATGGTAAACGGATGTTGATCACTGGATCTCAAATGTTTATTTGAACAATATTTCTGGAGAAGTTCTTTCATACATATTGGAGCAAAGTCATGGTAACAGCTGTACATAGAGCATAAAATACAAAGGACATGTGGATAAATATTTGATCAGTATACAAGTAGATTTAACTTGTTACAAACATTAAATGACATTGTTGTTATGGACACAAATATAAGGTAATCATGCAAACAAAGTTGTTTTACTGAGAGATTGGAAGGTTGGGTTTTAAACTTCAGCATAGAGAGCATGGAGAGATGACCAAACTTCCCAAACTTGCTCTTTAATAGTGTAAGTAACAGCACCGAAACGTCGCGCCCAAGGTAATAAAGAAATTGACTATCCATAGAACTTGGTTTCCTTCAAGATGAAAACACTTACATTTTACAGTTGTGAAAATATGTTTTATTTGTTTGTTTATGAGAATGAACTATATCTCTTAGCATTTTAAAATCATGGCTTAACCTCACTTTACTGCATTTGTAAATATTTGTTTTACAATAATAGTGATTACATTTAACGGACTGGTTTGATTTCCTTCAAATCCAAGGATAACGTTCTCATTTGTGAGAAATATTGTCCCATCCACTACTGTATTTGACCAATCTGACAGGTGATTCTTTAATGTATTCACATTCCCATAACACATGGACACTTGTTTCAAGCTAGGTTTCACACAAAATGTACAATATGGAGAGTTAACATGACCCATTTTGTGGATAGAATGGCATGTACAATTTTAAACGTAAACCATTATCTCCTTTCTGTCAAGTATATACTTTCCTTTCCAGAGTCATGATATTCTTTATCAAACTCTTTTTCTACTTCAAGTTTTTAAGGGGTTTTGGTAGCATTAAAAATATTTATTGCCTTTTTGGTTTCCAAGCTTCAACCAATTAAATGGCAGAAAAGAACATTCCAGTTTCTGTGAATTATGTCTTACGTAATATAATCGTGAAGTCAGACTTTCATATCAAACTTGGCCTGTAATTCAACAAAATCGCCGAGTCTTCGTTCATTAAGTCATTAATATAAATTGTTCGTTTTTTTTTCAAAGTATTCTGGATCAATTGCTATATGATTATTATTCCACCAACTGGACTGAGAAAGTACTTCAGAAAGTAGTTTTTACATTTTCATAGAGTTTTGCTAAATAGGCAGCCCCCACCTTGGAGTACATCTCTCCCAATCATATTTGAGACATATGGCAAAACATTTGGTTTTATAAAGACTGGGTCGGAGGGATGGAAGATATCTTAAAACGATGTATGTATATTTTTGTGTATTTTCTGGTATTTTCTTATCCATTTCAATTACTGAGCAGACTTAGTATTTTGTATGACAGATGAACATATTCCAACAAATCAAAATTTATTTTTCATTGTGATTCTCTGTACCTTCCCTCTGGTGCTTTTCCAAATGAATGCGATACGTTTGTTTTTTGGATTTTGTCTGGTTGCAGTAGATGAATTTGGTAGGATGTTTACGTCTCAATCAATTCCCAATAGTTTACATTTTGTCTCTTTCCAGCCTAAATTCCTATGCTTGGATACTTTTATCCGAAATCTCTTTTAGGGGGACCCAATCCAAATTAATGCGTTTTTCTTTTTAGTTTGAGTCCCGAAAATCTTGCAACCCTATCAGAACATACTATAAGCCAAGTTTGAATACTTTGGCCAAAATTATTCATAAAGATATTCTGAATGAATTTCCTATCCACAGAGCCAAACACTACCCCGTAGCCTACCAATAAACGTAAGTGAGATTTCTAATGGGTCACTGTCTTTTCAATCCAATCAAAAGACAGTCTTAATATTTTCCTTCTACATCTTCCAGCCACGAAGCCAACTGGAAATGCATCAAACTGCTGAACAGCATACAACACCGCGCATGTGAACACCTGCGTTTTAGTGTAAAGTGTTAATGATGCGCCAATTTTGCAACTTTGCCACATGTCTCGTAAACCCTGGAATCGTAAATAGTTCACTTCCATATCTCTCTCTTTTCATTCGACCCGTGAAGATCCAGGTAACGATTGACATTCAGTAACCCATGGTTGACTTAAAAGGTGATTAACTGAAGATCAGGCTCGCTCACTTGGTTAACAAATGTCCTCGCATCGATTGCGTAGATCCATACTGAAGCTTTTGATCACTGAATTGTCTGGTCCAAAGTCGATTATTTACAGACCGCCGCCATACAGTAAAAGAAAACTCGCTCACTCACTCATTTTCATCCATAATCCGTTACAGGATCACTCACTGTCTTAATTCATTGGGTCATTAACATAAATTATTCCCGTTTCTGTTCCGATAAATTACTGGTTTCAAACACTTATTATATTATTATTCTACCAAATGGACGAGAAAGAACTTTGGAAGGCAGTTTTTGTTTGCATAGTGTTTTGCTAAATAGTTAGCCCCACCTTAGAGTAGATCTCTCCAAAATTTGTTTGAGACACATGGTAAAACATTCGTCTTTATAAATACTGAGACTGCCAACCAAATACTGTCAATGGATCCAAGTATTTTTTGTATGATTTTTCTTATCCCAAAGTGTTGAAAGCTCCTTATAGTCAGTTTTCCGATCCTTCTGGGGTTAAGATAGTGTTCTTAACAGGTTCTCTGACTTGGTTGACCCATGTCATTGTATCCCTCTTACGTGGATCCATGCTGAAGCTGTTGATCACTGGATTGTCTGGTCCAGAGTCGATTATCTATAGACCGACGCCATACAGCTGGAATACTCCTTGGTGCTCTGTAAAACTCACTCACTCACTCACTCACTCAGTTTCATCCATAATCTGGGGTTAAGATAGTGTCATGTGCAAATTGTTGTAAAATATGTTCTACGGTGTGACCACAAATTATTGTGAATTAAAGATTGTAATTATTTCATTTTTTTCACTCATTACTCACGCATTAAATGGGAAATTAATACACGAACTAAAGAAATAAGGAGATACTGGCTTCGCCTGGCGACAACCTGAACGAACTTCAATATCCATTTACTACAACACTAGACTCAACCCCATCAGAAAGTACTGTAATTCAAATTTGAATACTTTTCTCCCAAATTATTCTTAAAGACATTCTGCATGGGTTTTCTATCCACAGAGCCAAGGACCACTTCACAGGCTATCACTAAACGTAAGCCAAATTTCTTTTGGGCTTCTGTATCTTTTTAATCCAATCAGAAGTTAATCTTGATATTTTCCTTCTATATCTTCCTGCCACAAAGTCTTCTTGGTATTCATGGAGTATTAGTGTACTGCAATTTTAAGACACTGTTTAATTTTATTTTCCTTTGTCAGGCATGTCATCAGTCTTTGTCTTTGTGTTCTAGATAAATCGTAAGTTTCCTATCCATACTTTGGACAAAATTATTTTGAAAGACATTTTGCATGAATTTTCCTTTACGTTTTCATGGATTATGTGTGTAGAATATTATCTTTTTAATTCTCTTTGCTATTGCTGCAGAGGCTAGTTTAGGGTGTATTTAAACGGGATTTTGGACTTCAGTTCTTCGAAACTGCTTAGCTTTATTTTTTCACTCATTACTCACGCATGAAATGTGAAATTAACACACAATCTAAAGAATGAGGAGCCGCTGGGTTCCCCTGGCGACAACCTGAACGATCTTCCATATCCATTTGCTAAAACACTAGATTCAACCCCATCAAAAAGTATTGTAATTCAAGTTTGAATACTTATCTCCAAAGTTATATTTAAAGACATTCTACATGAATTTTCTATCCACAGAACCACAGTCTACTCCACAGGCTATCACTAAACGTAAGGCAAATTTCTTCAGGGTTTCTGTATTTTCAATCCAATCAGAAACCAGTCTTGATATTTCCCCTTGAAATCTTCCTGCCACAAAGCCTTTTCGGTCTTCCTGGATTTTTAGCGTACTCCAATTTTTGGACAATGTTTAGTTTCAGTTTCCTTTGTTAGGCATGTTATTAGACCTTGTCTTTGTGTAGTGGATAAAGAGCAAGTTTCATATTTTAATTGTCCTTCTGGAGATTTGGCAACTTTGTCACTTTTCTTTGAAAACTTTTGTTTCCAAACTTTACTTTATTGAAAGGTAGAAAAAGACATTGCAGTTTGGGTGCTTTATATTTTACATGGTGTTTAATATACACATAAACCGAGCCTCGCAAAGCCTGGAATCTTTAATAGTCCCCTTTCAAATCTTTTTCATTCCACGCATGAAGATCAGGAATGGAATCACGCTTAAGAGACAATTAACTGGATCGGCTTAACAGGTTCTCTGACTTGGTTGACCCATGTCATTGTATCCCTCTTACGTGGATCCATGCTGAAGCTGTTGATCACTGGATTGTCTGGTCCAGAGTCGATTATCTACAGACCGACGCTATACAGCTGGAATACTCCTTGGTGCTCTGTAAAACTCACTCACTCACTCACTCACTCAGTTTCATCCATAATCTGGGGTTAAGATAGTGTCATGTGCAAATTGTTCTAAAATATGTTCTACGGTATGACCACAAATTATTGTGAATTTAAAGATTGTAATTATTTCATTTTTTTTTCACTCATTACTCACGCATTAAATGTGAAATTAATACACGAACTAAAGAAATAAGGAGATACTGGCTTCGCCTGGCGACAACCTGAACGAACTTCAATATCCATTTACTACAACACTAGACTCAACCCCATCAGAAAGTACTGTAATTCAAATTTGAATACTTTTCTCCCAAATTATTCTTAAAGACATTCTGCATGGGTTTTCTATCCACAGAGTCAAGGACCACTCCACAGGCTATCACTAAACGTAAGCCAAATTTCTTTTGGGCTTCTGTATCTTTTTAATCCAATCAGAAGTTAATCTTGATATTTTCCTTCTATATCTTCCTGCCACAAAGTCTTCTTGGTCTTCATGGAGTATTAGTGTACTGCAATTTTAAGACACTGTTTAATTTTATTTTCCTTTGTCAGGCATGTCATCAGTCTTTGTCTTTGTGTTCTAGATAAATCGTAAGTTTCCTATCCATACTTTGGACAAAATTATTTTGAAAGACATTTTGCATGAATTTTCCTTTAAGTTTTCATGGATTATGCGTGGTAGAATATTATCTTTTTAATTCTCTTTGCTATTGCTGCAGAGGCTAGTTTAGGGTGTATTTAAACGGGATTTTGGACTTCATTTCTTCGAAACTGCTTAGCTTTATTTTTTCACTCATTACTCACGCATGAAATGTGAAATTAACACACAATCTAAAGAATGAGGAGACGCTGGGTTCCCCTGGCGACAACCTGAACGATCTTCCATATCCATTTGCTAAAACACTAGATTCAACCCCATCAAAAAGTATTGTAATTCAAGTTTGAATACTTATCTCCAAAATTATATTTAAAGACATTCTACATGAATTTTCTATCCACAGAACCACAGTCTACTCCACAGGCTATCACTAAACGTAAGGCAAATTTCTTCAGGGTTTCTGTATTTTCAATCCAATCAGAAACCAGTCTTGATATTTCTCCTTGAAATCTTCCTGCCACAAAGCCTTTTCGGTCTTCCTGGATTTTAGCGTACTGCACTTTTTGGACAATGTTTAGTTTCAGTTTCCTTTGTTAGGCATGTTATTAGACCTTGTCTTTGTGTAGTGGATAAAGAGCAAGTTTCATATTTTAATTGTCCTTCTGGAGATTTGGCAACTTTGTCACTTTTCTTTGAAAACTTTTGTTTCCAAACTTTACTTTATTGAAAGGTAGAAAAAGACATTGCAGTTTGGGTGCTTTATGTTTTACATGGTGTTTGATATACACATAAACCGAGCCTCGCAAAGCCTGGAATCTTTGATAGTCCCCTTTCAAATCTTTTTCATTCCACCCATGAAGATCAGGAATGGAATCACGCTTAAGAGACAATTAACTGGATCGGCTTAACAGGTTCTCTGACTTGGTTGACCCATGTCATTGTATCCCTCTTACGTGGATCCATGCTGAAGCTGTTGATCACTGGATTGTCTGGTCCAGAGTCGATTATCTATAGACCGACGCCATACAGCTGGAATACTCCTTAGTGCTCTGTAAAACTCACTCACTCACTCACTCACTCACTCACTCACTCAGTTTCGTCCATAATCTGGGGTTAAGATAGTGTCATGTGCAAATTGTTGTAAAATATGTTCTACGGTATGACCACAAATTATTGTGAATTTAAAGATTGTAATTATTTCATTTTTTCACTCATTACTCACGCATTAAATGTGAAATTAATACACGAACTAAAGAAATAAGGAGATACTGGTTTCGCCTGGCGACAACCTGAACGAACTTCAATATCCATTTACTACAACACTAGACTCAACCCCATCAGAAAGTACTGTAATTCAAATTTGAATACTTTTCTCCCAAATTATTCTTAAAGACATTCTGCATGGGTTTTCTATCCACAGAGCCAAGGACCACTCCACAGGCTATCACTAAGCGTAAGCCAAATTTCTTATGGGCTTCTGTATCTTTTTAATCCAATCAGAAGTTAATCTTGATATTTTCCTTCTATATCTTCCTGCCACAAAGTCTTCTTGGTCTTCATGGAGTATTAGTGTACTGCAATTTTAAGACACTGTTTAATTTTATTTTCCTTTGTCAGGCATGTCATCAGTCTTTGTCTTTGTGTTCTAGATAAATCGTAAGTTTCCTATCCATACTTTGGACAAAATTATTTTGAAAGACATTTTGCATGAATTTTCCTTTAAGGTTTCATGGATTATGTGTGGTAGAATATTATCTTTTTAATTCTCTTTGCTATTGCTGCAGAGGCTAGTTTAGGGTGTATTTAAACGGGATTTTGGACTTCAGTTCTTCGAAACTGCTTAGCTTTATTTTTTCACTCATTACTCACGCATGAAATGTGAAATTAACACACAATCTAAAGAATGAGGAGCCGCTGGGTTCCCCTGGCGACAACCTGAACGATCTTCCATATCCATTTGCTAAAACACTAGATTCAACCCCATCAAAAAGTATTGTAATTCAAGTTTGAATACTTATCTCCAAAATTATATTTAAAGACATTCTACATGAATTTTCTATCCACAGAACCACAGTCTACTCCACAGGCTATCACTAAACGTAAGGCAAATTTCTTCAGGGTTTCTGTATTTTCAATCCAATCAGAAACCAGTCTTGATATTTCCCCTTGAAATCTTCCTGCCACAAAGCCTTTTCGGTCTTCCTGGATTTTTAGGGTACTCCAATTTTTGGACAATGTTTAGTTTCAGTTTCCTTTGTTAGGCATGTTATTAGACCTTGTCTTTGTGTAGTGGATAAAGAGCAAGTTTCATATTTTAATTGTCCTTCTGGAGATTTGGCAACTTTGTCACTTTTCTTTGAAAACTTTTCTTTCCAAACTTTACTTTATTGAAAGGTAGAAAAAGACATTGCAGTTTGGGTGCTTTATATTTTACATGGTGTTTGATATACACATAAACCGAGCCTCGCAAAGCCTGGAATCTTTAATAGTCCCCTTTCAAATCTTTTTCATTCCACCCATGAAGATCAGGAATGGAATCACGCTTAAGAGACAATTAACTGGATCGGCTTAACAGGTTCTCTGACTTGGTTGACCCATGTCATTTTATCCCTCTTACGTGGATCCATGCTGAAGCTGTTGATCACTGGATTGTCTGGTCCAGAGTCGATTATCTATAGACCGACGCCATACAGCTGGAATACTCCTTGGTGCTCTGTAAAACTCACTCACTCAGTTTCATCCATAATCTGGGGTTAAGATAGTGTCATGTGCAAATTGTTGTAAAATATGTTCTACGGTATGACCACAAATTATTGTGAATTTAAAGATTGTAATTATTTCATTTTTTTTTCACTCATTACTCACGCATTAAATGTGAAATTAATACACGAACTAAAGAAATAAGGAGATACTTGTTTCGCCTGGCGACAACCTGAACGAACTTCAATATCCATTTACTACAACACTAGACTCAACCCCATCAGAAAGTACTGTAATTCAAATTTGAATACTTTTCTCCCAAATTATTCTTAAAGACATTCTGCATGGGTTTTCTATCCACAGAGCCAAGGACCACTCCACAGGCTATCACTAAACGTAAGCCAAATTTCTTATGGGCTTCTGTATCTTTTTAATCCAATCAGAAGTTAATCTTGATATTTTCCTTCTATATCTTCCTGCCACAAAGTCTTCTTGGTCTTCATGGAGTATTAGTGTACTGCAATTTTAAGACACTGTTTAATTTTATTTTCCTTTGTCAGGCATGTCATCAGTCTTTGTCTTTGTGTTCTAGATAAATCGTAAGTTTGCTATCCATACTTTGGACAAAATTATTTTGAAAGACATTTTGCATGAATTTTCCTTTAAGTTTTCATGGATTATGTGTGGTAGAATATTATCTTTTTAATTCTCTTTGCTATTGCTGCAGAGGCTAGTTTAGGGTGTATTTAAACGGGATTTTGGACTTCAGTTCTTCGAAACTGCTTAGCTTTATTTTTTCACTCATTACTCACGCATGAAATGTGAAATTAAACACACAATCTAAAGAATGAGGAGACGCTGGGTTCCCCTGGCGACAACCTGAACGATCTTCCATATCCATTTGCTAAAACACTAGATTCAACCCCATCAAAAAGTATTGTAATTCAAGTTTGAATACTTATCTCCAAAATTATATTTAAAGACATTCTACATGAATTTTCTATCCACAGAACCACAGTCTACTCCACAGGCTATCACTAAACGTAAGGCAAATTTCTTCAGGGTTTCTGTATTTTCAATCCAGTCAGAAACCAGTCTTGATATTTCCCCTTGAAATCTTCCTGCCACAAAGCCTTTTCGGTCTTCCTGGATTTTTAGCGTACTCCAATTTTTGGACAATGTTTAGTTTCAGTTTCCTTTGTTAGGCATGTTATTAGACCTTGTCTTTGTGTAGTGGATAAAGAGCAAGTTTCATATTTTAATTGTCCTTCTGGAGATTTGGCAACTTTGTCACTTTTCTTTGAAAACTTTTCTTTCCAAACTTTACTTTATTGAAAGGTAGAAAAAGACATTGCAGTTTGGGTGCTTTATATTTTACATGGTGTTTAATATAAACATAAACCGAGCCTCGCAAAGCCTGGAATCTTTAATAGTCCCGTTTCAAATCTTTTTCATTCCACCCATGAAGATCAGGAATGGAATCACACTTAAGAGGCAATTAACTGGATCGGCTTAACAGGTTCTCTGACTTGGTTGACCCATGTCATTGTATCCCTCTTACGTGGATCCATGCTGAAGCTGTTGATCACTGGATTGTCTGGTCCAGAGTCGATTATCTATAGACCGACGCCATACAGCTGGAATACTCCTTGGTGCTCTGTAAAACTCACTCACTCAGTTTCATCCATAATCTGGGGTTAAGATAGTGTCATGTGCAAATTGTTGTAAAATATGTTCTACGGTATGACCACAAATTATTGTGAATTTAAAGATTGTAATTATTTCAATTTTTTTTCACTCATTACTCACGCATTAAATGTGAAATTAATACACGAACTAAAGAAATAAGGAGATACTTGTTTCGCCTGGCGACAACCTGAACGAACTTCAATATCCATTTACTACAACACTAGACTCAACCCCATCAGAAAGTACTGTAATTCAAATTTGAATACTTTTCTCCCAAATTATTCTTAAAGACATTCTGCATGGGTTTTCTATCCACAGAGCCAAGGACCACTCCACAGGCTATCACTAAACGTAAGCCAAATTTCTTATGGGCTTCTGTATCTTTTTAATCCAATCAGAAGTTAATCTTGATATTTTCCTTCTATATCTTCCTGCCACAAAGTCTTCTTGGTCTTCATGGAGTATTAGTGTACTGCAATTTTAAGACACTGTTTAATTTTATTTTCCTTTGTCAGGCATGTCATCAGTCTTTGTCTTTGTGTTCTAGATAAATCGTAAGTTTGCTATCCATACTTTGGACAAAATTATTTTGAAAGACATTTTGCATGAATTTTCCTTTAAGTTTTCATGGATTATGTGTGGTAGAATATTATCTTTTTAATTCTCTTTGCTATTGCTGCAGAGGCTAGTTTAGGGTGTATTTAAACGGGATTTTGGACTTCAGTTCTTCGAAACTGCTTAGCTTTATTTTTTCACTCATTACTCACGCATGAAATGTGAAATTAAACACACAATCTAAAGAATGAGGAGACGCTGGGTTCCCCTGGCGACAACCTGAACGATCTTCCATATCCATTTGCTAAAACACTAGATTCAACCCCATCAAAAAGTATTGTAATTCAAGTTTGAATACTTATCTCCAAAATTATATTTAAAGACATTCTACATGAATTTTCTATCCACAGAACCACAGTCTACTCCACAGGCTATCACTAAACGTAAGGCAAATTTCTTCAGGGTTTCTGTATTTTCAATCCAGTCAGAAACCAGTCTTGATATTTCCCCTTGAAATCTTCCTGCCACAAAGCCTTTTCGGTCTTCCTGGATTTTTAGCGTACTCCAATTTTTGGACAATGTTTAGTTTCAGTTTCCTTTGTTAGGCATGTTATTAGACCTTGTCTTTGTGTAGTGGATAAAGAGCAAGTTTCATATTTTAATTGTCCTTCTGGAGATTTGGCAACTTTGTCACTTTTCTTTGAAAACTTTTCTTTCCAAACTTTACTTTATTGAAAGGTAGAAAAAGACATTGCAGTTTGGGTGCTTTATATTTTACATGGTGTTTAATATAAACATAAACCGAGCCTCGCAAAGCCTGGAATCTTTGATAGTCCCCTTTCAAATCTTTTTCATTCCACCCATGAAGATCAGGAATGGAATCACGCTTAAGAGACAATTAACTGGATCGGCTTAACAGGTTCTCTGACTTGGTTGACCCATGTCATTGTATCCCTCTTACGTGGATCCATGCTGAAGCTGTTGATCACTGGATTGTCTGGTCCAGAGTCGATTATCTATAGACCATACAGCTGGAATACTCCTTGGTGCTCTGTAAAACTCACTCACTCAGTTTCATCCATAATCTGGGGTTAAGATAGTGTCATGTGCAAATTGTTGTAAAATATGTTCTACGGTATGACCACAAATTATTGTGAATTTAAAGATTGTAATTATTTCAATTTTTTTTCACTCATTACTCACGCATTAAATGTGAAATTAATACACGAACTAAAGAAATAAGGAGATACTGGCTTCGCCTGGCGACAACCTGAACGAACTTCAATATCCATTTACTACAACACTAGACTCAACCCCATCAGAAAGTACTGTAATTCAAATTTGAATACTTTTCTCCCAAATTATTCTTAAAGACATTCTGCATGGGTTTTCTATCCACAGAGCCAAGGACCACTCCACAGGCTATCACTAAACGTAAGCCAAATTTCTTATGGGCTTCTGTATCTTTTTAATCCAATCAGAAGTTAATCTTGATATTTTCCTTCTATATCTTCCTGCCACAAAGTCTTCTTGGTCTTCATGGAGTATTAGTGTACTGCAATTTTAAGACACTGTTTAATTTTATTTTCCTTTGTCAGGCATGTCATCAGTCTTTGTCTTTGTGTTCTAGATAAATCGTAAGTTTCCTATCCATACTTTGGACAAAATTATTTTGAAAGACATTTTGCATGAATTTTCCTTTAAGTTTTCATGGATTATGTGTGGTAGAATATTATCTTTTTAATTCTCTTTGCTATTGCTGCAGAGGCTAGTTTAGGGTGTATTTAAACGGGATTTTGGACTTCAGTTCTTCGAAACTGCTTAGCTTTATTTTTTCACTCATTACTCACGCATGAAATGTGAAATTAACACACAATCTAAAGAATGAGGAGCCGCTGGGTTCCCCTGGCGACAACCTGAACGATCTTCCATATCCATTTGCTAAAACACTAGATTCAACCCCATCAAAAAGTATTGTAATTCAAGTTTGAATACTTATCTCCAAAATTATATTTAAAGACATTCTACATGAATTTTCTATCCACAGAACCACAGTCTACTCCACAGGCTATCACTAAACGTAAGGCAAATTTCTTCAGGGTTTCTGTATTTTCAATCCAGTCAGAAACCAGTCTTGATATTTCCCCTTGAAATCTTCCTGCCACAAAGCCTTTTCGGTCTTCCTGGATTTTTAGCGTACTCCAATTTTTGGACAATGTTTAGTTTCAGTTTCCTTTGTTAGGCATGTTATTAGACCTTGTCTTTGTGTAGTGGATAAAGAGCAAGTTTCATATTTTAATTGTCCTTCTGGAGATTTGGCAACTTTGTCACTTTTCTTTGAAAACTTTTCTTTCCAAACTTTACTTTATTGAAAGGTAGAAAAAGACATTGCAGTTTGGGTGCTTTATATTTTACATGGTGTTTAATATAAACATAAACCGAGCCTCGCAAAGCCTGGAATCTTTAATAGTCCCCTTTCAAATCTTTTTCATTCCACCCATGAAGATCAGGAATGGAATCACACTTAAGAGGCAATTAACTGGATCGGCTTAACAGGTTCTCTGACTTGGTTGACTCATGTCATTGTATCCCAATTGCGTGGATCCATGCTGAAGCTGTTGATAACAGGACTGTGTGGTCCAGAGTCGATTATCTATAGACCGACGCCATACAGCTGGAATACTCCTTGGTGCTCTGTAAAATGAAACTCACTCACTCACTCACTCACTCTCTCAGTTTCATCCATAATCCGTTGCATGTCACTTACTGTGTTTATTCAATAGGCCATTAACATAAATCATTCCTGTTTCTATTCTGATGAATTACTGGTTTCAGTCACTTGTTATATTACTATTCTACCCAATCGACGACAAAGTAGTTTGGAAGGTAGTTTTTTCCTTTGCATAGTGTTTTGCTAAATAGTTAGTCCCACCTTGGAGTACATCTCTCCCAACTTTGTTTTAGATAAATGGTGAAACATTTGTCTTTATAAATACTGAGACTGCCATCTAAATGCTGTCAGTAGATGGAAGTATTTTTTGTATGATTTTTCTTATCCAAAAGTGTTGAAAGCTGCTTATAGTCAGTTTTCTGATCCTTCTGGGGTTAAGATAGTGCCATCTTCAAATTGTTCAAAAGGATGTTCTATGGCATGACCACAAATTATTGTGAATTTAAAGATTGTAATTATTTGAGTTATTTTCACTCATTACTCACGCATTAAATGTGAAATTAACACACAAACTAAAGACATGAGGAGATGCTGGCTTCCCCTGGCGACAACCTGAACGAACTTCCATATCCATTTACTACAACACTAGATTCAACCCCATCAAAACACGTACTGTAATTCAATTTGAATACTTATCTCCAAAATTATATTTAAAGACATTCTACATGAATTTTCTATCCACAGAACCACAGTCTACTCCACAGGCTATCACTAAACGTAAGGCAAATTGCTTATGGGTCTCTGTGTTTTCAATCCAATCAGATATCGGTCTTGATATTTCCCCTATATATCTTCCAACCACAAAGCCTCTTTGGTCGTGTTTCAGTTTCCTTTGGTAGACATGTTATTAGTCCTTGTCTTTGTGTAGTGTAACTTTGTTTGAGAAAAATGATGAAAAATTTGTCTTTATAAATACTGAGAATGCCATCTAAATGCTGTCAGTGGATGGAAATATTTTTGTATGATTTTTCTTATCCAAATGTGCTGAAAGCTGCTTATAATCAGTTTTCTTATCCTTCTGGGGTTAAGATAGTGCCATCTTCAAATTGTTCAAAAGGATGTTCTATGGCATGACCACAAATTATTGTGAATTTAAAGATTTTAATTATTTCAATTATTTTCACTCATTACTCACGTATTAAATGTGAAATTAACACACAAACTAAAGACATGAGGAGATGCTGGCTTCCCCTGGCGACAGCCTGAACGATCTTCCATATCCATTTACTACAACACTAGATTCAACCCCATCAAAACACGTACTGTAATTCAGTTTGAATACTTATCTCCAAAATTATTCTTAAAGACATTCTGCATGAATTTTCTATCCACAGAGCCAAAGCCTACTCCACAGGCTATCACTAAACGTAAGGCAAATTTCTTATGGGTTTCTGTATCTTTTTTATCCAATCAGAAATTTATCTTGATATTTTCCTTCTATATCTTCCTGCCACAAAGCCTTTTGAGTCTTCGTGGATTATTAGTGTACTCCAATTTTAAGACAATATTTAATTTTATTTTCCTTTGGTAGGCAAGTTATTAGTCTTTGTCTTTGTGTAGTAGAGTTTCCTATCCATACTGTGGACAGAGTTGTTTTGAAGGACATTCTGCATTAATTTTCTATCCACAGAGCCGAAGGCTTTGCCGAGGCAGATGGAAAACAGTAAGCCAGATTTTTTGTATAGGTTTTCGTATAGTGCTTCAAATTATAAATTACTCTTGTTGTTTCCCCAGTACATTTTCTTTCCAGAAATGCCTTTTGGTTTTCATGGATTATGTGTGGTACAATATTATCTGTTTAATTCTCTTTGCTATTGCTGCAGAGGCTAGTTTAGGGTGTATTTGAACGGGATATTGGACTTCAGTCGTTAGAAAATGTTTAGCTTTATTTTGCCTTTGGTAGGCATGTTATTTGTCATTGTCTTTGTGTGATAGATAGAGATTCAGACCCATATTTTATAGTTTAATGAATTTATGAAGTATTCCCCTAAATCATTCCAAAGTAATTTGAGATATAAATCAGCTATGGTCCATGACGGTAGCAAACTACTGTAAGTCCCCCATGGTCCCTATAGTGGCGGGTTACTTTTTCAGTTGTTGACGATCCTCATCCTTTTTTTATATTGTAATGTCCTAATTTGAAGTCTTATTATAGAAACATGTGCTAGTTTTATTTCTTGATTTTGTGATATTCTAGTCGGTATTACTGTCCTTTGTAATTTTGCATTTTATAGATTATCATACACTACCATGTAACACGATTAAATGTCCTCGTCTTGGTATGGCTGAAATATTGGCCATGTGACATTCAAGTCTGAACTTACTCACTCACCAAAAGAATTTGATCGAATTTAATGTAAATCCAACCGGTCCCGGGATTTTTCCATTTTTTAATATTTTCATGAGTCAAAAATGTTAGATCACCTGTTGATTGCCCTCCTGGATAGTATTTGCAACTTTATCACCAAGCTTTAAACTTTTTTTTTCAAAGCAACCTGTACAAATTCGTTGCATGTTATGCAACTTTTTATAGTAATGTTTTGTATCTTCTAATACCCTTTTTGGCCTTTCAATATTTTCCCATCACTTTTATGCAATTGTTTTAGAGATGTATTTAGAACATTTCAATATCACCAAATGTAAAAAAATCCTTACGTGATTTTTTGCACGATCGTATTTGCTTCAGGTTAAATAAATGCTCCTTGAGTTTCAGTCAGACTTTTGAATTATTTCAAATTATATTTGACTAAATGTATCTCTATGAGGATGAAGAACAAAATTCCAATTACCACACATGATTATCTTGTCGTTTTCCAACAACTCTAGTTTCGATTTGGTTTCCTGTTAAATCTGGCTTATGTTTATTTGGTCATATATATATTTACAACAGTATACTTGCAGTCATTCACCATAACACTTAAGTCAACATAATTTGTCTCCTTGTTGTCAGTAATTATTTTCTAAATTTCAAATTCAAAATCATATTTGAATAAAATTGCTGTTCTCTCTTGCATTGTCTTTGGACATTTCATTACAAGACAATCGCTGTTTTCTGAATGGTCACTTGCTTGATAACGGCGTTAGAACTGGCACCGAAACGTCGCTCTCACAGCAGTTAGGAAGCTGTTCATCCATATATTATTATCCTTCCTGGAGGATATTTATTTTGCTTTTCCTTGGAAATGTATACACCTTGCTTCGCTTGAAGGAATTATTCAGTCCCCTGCAGTTGATGGACAATAGTTTAAGATGTTCTTTACTATACATTTGCATAATATGTTTGAGTGTAGATGACTTTTGTTTATATTGATATCATGGCAAATGCCACAGGTAACATGGAAAGGGACATTTCCATCAAAGACAGTTGTGAGCTTTACCAGTTCTACAAGATATAAAATATTAAAAATAAAATAATAAAGGGGCGTCTTCCTCATGGCAGTTAATAAGAGTAAGGTTTGACAAATATCCACCTCACACTTCATGAATATAAAGAAATAGAACTCGGTAGCCTAGAACTAGATTAATGTTGTAGCGAATAAACATTTTATGGGCTTTATGGTCTTTTAAAATTTAAACATATTAACTTGTACAAACATGCAGAGATGTTAATTTTTCAGACTGCAGTTTGACCAGTTACGTACGTCGTTACGAAAGGTTAACACATTTACACAAAAATAACAACTAACATGGACACTATACCTTCTCGTACACATTATATTCTCCTCAGCTGTGGACAGCCATATGATTGTTTGATGTACCCAGCTGATTACATAATATGTGTATGAAAATAGTATTTCTCAGGAATCGTAACATAATTTGTCAGTGACAGCTGACATGGTTTGCGTTCTGTCCTCAGCTCCGATGTTCTGTCAACCCGAGACAGAGAAAACTAGCAGAGGTTCTTTCGAGTGGCCTGAGACATTAACTGACAAGACAGCACAGGTCACTTGTCCGCATCAGACACCCGGTCGCGTGCTTCTTCAGGGCTCTCGAAAATGGTAAGTGATGATAAGGAAATTATATATAATGTTGCTATTTCTTTAGTTTTGCCATTTGTAGGGCGTAGTAACGTCCCTTACATATGAATGGATTCTATGATCGTAGGTTCAGTTACCACATTCGGCAGGATTATGATTCTTCATATCACTTGATTGATCGGTGTGCACATGGGGCTCACTGTAATGATGTAGGACCAAAATTTGCATGTTTTCCATTACAGTTGTTACATTTTACAACTTTGTCAATGACATTGTGTATTCATAACTATCGGCCTTTCGGAACCGTGGCGATTCCACTTGTCAGAGGGAATCACTTGAGTAATCTAGACCATTCTGACTTTCATTTAGTCGGTAGGTGTCGCGCGCTGCCTGACACTGGGAGTGTGGGTTCGAATCCCAGTAGGGATTCAGACTGAAAATATTAGGTTTTGAAACTGTAACATTGCATGCAATTGTTTTAAATGTTGCAGTCACAAACACTGTCACACAAGACCTCATAGTTATCGGTTCTGTACTAGAGTGTAACAAGTCGCTCCAGTTACCATCACCACCTCTTCTTCATCTACAACTACCTCTTACCCAACCAAAATTACCATTTCTATATATGCGCCGCTGTATAGCTCTTTGGCATACATGTTCCATGTTTCACATGTTGCAGCGTCAAGGTCAATAACAGGGCGATTTGGATGGACTCGAATCTTGGAGATTGTCCGTTCGCTAGCGACGTCACCAGACGCTTAGAAGACCTCGCTTTGAACACAGTAACTACTGGTGGGTAAAAGATTCTTTCTTTTCAGTTAGAAGGTGGCATATATAAGGGTTGCAGGTGGATGAGCTTGGAGACTAAACGTTAGCCACAAGGGCGGATACCGCTTTTTGAGAGGAGGTGGGGATGAGATGCATAGTTCACATTCATCCGAGTTTCAGTGGTCATTTAACAACGATGAAGGCAAAAGGGTGAGTGTGCATATCTGCAACCACTTCCCCTTGTCAGAATTTGCTGAGACGATTTCACAAACAACAGACTCACTTGCTGAACTCGCGTTTTCAGACAATGTGCTGGAGGTCTCCAAAGAGTTGCAGATGATAACCACGAGGGCGGCCAACTTCACAGAAACTGACGTGAACTTCGCAGTGAACATTGTGGAGAAGATCGCTAGGCTGGAAACGTCTCTCAGTTCGAGAGAGGTATTCAACAATACTCTGGCATCGGTGAGCTACATCATCGTCGTTCCCGGCGATGTCCTTCTTGAGGCGGAACAGAAGAAACAAGCAACTACAAGGTACAGGGCATACAACCGCTTCAACACCCACACCCCCAAACTGTGGATGGTATCCATACAGATTCTGCCGAATGCGTTGTAATGGAAAATCCATACATATCCCCCTTGGAAATTGGCGTAGGACTGGATTCATGAGCAACCGCACAAAATTTACAATACATTACAATTACTTGAAAACGCTTATATGTTCTCCTTGAAACTTGGGGTGGCATTCGTGTAGAATTCACCCTCACGCCGGTGTCAGTTTGTATACATTCATATATGATTGATGATTCTGTGTATCAAAACATTGAGCTAAATGTAAGGCCGATTTATTTTGGTGTAGTGGGAAGTCCAACTGGAAGTTAAGACCTGTTTTCTGTGCAACTGAATATATTCGGTCTGTGCCCCGACATATGAGCGAATGACAATACAATACCCTAATTGCAAAAAAAATGTTTCTTGTATGACTCTCGTTTCAGTCTGTAGATGGGTACTGTATAGTGCCTTAACTCATCAAGCGAATGTACCATTTAAAGTTTCAATATCTGGTTTGACTTTTCATTTAATTTAAACCTGAAATTATCAGATGGCATAGTGTATTATCAATGCGTTATAAGTGCGTGAATAATAACAGATACCATGTCTATCATGTTGCAGACTGATATCGTCTGTGAACTTGATGACAACTTCTTCATCCCTGAGTGATGGGGATCTTCTCCTAGTTCAACCCAATATTGCCGTGGCTGCCGTCAGTATCGACCCTAGGAACTTTTCTGGGGTTTCTTTCGTCACGGATTCGTCTAAATCTAACGATAGCACGCTCACTGGGGATACGGTAGGGTACATTCATACGTCCTTTCACATTCACATCATACGTATAGTCTTTCGTATAGATGTGTTTGGTATGTTGTTCTGTTTGACCGAAATGAAAGCACATGTTTCGCAAGAACACTAAGCAGGAAATCCATAGAAACACATGAAGATAACGTGATCCTAATAAATGAAAGTCACCAAAATGTTATTGAGCTTGCTTTATTCATTTTGTTTGAAAGGTTGAGGTCAGAAAGGGAAACAACCCTGAAGGAGAAGACAAAGCAATGGCAACAATCATGCTTCCCGAGGGCCTCTTTGCTTTTGTACCTGCTGAGGTCATGACGAAAGCAAACAGGGTTATATTTGCAGTGTATCCGACGGATAAATTATTTACTGTGAGTGTACATGAACATGCACTGTTGCATCGCAATTTTATATGTGCTGACAATTTAATGTTCGTTGAGGTTATCACTGAACATTGACTTTGTGCAAACACACTCAAAGTTTACTACCATTCTTTAATACATCTTGACTCCCACATCCATTACGTATAGTCACATGCCCTTGTTGTTCATACTATCCATATTAATTAAATACTAGTTATCATGGATTTTTATGACGCCTGGTATCCCACTCGGAGCTGTTCCACGGGTTATCACAAAGTCTTCACCTGATAACCGAAGCTGCCTTCGAGGCATAGCCACATGATTTATCCCACAGGGTACCCATTTTCTTCTGATGTACAGATGTACAGATTCAACACTGAACAAACTCACTTGCCTAAGGTGAGATTACTTGTATCACATATGCTTCGCTATGCGGCAAGACAGAAGTTCTAGAAACTCTCAGGAATTGCCGAACAAGGTCTCTCCGCGTCCAACTTTGCTTAACGTCAACTGATTTGTTACTTATGCACTATGCACAGGATCACACATAACCACATGCTTAAAAATGCATTTGAACCAAATACACAACCAGGCAGTATATTTCCCCAAGTTAGTAGGTACTACCCTTTAATGACAATGGCCAGTATACACTGCTACGATGTCATCAAGCACCTTCACTCCAACAATCATACATGTGAATTTATGTCCACGAGGGGATTATCCTTCCTCCTTTGCCACTGGTTAGAGCGAATCTTCACTCGAACAATCATGCATATGAATTGTGTTTGCTGACAGGATACGAATGATAGATGGCTTTGAATTACGAGTTGATTTGTGAGTAAGTAAGTAAGAAGTTACTCAAAATACTTCAGACACGACGTGAATAGAGCCTTGCTTTCTTCTACACAAGGTAAAGCTATTCAAAGATGAATATAGGAGATGTTTTGATGCTCATATACTGTTCATGTCAACCTTGAATTCAATATTCAACTCAATACGTTTATTCTTCAACATTTCTATGCAATAACACGTTTTGTGTGTTTTCGTCTGCACAATGCACTCTCAGTTTAAAGGACTACACTGTGTCATGAAGGTTGTATGCGGGTATATACAATACAATTCCCTTCCCTCTCTCCTCAAGGTATTTGAAAAGGCTCGACAAGGCCCAAGTGTCAATCCGACCGGAAGAGCAGGAGGTGTTGGGAGTATGGCCCCGTCTTTACCAGCATCAAACGGTGGTTCTGGTGTAGGGAGTAACGGTAGCGGCGATTTGGCAGTGACTGACGGGGGACAGGGTAAAGTGACCACCATGATAAACAGCAAGATCCTCTCAGCTAGTGTCCCGAACGTCATCATCGCCAACCTCACCGACCCCGTTATCTTACATCTACCTCATCTGAAGAAGGTAGGATAGCGTCATATGCTGATATGAGGTAATGCATATATGCCTTACATATGGTGCCGAACGGTCTGTGGAAATTCATTTCAAGACTTGTGATACTGGGACATAACTGTGGGGAAATGAAAGAAAGTCTATTATATAGGTATATAGTTACATTATATATGAAGAAAAGTAAATCTACATGACATTTGCAAGAATTAAATCTTAGTGCCACAGGTATGTTGAAATACAATTATTTAAATCTACAGAAGTTAAGTTGCTTCAGATCACCAAAACGCTTCTTCAGGTTCATATGTGCACTATTGTGTGGTGAATTGGCCAAGTGGTGAATGTGTTCGCTCGTCACTCTAAAGACCCGGGTTCGATTCCCTACATGGGCACAATGTACGAGGCCCATTTCTGCTGTCCCTCGCCGTTGTATTGCTGGGATATTGTTAGAAGCGGTGTAAAACCTAACTCACTCAATTCCTACGTCTTCTCATTCACCAGTTCCTCATCAGATGCTGGTTGTAGACTACATGCAATGCATTAACTGATGTTAATCTAATCTAACTGATGTTTCATCTAAAACATTACCTCGACTTTCTTACTGTTTACTCTCAGAACGCTGTCAACCCCCGTTGTGTGTTCTGGCGAGACAACGGTGCAGGGTGGTCTACAGATGGGTGTGAGGTGAAGGAAGATGTCAAGGACACGTACACAGTCTGTGCTTGCAACCATCTCACTAACTTCGCCCTGCTTATGGTTAGTTATACCCGGAGTAAACATTGCTGTTCCTGTCTCTTCAGATAGTGGTTCAGTTGTGACACCAAAGACTCTAGTTCGACTCCCCAAGTGGGCGATGCCCATTTCCTGCCGTGTAATTTCTGGAATGTTTATAAAAACGGCTTGAAATCATGTTCATTCACTCTTTTAGATGGATGATCAAGGCTTGTTGTTTTCTTGCGTTGGCGTTATGATTTTTGTCTTTTTGTCCCGTTGCTCTATTATTTGGTATTTTACGATGTTTTAGGAAACATATCGTATTTCGCATAGCTGCTATTTCAAGATGTCACTGTTGTTTCGAAACGTTTTAGGATACGTTTTGTACATTCCCTAATTCCTATTTCAAGATATCGATAGTATTTAGATGCATTTTAAGATACGTGTCGTACATTCCAAATGAACTATGTCACGATGTGATTGACAGTTTACATCGAATCCCAGTTGATGTTGATCCTAGGACTTTCTGGTCAAGATCCGAATATTTACTGACCGCCCCATTTAGCTGGAATATTGTTGAAACTAAACGCAGTCAGTCAGTATTTCACGATGTCTATGATGTTTCGATACGTTTTAGGATACGTATCGTGATTGCTTTTTCACAATGTCGATGATATTTAGATGGATCAAATACCGTACATTCCAAATTAGCTATGTCACGATGTCAATGATGTTTCAAAACGATTTAGGAGACGTATAGTACCTTCAATGATAGACTAACAGCTAGTCTCTGAAATGAACATATTTTACTGAAAAAACGTCCATAGTGAAAAAAAATAATATAATGAAATGGAGCCCTGAGACTTTCTTCATTTTCCGCTCTTTCCTTCATTTTCCTGAAGCTATGGAAATCTAGACTTGCCACATTTTCTAGACTTGCGTGGGCTTTCTTGGATTTTTATACTTCAGGGTCTGTACAACAGACTACTTCAATGAATGCTATTCAAGATGTCGACTGTTATTATGTAGATATGTTTCAGGATACACTTTGTGATATATATTTCAGGATGTCTATGAAGGAGGTACTAATATATCTGAAACTGACCGTGTGGCGCTGTCGTTCATCTCCTACATCGGTTGTGGAGTCTCTCTGCTGTGTTTGCTGCTCACATTGCTCACATACATCATGTTCAGGTGAGCTTCATCAGAGAAGGAAGACTGTAAGTGAGTTACGTTTTACGCCGCACTCAGCGGTGTGGCGGCGGTTTGAATACAATCGAGTCTGAAACAGACAATCCAGTCATCAGCAGCATGTGCATCGATCTAGGCACTTAGGATACGATGTCAAGTCAGCGACCCTGACCACCCGATGCCTTTAGTCGACGCTTACGGTAAGCACGGGCTGCTGAAGATTATATGGAACCCGGACCTTCAGGAGCCAATGAAGGAAGAATTGCATGTGTGTTCTTAAGAATGAGTGAGTGAGTTTTATGCTACTGTCGCAATATTCCAGCACGACAAAGAACGCCAGAAATGGGCTTCACACATTGAACCCCTGTTGGGAATCGAACCCGGAACCCAAAATGTTTATTCACGTACTGTAGTGAGTGAGTTTAGCTTTACGTCGCAATATACCAGCTATATGCTGGCGTTCGGTAAATAATGTAGCTTACTTCATACAGTTCACGGTGGTATATTAAGTTCGTTAAGTCGTATTATAGATGCGACAGAATTATCCACTGTGTATTTACATAGACCATACAAAGCACTTCACCACCAAATGCGTATTAAACAGATCATCTATAGTACCAGGTCGTAAACTATTATTGGTCTCTCACGATGGCTTTAACAAAATGTTAAATAGTACGCATATGTATGTATGTATGTATGTATGTATGTATGTATGTATGTATGTATGTATGTATGTATGTATAAGTGTGTGTGTGTGTGTGTGTGTGTGTGTATGTATGTATGCATGCATGCATGTATGTATGTGTGTATGTATATACGTATACATGTGTGAATTTCACAAGGTTTAAATTGCTGGAAAGCATGTATAAATTTTCTACATGTAAAGGGCTGCAGTGATTTGTTTTATCAATGACATTCATTAAACTCATGACAATACCCATTCCAACGTTACGAATTTACTTTACAATAGAGTTCATCTGTAAACAGTACATTTCAACAGTATGGAATATTCTACAAAATTTAGAATAATTACCTGAAGTAACATTTGATCTAAACATGTGATGGGAAGTATATTCACATCTATGAACCCGTAAAGGTCGAGGGGTAGAATAGGCCTTCAGCAACCCATGCTTGCCATAAACTGTGCTAGTCGTAAGAGGCGACTTAAGGGATCGAGTGGTCAGATTCGCTGACTTGGTTGACACATGTCATCGGTTCCCAATTGCGCAGATCGATGCCCATGTTGTTGATCACTGGATTGTCTGGTCCAGACTCGATTATTTACAGACCGCTGCCATATAGCTGGAATACTACTGAGTGCGGCATAAAACTAAACTCACTCACATCTATGTTATTGCAGTCGAAGCAGTAAGATCGTTTTCTGAAACATTTACCACGACAGAATAACAGCAACAGCCCCCAGCAGTGTGCTCATTATGACTAATGTGTTTTGTTAACAGGAAACTGCGTCGGGACAACCCCTCTAAGATTCTCATCAACCTGTGCGTCGCTCTAGCTGTGGCTAATCTTATATTCCTTGTGGGTATGCAAGACTACACCTTCAAGAACGCCATTGCATGCAAGGTAATGGATCTCCATTATACCAAAACACGGCATGGAGTGAGTGAGTGAGTAAGGTTTTGAAATCGTTTATGTCTGACTCTGGTGGATACCAGAATTAAATTTAAATTAATTATACAAATACCTGAATGATAATATTATGTTCTCTTTCGACAAGGGCCAGTAAAGCAAACTGACGAGAATGAAGACACAGAATGTATTTGACTAATAGAAATGAGTCTTTCTTCGTCTGTAATATTCCGATGTCATGTATGCAACTGTTAAATACTCATCCGCTACATACAGCTGACCCAAGAAGATCCGGGGCAGAATTGATCATCGGTAGTCCATGCTTATTGTATGAGACAGCTAACGGGATCGGGTTGTCGGGCTTGTTGACACATGGCTCCAAATTGCATAGACCGATGCTCATGCAGTTGATCACTGGCATGGCGGGAACAGACTCCATTATTTTCATATCTCCACCATATAACTGGATTACTGATGCGTATGGCGTAAAACTAAACTCACTCACTCCTATATACATCAGTGTGATTGGACGATCTTTACACCATGAGAAAACAAATCTGCAATTTGTTGGCGTTTTCGTTGTAGGCCGTGGCAGTGATGCTGCACTACTTCATGCTGTCAGCGTTGACGTGGATGGCGATAGAGGCCTTCTACATGTATCTGGCACTGGTTGTGGTCTTTAAGACATATTACACAAACTTTATGCTAAAGTGTTGCGTTATTGGTTGGGGTGAGTGTATTTTCAATACAGCTATCTGCCTCGCTTCTTTATACCTTCAAATATGTGTATCTAACATTTACATCTGGGAGAGAATTATCACAGTGTGGCTTAGGTCCGAGGATCTGCGTGTTAAGACGAACAGTTCAACAGTTCGGTATTATCTGTTATACTCTGCTCAGGGTTTGTGCACATCCTACATTAACATACATGGCGTTTTGTTTTTAAAAATAAAGTTAATGCTTTGAAATGTGTGATTGTGATTTACCTTGTTGCTCAACATTTACTTAAGAACAGTTCACACTCCCAGTCAATCTTCCCAACCATGCCCTACAAACATGGCCATTACTTACCTTATTGCGATAGTAACAGTTTTAACTGACTTCTATTTGACGTCAAAGGATTGGCAATTTCATCCCGGACAATACAAAGTTATCCATGAATGTTGTTAACAGACATGGAGCTGTTTTTGTGTTCTGTTGTTGTTTATTGACAGGCGCCTGTTTTGCAAAGTTCCAATACGAACTCTTATTGGTGAAAACAGAATTGAGCAGTAAATAATTCAGTCTTGCTACGTGATTTTCTTTGTTGTGATACAGGCCTTCCCATCGTAGTGGTAGCGATCACCCTTGGGATCAACGCAACGGAGAACTATGGGGAACTTTCTTCCGGAATGTAAGTTAGTGCCATATATGCTTTACACAGTAGCCTAATCAACATGAACAGTCCACAGTCAGTAATAAAGAAACATATACAACCAACTCCAGATATGTGTGTTCAACCAGTAGATAATAAGTCAATAATAAATAAATAATACCTATATGTTAAGTTACGCATTTATCACCCTGTAAGCTGAATTACAGCGAACCCACCAAGATCCGGATCAGAACTGGTGTTCCGCAACCCATGTTTGTCGTTTTTGTTTTCTTTTTAATGTCGTTTTTAGTACTATCCCATCAATATCACCAAGAGGAATACCAGCCATGGGCTTTACACGCTGTAGCACTCAACCGCTTGTCTCAAGAGGCGACTAAAGGGATTTAGCGGTCAGATTTGCTGGCCTGGTTGACATATGTCATTGTATCCAGGTTGTCATTGTATCCAGGTTGTCATTGTATCCAGGTTGTCATTGTATCCAGGTTGCGTAGATCGATGCTCATGATATTGGTTTCTGGATTGTCCGGTCCAGACACTATGATTTATATACTGCCTACATAACGTTTGAATGTTGCGAGTTAAACAACAAACAAAACAAAGTAAAAAACTATAAAAGCGAAACGTATATAAAATGGTGACTGTATGTAATGTTGTCTGTGATTGTATGTAAAGTGGTCTGTGATTGTATCCAAAGTTGTCTGTGATTGCACGTACAATGCCCTGTGACTGTATGTAAAGTGGTCTGTGTCTGTATATAAAGTGATCTGTAACTCTATGTAAAGTGGTC
Organism: Haliotis asinina; assembly: GCF_037392515.1. Lineage (NCBI taxonomy): Eukaryota > Metazoa > Mollusca > Gastropoda > Lepetellida > Haliotidae > Haliotis > Haliotis asinina. Next base: position 46,632,004 of record NC_090285.1, read on the forward strand.
TGTGGTTGTACGTACAATGGTCTGTGACTGTACCATCTTCTATTTCCAGCTGTTGGATCAGAAACCCGGCCTTCTATGCTGCATTCCTCGCTCCAGTCGCCGTCATCTTGCTGATCAACTTCGCCGCCTTTGGCCTGGTATTACGTCAGATTCTTGGACTGTCCAGCAAGAAGTTGAACAAGTCGGACAATACCAGCACCATGACTCAGCTACGGGGGGCAGTGGGCGTGGTCATCCTTCTTGGCCTCACTTGGGTGTTTGCGGTCTTTGCCATTGACCGTGCCAGCACAGTTTTCTACTACCTGTTTGCCATTACAAATTCCCTCCAGGGGCTTTTTATTTTCATATTCTACTGCATATTTAAGAAAGATGCACTCACAGCGTGGAGACGAAAGCTACCATGTTGCGAAACTATTGATGAAAAATCCGGAGAACGATCTTCAAGCAAAGGTAAGTTTGAAACTCTGGATCGCGAATGGTCTTCACTTAAAGCTAAAAATCAGCCTGAATGTTAAGATTCTATCACGTCCTCGTGTTTAATATGTAATTAACATCACGAAATTATGTCTGTATGTTTATTCGACAATCAGTATAAATTAATGAATATTGAATTTATTAAAAATGTTAATTCATAATATACCATTCAGAAAAGTAAGGGGGATTGTATTTGCAAGATTGATGAAAAGCAAATAATGAAGCCAAGGAGAAAACACATAATGAAGAGAAAATAAGGGAGAATGTGACAATGTATTCCATTCCTTTTGAAAGGTTCCATGTTTGTATATATGTTCACTATTTTCTCATTCATTGACATTGATTGGTGGTACATTCGCAAAATGGAATATCCCCTTCCTTTTTAATGGTACATCAACAAAATATTCTAACATGACATTTCACGCTCTCTATAAATCAGTATTATCTTACAAACCACTTTCCTACCCACATGGAATGTTTCTTTCTCGCTTGTATTCTATTGCATATAGTGCTGCTTGTCCGAATAACTTTGGTTATTTGTATATATGCATATATGTACCTGTTGCCTGGGTCCAAATACCGATGAGTGGTTACCCACTAGCGACACAACATTACATACAAAGCGCTATCGTCATTACTAAGATCATTTATACATACGATCGATGATGCTAAGGCATTGCTCTCTGTTATTCTTAAGAGGGAAAGGTGATACACTAATGCTTGATGTTCCAGATCATGACCTGTTGAGTTGGCTCAAATTCCCACGTCCTAGTGCAGCGTCTAATAACATTAATGGTCACGTTAATAATGCCCTCGATGTTGTTGGCACATAGCGCGTATGATTTCGTTATCGACAGATTATGATAATGTACGTAGCATGATAGACTGACGCTTCGTCTTTTTTATTCAAGATCATGGTAAATTACGACAATTTTATGTGCTACGTTTCGACATAGATTCTTGTGTTTTTTATCAAACAAGTGGAGACAACGAACTTACATTAGGACTTACCTCGAAACGACGCCAAACAGAATACTAAGTTATATATCCATAAAATTGTCTCATTCTTTAGCTTGGCCTCTGAATATATGTAATTTTGTTAGAAACAAATAATTACTTTCAAATTGAAAAGGAGTCCCAGTGAGAAAGGAGATTAGGACCCTGGGGAGATTTGCTTCATTTAGGGCTTAAATATAGCATAGGGGGTTAGGCAGAAAGGACAATAATGACGTTCAGGGACTGTGAGACAGACTATGATAATAGAACACAGATGACCATTAATGCTCATTGATAATATCTTGAAGCAGTTTACGACTGATAATTTATTATCTGCTGATAATTGGTAATTAGAGTTATAAAATACATTGTAGTTCTCTTTAATTTCTTGAATGTTTGTTCCATGTGAATCGTTAACCCTCTCTGGTCGTTTTTTCCGATTCATTTATTAGTGAAACGTCTCCTTTTTCTACACGTGTTAATTATATCATTAGGGCTAATGTCATCATGTATTATCAGATACATGAACTAGCCGATGTAGTTCGTGTTCGAACACACTTTCACGAAGATATAATGGTGTATATCTGAGAAGGAAATTAATACAAAAAACTAATTATGTTGGTATGAGTATTGATTTATTGTCAGGTTAATTTGACACAAACTGATAAATCTATGTGCACTTAACGATAATGGGATTACGACATGTCGGTTGTTTGAATATCGGCTGATGGCGACTGCCACTGTGTAAGGTGCAGCGTTCAAGATTGCGGCGCATACATCTCGATCGACGTGTTTATATGTGTTTGCTTGTACAAATCCGGATTTATGTGTTTTATTGTCGAATCCCTCCGAGTTACCAGTAAATTAGCATGCATCATAGCGACAGAGAGATATAGTTTATTTAGTGTCACATTATGTACACGAAGATGAAGAACAATAAACACATATTACCCATCTTTACATACATCAGCCTTAACAGGCTTAGGAGATTCTGTCATCTATACATAACTAAAAGGAGGTCAAAATACATGATAGCATTATTTTTATTATACAATGACAGTGTATGTATAAATATTTTATGGAATACACGCACACAGATACACACACACGTTTTCAGATTTTCATGCACTCACCAACACAAGTGTTCTGACATCAGACAAACATATGATGACTCCATAGCTATTACAGATGTGCGTCGAGTATGATGACACTTAGTTTGCATTGCACAGCAGAAGAGCCGTTGAACGGCAAAAGATCTTGTGCAGATATAAAGGAGTTTGGGGCCAGAAGAAATATAATCGATTCATCTTACATATATATTCTTTTAAACTTTTCATTGACAGGAGGTGATAAAGTAGATAAATTATATGGTCCTGATGACAAAAGTATTTTAAAGTTGTAACTTAAAGTCGCTTTCAAAAAAAGGAAATTTCTGATAAGGGGGTGGATTTCAGAGTAACCATGCCGTAATTGAACACTGGTACCACGTTATCATGATATAGACATATACTGGACAGACATGATTCCGACTCAGAGACGACCAGTCCTTAATAATACACGCCGGGCAGGTAATCAACAAGTGCCAAGTTTAACTGATTGTAGCTTGATGAGACCACGTCTATGAAAGAATGACCAGGTTCCAGTTTCACGAAGCTATCTGTTGCTCTAAGACTGTCGTACCTCCTATATTGTAACGTAGACATTCGACATTCGTAGCGCTACGATAGCCTTGTGACACGGGGTCCTGTTCTTGGTTGCATACGAGGTAGGGATATTAGTTCAGTTTAAGCATTCTGTCTACTGAATCCAGTGATTTATATAATTAGTTATTTAATATATATATAATTAGTCATAGTGGTTGGGATCTTTGTAATAAGTATCCGTGAGTTCTTTACATCCGTTGTTTTAGACGTCTACGCGTGTTCTGATGTACGTAGCCATATGCTGTAAAACTAATTTAACGAAAAAATCAAATCAGGCCCCCAAATCTGTGCACTTTGTACATGAGGATTTTGAGCCTTCCGACATTTGCCGCAGTGCGGTGATCACCAAACCCCACGGTAATTCCATCTTACCGTTTTAATGAAACATCATTTGGTTCAGGACCCACCCTGTTGAATACTGGGGATACGTTTCCACTCTACATCCACCATATCTTTTTACTTACCCACCCAAAACCCCCACCCTCGAGGTCATCGTTTTCTCGTTTTTCTTGTTTGTTTTCTGATACACAAATAATTGTGATTAGAAATTGTTTTCAGCTTAGTAATACCCATTTCATTGTGTTGATTCAGACAGTATTTTATTTCCCGAAAAACATTCTGTGCAAAAGTAAATGGGATCAACAAACAGGCTGCATCAGCCTGTATAAATGTTTCTTCAAGACATAAACGTATAACGAATGAGTTTGTAAATACATTTATGGAAATACAGAAAATGCTTGCAACTGTCTTCATAATTCAGTTATTCCGAACAAAATACAGCACATGGTACCACAGTTTATGAAAAACAATGTCAGTAAACTTACAGAAGTTGGCATTTTTGTGTCGCCATTACTAGAACGCTTGGATATGCATGCTGTATAGACTTTGGTGCTTTGACAAGTCTATTTTGTAGATCAGACTGCTTTATCTATATGTTTTCTGGACAACCTGATCACGGTTCATTTCTTCTTGATGCCGCTTTTTATCACCCTTCGTGTTCTTCATTCTCTTTAAAACAAATTCCCCATAAATTGCAGTACTGTAATGGGAATAACGAATTGCTTGCTTTTGTATTTGGTACTATTACATTTTCTGCTTTTACATGGCAGTGAAATGAAAATGTATGTTTCTTAAAACAAAACTCTTTTGGATCATGAAATGAGAATGGTACTAAATGCAGACTTGATCCCGTCACTATATGGCTAGACTAATGCCGATATGACGTAAAACACAACTCAACTCAACGTAAAATAAATGCTGTTTTCAATCACAAGGAGATATTTAGATCACCACCACCCCACCCCCCACCCCCCACCCCCACCCAGAGGTAAATGGAACAATCAGTATGTCTCTCAATGAAATTCGGTAGTAACCCGGTCCTTTTGTAAACCAGATACCCGCTTATACAAAAAGCCTTTGGATGTCCATCGTGTGAATGGACATCCGCGCCACTGGCAAGCAAATAAAGACGAACCATTCTTTTTCTTCCATTCTCTCTCAAGGCACACCGCTCTGATCTAACGCTTACGCTGTTCCATAACGTAAATAGCAAGCCCGATAACTAAATTTCTTTTTAGAAATGTTTCATATGCCGTAACAGGCTCTGCAAAGTGACAATTATATAATCATTTCAGTGGAAAGAACGGTATATCATGTGGCTAGAACGAACGATCAGGATCAAGTAACTTTACTAACATTTACACCAGGTCAGTAAATCTACATCTGTTTGACGAGGCATACATTTTCTGATAGGAGAGCAGGGCGCGATAAATTAAAAAGCGATATGTATTATGTATAATTAGTCTTTGTATTTATCCTCCAGCTCGCATGAAACATAGCCCAGGTGACTTTGAAAAAATATTTTTGTTTGTGTGTAATACCCTAATTGAATTTATTTTTATTTGTTTGTGGTGAGGGCATTCTAATCACACAAAAAACATTCTGTTCATGTGGTTCTGTTTTCATGCCGCTGAGAAAAAGCATGTTTATCATCGTCGCTAATGTTAACACAGAGTGTAAAGTACATAATTTTACACTAGTCGATGCATTGTTTTCATCGACTCTGCTTGTGAGTATTTCTCATAAACAGGGGAGGCTCAATTGCTTTTATTCATTGAGGTGGTGTGTACTGCGCATGATGTCAGTGATAAAGAATCCTGTGCATGGCTTGTGGGTGAGGCAGAATCATAAAGCAGATTTAAATGTATTGTTGCATTTTTGTTTTCGTCACAGTTCAGCAAACTTTACGCTTACCCCCGTTTTCTCAACGTGTTTGTGATTGTGTTGGAAGGATTTTATGTGCGCGTTACCTACTTGTTTAACCATCTTTGTTTATGCAATTAACCGTCTCGTTGTTTGTATAACAATGTTTTCAACTTTATTACTATCATTATTTCTACATTACTGTTCTAACTGTCTGCGATACAAACTGAACTTCTGTATCAGTCTTTTGAATTATCATCTGACTGTTCCTCGATCTATATTGTTTGGTTGGTTTGTTGTTTAACACCGCACACAACAATGTTCTAACTGTAAGGAGGCGATCTGTGGAACTATTGAAGCGTAAAGAATGTTAAAAAGCTTCCGTAATATGCATTAGTGGATACGATATTAGGTGTGATTGTAGGTTGTGCTTAATCGTAACTCGTAACTGCACCTTGCTCGTATATCCGTTTCATCATATAAAAGCGATGTGGTTTGTTTGTTTTGCATTTCTATCTCTTTTCTGGACAATGAAGATTCATCGTAGTTTTTAACTTCAGGCTGTACGACCCCTGTCTCAAACAACACAGTTAAAAACTCGATGGCGTCGACTAATAGTTCACAGAACAGCAATGATGACGTCAAGATCAAAAGTAAGAAACATTGACAAGCGTCAGTAAAATATTTTCAAAGGCATATAACGCTGTAACAAGCGAGACAATTTTTAAAAGTCATACTTTTTAAATGTTTTTGCCCAGTTATATTTTGTAATCAAGGAGATTGAACTCATACGTTTCCAGGATAATTACAACCATTACGTTTGCCGAAAAAAAATTGTGTCCACTTTTAACATGTTCACATTTTTGTTGTTTCAGAAAGGACAGAACTATCATCAGACAGCGATTTCCAGAGCAGCGGAGGGGTTGAAAACTCTCGCTCATCTACATCCATCTAACCTGTCAGATTGAACAGATCATCTCAAAGATATTTATCCACGATCTCAGCGAGCTAATAAACTGTAAAGTAAACGTCTATGAGGCACGAACAGAACTTGCCCATCTGGGGTAGGTCCAAGGTTAAATTGTCTGGGCCGCCTGAGACGACTATGGTGACTGTGCATGCAAAGCATGGGTTACCCGTCGTTGCGGAATCTGTGTCTTATTGTAACATGTCTAAGACTTGTTTCATGACATGGCCGTGGCTTCTCCACAAATTGCTATGATTATATGTAAGAATCGATGCGACATCAGTGAAGACTTCTTGTCAACATTGGATTCAGTTCTGGATGGTGACAAAGGCTATATCTTTTGTTATGGGACACAGGCCTAGCATTTGCCTCAGGAGGCTCTTGTACAATGTTGCAGATGGGTGATCAGAATCGTGTAGAATATTGCAGACTTTGCACCAAACTCTTGCACAGAGGGTTCAACTAACTCGTTAAAATATTGCACATCTTGCATCCGATTCGTTTAAAATGTTGCAGAGGGTGCAACAGACTTGGGTAAAATGTTGCAGATGGTGCAACAGGCACGTGTAAAATGTTGCACATATTGCATCCGACTCGTGTAAGATGTTGAAGAGGGTTCATCAGACTCGAGTCAAATGTTGGAGGGATGCTACACACTGGTATGAAATGTTGCGTGTTGCATCCCACACGTGTACGGTTTCTATCAATGGAGAACACATGGTGTACCGATAAGTAATGATAAGTCCATGACGCAAATGAATCACTCACGTAATATGTACAACGACCATTGTTATTTGGGGCTGTAATGAAAGACGTCCTTGTTGCATCAGTGGTATCCATGGACGTGTCGTCATCAACAGTAAGTGAACGAAGGCTTATAGCATATAAATACATCTCAATGTCAATGACAATGACAGTTATGCAACGATTTGTCACAAAATTTCGGTTGTGAGATGAATATTCGCCAAATACGATATGTCTTTCATTGCCATCACGCTTGGGGCAAATATTCAGACATGAATGTTCAAAAATGACTTGTGTTTCAATGGCTCCAAGCATGTTGTATGTAGCAAACATGTTGCAGACATGTTCCAGTGGTCTGAATTGGGTAATGCCAGACAGTCTTGAAACAAGTCAGAATACTTCCAATGTGCACCAGGTTGAGTCTTGCACACCTTCCTGACGTCATCTTTGTAGACGTATACAGGACTTAGTCCTTAACCAGGACCAAACATGACAGTCATCACAAAAGTGAAACAGGTCTAACACCGCTTTAAGCAATATTCCAGCAATATCATGACCTGGAGACCGAGAACTGGGCTCTACACACTGTACAAATGTGGTTAATAGAACTCGGGTTTTCGGCGTGACGAAGGGACGCTTTAACCACTAGCTTTACCCACCGCCTTTCGCGACAAAAACACGTTGTCTATGCTGTCAAGTAAGGGTGTATCATAAGTTGTCTTAAAGCTTAAAGATTCTCGAGAACAGCGATAATATAGAATACACACAGCTTAAACTGACAGCCATCCTCTAATATGCATGTATTTTGAATATTTGCTTACTACGTGTAGACATATCCTCTTTTTACATTTATGTATTTATATGTTGTTATACATTTGACGTTCCCGTATGATTCCTATTGCATAATCATGTCGTATGATTGTTGCTCAAAATGCCTTTCTTTGGTGAAATTTAGCCTCAGGTTTACACAAGTTTAATGGAAACTGTTTGGTGCTAGTCATTCACATGCATACATAAACCTATTCTCCTGAAGGAAAGAGCAATATATCTAAGGTATGGTATACGACAACACTACCAGATTCATATATCTGTTTGTAACTATTATTGTTCAAGGTAATGTACTTACTGCCCTCAATAGGCTTTTTTAAATATTCTCCTGAAAATTGTGCCAGCAGCACCTATATTTACACGTAGTGATATGAATCAATATCACTTTTTCATCTTACTTGTTGCCTTACGTACATGTACCTGTTCCAACACCGTGCCCAAGGATGCCAGTGGTGGTTTCCATAGTATGTAGAGTTGTGTCCCTTGGTTACTGGGATTCGTACTGGTTTTCTGGTCTTGTCGGCGCTTACATTTGTGGGGATTCTGGCGTTATTCCAACTGTCAATGCTTGTCCCTAAAAGCGAATAATAGGATCAGTGATCAGAGTCGGGTTTTTTTCGTTTACAACATGTTATCGTAATTCTACGGCGTGGACTGTTGCTCTTAATATCAATCACTGGCCTGTCTGGTCATGACTCGATTATGCCGTCATATGGCTGGGTTATTGCGATTTTGACAACATATCTTAAATAAACGACTTGACATCTTGACTTTGGATATTCCTCAGACTCTAACTTGTCGTGGAATACCTAAACTGCTGTTCAAGTCGGAGCAAATCCAAAGACACTATGCCCCGGGCACAATGCCCCATGCATAAAGTCATGGCAAATTGTACTTCGGATTTGAATTCGCTTACTAAACTACCATGGCACAGCATAGTTGTCTCCCTTGTCACGTTCTCAGAAAGGAAACATTTTCCCTTTGTTGTCATTACTGGAGTAATGTGTGTATGAGTAACAAGCCGTATGACTTTATGAAGTATTCGCAATATGTTTACTAACATGTGTTATTGTTTTTATACATTGACTCGAATTAACAAATTGCCATTTCATCAAAATGTAGTATAGTTTATACAATGTGAACAATTTGTCTGTATCATTTTGCTGATGAATAAATACTGATTTTTATCCAGGTTTTTAGTAATATATTTAAGTTGTTAATTCATGATACATAAAAAACAGTAAGCAGGACTTACTAATTCCGGTAGAATCTTTGACGGACGTTTTACTTCATAACATATTACTCGTTGTCAGTCATATGTTAATCCGAATATTTGTTAGCATGGACGAATTCAATGGAAACCTCAGCGTCTGGATTAACAGGGTTCTATATATAAATATTTAATCACTTTCCATTCGAATAATGCTGTCATCGGGTATTCACGCCAGTGTTAAATACATTACCGATGTATCTGTATAAACAATAGTCCACATTTTGATCATGACCTCTGTTTAAAAAACCTGGTTAATACAGACACGGTTCACAAATGACAAACACGAGAGTAAACAGTTTTATTTCAAACTGCTATGTGTGCACTGAAACACCTACATCTATGGGTTCTTTCAGGCACACACCAAAAAAATGGTTTCCGAATTGAATAAAAATTCGGTTAACTTCAAATCAAAAATTAATCTGTTCTGGTTGAAATCTCTTGTGAGGTAACTTTGCCGATAAACGCGATAACATTATGAACTATTGTCATCTCTACCCGACATCATCACTCGTTAACAGGAAGCTTATCTCTATTTCTTGGGGCCTATCCGTTGTAGGAAAAGCTTCTAATTCCTCACAGAACCTACCATTGAGCCATCGTAATCTCAGGATTAACCCCGAACAAGCGACAAAGTGAGCAGTGTCACATCGTAGAACCCGCTCCGACGCGTGCAGTGAAACCCATTTATTTGGTGGAAATCTTGATGGCTCGCCGCATCAGTGAACCCATGGAAAGGGAAACTGAAGAGAAAAGAAAAAAATCATCATAATATTCAGTCATTATTTGTGACGAAAAGAAGCGCGATGAACCCATCCCATTCAATTACGAGTGCACTTGACGGATGAAATCCCATGAGTGTGATAGAAGGGCAACGTCAAACGCAACGAGAAAACACACCAGCTGTTTATACGATTGTGAATGGACAATTAGGAAGAGAGTATCGGCCTATAGAAGCTCATATCCCCAATACATGCATGTTTCAGTGGAGAATGACAAAACCTCAGGTAGTTTATGAAATTCCCCCCGACACTACCAGGCCACCCGCTGGTGTCGCTCCCAGATCAAACACGTAACAGGTTCACTGGGTACGGTAAAGTAGCTATACGTTTATACCTTTCGTGTTTTAGCACAAAGATAGCAGTCGTTATGGCTGTAGGTTCTGCCACCCAGATCGCACAGCTTTGTCTGGACGGTGACTCCACGGGCCTCAACCTCAACCTCTCCTACTTTGAAACCACGATGCGCTGTCCTTACCCTCCCCACTCCCAAACCAAATGTACAAAGACGCTTATTTCATCCGTTTACTTGCTTGTTACACTGTATTTGGTTATTTCGTTATTTTACCTTTATCTAATTGCTAATCGATTCCATCACCGTCCCTTGACGTTTAGTCCATATGTTCACTTTACTTTCTTTTGAACAAGGAGATCCCTTACTCTCGCAATTACGAATTCTAACCAAGAAAATTCAATTAACAAGTCTCTTCCACCAAGTTCACGCCAACACAGCCCTTACCTCTGTGCCAACCCCACCCCTCCCCCAGCCCCACCCCAGCCCCTCCCCCTCTCCCCTACCTTCAACTACGATAAATCTTACGTTGCTATTTCATCATCTTCACCCATGTACAACTGACAGGTGGATCTAAAATTGGGATTGGATACACTTTCTTTGAGATAAGGATCTAAATTCGCTTTCGTTTACCGATCCTATATTTAACATTTCCTTTGTTGTGTCCTTTGGGGGTTGGCTTCATAGCACGTGCATCTATTTTGCATGTCAAAAGGTTTGGAGGGCGAAGCTGAAAAGATTAGTGCATTTTTCTTTTGATCTGTCATTTTCCTGCCATTATGAGAAACATGCAATGGGATTACCTAGCGATTATTATCGGGGGGACACAAATATTCATTTGGAAAATAGAAAACGAGTAATTGCTTTCTGATTTATGAAATTAAATGTCTAATCATGCGCACTTTAAAGTATTCTTTTTCATTCTAATACCTTTAAATAAATTAAAAAAGACACGGGATATCGGTGAGAAATAGCATGTTGTCCACCGTGTATGCGCTCCTTGTGTTCTCTGACATCTTAAAGTCGACAGTTAAAAATCGTCTCAAGAAAAACACTCTTCTAAAGGGGCGATGCGGTAATTGAAGTTTTCGATTGTTTTTGTCGAATACCCGAGTTTAACTCCCAATGCGGATGCTCTTTGCCGAGCCCATTCTTGATTTTCAGAGCAAGTACTTTGGAAAAGTGCTAAACTTACCTCCCTTGACACAAACACTTGTTTTGTTCGCGTGGCAATTGAAAACCTGTATCCCAAATAAATCTAAAAGAGTTTAACACAAATGTGTCAAAATTTCAGCTGCAGGTATTCTGGGTCCATTGTTCAAAGCGATCCTAGCGCTAAGGCTGCTGTAACTCCCATACCATAACACACGCTTAAGGTAATCTTGGGGACAAGATTGTTTTGTACAACGGTACTCTGGTCCTGCTCAAAAGTTGGATACATCGTCCATGAGGACGTTTGTAATTGCATGAGCGACGAAATTATTTCCGATGCAATTTCGTTTTGATTTGCAATGTAATAAAAATGACCATTCATAAAGCGCCTGTTTTCACACACTTGTACATGTTTAAAGCTCCCACCAGGTACCCATTTTCTGCTGGGTGAACGGAACAAACTCACCTGCCAAAGGTGAGACCACTGTAAGACATCTGCTTTGTTGTGGGACAGGCAGGGCTGAAGTCTTAGAAACACTCAGGGCTCAAGCTGTCAAACACCAATGATTTTTCCACGCAGGAGGCTGCCAAACTTCAACTGCTTTGTGACTTACAACTTGTGTGTACAGGACCACACACCACCGTCAGAACTATGTTCACGTATGTTGTTTTCAAGTGAGAACTTGACCTGCATTTGCATGTGTTTGTGGCAGTAGCGACCAGTAGGTCAGAGTACGCCCAGCTCTTCTTTAGCACCCGGTATCATCACTGTTGATACTAATTCGCATAAACAGATATCGCTGGGAAGGTCTTCAGGAATGTCTAGTGGTGTTATTATCATGAGGGCTTTTGTTCTTTTTTATTAACATGTCGGAATGAGTGAGTATAGATTGTACATCGCATTTAGCAATATTCCATCAATATCACGGCGAGGATACCAGATATGAGCTTCACACATTGGACGTATGTGGGGATTTGAACTCGGCTCTTCGGCGTGACGAGCGAATGCCTTAACCACTGAGCTACCCCACCACCCCTATCAACATATCGACAGGTAGGCTATACAGTAACCCCGATTTCGTGTTGTGAACATGCAGTTACACAGCGTACGGAAATATAGATTTAAGTTACTGTTGATTTTATACAACATGAGATTATATTTTTGAGAAAACAAGTGACAGAAATGTCCAAATTTGGGGCATGCATTACAAACTATGATCTATTTAGGTGCGATTCATTGTGCTCATTTGTACCATAGGTTCCCCTACTTCATAGGTGAAAAAAATGACTTGCCTTTGCTTGTGATGGTGTCACCAGCTGGAAACAGGAAATAAGGACCTTTTAACAAAGACCATGTATTCAGAGGTACACCATCCTATAGTCGGAATCGTACAATGGACTCTTTTAATGGTAAAGGGGGTGGGATTGGAGAAACATTCTTTGAGATACTGATCGGGTGTTATATTTACAAATGCAAATTCTGTTTGTTTTGGTGGATTTGGTTACTAGGTCATTAAGACACTAAGTCACAATGCCAATTCGTTGACCTATGCTAGTTTTTTTATGTCATTATTTGATGGATGAATCTTTAGCTGTTCACGATCTTTAGTCCCTTTCTACAATATTGTATTGTTAAGCGTGGTGAGATATTTCCACACTAGTCTAGTCATGTTATTGTCCTTTGGTGACTGTGTGTATCTACGTTCATGCAAACTTTCTCTTGCCACGATACTGCTGAATTTTAACTCACTGACCCTTAACGTCTGTATAGCCATAACTTGTTCTCTGCCTGTTTCACCCGCTGCAGTGACGTCATTGCTGAATATTGGCCTCGGTGGCACATATGTATATGATCCTTGGCGGTCATTAAATGATCTTATAAAAACTTCACGTCAGGTTTTTGTCAAATGTTCTCTTTCTACTCGCGAACGTAACGATGCAAAATCGATTTCCTTTTAGTCTTTGCAGTTCTTACATGGGCAGGATACGCTAATCCTTTTCTCAATTCTCAACTATCCATTCATACATGTTTACTCCCAGTTTGCCTTTTACTCCTCACGGACCTGCTTCGTATATACTCGAGAATCATTAATCACATTCATGAAATGAAACATTTCTAGCCGCATTCCTCAATAGGTCTGAGTTTATTTGACTGTTCAAATCTAATTTGTCGGTGGTTGACCTTTTATATTCCAGTTACCGGAATTACATTTACCTTGTTTTGCACTTACTTGATAACTCTGTCTGAACGGTCGTAGAAATGTCACTCCTGATTACAGGAAATTTGTTCATCCATCCTAACTTAACGCTCTTTATGTCTCTCGCGAAGATGTTACTAGTCAAACAAGAATGTCTAAGAAGGTCTATGCATGTTAAAAACTATAAACTATAAAATTCGATAGCCATTGGTAATCAATAACAACTACGTACTTATTAAATGAAACTGTCGCAACTCAAGGACTGTCACTAACCGGTCTCGAATATAATGCTGAAGGTAATACTTGTACATTCTCGAGGCAGTGGGCGAAACATTGTTGTAAGAATTCTCGGGAGAATATGAACGTGCTGAGATTATTAAAGTATGTCTGAAACGGTTGTCTGGACCAATGTAAGTGTATGTTATATATGGCTGTGAAGGATAATATGATGATTTGAAACTAGTACTCCTGAGCAGGTTCATTTCAAGGGGCTAGATAGTAGTATTGATGGCATTTCAAGTCATATATGACACCCGTGAACATTCGGGTTAGAGCTAATCTTCAGCGACGCACGTAAAGCGGCGACTAACGAGATTGGGTGGTCAAACTCGCATACTTGCATTGGTTGAAACGTGATTAACGTATCCCAATTTCGTAAAGCGATACTCTTACTGTTTATTGCTGCACTGACTGATCCAGCTCTTTTATTTACAGACTACGCCTATGTAGTGAGTGAGTTTCGTTTATGCCGCACTCAGCAATATTCCAGCTATATGGCGGCGGTCTGTAAATATTCGAGTCTGGACCAGACAATCCAGTGATCAACTTCATGAGCATCGATCTGCGCACTTGGAACCGATGACATATGTCAAACAAGTCAGTGATCCTGACCACCCGATCCCTTAAGTCGCCTATTACGACAAGCATAGTCGCCTTTCATAGATGGAATATTGCTTAGGGAGGCTTAAAACTTAACTCACCACGTTTAAGTTCATACATGACTATAAAAGTTTTACTTTTTGTTTGTAGTATACGTAATGCATGAAAATCGTTATGCGTTTTCTTATTCAGTCTTCCATATTCAAGTTTTATTGCCGACACATTTCTTTACCATCATCGTACACCTCACAACAAGACCGTAGTAGAAACTAATATTCATATTCATAGTTCATTCAAGTGATCACGTCGTTTTCAGGTTATATTCTATCGGCAGTCGCACAGGGAACATTTGTTAATTGGGAGCAAATACACCTTTTTGCAGTATACCTTTAACCGTAACCCCGGGACATTGACATTTTTAGGTCGTTTCCACTTAGAAATACAAGCCTCAAACACACCCGGGAGAAAGACGTTACTTTTGGGTGGCAGAAATTTCGTCATTTTCTGAACGAGTGAGTGTGTTGGGTTTTACGCAGCTTTTAGCAATATTCCAGCAATACCAGTAGACACCCAAAATGGGCTTCGCACACTGTAACTATGTGGGAAATCGAACCCGGGTCTACGGGCGAACGCTACCCCATCGCCGGAACGAGGCTATGAAACGGAATGGAAGCATGTCTCATAACGTAAGCATAATACACGGGTAATGGCGATGAGTGAGTGAGTGAGTGAGTGAGTGAGTGAGTGAGTGAGTGAGTGAGTGAGTGAGTGAGTGAGTGAGTGAGTGAGTGAGTGAGTGAGTGAGTGAGTGAGTAGAAATGGGTGTCACACATTCTACCCATGTAGGAAAAAGAAATCGGGCCACGAGCGAATGGTGTCACCATTCTGCAACTCCTCCGCCCATATTCGATGATGAGGAACATTTTCTCATTCGTGCGGCAATATCCACTGTGCCTAAATCGATTTGATGCCAATCATCGGACCAAAATGGTCACTCACTCTCCTTCGTGGTTCAATTCTCTGTCACTCTTCTAGAGTGCTGTTCATAAGCATTGAGCGCACGACGTGTTTCCACGAGTGTTAATATTGCACTTATCACATGACTGCTAACATATCGCACCTGGGAAGAAACAAACAAACAAACAAACAAACCTACTATCCAACGAGAGGACTGCGATAATTACGCGTGTCGGTAGCCATGAAGGTAACGTTTGTTTTGAAGAGTGTGAATTCCCCTCATCAGTGGAAGCTGACTTCAGTGACTAGATTTGTTATTCATAGATAACTACAGTAAGATGTTGGTTTTATTGTCCAAGCATGAAATAAACTGCCCCAAATTTTCTCAACATAAAATTGTGCAGATGTTTTGAAGTTTGAAACTGATGTGAATAAGTGTCCTTTGTTCGTGAATACAAAAACATTAATGCTTTTCATATATATTCTTGTCACAAAGACCTGGAATCACTATTATATCTTTTACGTGTTAAGAGTACTTTTTAAAAGCTAATCACGTACAACCTGCTACATTTTATGCACGCTCCCTTTCGTGCTTATCAAATATTCATAAGTATTTACATGAGCACATGTCCTTTGTCAGCAGAGACGAGCTGGAAGTGATACATTTGACAATCAGGGATGGTGATGCATGCTGTTTATGTAATGTCATTGTTGAGCTCATAAAGATTGTCAAGCAGTATTTTTCTTTCAAAAGGTTAAAATATGAAGTATTACATTAAAAGTTTTTAATCCTAAAAGAATACAAAGCAGGGTATATGAACCTATTATTAAAATATCGTTTCTAGTGTTGCCTTTGACGACACATTTCAGATTGAAGTTTGCACGTTAATGAGTAAATCCTTTGATAGGAAACTGTAATTGTAATTTGATAGGAAACTATAATTTCATTTCATTTCATTTCGTACGAGTAGGCATGTACAATATTAGACTTGTGCAAACTGTGATCGTCACCAAATGAATACATAAGAGGGTTTGTCATGTAATTCCTAGCACTACATGTTTCTCACATTTCTCACATTTCATAAAGTACGGGGCATACCCTTCCATAATCACACCCTAAACATCGGTTACAAGTCTAACAGAAGAACTACTATTGATATAGCAATGTTACTGCATTCTGTGAATCACTGTTATCCCATACATGAATAGTCATGTACTATTCAAAATTACTTCTCATTGTTAGGTACACAAAACATTCACTGTAAAATGTAGTCATTGTCAAGTTGGTCAGATCACATTCTTCACGGCATTTACATTTATTTTGAAGTAAAACAGAGTAAGGAATTTCTGCGAGGAGTTCAAAGTTTACTCATTGACAAGTATAACACTCAAAGTTTAAAGATGTGGTTTTAATTTCTTATTTGAGCTTTATATTCTTGTGTCTTTTCGGATGAAAGTTTGACGTGTCTATGCGTGTGTTTGCGACTGGATACAGTTACCCTTTCGCGAACACCTTGTACAGTCACTATCGATTGTGGTTCGAACACACAAACACACACTGACATATAATAAAGTCTGCTGTTAGTAGATTTTTCACACGAAGTTATCACATCTTATATGTCAATGACATGTTTCATGACTTGCTATAGTATTTCACCATAAAAAAGGGAATTTATTTTGAATCTCCAAATAACCATATATCATTTGAAATATTCATTCTTTTGCCAAATCTTTTTATTATGGAAATTGAATTGACCTATTTATTAATCTTTAAAAAAACTAACCAGTAGTACAAATATTGTTTTTTCATCAACCAGCTGTAATACACAGGTGAAAATGATGGACTATAGACGAGGCATTATACAATGAATGGAATATTTTAAAGATAAGAATATTTAACACACAAATAAACAGTCCTGAAAAATAAAACAGATCAAGGGTTTTATACATATTGCTCCCAATCAATACATCGGGTTTATTCGTGTCTTTTGACAATGGCCATAGCCATCAATTATTTGTTTAACATTACATGCTTTGAAAGCAACACAATGGGATGTCTCAAACAAAATGGAACAGATTTCCAAACACTATACCAACCTCATATCATCCTTTATGACAATGGTGACACGACAACTCTCGACATCTTGTTAATCCTCAAGGCCTTTTATCAGTCTTTCAGATTTATCTCTCACAACAGCACGCGATTGATTAGCCATTCAGAAGATCAGCTTTCGTATAAAATTAAATTATCGCTAAATGTTTAATGTGGGACGCTGTGCCCCAAACACAAGGTACTGACAAAAAAAACAATCGGCGTCCATCCCATTGTCCGTGAATACCTAGTCATTAGAACTAGCCACCACTGGACAATGAAAACATTTTTATATTCCTGGCCTCTGGCCTTTATCTAGCTGTCCGTGGGGTATTGATTGGTCATTGGGCCAAGGGAATGAAGACGCACCCCATTTCAATAACCCCGGATTTATTTCATGCGTTGACTATACATTGTAAGGGTCCTGTGAATGTGACACCCTGCCCCGAATATGTGTACAAAAGTGCATAGTATCTGCACATTTAGTTTTGTGAAGTTTAACAGTATCAGCTTCCACTGATCAGGGAACATCTCAAAAGACAATTCATGTGAGGACATGTTTGTATTTGAAGAACCTAGGTTAAACATAAGGTTTTTTTTTCAATTTTCAGTTGACTATTTATCTGGATATGTGATACATATATCATTTAATTTTAATTGGGGGAGGGCGGTGGGGTAGTCTAGTTGTTTTAATGATCGCTATTCACGCCGAAGATTCCCTACGTGGTAATTGCTGGAACCCCCACCCAACCCCCAACCCCAACCCCAACCCCCACCACCACCAAACGCCAAACAAAGCGATAAGAAAATATTTGCAACAACAGTCAAAGGACAAGCTTCTTTCTAACACAAAGTGGCGCGTAAGATGCAAAAATTCGATGAACACAGTTGGTCCTGTCTGAAACACCAGTGGCTCGAATCCAGGTTCAACAAAATTAGGGTTCTAAATTTTTCAGCGCCATACCCATTCGGGTAGGTTTGACCAATGCTGTAAACGTCTGACATCTGTATCAGTTTGGGATCCACTCGCATACTGACTTCTTAATGTCGCAGAACCCGTGAACAAGCCGTGACGCTCTTTGGACTCTCAG
The DNA here is from genome assembly GCF_037392515.1 of Haliotis asinina. NCBI lineage: Eukaryota > Metazoa > Mollusca > Gastropoda > Lepetellida > Haliotidae > Haliotis > Haliotis asinina. The sequence goes on from NC_090285.1 coordinate 46,650,628, forward strand.
TTGAGATTTCCCGAGATAACATAATTCTTTATATTCAGTGAAAGTTTTCATCTGATCATTTTCAGGGGGCTGGGAAGGGGTGGAGAAGAAACTTGTACATATTTTAATGTCATTTAGTCCTTGTTTGATGAATTCAATGCATATTTTGTAATCAGTGTAATAGTAAAGGTGGTAAAACCCATTTCATAGTCACATGACACCCTAACCAGAAGCAGAGGTACTTGACTGTACAATTCCGCTTGCAGCATTGGCAGATGTTTTTGAATCTCTGTCACATAGGGATGATGCCTGGCGTGACATAGTACAAACACACGCAAAGGTAAGTCAGTTATACACGGTAAACCATGGTCCAAATGAAAGTCTTTGCTGCCTTTCATGTCACCCGGGCTCTTTAAACAGTCAACGCTATTGTGTCCAACCTTGATGTACCAGCTCCGATGTATCTCGAAGTAATTTTGTTTGCCTCTGCATGTTCCTATTGTTTCATCCAGTTTTTTGTGTCGAGCAGTTGATAAGTACTGTGTTACACAGACCCATAAAGATCAAGGTTAAAATTGATCTAAGACTTCAGTAACCCATACGTGTTGCGACTAACGGGATTGGGTGGTCAGGCTCACTGACTTCGATGATACATCATCGCATCACAGTTGCCTAGATCGATGCTCATGCTGTTGATCAGTGGTTTGTTTGGGCCTAGACTAAACTGACTTACTCAACTTCGACATAACAGCCATTGAATGTAGATGACATGAAGCGGTTTCTCTGATTGTTATTATATGTTGCTCAGCTGGGTAAATCAGGGATGGAACCCTGCTTTAGGGAACAAACGATCAACCATCAGACCATCAACTCACCAAAAACCGATGTTGAAGATCTTGGCAAAATGTTTATTCAAGGAAAGAAGTTTTCACCAACCATGAGTGCGGAACTGTGATATACAAAGTTAAAACATATAAAATCAATAACAGCGACACAATTAAACAGTAATCATGTTTACATATTTCATAAGCATATATTTCACGCAGGGAAATGCATTATGCCCATCTGTTTTCATTATTTGAAAAATGAATGATTATGACGTTATTTGCATGAGTGTTGTCTCCCAGATTACAAATTATTTCAACATCAAAAACCAAGAGTTAGTTTCCACCACTGTTCCTTGAGCTGTGGTAACACATTAAAACTACAACGATACGCAAAAAAATACATAGGCTATGAAGTGTAACCAAGACAAATAATGAAAGCAGCAAACGAACCTTTCATATCATTGTACCACTTGCCACTAACTACGAGCCTTTAACGGTTCCGTTTACACATAAAAAATTGAGACAGAAATATTTAGTGTGATGTGGTGGTAAAAGACCAACGATTGTGGCCTGTTGTCGAAAACGTTTCATGAAACTTGATGACTATTCATATGTCAAAATACTTGACAGATGTACGCTTGATTCATAATTATCTATCTTTGAATCCTTTTGATACATTCCCCGTGTCTTCTTCATTATATTTTCACATGATTGGTCAGTTCTGGCAGCTGTGGTGTGCGGTCAGTATGGACACGGGGCAGTTGGTACCCGGCATTGTATCGACTGACGGAGGGAACATCTGTCCTCTCAGGCAATCAGACAACTGTGATTATACAGGGTGTCGGGGGTAATTATTGACACACGACAAGCAGGAGACCTCCTCGTGACCTCAAACCACCTGTCCCAAAACCCAGGGTAGACTGGGTAGATAGAGAGTAGGTGGATTATAGAAACCGCTGTAAAGCGATATAGACAAATTGTTGGCAGATGGTCAAGAGGATTGAGCTTGTCGATCTGTCATGATCGTATAGACGGAATATAGACGTGAATGATGTACTCATTGTCAGATATGTCAGAAATATGCAGAAAGCTACATTTTGTGATTATCCCTAATCTGACATCCGAGGTACACCCACAGCTTGGAACACAATAGCTGGACGAATAGCCAGACCGAATTTTAATGTCAGATGCTGGGCTTTGACCTGTATAAATTACTGGATGCACAGCATCATCACCCGGAACAACCGCAACTCCTTGTCCTCATCACAATCTTAATTCGATAATCGATTTGCTGTGAAAAGAGCTTATTGTTTAAGTTGAAACATTACACTGATTACAACTTGGAGGACATTTTCCGAAATGTATGCATCAAAGATAAAAGTATGCCTAATAACAGTGTTTATGCCCTCTTGTATTGTGTACGGCTGAACAATAATGCGAGTATTTATGATTGGTGCAATCTCACTCCTTAGCAACTACCAAATATTACCTGATTCACTAATTGGTTACGACTTCCGTGTGTGGTTATGATTAAAATTCACTTCTACAACTCAGTGAGAATCGTAACATGGGCACCTTGTCAGATTTGTAATGAATAGGGAACGGATGTTCTTGATGTTACATATATTTTCATTATTTTTACAATTAGAATAATTGATTCCGAACGTGTGTGTGTTTTCTGATTGTATGTCGCTGTTCCTGTTGTGTTTCTGGTATATCGTCAACACCTTTTACCTTCACTGCGTTACTTGAACATCAGGAAGGTGCGCACTGCAAAACTCTCCACAGCGCCTGTAAAATAACCACGCTGAGACGGAAACTCGATAAACCACCATGATTGGCTGACAGGTCTGAGCATGCGCAGATTAAACATGCAGCAGCTGAGGAGAATCCGTGACCGCATCCATTTTCATATTGTTCATAATGAAAAATGTTCCAGCGAGTCGATTAAGGCCTCATACACATAAATTTCCGATAAACTCCGGCAAAATTGGGGCACAAAATGCGATATTAACTTTCAGATGCACATTGATTGTAACGGAAAACATGAAGCTCCATTAAGAAATCATAATTCCTAGGTATTTTTCCCAGTTATATGTTTTATATGATATCCATGCAAAGCTATTTGTACAAAGACACCAAAAGAACCTGTTCACCAATGAAACGGTAGATATTAAGCTTTGTTAACCGCCTTCCTGGAAGGCAGGATGCAAGATCGGAAACTCATGACAAAGCTTTCCCGCCAAAATAATTGTGAGCATGTAACAGTGTCGTCTGGTCTGTAGAATTTGTCAGAAGCAGACGATCAAGATCGATAAGAGGGCAATAGCTGGCTTTCACCACCGGTGTCACATCGCCCAACAACAATCACACGTTAACAAGCGGGACATTTTCACTGATTTCCAATAACTGGATAATATGCAGATGATATAGAAATCACGTTCGTTTGTCTTGGGAGCTGAATAATCTTTGGTAGGATCTTGAGTTGTAATCGTCCCGGTCTCTAGTCTTTAGACTGTTTTATCACAACGTCTGTTACTGTCTGAATCAACCGCTTCTGAAGTTCCGTTTGTGATGTATGTAATGTCCTGCACACCAAAGGAAAACCGATTTTTAGACGAAGTCGTATATCCGTAAATCTCAAAATTGACACAAAATAGGAAACTCTCTTTTTCTTTGCCATTTTCTATGGCATCCGTAAAGTCTTTTACTGAATATGATCATTATGAAACCACATTTCGAGAAATGACATATGTTTGCAACATGACTCATATTTTTTAGAGTGATACTTTTTCAGACTTGATACTTTCCAAGAGGGTGACATTTGTTCAGGTTTTAATGAACACTTTCTTTGGATCTAGCTAGATGTTTGTTACACATATATAAGGAGCCTAACTAGAAGTTTACAAGTCATCTATGAACAGTCTTCTACCGTAGAACAGTTCACTCTGTACATCGTGAGTGTAGCAGGTGCTCTGAAACAATACTTACTCGCATGAATTTTTAATTTTAAGAATTTAATTTAAAGTTTAAGTCCACTAAAGCTTACGTTTATCGTGGCGTGGAAGCCTGATTTTGAAGACAAACGGCACAGGTTGTTTACCACTTTGACAAAAACCCCAAACACTAGGTAAATCACAGACGTCAGTCTTATGCGTCATTTACATTTTTATTGCATTTTGCGAAGAACGCTTAACCGCGAGTGGCAGCGTTTACAAAGATAAACGTTAACTTTGTAATAGTGCTCTGCTTCTTCACCCATAGGATAGCCGCTCTGTCGTGTCCTATCCCGGAAGTTTGTAGTATTTGAGACATAGATAAACCGAAAAATTATTTTTTTCTGTGTTTTGATGATTGTTTTTCCTTTTTCCTTTGAACGGGTGGGGTTGGAGTGGAGGGGTTGCAGCAAACCTACAAATACACATGCAGTTATCAGATGACATGATTAGTCGTTAAAACTGTTTCCTTGCAATCATTAGTTTCACTGAAGCTAACGCCACATTGGTTTATATATATATTATGTTAAGCTTATTTATATACAATGTTTATCAACATGTTCTCGTTAAACGTAAGTAAATGATCATGTTTACTTTGCATGTAATACTTTCAAAAATTTCAATTTGATTTTTTTTCATAAAATATTAACATTATCCACAACATGATGTCAAAAGGAAAACTTGATAGAGCTGTTTCCAAGGTTACGGTCGCCCCAATCAGCCAGTTTACGTTGTCTGTGGTATGAACGCTAACACAACTACATCGTACTTATCGTTCTTTCACTGATACTGACATCATTGCGTAAGGGTGGGAGATACCATATGCTTTCTCCTCATCTATAATCAAAGCATAATAAGGCAACATTCTTGCATCGCCAGGTTTGATAGATGCTGACGTACCTATAGGTGGAGGTCTAGAGAACATTGTCGATTTACCACCATCTGGTGGAGGCAAGTATTTTACGAGCAGCTCGTTCCGAGCTTGAATCATTTTCTTGCAGGTTAAACCGATTCCGCGAAAGTGTTTTGTTGACAGATGGTTAGACAATAAAAGCGATAAAAAGCTTTCCATATGTATAGGCAGGTGTTCTAAATGCAGAATCCATCGATCGAATCCAATCTATCTTGAGCATATTATGAATCCCTCTCAAAACGTGATTATATCAGGTGGTCGCACAAAAGGTGAGAGTATCCGGCTACGGTCACAAACACATGCAAAAGCAAAGCAACTGTTTAGATAATGAAATGGTCTGTCAGCCTAATATGTGATTAAAGCTATGGCTACCAATTCGGGACGCAACTCAACACAGCGAACTCCAGCCCTTGGCGGATTGTGCCTTCCGTGCAATCGTGGTTATGTGGAGATCGTGATCACTGTCACCTATGTAGGTAACTAGTTTCAGACCTTTGGCTTGAGTAGTCATAACACATGGTCGTCCTCTAATGACACCCTTGTCTTTACGCTCATTACTCATAGCTTCATACGTTATCATCTGCAGTGTATGTGTACTAGTAAACATACCAGTAATTCTATTCAGTGTAGACTTAAAGAATACTGCACTGAGATATCACTGAAATTGTCGAAAGGTTTTATAGCAGCCTCGTGTGGGTCCTTTACCACGCGGGCACGTCAGTGACAAACATCATTTTTTCCCTTTTTTGATTTGTATCACACGTTCCCCGGTTTTCCTTCAGACGTAACAATTAACTTGCCCTTGCATGTATTTATGACGAACTCATGGCTTCAGACCTGGTATCATCAGTATGTGATCAAATGATTTTCAGATTGTCGGAATCGAACACTTGACTGTGAGTCTTTTGCTACAATTGTGGGAAGGGTGTGTTACACTACGCACACGAGGTTGTTAGGCAGCGGGAGATGAAACAGGTTAAAGAATTGAAAGGAGGTGGTGATAAGGAAAGATATCATTATTATTACACAGTTAACACTTATTATAGGGGTACACAGAGCCCCACTCTACACTGCTAGTTGGCTGACTTTCATTTGTTGGAAGTCGCGATGACTGAGCGGGTTAGGCGGCTGACTGGCGATTGGACGCCATCCTCTGAGGGTGTTGGTTCGAATCCCGCAAAGGATTCAACTCTGCTAAGAGTAATCCCAAATATAACATGTTATAAACGGTAAGGACACTGCAGTTATTTCTTCTCATGTTACTTGTTCACTCTTCAGTGTTTGCTACTCAGTTCCATGATTTAAGTTCATGGTGACCACAGTATTAGATAACATTATGGTTCTCGTGGACCAGTATTAAGCAGACAAAGAAACATAAAACATGTAGCAACTTTCATCATATATTGTCATCACCTACACCACTTGTCAGCAACTCTCACCATATATAATCATCACCTACATTACCTGCCAGCAACTTTCACCATATTATAATTACCTACATCACCTGCCAACAACGTTCACCATATATAATCATCACCTACATTACCTGCCTGCAACTTTCACCATATTGTCATCACCTACAGCAACCTTGGCAATAATAAACAGAATTTGCCTCAATGATTATTCCCCAAAGCATTTTCCAAAACTTTCTCAAAATATAGTACGTTCGTGATATATTCATGTGATCTCAGTTGGGGGTCGTATTGAACATCGGAAAAACGCATGTGTGATGCGTAAAATTTTATAAGGCGAAAAGACATGGCAATCCCTTCAAACAAAAACAACAAAATGTAGGAACGCCCTAACAGGTTGGAAACATTTTCGTGTTCATTGTTCGTGTTGACGATGTGCACGGATGAACTGGATGGGTTCAGGCGCATCCTCATTCCAGTCCACAGCTGTGTGTCCCAGCGTCCACGTGCAAGAAGGCCACAAAACGCAGAGTACACAAAACAAGCTCATGAACACCCGCGTCTTTCATAATACTGTACTTACTGAGTAGTGATACGGGTGTTATTAAAGGTGTACTCCGTACAGTGTGAAGAGTGGTGCATTTACTTACAGGTGCACTCCGTACAGCGTTATTGGTGAGTGGTGCATTTATTACAGATTTATTCGGTGCAATATGAGAGGTGTGTTTACTGCAGGAGTACTCCTTACAGTCTGATGAGTGGTGTATTTGCTACAGGTGTAATCGGTGCAGTGTGATAAGCGGTGAGTTTACAGATGTAGTTGGTACAGTGTGATGAGAGGTGCGTTCGCAGCAGGTGTACTCCTTACAGCGTAGTGCGTTTGCTACTGGTGTTTTCCCTATGTTGTGATACGTTTACTACAAGTGTATTCCATACAGTGTAATACTTGGAGGGTCAGTACAGATGCCTTTCCTACAGTGAGACTTGGAGGGTCAGTACAGGTGTACTCTGTACTGCGTGATAGGTGGTGGGTAATGTGTGGGTGGTGGGTTACTACAGGTGTACTCCATACACAGTGATACGTGGAGGGTCAGTACAGGCGTACTCTGTATTGTGTGATACGTGAAGTGATGCACTCTAGTCATTTGCAAACATAGCATCAATAACACATACACCATTAAACCTTTGCAGTTAATGTTACAAAGAGTAGATGCGAGTTTGTTAAAATCAGGAAACAGGGAATGAGATACGAGGTCGACTAATTTTCTGAATGAACAATGACATCACCATTTTATGGCAAGACACAGACAAACCTTTTGTTGATAGTGAACAGTTGTTAATATGTTTTTGTTGGAAATACTATACTGTGTGGGTCACGTTTCAAATGTTTGCTTATATACTGCGATACGTGCTATGTGTGAATCGGTAACTACTGACATTAACCCCTACCGTGGCAGGACACTTTCGCCGCTATGCGAACACCTGGTGTCATCACTGTTTTACATTGATTCATAAACACATGGCTTGATATAATCGGAAGTGTACAACTGACTCGGTTTTTAACAGAGATATCTCCTGAATGTGTAAAGGGGTTAGCCGCATAAAATAATATCATAACCGTGAAGTAATAAATAACTTAGAAATATTTAAAAGGCAATTTTGTAGTTGGGAAACAAATGGAAGAAGTACACGTATGCGGAAATGGATCATTGAAATGTCTGACGGATCTATTCCGATTTACGAGACGTTCAATAATGAACGGCCATTGGTTTTCAGCAAAGTCACTCATACATATCACCCCACGATATGAGAAGTTTATAAACTATCAGAAGCATGGCATTGATCCAAAAACTGCGATGCTCCTCCTATTAGCTCCTCCCACTGTTTTAGCAGCCAGCTACAATTCTGCAACATGAACATTGATTTTTCTCCGAACAGTGTCGTAAACAGGTCTCGTCTCCTTCCTGCCATCAGCATGTGCAGGGAGCAGACGACAGCCTACACGCAGCTGACGTGACTCTGCCCGCCAACCCATGAGCATCAAAATAATCAATAGACTTGCTCCCTGCATCATTCTTACCAACAATGACACAATATCAAGACATACAGTCTAGGATCATTTTCGAGGCAACTTCGCTTTACTTGGCAACTTCTCTTTTCGAAGTCAATATACATTTACAGCAACAGAGCGTACATTGGCATTTCTCATGTTTGTTCTGATATCATACTCAGTATTTACTTTTAATATTAACATCTACATTCAAATATTCAACCTCTCAACTCTTAATCGAAAGTGCGTGAATGATTGACATTCAGCTTAATTCCAACAACAAACTATTGATACTAACAACGGAAATAGATAAACTGACACTACTCCAAATGTGTGGATGCGTGTGCGTGTGCATGTGCATGTGCGCGTGCGCGTGCGCGTGCGTGTAAATGTATATCTCATATCAGTTGTTAAACGGTTTGGTACTCTTAGTGAGTGTGTTTCTATTTTTCTACCTCATATACAAAAATAAATCCTCTCAGTAGAGGTTTACAAAACGTAAATCTTATAGCCTTCCTGTGTGAATTTGTATTAACCCAGTCGGTGAATAAAAATACGAATGACAAAAGAAATTTTTACCTTGCATACTCAATTTGTAGAAAAGATAACACGAGACAAGATAAGAGCATTTCAAAGGCATAACATATTATTGAAATGGTGATTCCCTACTTGTGTCCAATAACCATCAACTGAGCGTTATGTGAACCGATTCCCTATTCTCAGACAAGACATACAGATTTATCTAGATAAATCCAGATATACCTCCATTAATATCGGCTGGTACATAAACAACCCCTCTCAGTTTAGTTAGCGACTTCACTTGTTATTGGCAAAGGTTTCGAATATACAACCTACTCCACGATTAATTATCTTTTATCGAAGTTCATGCATAACGAGAACAGCTACATAGTTTTCCTCCTAACAACGTCCAGATGTTTATATACATCAGACATAATGAATTGATATCGTTCTACGAGTATGTCTGCCAATCAAAGCTCTCTAAATAATATGTCCATTCAACTAATGTCAATACAATCGTGTTATATCAGTATTATCCTCTTGTCAGCCTCTCCAAGTAATCAATCAAGCATTGTCACGTGACAACATAGCCTCGCTTTGGTTTGGGTATATAGATCGGAAATGAAGACGATGAAGAATGAAAGTGTTTCTATGAAATCTTACACTGATGACAAATATTCTGACAGAAATGTTCTGTGATCTGAAAGATATTCTTAATATTCCACAATTTATGAAGTATAACTGCACTGTCCATATCACAGGCGAAAGGATGAACGTACAATCGACTGCATGTTCTGTGAAGAAGGCGCACAAAAACAGAATGCAAAGTTTTAACTTTTGGAGATAATCGACTGACGGCTATTTCAAAAAGATGAAGAACATCTTTAATTCGATATGAAAATGCGTAATGATTCATCCCTCTTATGATAGTGTAGCTTCATGTTTTTCGCAAGTGAAAAGAAACACATATTTCTGAAAATGCGTTTACATCAAAATATTCTGTGACATAATGATGCATGTAGTCTAACAGCTAGTCTCTGAAATGAACATATTTTACTGAAAAAAGGTTCATAGTGAAAAAAATAATATAATGAAATGGAGCCCTGAGACTTTCTTCATTTTCAGAAGCTATGGAAATCTAGACTTGCCACATTTTCTAGACTTGCGTGGGCTTTCTTGGATATTTATACTTCAGGTTCTGTACGACAGACTATGATGCATGCAAATGAAGGGGTTTAGTTATTCAAATTAGGTCCTAAATTTCCATACAGGAGGTGGGCGGGGGTCTTCTAAACGGTTCCTTCAATGTCAATTCCAGACAGTGTCTTATAACGAGGTATAATGAATATCCGATGGCCATCTCCTTACCTCACGCCATGGGTGTCGGAGTGGTCAGCTGATAGATTTGGACACTAATGCCCATTTGTCCAGTTCTTGGCTAGATACACGCAATGGTCAAAGACTAGGATCACTATCTTACCAGAAATCACTACAACTCTGCCTCGGGCTGTTCACGAGAAGAGATTCTACGTCACTTTCTCATCAATATCTGAACACGTCACTCGAAACAAGTGGTCAGTCTGCGCGTGCCATGGGCAGTTCTCCCGGAGACTCACGCCACTGTATGACCACTGTACACCATACACGGCTGAAGGTATCGATCGAAGTGACCATAAGGCGACCTCACAGGGCACCAGTGGGGCATTGACCGTTGGAGAAAATATTGATTTCAGACACTGGAAATTGCTATGGACACGACTAATGAAATCCAGGAACGACCCTGGAACTTGCCGCGTCGGCTATTTCGGCCACCTGTTCTTACTGACCATGCAAACGAGAATAGGCATAAAACAGCGGGTAATAAAGGGGGATCAATCCAGCGGATAACGTGGTGCTGGCAGTACAAGGAGGGAACTCAAAAGTGGGTTGAGGGTTATATAAAGAGCAATATTGCATAGAGGACAGTGTGATCAACGGAAATAAGTTCTCAACCAATACACAGAGATACAAAGGTTACATGGCCTTAGATATGCATTATATTAACACTAGCGCTGTGTCCGTTTCCTTTAGTATTAATGAACACGCACAGAAATATTTCGAGAAATTGTTCGATTTGCGTGAAGTCCTCTAAAGCCTTTTCCAGAAAAACCTGTTCTATTTACATTGGCTTTTAATGTTTCTTCTATTCTGTGACAAATGATTTCTCCTGATGAATATCGTCAAAATAATCGAACAAAGCCAATGTGAAATCCCCTTTAAAGCAGAGTTAAGCATTCGGTTTGGAATCGCTATCGAATAGGGATCATACGAAATGCATCCAGAAAATTCGAGCGTATCCTGCCACATCGATGACACACGTCAAACACACGTGCAGAGTCAAGTTAAAAGATGACGTAAACAGACCCGGATGCTGTCATACAGTCAAGATAAGGATTTGCATCAAGCAAAACTTTGGTTTTGTTTTGAAGATCACAGGCGCCATGCTACGTTTTCACGCTCTTTATATTATGCATTGACGTTAATATTTTTGACAATATAAACAAATGTATTTTGAACAGAAATGTTTAATGTTTTATTTTAAATAAAAGTGGTTTAGTGCTGTAAACTGCAGGACTTCATTCAACATTACCTTCTGCATTTATTAGGAAATTACAGAAATTTCATTTTTTTTAATGAACCCGAATGCTTTTAAGTATATTTATAAATCGGATATCTAAATATCTGAAAGTATAAAAGCAAAACCGAATGTTCATGCGAAATTGAATCTGTTTTGTGAGATAATCGAGACTAACTAACCTGGCACATATCTCTACGTTTTACTGTTTAATAATGTAGCATCAGTATGACCTTTCTTGATATCTGGATTTCAAAACAACTTATCATGCTTTACGCGAGCAAGAATAGACTGCAAACGATCATATCTGTTACATGAAAATACAACCAGAGGTATCTATGAAATAATTAACTACTATGTAAGAAGATATACTGAAGAGTATATATACAGTGAATGTCCGGGCTAGAATTAGATCTTCAATTCAGTTCAATTCGCGAGAAGCGACTAAAGGGATCGGGAATCGGATGGTCAGGCTTGCTGATTTGGTTGACGTGTCATCGTGTACCAGTTGCGTAGATCGATGTTCATGCTGTTGATCACTGGATCATCTGGTCCTGACTCGATTATTTACAGATAGCCGCCAAGTAGCTGGAATATTGCCGAGTGTGGCGTAAAACTAAACTCACTCACTTCCTTTTTTCTTGAACACCGTACGGATGGCGGGACGGGCAAGACTTGTTCACACGCTTCGCGGACACCTGGTATTATTACTGGCTTTTACTGTCCATAAATTTCATTTTCACCGAAAGGGAATTTACAAAGACATGTTAAAATCTTTCTGTACTATCTGTAGATTCATTAAATGAAACTTCCCTGCCAAGACTTACGGCATGGTCAAAAGCTCTCATATAAATTCTTGCCTTTAATGAATCACCTGCGAAGATGATATAGCAATCGTATTTAGTGTTGTGACAAACGGAATATTTAAATGTTAATGTGACAAAAATCGTCTCTGTTTCTCCTGCCAATATATATGTTAATTTTAAAATACTCTCTTGAGAAATGACACACTGTTGTTAATTTCAGTTATTCCTTTGTAGATGGGTTAATAAAAATCAGAACTAACATCGCTTTGACAAAAACGAATTACGTGTATATGGTATGTAGGAAATGTTCAATCCAGTTGAGTTACTACAATAACAAAAATACAAAATATCCAAAAAAGTCTGAAAGGCCCCGGTTACTAATATCTATTGGTGATCGATACCCACTGCAACAACTGATACTGAATATCAGATGTTAGACTAACAGCTAGTCTCTGAAATGAACATATTTTACTGAAAAAGCATGCATAGTGAAAAAAAATAATATAATGAAATGGAGCCCTCAGACTTTCTTCATTTTCAGAAACTATGGAAATCTAGTCTTGCCACATTTTCTAGACTTGCGTGGACTTTCTTGGATATATATACTTCAGGGTCTGTACGACAGACTAATCAGATGTGAATATCATTTTTAAAGATAATATACCATTCGAAACAAGTAGGGGATATTCCATTTTGCAAGCATACCACTAGACATTGCCAATACATTTCCAAAGGCCGGGCAGGGCTCCAGATAATTTTTCAACATCAGGAGTAAATATTCCGTATTTTGTCAAGAGTACTGGAAAATTTTATGAGTACATTTACAGTGCTGACTGAAATCTAATGGAGTAACAGTAATCTTGTGTTTCGTGTTTATATGCACCACAACATTGCTACATTGTGTAAACAGGTGCACACAAAAACCAGAAAATTATGTCTGTAAATGATTCTTATACCGTAACTCACTGCTGCAGTACGTACCTGTTCCGTTTTCTAATTTCTCTCCTACCGCATCGTGCGTGTTTTTTATCCATACGTACGCCCATACGGTCCGATCTGGAGCCCTGCTTTCAAAGGAGTGGAACAAATTGTGAAATTTTCTCTTAGTTTCTCGTCACTTTTGTGTCCTCCTTTGCTTCATCATCTACATTTTATCAATCTTGTAAATCCGATACCCCCTACTTTTTTATTGGTATATATTTTTTACATGCAATATATGTTAGCCGAAAGCATTTTGACAAATGTCAACTATGAGATGGCATTTAAGACACGCCGTAGTTTAAAATTTAGAGGTACTAACACAAGCAGTCAGTGTGCTCATTGATCGACACATGTATGAGGTATGTATGAAGGTGGGGTCAACGGAGGCGGGAAGGAGATATCCTCAATGACGAGTACGACTGACGTAGTGGCTTGGCTATTGTACGGACGCCCATCCTTCTTCGCGAAGCTGTTATTTCCCGCAGATATCTCACAATCCTCTTTTTCTTTTTTTCTTCTTTTGAACGAGTGCCATCTTTGACATCTCTACTGTCCATCTGTCACAGAGAGGCCACGGGGTCCATGCCGCGTGTAATTGTACGTTAAGCTTTACTGTCGTTCTTCATTGTCAGATGACCTTTAAAGACTGGTGAAATGGAAATCCACAACGGCTGACATATGTTCTATTCATTTGTGTTTTTATCAAATTCTCTGTGTTGTGTTCGTGAATGAAATCGACAAAAAAAGTGTTTCCGTTTATTCAGCAACACGAGTTAATCGGCATGTTTACATTGGACTTAATCGAAAATATTAATATTTGCAAATGTGTCCATATCAGATGCAAGATAACCCTAAAATATCAAACTCAAATCATGCATGAAAATATGTTATATTAATAATATATTTATTTGGTTTTGGGTGTCTTTGCCGATGTGAAATGACGTCATCGATTATTATTTCGGTTTGGACACTATTTTAAAATCTGTTAAGTTTTGAATAAGGATACGTACATCGTATTGGGGTATTCAGATATCAAATAACAATTTGTTCCGTTTTGTTCAGATGATAGTTTAGGAAGGAATGCAGTTCAGACAGGGGGTAACTATTCCTAGGCCAAATGTAAAGATAACTTCAAAATCAGATAATATCATACCAAGCCTTATCACCCATACTGCATATCTTGACCACGTTGAACACCAGTGCTTGTCACCACCCAAAAGGCAATGTGATCAATACTCAAGCAGTTTGTCTATGAACATGTGGACACTGTTTCAACAGTGGACTGAAACCCGTTTAGTTTTTTGGAAACCTGATACTTCCTGTAACTAGCTCCACATCAACAAGAATGTTTTGGAGGGTGATAGGTGTCATACTAGTTACTAGATAACACGTTTACTGCTGCTGAGAGATCCTAAAAGACAGGTACTTATCTAGCATTTGGCCTTGGACTATAACACTACATAGTGTGTTACTCAAATGTCAGTTCAGCTATATAGCTATGCTTCGGTATTCAGATATCAGATAAAAACACTGCATGCTCTAATACTCAGATCTCAGTTGAGATATATATATATACTGAGGTATTCAGATATCAGATAAAACGGTATGCTGTTTTTTTTTCAGATGCTAGTTCAGACAGATATGCTGAGATATCCCGACGTCGGGTAACACTACATACTGTTGTACTCAGATATCAGCTGAGATAATTATCAAGGCGGTATTCAGATATCGGGTGACACCGCATGCTGATATGTTCCGATGCTAGTTTAGACAGACATGCTGAGGCAGTCAGTCATCGGATAACACTGTAGAAATTGATAATTCTCCTGAGACACTGAAATATAGGATACAGTTGCATACCCTTATGTGCATATGTCAATTAAGATATGTATGCTGTGGTATTCAGATATCGGATAACATGCGTAACTGCAAATCATTTTGCTCAGATTAGACATATGGTTTAAGCGCTCGGGTCAGATGTCCGGTACTCGGATGTTGATTACACAGAAAACCGACATAATCAAGTGTTATTTTGCACAGAACGTTAGCGTGTGTAAATGTCCAATTTATGCCCAAACTTAATCTGAAGCTCTTTCAAATCGTGTTGAGCACTCCGACACGAGTGAGAAAAAATGTTACATTTTTTTTAATCCAACAAAAAAGTCACAACTTCCGTTAGCAGCAGCGTAATTCAGTATGTTACGTGATGAGTGAATTCACAATGTAGTTTTACGCCGCTAAAGGTACATTCCTGAAATATCACGGCGAGGGACACCAGAAGAGGGTTTCATGCATTTAACCTATGTAAGGAATCGAACTCGGGCCTTCGGCGTGACGGGCGGACTCCTTAACCTCTTGGCTAGTCCACTGCCATCTTTACTTGATGGACAAAGAGGTGAGGTGATAGGGCACTCAACAAAGTACCAGCATTTATTTTGGGGAACAATTACAGCCAAATAATTAGTCAGAAGCTCTGAATTTGTTTGGACTCGAAGATTTCCCTGTCTTGATCCATCCGTGCGAAACGATTCATTTGTACATAACCTAGTTTTATTTCTCAATTTTCTGTGACTAAAATGTTAAGTGCCCTTGACAGGAAAGATCAATTCACATTTAAAATGTAGTTAAGAAAGGATTGATACCGATCTTAATCAAGTGCACATGACTCATCTAACAACTGCCTATTTTATAGAATAAATTACATCAACAGCACTTGGACACTAGGAAAACTCTAGATTTTCTTCACTATCAGGTTCTGAAGCTCACAGCTCTATCCAGCTACTTGTCAGTTTTAAAAGAGCCTTTGGTTCCAATCAACATTACATATTTTCAGACACTAAGAGGTAATCTCGCGAGTTAACTTCCCTTTAACTTAGGACATTTCCACCTGACATGGATCAGCCCCTGTGCTTGAGTAAGTGAGTTTAGTTTTACGGCAGTATTTAGTTTAATGGCAGTGTGTAAATAATCGAGTCTGGACCAGACAATCAAGTGATGAAAAACATGAGCATCGATCTACGCATTTGGGAACCGATGACATGTGACCACCATGTCAGCTAGCCTGACCACCTGATCCCGTTAGTCGTATCTTATAACACGCACGGGTTAATAAAGATCAATTCCAACCCGGATCTTCCGCGTTTAGCAGCCCCAGACACTTGAAGTAGATGTAAACAAGAGAGGACCAGAGTGAGTCACGACCTGCATGTAGTGAAGTAAATACCGTGCAATAATCCCCTGTTTGACTTCAGCAATGTATGACATATGATTTGCGTTTTATAACTTAAAGACACAGATCAAAGTGGATTACAGCATTGAGGGTGTTCTGTGTCCAATCACCCTGAAATTCTTTCTGCTTCGCTGGGACGACATACGAAAGGATATAGAGTGCAACGAGGTCAAACAAGATTTGGATGGTTTGACTCATGCAGCGACCCCTTACCAATCAGAAAACTGCAGGAATTCCAACCATGCTATAACGTCCATCGTCCCATCGCAGGGTTAGGTGAAGGTCAGTTTTCATCGTGTACGAGCTTGCTTCAGCGTAACCTAGCAAGCATGTCGAGGGACGATCGTTTACCTTCCTCCTTTGTGGACGACTTCCTGGCTCGAGGTGGACTGAGCTGTCCAGTCACATGATTGGCGGAAACGGCCGGAAAAACACGAAATGGATCTAACGCGTACAGGCTGTGCTACCAATGGAAAGGTTCATTATCAGCAGTTTAATGAGTGCCAAAGTGATTTGTGTATCACGGTACATGCTGGATGTCGAGATATGGACGGGACAAGTGAATATGTGGTGTGACTAGTATGAGCGATGGACATGTAGTAGTAATGGTGTCTTGTTGGGTAGATTTAGCCTTTGTCCACAGCCATCATGAAAGCTGAGTCCATAGATGAACTGTAGTACTGTCCTTTAGAGAGGCAAATCTAGACAAACGGACACTACAGGATGCCAGTCTACTACTTATATGTTTTTCCGAATTTTAACAGAAATCATTAATTATTACCTTACAGACTTGTGCTAGTTATAGGTACATGTTGTAGCCGATGTTCTCTTTCATCAAATCTGCATGATTATTGAGATAAAAAAGATAACTGTTTAGCATAATGAACATCGCAAAACCCTTTCCTAGTTCGCAAGAAGCCGACATGTGCTGGAGCAGTCAATCAAATCATTTGGATTTAATCATCTCTTTTGCAAACATTGTTTTATAGGAAAAGTGATGACGTCAGTGCCGTGGACTACATTTTACAGCACCAGGAAGACTTCGTCTACAACAATAACAGGTTTGTATGGATCTCTGAGGCAATTTTGATGACAAATAATTAACACCCTAATCCATCAACGCAGTTAATCATTGTTAGGGTGAAAGCATTTTATCTATCCCTTGCACCACAGGTCGTGTGGCATTGTGTATCACTACATGCTTCCATATTAAGTGAGTGAGTGAGTGTTTAGTTTTACGCCGCATTCCGCTATGTTTCAGCTATGTGTAAATAATCGTGTGATCAACAGCATGAGCATCGATCTTCTTAATTGGGATACGATAATATGAGTCAGCCAAGTCAATAAGACTGACCACCCAATTCCCGATCCCATTAGTCGCCTCGTACAAGCATTAGGTACTGAAGATTAATTCTGACTTGGATCTTCACGGGTCCTTGCATGTTACGACTATTATATGCAGTGCAGTTGTTTAGAAATAATTGCTTGAGGCCTACGTATTTATTTTTAAATCCTCATTTTGTTGGAGCATTTACGCTGGTCTCTTTAACATCAACAATGGTATTTGTTTGTAGTACGCAAGCATCGTTGCATTCAACATACGTCATATTGCTTCCAGTTGAAATTACACCAATAAGGAATACATGTCTTGACATTTAAATAATGAACACCTTCACATACAAGTAAAATTAATTTGTGTAGCATCTAACCTTAATGTTGTATCGTTGCGTATACATATATCATGCTTCCAATGTAAATATCAATATAACAAGATCTCATACAGATATAGGTATTTGCAATAAACACCTCTACAGGACACATATGCCGCTAAGAAAATTCGCGTTAGAGTTGATCTACAACAACCCAGTGGTAGCTGTAATTGGCAACTACGGGGATAGTGTTCAAGCAAATGCCTACTGCGTATCATTATTGCGCAGATCGATGCTCGTAACGTCAACCCCTAGATCACATGGTGCTGACCAGATTATATGTCAGATGGGGATCGTGTAACGGATATATTGTGTGGTAAACAAAACACAAAGAAACATCATAAACAGGACATGAACAGCAGGTAAAGTTTAGTTGTATATAGACGCGAAGATCCGGGTTAGAACTGGTCTTCAGTGATCTGTACTTGTTGTAAGAGGCGATTTAAGGGATCGGGTGATCGGGGCCGCTGACTTGGTTGACACATGTCACCGTATCCCAGTTGCAAAGATCAGTGCTCATGCGGTTGATCACTGGATTATCTGTTCCAGACTCGATTATGTACAGACCGCAGTAATGTAGCTGGAATATTGCTGAGAGAGGCATTAAACAAGAAACCAACAAAATAGCATTGCATATGTACATTTCACACGACACTTGTGATGACTAACCTATATTCAGCTGAACCATGTTACGGGACTTTCGTCGTCTCCAAACTCACAGCTTTGTAATATCATAAACATGAGTCCACTAAAGTTTAATCAGGAAGAGATCGGAAGAAAAAATGTATTCTAATACTGATTTGTTTTAACAAAAGAAAATACAAAAGTTTATTAACCTAATCAAAACTGAGATAAATGTCTGTACATGTATTAATTATTTACAAATGTCATACATTTCTTGGTATGACCTTCGAGGGTAAACCAACATATAGCTTCTAAAGTGAACACTTTTACAGACATAAATACGGTTCATAAATAATAAACAATGAAAATTGGTCTACCTGCTTTATTTTCAGAAACTGAAATGCATGAGCATTCCTGGATATATTTGTTCCACAGTCTGTATGGCCGACTACTTCAAGGGCAGTAGGGTGGGACAGTGGTTAAAGCGTTGGCTCGTCACACTGAAGACCGTGTTCGATTTTGCATATTGCCATCCCGCGGTCTAGCCGAGCCTGGAACATTACTTAAAACAACGTTAAATTCAACTTAGTGACTCGCTGTTTATGTTTCCAATTGCATGAAAAGAAGCACAAGTAGCGCAATAGATTGGTATCGTAACAACACTTAAAAATCCGATTCTTTCATATTACTTTATTTACACTCAGTAGCGATTATCTATGGTAGGATCAAACTTGATTTGACCAAACTTCGTAGAAACCAATGTTTGTGCACGGTCATATCGATGATAATCTTGCATAGAGAACAGCCCCCAGATAGGATATATTACATATATTTCCGTCCTCGTCGCCATGATAACTATCTACTTGTGATTCTATATCCTTACATCAAGTTAATATTGTCCTAACAACTTCTTAGCTATCCGCTTTGTGTGTAAAGTTAAATTTGCCATTTTTAACGAAAAAAACAATATTTAGTAACCCCCAGTTATCATTGTTCGATTTAATTTTTAAAATGTTATCAGACTTTATCTTTTTACTTCAACTTTTAGGTGAACATGCGCTTATCGCGACCGTACTCCATTGATAAGAACTGTAAATAACTTTAAATAACAGTATGTATCTTTATTTGTACATGAATAAATTATTCCGAACCTAAGAAGATATCTGTAAATGCAAATCAGAATTAACTTGTGAGGACATGTGATCCTAATCGAAACTAGCTGATGAATAATATCTATAAAAGGCCGATATGCATGCTTATCACGAGAAGATATCTAAATCTGTTCTTTCACATAACGATATGTGATGTTTATTGGATCTTCGTGATAAATTATCAGGCGCTAAACTCTGTGATACACATTAGATATCAACACTTTGCAATTATATCGTAACATTTTCCTCGTAAGGACTGTTGTTAAATACATAAATTAAGTATATAAAATATAAAGATAATGTGTAAAATAAACACTATTGAAGTTCTTGGAAGGCATTTAGAAACTGAACGAACATGAATACATGACACTTTTTAATGGATAACAACTTCTTTTAACTCTCAATACGACGATCAGGGCCGTAGAGCTAATTCATGCTATTGTCAGCGCACAGACTGAATACAGATAAAATGTGTACACAGCAAAGTTGTGAGAATGTACAAAGATAAAGATATTATTAGGAAACCAATTAAATATAATTGAGCACTATTGGTTTGGAATTAGCACATTTTTGTGTTTGTACCACTACCATAGTGGAATGTTCAGATGATTTTTATTAGAATAAGTGTTGGTTCATTTCGCTAACACGTCCAACTACTAAACTCCAGTGCACCGTTCAAATAATTTTCATGAATTTTTCACCAGATGGAATCGATTTCATCTGATAATCAAGGTCCATTATTCTCTGTCAGTGATGTTTCATATTTACGACTGCAATTCCACCCCTTTGAAGAAGGGGGGTATTATAAAGTGCCCTTGGACTACTTCTTCTTAAGTCGGGGCATGTGAACCCTTGTGGACAGAGCTTAAAACAGCTGAAGCCCTTTGCTTCTGAATCCCAGCCGAGCGTGATTTAGTGGTAAATAATGCACTGGTTTCTATTTATGGTCCTCTACCGAGGCCGTTCACGGGTCAGGGGATTGTTTTGACTGGACCTTGGTCACTAGTAGGTCGTTCATCTCACGTGACTAATCTCAGGTCAAGGCCACTCCGGGGTTAGTTATGTAACTTTTAGGCGATAATGGTTCAGTTGCCATGGCAACCCGTTTTCCCAGCGTATCGAATTGTGGTAGCCTATTTGCTAATTACAACCCCTGCCCCGTTTACTGACCACGGATAAGGTGCTTAATACCACTCCAAACAAATGTTACATAAGAGATGATAGTGGATGCCATTAATGGCCGCTTCTTTGTTTGGATCACAGGACTAATCACACTTTTATCTGACGTGTTGGACATTTTGTAGCAACTTGGTGAACATTGACTGGTTTTAGTTTCAAATGAACCTGAAATGCCAATAGATGATTATGTAACACAACTGTAATACCCTTAAAGGTACGTTTTTCGAATATCAATGAATAACAGACAGGGAAAACAGGACGTTACCCCAAACTGAATTGTCTGTGACAACTATGAAGGAGGTTTCATGTCCATATGTTAACACCATACGTAATGTAACTGACCTTTACTTAAACCCTCGTATGAAATGGTGTTAAAGTATGTGCGTATCACCACACACGACTTAACTAAACTATATTTAGAGCCTTACGTATAATGATATTAAGCATATACACATCACCACACGTGGTTTAACTTAACCGTCCTTAAATCCTTGTGTATAATGATGTCAAGTATACACGTATCACCATACCTGGTTTAACTGAACTATATTTAAATCCTGATAAAATTGTAAAATGCTACAGTATACACGTACCATTACACGTGGTTTAACGGAACTATACTTAAATCCTTGTGTATAATGATGTCAAGTATACACGTATTTCCACAGGTGGTTAAACTGAACTGTGCTTAAATCATTTTTGCGTATAATGGTGTTAAAGTATACACGCATCACCACACTTGGTTTAACCGAACTATACTTAGATCCTTGCATATTATGATGTTGAAGTATATACGTACTATTCAGTGGCATACAGGTGCAATAACGAATGTTCTTTTAGTGATTAATTCTATTGACTGCCATGGCTATTTTATCCTTTTCGTTCAACGGAATTGCGACTAGTTACTCTCGGTCGTTAACTATGTATAATGTTTCCTAAATAACAACCAGTCAAATGAACATTTCCATATAATCAGAAGGTCGACCTAAACTCAAATGAAGAAAAATGACGTGATAGTGTATCTTTAACGTGCCCGCATACTTTTTCTGTGTATGTCGATTGTTAAAAGGAAATCTGATTGCAAATGTATTCCCAGGAAACATTATAACGCCTTTAGAGCGACTCAAAATGTCGTTTAACTCCCAATATTTAGTTGGTAACGTGACGACATGAAGAGTGTGAATGCATATCATTTGCCCTTCTCAAACAACTCTTGAAGATGAACATATATTCTGAAATCGATCAAGTATATTCTATACCGGATACCTCGGCTCATCTTACCATCACGTGGCGAAATGTTTGCACGTGCATTGTGTAAAGTAAACCTTGTCTCTAGTAAGTTGCATGCGTTAACAATATATTTTTCTGCGAGGCATTTTTATGAGGTGCTTAGACCTAAATATTCTGCCAACAGGTAATTTGAACAAGTATATCTTCTGCAAAATACAGTAAAATACATGCATTCTGTTTGTCATTTAGAGATTGGGTTACAACCAACTGACTTTACGTATTTTTGTTTTACATTTATGTAAAATTAATTATATTTTTGAAAAATGATAACAGCTTTCTGCTTAAACTCTCAAAAGACAATGCGATGCGATTTTGTTTCTGATTGTCATTATGGAAAGAAATATGATGTTTAATCTAACAAAAACCTTTGCGTTGAAATATATATCGGGAATACTGCCATTGTTAAGAGATTTGGCTTTCTCCGATGTGAACATCTGGTAGTCAAATCAGCGCAACTTGCTTAAAGATGACATCTTTATCTAAATTAATTCCATCTTACCTGGTCATTTTGTCTATTTCAGTCACGTCAAGTGTGCCTCTAGAATCAAGACTGACGTTGATGTTGTTACACTGACTTGTAGTATATTTGTGATTCTGTAGTTTTAATCTGCCCAGTCAAAGACACTCGTTAATGACTGGCATATCTGCGTGTCAACTGTGTCAGCGGCGCTATTTCCTATTAACATATAAATTGTCGTTATCGTCCGCTCGTCAATTTTATTTTAATGTATTTTAGCATTTCCTTGTGTACATATTGGCAGTTATTACAGCTAGCACATAACAAGTCAAAGGAAGGAAATACATGTACACTGGAATCTATATTCTGCAGCTTTAAGCAGTTTTCGTATGAAATGATCGTTAATGCTTCTATTATGCATTGATATCCTACACAAGCATTCTTGAAATAATCCTTTGAAAAACTACGAACAAAGGAGCCTACAAGCCATGTTTTCATATATATTCCGTTGATGAATGACCCCGGAAATATTATATATAACAAATATCCCTTAATTATACGATGTGCCCAAATCTGACATTGTGGATCTATGTTGAGTGGGGGATAAACTAACTATGCCGTGACGACCATCTGTCGTGCTCGAGGAGAATAGGAAACCAAGGCAAATGACCACTGTCTGAACTCCTGCTGACCCCTGGTCAGTCAGACAGCCATGTATTCCCGGTCTGATAAACCCTGCCCGTTTCCACAAGGTTCACTACACCATGAGTTCTTTGCATTAGAAGTCTACATTTTCTTGGCATAAATGTGTTATGGTTAATCCAACTGGCCAAGATACAAGGTATTTATAAGGTGATCATCCGATCCGATCCGAAGGAGAATTTCTGGAAGTGCCACATTTACTATTCGTGAACGGACCCATAACAGGTGTTTCAAACTTATTGGATTTTTTTCTTCAGACTTTCTTGTTGTACTTTGAGGTAAATAAATATTTTCTTTTTCATATTTTTGTCATGTGTTTATATTTGTCTTCATGCATAAATTGTGACAGGTGTGACTTCCGAAAGATCTTCACATAGGATTATACGGTATTTTGTCTTCTATGTTTAATCTCCTAAATATTGTTCGGTTAAACATTTTCTAAACATGTTTGGGCAATATATGTGTGTAGCAGTAACACGACGTGGGGATAAAGTTTCAGTCTTAGAAACATTGCTCTCAGGAAATTGTACTTCTTGCAAATGCAATGAAAATTGCATATACTTCGACAGTTTAAGTAATATCCTTTATTGAATATGATATGCATGATATGATTTACTATTGTATAGTTGGTCTTGTGTATATTCTCGACTCTGTGGCATTGTCAAAATAACGGGGTTCCATAAATGCGATCAGAATAAATGAAGACAGGAATTACAGGCATTCTTTAACGGTTCTCTACCCGACAGGGATATTCCTCCGACTGGCAACATTACACATGAGTATTAATTTAAGAGGAATAATCATACATTTATTCCCACAATCTGTAGGATCTTCTCGCCGCAATTTATTTATTTATTTATTTATTTATTTATTTATTTATTTATTTATTTATTTATTTATTTATTTATTTATTTATTTATCGAATAGTTGTGAAGTAGGACTGTTGACAATTTTCCATATCAGAAATTCCCGTTACTTACAGAAATATTTATGAAATGAATATTTTATGACAACACTCCCGTCTTGACAGGAGAGAAATATTATTTGTGCTAAGATACTGATAGATATATCGCTACTAGGCAACCTCAGTTTATGGGCACGTGTACTGAAAATATGTAAAATCTATATTTGTTTGTTGTAAATATTGATTTTGTCATGGCAACGCGTAAGAAAGAAGCGTTTGGGAAAATACCTTTCACAAGGAACCAATGAATTTTACAACAGCTGAACTGACAATATACCAGTTAATCAGTGTTTATGTAACGCGTGTATCCCCCAACATATGGTGCTTTTTGGAGCAGTTTTACGAGCTGTGGCCTTCACCACTCTTTGGGAATTCTCTGTCTTGTTGAAAAAATCATTGATGTTCCAATCTTCAAATAAATATTTTAAGAGGAAGGTAAGAAATAATCCCAGTTCATGTATCGAAATATAATTGCTTAGAATTTAATCTCGCAATTAGCGTGTTTGCGCATAGCACATCGACGTAGTTGTTGTATAAAGGTATATGTTTATTCTGATTTGCGATTTTCAGGTTGTATACTCGTATCAAGTTGATTGCAAAATAAATGACACATTTGAATTGTTTGGTAAACTTATCATTAACATTATGTTTAATTTTTTTTAACCAGAAAAATGTCGATGAAATAAACTATTTAATCGATATGTATAAATGCAATGGAAAAATTATATACTGATAGAACGTGTATGCACAAAAGAACAAACAGTAATTCTTGGTGTAAAAAGTAGGGGTGGCGCACAGGGCCTTCGAGGAAGAAGGGACAATAACGGGGGAAAGGTTTAACGGTAGCTGGATAATGTAGACAAGGAACCCATTATCAGCCAAGAACGCCCCTATGAAGCTCGCATCTTTATTGCTGTATAGAATATGTGTCACAATCATTTATGTTTGACAGACAGCCCTTAATAACTGATTTCTGTGCTTTACAATCTAAATATTATTAATAAAGATAACACGCTCCATTACCTATGATAGGCTTAAAGCATTAAATGAGATATCAGGTTGTCAGCTTCAGCCATGTTGGAACAGTGGAATCTGACACGTGTAAATAAGAACTTCACAGCTATCTACTCTGTGGATTTTGGTGAAATGATTTCTAAATTATATATTACCGAGAAACTTCGTTGTTGACATGTGTTTCTGTTGGGTTGGTTTACAACCCTCTTTATCAATTTCTTTCAATAGCCAACCAGATCACGTGACAATCTCACAAATTATGCGTGATACCCGGGAAGATTTGCTTATTTCACAATCGTCACAAACGCGAACCACATTTAAAAGTATTACGTTTGTCAAAACGATAAATTCCTATGTCGTTGATAGTTGTGTTTAGTGGAAGACTTGAAACGTCTTCCATTACTCGTACAAATATACAGCGCCTTTCCCAACATTATCATAATGACGGGATCATTGGAGCAAATATAGGATACGGGACAGCTTCTGTTAAACCTTTCTACTTATCAGCAGGTGATATCCAAAAGCTGCCGTTTGCATTTATTGCCTCTGCGACCATGGTTTAAGCACCAGGATACACTTGAAGTGCAAACTGCTTTAAATACCTACATTTTCGTGAAACCGATACTGTACGACATCATCATAAACTATCCATATATATTATTGTAAAGTTATTCAAGGCGAATGGCCTCGTTATGTCCTTGAGACGATTCTTGTCGATGTGGGTATAATCTGTTGTTAGATTGTCAGCTTATTTCTATACTCTGTAGGAGATGGGATTGTCAATGGTTACTTACTCGGATTGGGTTTTGGGTCGATATTCGTAATAATAAAGTAAATAATGTTTGGGCACTTAATCGTAGACATACAATCGTACACGTCATCTGTGATTGTTTAGTTTGATCATTTCATTGCACTGAAAAAAATAGTTAGAACAGATAAGTTCTTTTCGAATATATTTGATTCACATAGAAAATTGATCAGACACAAGTTTAACTTCTACAAATGACATGCAATTATTCTATAATTTATTAGCTGATTTGCATAAACATATATTTTTAGGATATATTAGCATTCCAAATATTCTTTTTTTAAACAACACAGAAAAATGTCTTTGTGCCTTTTCAAAGAATTACCTTTCAATTGATTATTTTTACAATTATATTTTTCGCTTTAAGTGTAAAACTATGACTTTCAAGTACAAGGACTTAATGACTTTGGTAGGCTGACAGCAATGTGTATATATTCAAATAATTATTTTCATTCATTCATCTTACCTATTTTTCAATGTTTGCAATGAATGCAATAAATCTTGTATGTGAAGAGTGACCTTCGAAAGAGTATCGACAGCCTGAAAGACATTGACAGCGGGTACATGGAATGTGTATCACACCCAAGATTCTGTGTTGTAATTATCTATTTTGACCTACGTTTTTATGTTTATGAACCACGTTACGGGTTCCTTGTGTGTATATAGAAAGATATGACAAGACTGAAGCAGAATATAACAACGTGTAATGTACTTCTCGGAGTAATTCAGAAAACGAACCACTTTCCTCGTAGACATCAACTCATTAAGGATTAATGCACACGAAAGGTCTAGACGATTTCATTTCTGTGCTTTTAGTTTTGAATTTTAGTTCTAAGTACCTCAGGATTCATTTCATACGTTTGTTTGTCAGTTATTTAATGCCGCAATTTTCAGGTAATATGAGGCTATCTGTGAATAATTGTGTCTGGACCAGATAATCCCGTGAATGGCATCATGAATATCGGTCACAGCAGTTGGGCTAAGATTAAATTCATCAACCAAATCAACGAGCCTGTCGCTTTGTACGACAGGCATGGCTGTATGTAGACCAATTCTGACCAGAATCTCCATGGATCAGTTTCATTGCGCAAACCCACCTTAAAATAATTTTATTAGTTTTAAATGTTGTTTTACAACGCTTTAATTTAATCTGAATGTTGTCGTTGCTCATGTTTAGAACCATGATGTGTATCTTTGAGTTTTTGGTTTTTGTCTTGTGTACGTCTTGAACGTTCTTTTGGTCCTTTACCTGTTTCTCCTATCGTATATTTTCTGGTCTCTTAGAAGTTATATATATGTTTGTGTCTAATGAAGCAATGCTTTCTTCCCCTGTTACTCTTGGTTTTCTATCAAGCTTTTCCAATGTTCTTCTTTGACTTTCATTTGGGACATTTCTAATCCAGGCCACCTGGTGTCATCACCGATTTTTGGCGAACGATTCATATATTTCCCTTCACACTTATATGATTTTATCACACTCAAAACATGGTATTCTTTCGCGTCGACGTTTTTGATTTAGGAAGGGTCGATTGGTTTATAGAGAAATATCTCTTTGGCATTTAGTCTCATTTCCTGTTAAAGCGGACACACACACGTACACCAACACAGACAAATATACACGTGCATGTACATACACACACATATATATATACATGTACATACGTATAAGATCGCATAGATTCACATATATGCGTGAGTAGGTTTGTGTGTGTTCGTCTCCTACAACGCAAGAGACTCAAACAAAGGCGTATTCTCGACAGATTGAATCAATTCAATCACACAGACACCTATAAAAAAAGGAAAACAACAATGATTTGAACATATTTTCATTATGAGCACATGAATCTTTATTCCGCTATAATGATGTAACCTTGTCCCTCTGCCAAACCCTCCCTCACCCACAGCGAGTACACCTCCAACCACGACCCCCTACCCTAGGGAAACCCTACCCCCAATACGGGCGGTATACAATACGGCCGAGCATTTAGCCTGTCACGGCGCACACGCAGAGCGCGAGGGAGATTAAAACGTGCAAAGCATAGCCCAAGTTTAACGCTGTAATTATGTAAAACATAATGTTTTTATTTGTGAAAAAATCATTGTGAACCCATGGATCCCTTCTTTGATTTTACCATTCTTATTACTCATAATGCATATCTATTTTACATTGGCTGTCTTTAAAATTAATTGCCTGTAAGTGATATACGCGAAGTTTGGTATCTGTTACGTAATGCGGATAGCAGATGTCAAATAGAATGACAAATGCTTCTCTTTCGGATATTGTAGATTACAGACCAGGGGAGAGTAAGGCCGTCAGCCTGGCTTTAAGTGATTATTATTCTCTGTGTAAATTGCAAAACCATCAAGGGAATGATAAATGTATCTTTTTGGTGGACACCTGCTTACGTCATTCGACAAAGACGACGTAAAAAAATCAACAGAATCTTCAGAACAATCATTCTTTAAGAATATCACATTGGCCCTTTATGTAACAGAACAGAAGACTGCATACAAACTACGATCAAACATTAATCATGGCGAACAGGTTTCACTTTAATTAATATTTTATATTCCCCAGCATTCCTTTTATTAAACCCGCCTGTCGCTTATTTTGAAATCTTTAATCTTATATTTTTAAATGCTATCTTATCGTTCAGATTTTTGTGTTGTTTTAACCGCACATAAAGTCACAACCGGTCTCTTTGTGATAGAATCTGTCTATGTGACAGAAAACGACAGTAATATGACATTAACTGACAAAGCGCATGTAGGGTGTTGGTTGGGACCTTCGTTCGTCACATACTACGTTTAATCATCGTTTGTATGGCGGGTTGACTCACCTCCCAGTACCGTGTTGTTCCAGGACGTATGTACATCACTTTATTAAGATGTCCACTTTCACCATATGTTGATTCTGTGTAGTGCTGTGCAGGGGCGGTGGGGTAGCCTAGTGGTTAAAGCGTTCACCCGTTAAAGACCCGAGTTCAATTCCCCACATGGGCACAGCAGTGAAAAAAGTGAAAAGTGAGTGAGTGAGTGGTGATCATGTATTTATTATTTCCAAACACTGCTCATCATACAAACACCCCTTCTCGGATAGTCTATGATACCAGGTTCAGGAAATGTTATTTCTATGTCCTGACTACGGCGACTGGGCAAAGAAGGCTGACTTGCAGTCTCAGCATACATATTTTTACACAGTAATCACAGGAGTCAGGAAACATTCTTTGAACTCAATAAACTGGTAAAAATGAATGACTTTAACTTAACTTTACGCCGGCTTTAGCAATATAGCAGTATCCTGGCAGAGGACACCAGAAATGGGCTTCAAACATTGTACCCATATGGGAAATTGAACCTGGGTCTTTGGCATGGCGAGCGAACGCTTTAACCACCAGACTAACCGACCACCCCTAAAATAGTAGTACAATAATTATATAGTGACAGTCAAAGTAGAATGCTTCTCTCTAAAGAGGAGGTAGGTGCATGTCAGCGGACAGTAGACAGTTACCACTGTGGACCAGATAAACTAGTGGTTGATATCAAAATCACACCGTGGATGTACTATACACAATATGATCGGTATTGGTAAGGTATTTTTCACCGGCTCTTATGCCACATATTGCAACCCAGGATCGTCAGTCCTCTGCAGCTCCACATTCCAGTGGCTGAATTTAATAATTTCACCAGAAACATTGAGCATGCTATTTTCCAGCACATTGTTTATTCAAAAGTTATTAACCATGGTTATCTCATTGCATGCCTTAGTGTTTCTCTCTTCTGGTAGATATGTGAAGGAAATACCCAACTGTGAGCAACCAGTGACAACAAAGATGTTCGATGCAATACCTTATCTAGTGTCTATGTTTTCAGGTGAAGAGTTGACTTGGTTTTGCCTGTATTTGGGACAGGCACCCTCGGTGAAGTAGAATATGCTTAACTTTTCTATTAAATAATTACTATTTTGATAACAATTCATAACTGATCAAATATTGTGCAGTCGACTCAAAGATTTATGTAGATATGGGACAGTGTTTGTCGCTCCTTATTTTTATGTGTGAGAATTTGTATTTATTCATTTTTCTTGTTAATGGTGGGGAGAAGAATGTATGACAATATGAACAAAACAATATGAACAAAACAATATGAACAAAACAATATGACGAATGATGATACCCTTTATGGATACAGAACTTCTTTATTGTGAAAGGCGAAATTTTGACATAGATTCTAATGTCATTGTCAAGCAAGTAATGCTTGACAACGAGATTAGAATCTATGTCACTTGCTTGACAACGACATTAGAAATGTCGCCTTTCACAACAAAAACGTTGAATGATAAAAAATACCTCGACTTCTAAAATGCCTATCAAAGATGCAAAACAATATGTTCAAACGCATAGTGGTACGCTGAGATGAAGCACCCTACTGATGAGAGTAACCATGGCACCATTGATCATCCGTAATATGCACCAAACAGAACAGTCCCAGAAATGACAGGGTCAATGCAGATTGCTGAAAGGGATATTTCATTTACGACAGCACCATCTATCATCGATCTACATATCGACTTTCGACCTTGGAGTCGTGGGAGATGGACACTATGCTGTTATGTTATGGAGGAACACGCGCTAGTCAGAAAACTACAACCACGGTGACTTCAGGAATGAATACATGCAGCAATGGCTGAGCTTCTGAGTCAACTGAAAACCTGAAGCATTAAACTGGTATCCCAAGTGTATAGATAGGACAATGTATAGGACATTTACAAGACACTAAGAAAATACTTACTTATCACCAGTTACATCTTTAAAAGCCATGTAGAAATGTGATGCAAAAGAAAAGCAAGATGTATGCATGCAAGCTTTTATATTGTGAATAGCCCGACATATCAAAACCTCATGAAGTATTATGGGCTTGTTTTCTCCCATGGGACATCTTTCGACAGACAGATGATGCAGGATATATAGCCCGGTCCTATTTTAGCGAAACAAAATGAGAAAAATATATGCAGCGATTATCGGTGGGATCTGGGTAAGTATTAGATCGCTTAGGGGACAAATATGATCAGATCTCAGAAATATGACATTCCGACTTTTAAAGTTGTAATATTAATCTAACAGTCTGTCTCATAATCATAACATGACACTTGTGTGTATTTTACCGCCGGGGATAATTAAAGAAGTAATGAATATTTAATCGGTGCATATATTTATTTTTTACGGGTATCATATCTCTGCGTTGATCCTAAAATCTGCAGTGTTTCGGGGACTGCCTTAAGCCTAATAACGTCTTGACATTGTTTTCGTCAATTCCAATGTCCAAGAGTCTACTTCCTTCCCCCGCAGTTTAGGCGCGCATGTACCGTTACATATCAACGGTTCTCACCATTGTCATCGGATGTTGCGGTTAAGGTAAGTATGTGTAATAACTGTGCTGACATCATTTCCTTCCAAAGAGGCCAATCCTGTAGAAGTTAAGTATGATTGCCGGGGTAATTTTTAAATGCAGATCCATATACAAACGCAAATGAGCGGGACTGATTTTAGGTGATTTGTGAAGATTTGGTCTTTTTCGATTTCATTTTGTTATTCTTTTGGCTCAGCATTTCTCATTATGAAACAATCAATAGCTCTGCTACTAGATGGACCCGAAAGCAGCACCGTCGACTCCATCAGCCTCTGGGAATTGCAGATATATTCTCTGAACCCTTGGAAATAATTACATGTTTCTCTCACTTCCGGTTCTAAATATAGCCACGAGGTGGAGATAAGATACTAATCCTCTCTTCGCTGCTCTCGGCCGCAACATCAGCGCGAGCCTCATCTGAATATCAACTGGTAGATACGCAGCCGTGGGGAGATGAATTAGCTACCTCTTGCCCCAGTTGACCAGCATTAAGGGATCAGTATATACAGAGATATAGCATTAAAGAAGCAACAAAATACTTAATGGGCTATTTGTAATTGAAAACGTGATTGATGACTTTCTTGAAACGTGAGACACATTGCTGATCCCTGTCCATCCTACGTAAGCGAAAAAAGGCCTATAAAATCCACATAAAATAGAAAAGGTGTCGTATTGGCATGTTTGCATTTCTCATTACAGGTAATCTCATTGAAAATGCTAAATATCTCATTGTGTGACCATTCTGTTGGTGTTTCAGAATGCGTGCCACACTGACAATGTCTTTGAGTGGCAACGTCGACTCGTAAACCACCTGCAATTGAATTGGTAGTGGGGCATCAGGAAGCTGGAGTGTTTTTAACTAACCGAATATTTATTTTGCTCTTGAGGGGCAGCAGTAATGTGAGTGTAAATGGACTTTGCCACTGCTGTGGATTGTGACCTTTCCACGACCTTTCAAGAAGGTGAAATATGAAAGGCCGAGTTGGGGTCACCCAGCTCTGAGTGTGGTGTTCAGTGTGTCTGAAACAATTAGAGGTGACTGTTCCTTGCTACTGAGAAAGATATAGGATTGGGTCTACTGATATTGTAGATGTGACACACTGACCCATCGCTGGTACTAATATGGATTACATCGATGACTTCTTGTCCAATTATTGCACTTAACATTATACATCACATGATCGTGTGCATATGATGTGCTATTTGTTTGCTCTATCTTCATCTCCTCCACATCCCTCTTTATCTCTCTCTATCTCCCTCTATTCATCTTCATCTCCGTCCCCGCCTGTATCTAATTATATCTCTCTATCTCCCTATAGTCATCTTCGTCTCCATCTCCCAATCCCAGTCTGTATCTAACTATATCTCTGTATCTCCCTCTACCCAGTTTCACCTCTCTCCATCCCAGCTTCATTTCTCTCCACATCTCTCTCTCTTTCTCTGTGTCACTCTCCGTCTCTCTTTATTTATATCTCCATCTATTTTACTATTATAAATAACCAGAGCAATCATTTTAGTTTAAATGAAAATTATTAGAAAATATTTGTTTCTTACATTTGCACAGAACATGTTGCATGGAAATATTTTCATTTTCATTAAGAATTATTTAAAGTTTAAATCCATGGACTGAATAATATACTATCTGTATAACCTACGGGTTATAACTATTCTGCCTACGTTTTACACATGATGCATCCCGTTCAGGTTATCTTCTATTCTGCCTTCTCAGGCAGTTAGTTTGATGTGTTTCCCATACAGCGTGCCATACGTACACCATTCTCCTATGCTTATGTACCTATTATTTGCCTCCCTTACACACCGCTACCCATGTCCTCAAAAGAAACAACGAAACAATCCTCAATTGATTTCAAAATTTCACTTGATCATGAGGTAAACGTGACAATACCTTCTCCACATCCACAAGAAATCTCTGATAAAAGCAAAGTCGATTGTACAATTCCGACTGCATTATAAGCATGCCTGTCTGCATTGTGTTTCTTAAGCAAACGTCAAAGCTCATCCAGGCTTACAGTGACTGGTACAACTTCAAGGGTACGAAGTGCACCACTGTATACAGATTTAGAAAGGTGATGCTTAAACGGTCCCGATAGGCATTAGAAACAGATCGGGGTGAAGTGGAAGGCAGATAAATATAGAACCAACCAGGGCTAAATATAACCCAGCCCCTGTATGCAGTAGAGTCAGGTGATGATCATTCCTGTGGTTCCGTTCGTGTAATTATCAGCATTCCAAAGTTCCTGCTTAGTGCCATTTTTACACACACGCACAACACACACGCACACATTCACATACACATTCACACACACATTCCCACACACATTCACACACACATTCACATACACATTCACATACACATTCACACACACATACACACAAAGGCTGATTTTTCAGTGACAAAAATACAGTCCGATGCAATTCAGTTTTGACTTACGCCATACCTTCCCGAATCCTTCATAGTGATTCATGAACAAATGCTCTGTCATCGTATCGCATGATGAAATCACTGGATTGTCTGGTCCAGATTCAATTTGTGTACTAACAGCATCGTACAGCTGTAATACTACAGAAAACAAACATATACATTGTACTCACGATATGGTGACAACCGTACAATCATCTGCAACCGTACAATCATCTGCAACCGTACAATCATCTGCAACCGTACGATCATCTGCTTTTAGCAGAGATTTCTTATGGTTTTGGAAATCTCCACTTGTTGCTTTTGTTTAGTGTCTTAATTGGCAATAGCGTAATGAATTCTGGTGGAAACATAATCCATCTAAAAGCCTCTGCGCGGAATAAAATATTTACGAAATAATAACCAAATTGACAACACGGACTGAGAATAGCTTTGTATATTATTATTATTTACATTACAAATTCCTGAGTTCAAACTTTTCATATTTTTAGACGTTGATGATTAATCTCTCAGACACGATGTACACTTTCAGAGTGACAGTTAAGGAAGGAATTCAGTTTTGAATATCATGTGTAAGTGCTAAATAGCTGTTTAACCCTAATTTAGTAGTAACGGTCAGGTTTCCTTGAGAACTTATTTCTTATCAGCAAACGAAAATATGTGTTGATGTAATCGTGTTTACTGAAAAAAATATAAATCAACATTTATAATGCATATCATATGTGGATATAATTGTCATTTCAGCCCTTAATGTCTGTGTCGAACGAAATGATAAAATTCCTTGAGATAATATGTGGTTTTTAAATGACAGTGGATTGTATGGAAATCACGGAAATTTGGGAACTTAATACAAATTCGCCACTTTTTAGCATTAGTGTTGGCATTAAGACAGTGAAGGTTATTGGTAGCATTGCGACGGTGAAATGTCCATTTTGACTAACACGTGAAACCTGTGCATAATCTTTTATTCTCATCAGTAATCGACATTTATTATAGATATGACAAATTTACTTGCCTCCCATAACTAACGAGAGAATGCGATTAATGAATGATGTAATTTTTGCAATTCCTGTGAGGCAAAAATATGGAATCAGCAATTTTGATACAATTAGGTATTTCTGTTCATAGTCAGAATCATAACATTTACGTTTAAGATAAGAGTCTAATAAAATAATCACCTCAGCAAGACTGTTATCCTAACGACTTGTCAATTACAAAATGAAAAAGAACGGATTTTGAAATTATTTATCGGACAATTAGCGCAGAGAGACAGTGATAATTCTTCAAGAGGGGAAATCACTGCTCATTAATCAAGCACTTCATGCTGAAATATTTTGATCTCAATATCTGAAAATTATTGGAAATCAACTATAACCCTTTTAATGATGACGTGCGATTTATGAATGACCGTTAATTGAGGAGACGAGAGAAAGGTATGGCAAAAGTCGTCGAATGAGAGAGATTACTGGTTCAACCAATATTCCAATAACATGAAAGACCTTCACACTTTGTACCGATTCTGAAATCGGAACATCGGTGTGATGGGACGAGCAACATT
This sequence comes from Haliotis asinina, assembly GCF_037392515.1. Lineage (NCBI taxonomy): Eukaryota > Metazoa > Mollusca > Gastropoda > Lepetellida > Haliotidae > Haliotis > Haliotis asinina. The sequence continues at coordinate 46,686,259 of NC_090285.1, forward strand.
TTTAAAACTATACTACTTCACCTTTCCTAGGGCGACTAGAATGGCCAGGTGTGATGGTGGCTTGTTCTTTTTGTTTCTCTTTTCGGTACTTTTTTTTTTTTTTGGTGGGGAGGGGGGGGGGGGGGGGGGGAGGGGGTTGGTTAAGAAAAAGATCATATAATGAAAGTATATCTTATACCGTATATGTTGATATATACATGTCAAAGTAATCTTCCACTGGTCATGAGAGAAACATACTAATATATAAGTACATTGTTATCAACAATATGTTATCAACAATAATTTCCGCGTAGATAACGTTGGCATAGGCGAGATTTGACATCACGATCAAATAGTGACCTGCATGTTGTGTGTTTGGGGTTCGTGTGTCTGTCTGTCTGTACTAATCCAAATAAACTGCGTTGTGCCAGTAACACACCATGTCATAGATTTACATGGATTCCTTTCACGGCGTCGATCAGTATCTGTCATATCGCTTTTATAACTTAAATGAACATTTTCAGAGCGTTTGGCGTCACTCGGTTAGGATTCGAACCAACAATCTTTCGCTCTCCGGACTCTGAGTCATGCAGACCTCTAAAGCGGCCTTCCGAAAGCTCGATGTGATCTTTCTATCATGATCAAGCGCAACATCCAACAACAGGAAAACCTCTATGTGATTATACTGAAGTCAAAAACAACCAGTGTCGTGCCTTCAAGCTCTGTGGCTGAACCCAACAATTCCACTGATTATCCAAGTAATCGAATCGAATAAACATGGAACATAATCTTGAAATGTAAAATATCGTATGAGTCACATCTTTATTTATTTCTACAGCCACCAAAAGCTGTGTTTTACTTGACGACAGACAGGGAAAAGTCGCCGTCTAATGTATTAACAAGGAAATTGTATATTTATCATCGGCTCTACAATCAAGCACGCTGTCTAAAAGGGACTATTTCTTCAGCCCCGATGAATGCCTGTTGAGACAGCATCCACTGTACATTTCGTCTGGAGCTAAGCTAGTAACATGTCAACAAACGATTTGTATCTCATTATCCGTACGCTTTGGCCGATGAGGTGGTACAGTGGTTAAAGCGTTCGTTCGTCACGCCGGTGACAAGGGTTCGATATCATACATGGGTGCAATGTGTGAATCTTTTCATGTGTCCCCGCCGTGATATAGCTGTAGTATTGCTAAAGGCCCACCGACGGTATGCTTACTGATCGAGATAAATGATCAAATCATATTTTCAGGAGAATGTGGTTAGATATACCTATATTCAACCGCATGTCCAGAAGTATAAGCCAACAATAGTAAAGGCAATCATTAATGCTTCTGTTCAAAACACTGAGACCACGAGGCCAAACTGTGATCGCATATGTATTCATCAAGTATATAACTCAAGCATTCATCAAGTATATAATTCGTTCATCAAGCATGTCTCAAACATTTATCAAGCATATAATTCGTTCATCAAGCATATATCTCAAACATTCATCAAGCATATAATTCGTTCATCAAGCATACATCTCAAACATTCATCAAGCATATAATTCGTTAATCAAGCATATATCACAAACATTCACCAAGCACACACTTCAAACATCCATCAAGCATATAATTCCTACAATATCATTCATTCATAACATGATTAAAATGAACCTAGATTTAGCTGGGCTGGAACTGAACCATATAAATGTTTAAATGTGCTTGCGTTATAGGCAGAAAAAGGCAAAATAGTGTTTTAGTTTTACTTGTTAAATCATTTAGAGATTTGCTATAGTAATAGACTTGTTAACTGTATACTTTTCGACAAGGACAGCCCGCCACCATACAGGTGTAATATTGCTGGATGTGTTGAAGAACAATAAATACAACAGGTAGACAAAAGTCAGATTCGTATGTCAATCCATATAGTTCATTTCATCGCCAGTATTTATTCATTATTTGAATAATATATCATGTTCATATTACACCGAACTAAGTAACAGTTCTTCCTATGATAAGAAAATTTAACATTACAGGACTCATCTAAAGCCATGGGCCAAGTTCTTCTTTCACACCATCCAAAATCATAAATACCTCAAAGGTACATTTCTCAACTAACACAACTAAAATGTAAAGGTGTGCACAATTAGAGTGAATAAATATTCACAGCCAGTTACTGGCATATGTATTACCACTTCACCAGATGAATGGATCTGTAATGATCCTGAAACGTTGTGTGAGGTTAAATCCATGAAATATCTTGGTCATCTATAAGAACTCCTAAATGTCCTAAAAAGACACATGTCAATAATGTTTATGCATGCACTTTGGAATATCACGTATAAGAATTTGTCCAAAATTGAATACATAGCATCCACAGCCCTAATACCTTGGGGAGTTCATACCCAGGAAGTGTGGCATGACCGTGACTTCTTCTCGCGTAGTTAATTGGCTGTCATCATGCAAGACAGGTAAAGATTCCAGCAAAGAAAATATTTTGAGTGATGAGAGTGTTGATTTCGCGAATTGATAATATCACTCACTTAACAAAATTAACCTTTAATGACTAGGAATAGGGTCGACACGACTGTGCTTCATTTGATATAAATGAAGCCTGTATTTTAGTCATTCATTTGAATTCAATTTTAACCATTCGTTATAGGAAACGTCAAATTACTCGTCGATTGTAAGCTCTTTGAGTCCCCGTGTGTTAAATACGCCATATGCAGGGGGGGATATTTTCACATTGTAATTTAATTTGTTTAAAAGTGTATCGTATTTTCTTACTGATTTATGTTAAAAGCAGTCAATGCGTTTGAAATGTATCCATTACTTTTTGATTAGCAAAGGAGAGAATGCGCTTTAACTGCTTGTTTTGAACACTCTGAGTAACATGGGGTGTTCTCTTATGGATTGTGTTTCACGAAACCCACTAATTAGGGGAATCGTAGGAAGCGGGAGCCTTACCGTCGAAGACAGGTTCACCTGAGGTGCGCGGTGATATGCCTTACAACTTATCATTATATAGAGAACGTGCCTAGCCATGATCGATGAGGCATAACGATTTAAAGTTTGTGTTACTGAGATCCAGATGGAGTGTCAATTTTAAAAGTGTGTTTTGGTCTAAATGAGACAATTATTACGCATTTTGCTTAATGGTGATTACAGGACATTGCAAATGCTGTCGTAAATCAAACTATTCCTGCTTCTCTGACTCCACTCGCTCCAAGGAGGTTGTTTGAGAACCGACAGAAGATTTAACTATCGATAAGAATTAATTTCATTGACTTTTAAAAAAGTGCCTTTCTCTTTGAATATGATGAAAAACTAACAAGGCATCGCAAGATTTTTGTAGTGATGGATTTCAAACCTTCTTTGCGAATACGTGAACGTTTTATGGATAACCACTTCTCTTTCACGACGTTTCATGGTTAATTCTTGCTCCTAAATCAGGTGATTGTTGCATACGCACATCGAGTTTACATTCAGTTGTATACAGTTTATGTTATGTTAAGCAACAAAAGGTTGCAGAGTGTACAAAAATGACAATATGATCACAAAACCATTAAAGTTAATAGTCGATAGGGGTGGGGAGGTAGGGTGTCGGGAATATGTGTTCAATTAAATTCATTTGACTATAGTGTTGGGAAGGGCATATTAATGTTATAAATTTCTTTCAAGGAGTTTGTTCCTTATGAAGGCCCCCTCTGTTTTATTACTCTATTTTCCATGTATAGGTTTGACAGGCTGCCTATGCATTAACTTAGAATATTTCTTCCGATGAACTAATGGCGAAGAGCCAATATGTTTGATGAAATACATGTACATAAGGGGAAATTTCACTGGGAAAAAGTGCATTGAGGACAATAATTATATCTTTTAAATGGCACAGAGATTATATATCAGTGTTCAAAGTCGTCTAACTTTCACGAAGTAGTGAAAATTTGAATACAGGTTCATGAAATACGTTATAAGTTTTCAATCTGATATCTATTGTTTCCCCTTGTATCTCATCTGGTATAATATTTTCATCAGTTGTCGGTCAAGCACCACTTTACTGCAGCTACGTAAAAATTTTATTCAGACCAAGATGTATCAGTTTACATTTACTGTATATGTTTTTCTGCAAGATTCGATTAAAAAAATTGATTGATGAACATAAAAAGACCACAGTCCTGAAACTTGTATCACGTGCTCCATGACAGTCTGTCTCAAAGTCCCTGAACATTATTTGCCCTAGGCCTCCCTGCAGTGCTAAAGTCCTAAATGAAGCAAGTCTAAATTCTCCCCCTGTCTCCAAAATGTGTCTCCTTTTCAGTTGAAATGGGTTTATTTGTTGCAATTAAAATTATATACATACAGGATGTGAGCGTCAGTCTAACGCCTTGGATTCTTTGTATGATCGGTTTTACTTCCAATGTTGTAAGTCCACCAGGGTGCACCCAGCATTGTTGCCACACAAAGACAGTGGATAAAAGCAGTCTGGAACCGCAACAGATGAAGTGTCCATCTAACGTTACATGTTCTGACACTAAGCGTCTGGAACTGGGCGATGGAGCACGCCTCTTGTGTTGTACCAAGCCCTTCGTGCTCCAATGAACGACGGTTAAATGTATTGCAACATGGTGTTTTGGCATTGTTCGTGGGAGTGTCACATCGCCAATCATACCGCTTAGGCGCATAATATACACGTGTTCATTGTGTCCCACTTCCTGAAGATCAGTCCAAGTCAACAGGGACTACTCTGCAGTGCATCGATTGTCTGGTCCCAGACATCAGTTAACAGAAATCTAAATGTTCCGACTAGATACCTATAGATACGGAACCTGTGAAGACCTCTGTTAGATTTGTCCTTAACTACCCATGTCGACCTCGACTTGCGGAGTCGGGTGGGCAGCCTTGCTGTTGTGGTTGACACATGTCATCGTACCCCAACTGTGAAGATCAATGGTCATGTTGTTGATCATTGGATTGAGTGACTTAATTATTCACAGATCGGTGTTAAGCAACGAACAACCCACCTTTTTTCACACTATTGATTAACACAAAGTTAGAATTGCCTTTCTATATTTACGTTTAGGTATAGACACCGACATAGCTCTGGTATTTGGAACAACAGAGAAGGAGATATACTCATCAGGGTAATTGATAAAAAAATATATGTCCATATAATGTGAAATGTATCTCTTTTGAATGTAATACGACGTATCATGGCACTAGGAGCAGATAGAAATAGCATGTGTCTTAAATTGCGGCGGCAAATTAAATCGAAACAGCTAAAAATGAGGATTATTGCTGAAACATGACGTGTATGTGTGAGATCCACAATACGATCCACCTAAGGGTTTCCTGTGTCCGAATAAATGAACATTTGGTCTCTATATTGAGAAATACCAACACACTTCCGCGTACAATGGGTTCAGTGAGTGAGTGAGTGAGTGAGTGGTCTTTTCACTGCTTTTAGCAATATTCCAGCAACATCATAGCAGATGACATTAGAGCATTAGTTTAGACTCACATATAGCGCTCACGATGTGTCATGTACAATTACAATGAGTAGAGGGAATCAACTGTAAACCCAATGCAGATGAATTGCACGAGGATCATGCATCAAACTGATGAAATGCATGTGCAGATATTGTATATGTGAACAGCTGTGTTTTCGTGCAATGCTTTGTCAATAATTCATCATATATTCAACTCATGACAATAATCTGTTCAACGCCATGAAAGTGTTTTACAATGCATCAGTTCGTGTGTAAACAGTACTTTTAAACAGTAGGGAATGTTTTGCAAACTCTTGTCCCCAGTTGCCTGAAGTAAGTGGCTACATTTAACTTTTGATGGGTAGTATATAGTTCGAGCATGTCATTTCTTCATTTCCAGCAGCGAATGAGTGAGTTAGTTGTACTCCACCTTTAACAGTATCATAGCTGTGGCCACAAGAAAAAGGCTTCACACATTGTACCCATATGGAAAATCGCCGAGGCTACTCTACAACCATGGAAATTGGTTTAGAAATTTCGGAACAGCAAATATTCAGCTAGTCAGTAGGGTACAATCACCAAACAGTGTAACAAAACTACTGCAGACACCGCACCAGACTCTTTGTGCCTGAAACGTGCTCTCTTGTTGACGCCAGACACCAATATTACACACCAAGTGTTCATGACAACAATCAAAAGACACTTGAGTTCAAAGGGCTTATAATCCTTGGTAATTTGTGTTCAAAGGGCATATAATCCTTGGTACACTTTGTTCCAATAGACGACGGTTACCAGACAGTTTCTGTTCCAAAAGGACATAACACGAGATACAAAAAACAGTTCCGTGAACTAGAGTTGTCTGTTCATTGCCAGATCAAACAGGAGACACCTCGTGTTCAAGACGGATAACATATTATGTCACACTTCTCATTTGTTTTGTTCAAAACTTACTCCATACAGTGGACACATGTTATAACAGACGCTTCTTACCGGAACACATCTCTCATGACGGACATAAAATATTTCGGGGAGGTGGGGGAAACCTAATTGTTAGAGCGTTCGCTCGTCACGCCGAAGACCCGGGTTTGTTTCCTCACATGGGTACAACGTGTGAAGCCCATTTCTGGTGTCCTCCACCGTGATATTGGTGGAATATTGCTAGCAGCGGTGTAGAACAACTCACTCAAATAATTGCCGTCACGAGTTCAGACAGATAACTCACACTAATTACATTCCGCTCAAATGTGCCACAAATACGGAACTCTTTTAGCTAAACAAAACCTCAAAAGCGCGAGGAAACAATAATCTGTTCGACTGGTAACGTGATTTACATCTCTGAAATGTTACGTCGACAGAGAACTTCACGACCAGCTATAAGTCTACAGTCGAGATAACACTCGGGATGAATTTAAGTTTACAAGTGTCATAGAGTAAACCACTTCAATAGGTTTCTTTAAAAAACCTTCTCATATAAACGATCTCAAACGGCGTTGACCAAGGCCGCCGCCTCACCAACGACTACGTCAACGATGAAGAATCACTGCATAACGATGTGCGTTCTGTCACGTGATCACCACAGTATGTACCATTTCGACCATGATTCGACCAAACAATAATAAAACTCAACGGTTGACTTTGCCTTAGGTCTCCTGTCCACCATCTTCAACTACCATCCGAGAGCTACCCCAGCGAACAGGTGTTTTGACCAGCAACAACGTTTTTCTCATCCGTACCATGTGTGATCTTTTCGTCAGCTATACATTTGACTTGCCTTGATCTGTATTTGTGACAGTGATAATGGAGCTGATATGTTCAGCATAAAATGGTTTCTATTTTCTTGCTATTTTAAAATGTTTCCATAGATACCGTTGATATTTGATTGGTTTGGGGTTTAAAAGGTTTGGGTAACCTTTTGATAGCCACCTAAATGATGAGGAGATATTAGGAGCTGAAAAACATACTAAAGAAAATCGAAAAACAGAAAGAAATTCCACATCCATAATGTGTGATTCCGATTATGTCATGACTATGTATGGGGTAAGTGCCTCCTTTCCCATCGGTCTCACGCGTCATAAATACAAAGTCTAGTCAATCATTTCACCCAAATGTACCATGGGAACGTTGAAAGTTGATCGAACACCTCGAAGCATGAATCTTATGAGTATCTCTAAATCTTGGCAAAATTAGAATGCTCGATTGTGAAAGGCTGGTGCTGTTGGTATATGGCTGGACTTGTAGGAGTGGTTGACAACGGCAGAGCTGAAGTCACACCTCTTGTCACACACACAGCCCTATGGGGTTTTCGCCAGTCTTAGTCTTTAGATCTAAATATGAAACCATGAAGTGATCTGACTGGTCTTTACTAGTTCAGGGGTGTACATCTGTGAACGTTTAAATAGCCATTTTATGGCTTTTACATTTAAGATGGTGCAGATAAGTACAACTTCTTTGTCAAAACGCTCTGCATTGACTTTGCATTCATACACGTAATAGAACAGCTGAACAGGGAGGGGGACACGGATCTTCCAAAAGGGGATGCCTATGTAAGGAGGTGTTTCGATTCCGGCGTTTCCAAGATGCAGGTCACCTACGCTGACCTTTCCGCGGACACCTGCAATAACTGCTTTGAATGTTTCATTATCACCTGCTCTTTAGTCGGAATTGTGCAACCAACACTGCTTTCTGCAGACATTTTTAATAACGTGAAAAGGGGTTTTGTTTCCTTTATTTAGGTGTCGATTAACTGAAGATGTAGTTTTCACAGTGCCCTGACAGTGTTGATCGTTATTCATCACCGACCGAGTATAGCATCACTCACTTAATAACACCCTACAAATGTAAAGGTTCGTGCGTTTATCATTGTGTGATTGATGTAACAGTTTCCACACCATTAAGTCATCTTATACACTCCATACACTCATCAGTGTCTTGCTAATGCTTATCTTATACTTTTCTATAATAAGCCTATTTAGAGTTTTCATATTCAGTAACGTTTCATGCTCAGTGAAATCATGTTTTCCAATCTTCTGATATTTACTGGCTTATTAACCTGGTGAAAGTGTCTCCATATATGTTTATTCCATATGCAAAATAAAGGGATTGTGAAAAAATGTCGAATATCATTCAATGTTTTACACTCTTCACAAGAAACGTTGAACTAATTTTGCAAATTCAGTGACATGTATATATTATTCAGATTGGTTGATACAGATGAAGATGGCATCCACACGTTCTGTAGATGAGAAAGCAATGCTGATATGTCACGATAGAAAGACATCAAGGATGGGGGCGCTACTCGGGCTAGCTATGCCGTAAAGCTACTAGCTCAGAAAATTCACCAGAACGAAATTTGAATGGAGACACAGGTGTTGTCATTATGTTGTTGATATGATGGATATTGTTATCAGACCATAATCTTGCATGATTTACAAGTGTATCAGACCATAATCTTGCATAATTTACAAGTGTATCAGACCATAATCTTGCATGATTTACAAGTGTATCAGACCATAATCTTGCATGATTTACGAGTGTATCAGACCATAATCTTGCATGATTTACAAGTGTATCAGACCATAATCTTGCATGATTTACGAGTGTATCAGACCATAATCTTGCATGATTTACAAGTGTATCAGACCATAATCTTGCATGATTTACAAGTGTATCAGACCATAATCTTGCATGATTTACGAGTGTATCAGACCATAATCTTGCATGATTTACCAGTGTATCAGACCATAATCTTGCATGATTTACCAGTGTATCAGACCATAATCTTGCATGATTGACAAGTGTATCAGACCATAATCTTGCATGATTTACAAGTGTATCAGACCATAATCTTGCATGATTTACGAGTGTATCAGACCATAATCTTGCATGATTTACAAGTGTATCAGACCATAATCTTGCATGATTTACGAGTGTATCAGACCATAATCTTGCATGATTTACGAGTGTATCAGACCATAATCTTGCATGATTTACAAGTGTATCAGACCATAATCTTGCATGATTTACAAGTGTATCAGACCATAATCTTGCATGATTTACGAGTGTATCAGACCATAATCTTGCATGATTTACAAGTGTATCAGACCATAATCTTGCATGATTTACGAGTGTATCAGACCATAATCTTGCATGATTTACAAGTGTATCAGACCATAATCTTGCATGATTTACGAGTGTATCAGACCATAATCTTGCATGATTTACAAGTGTATCAGACCATAATCTTGCATGATTTACGAGTGTATCAGACCATAATCTTGCATGATTTACAAGTGTATCAGACCATAATCTTGCATGATTTACGAGTGTATCAGACCATAATCTTGCATGATTTACGAGTGTATCAGACCATAATCTTGCATGATTTACAAGTGTATTATACCTTAACAAGTTGGGGAGTGATATATTTAGAAAATGACCCCATGAAAATTCACTAGCCAATCTGGCCAGTGACTATGGCGACTTACTGGAGTTTTACTAGCCACAGGATAGAGGGCCAGTGGGCATTTCGCACACTGGTTCCGAGTAGTCCACGGTCTGACTACTGTCTACCACTACTCCACATGTCATTGGTGGATACTGAAAGCGTCTGCTGATTGTGTACTGTCATGTTTTCCTCCATTCCCCAGTGCAACCAGTTGATCCGTTATACGAGTGATTGTGGCGGATGTTGACGTTGACGTTGACGTCCACGTTTCTCGGAGACCTCCCATTGGAGATCCGGATCTATCGCATTTCTTTGTCATGTTGTCCTTTCGTTGTCAACAGTTCCCTCAGTCGGCTGATAAACGGAAGAAAATGACGGAAAAGTATTTGGTCGACATACTCAGATTCCCCTGACCCACCAGTTCAGATCTCATGGCGTAGGATGTGGCTTCCCACACCATCACACATCTACCATCGAATCTGTATACCTGCCGAACGCAGTTCGATGCAAAGCGTTCATGGCGATGTATGATCATCTACTGTCGTCATTGAAAACGCCTCAACACAGGAACAACTGACTTGACAGTTCCTCCAAGGTATGCTTCCCACCTTACGCAAACGATTTCCGATTATTTGTTCCCAAACCTGGCACATGTCAACAGTACCCAGGGCGGCGGCATGTCAGTGACCGAGGTGTAGAGATCTGAAGTATAATCTAGTTTGCGTTTCTTCCTTAAAGTGTAGCTGTTTTTCAAACGTTTAAATGACGCGTCATTGTGCCTAAGACGTACTTCAGTTTGAGCTTTCCCCTAATATCAACTCGACACAAGTGATATAAGTCATATTTTGTCCAAGGCGACGTGCAATCCTATTCACTCAATTACTCACGTATATCGATTGTGGTTTAACCCCGCTTTTGGCAATATCCCAGCAATATCACGGCGGGGACACCAGAATTGGGTTTCACATATTGTTTTCATGTGGGGAATCGAACCGGGTTCCTCAACGTGATGAGCGGACGTGTTGACCAGTAGACTACCCCCACATGTTGACTCTTGACTGTTCTGTGGGTTAAATCGTTCCCAACATATGGAAGAATTACTTTTCTACTATTATTTTATGTCCGTTATCCTAACATAAACTAACATATGTTTCAAACATGTAAACAGTGCACCTGATGAAAACATGTTTCGTATCTTCAAATAGTCCATCAGGGCCTGATGAAAGCAGGCTTCGTGCCTGTCAATCTACTGTGATCAGTTCCAAGGTCGGCATCTGGTGAAATATGCAGTTTAAATTCTTCCAGTGATATATGACACGCGACCGATAAAGCAAATGTCATAAATCAAAAATAACCTGAGACTGGCAACTAATGAAATGCATTCCTGGTGCACCTGTTCTCGGTGTGCACTGAAACCAGTTTCATATTTTCTAACTGTGACCGGATCCAGCTGAAACATGTTTCATGTTTCCCCATTTTGTGCCTGGCCAAAGAAGGTCCCCGACTTTCCAAAACGTCTGTGACCTAATGAAAGCATGTTTTTATCTTATGAAAGCAGATTTCATATTTTTTTCTAAATGACCTGTGACTAATCGATGGTGAAATATGTTTCATAGTCAACCTGTAAACTTATCTTGGTTAAATATGCATCACGCTCAACCTATAAACTTATTGTGGTGAAAGTATCCGATGAACGACCCATGAGCAACGACCCACTTCCGAAGAATGTTTCATATATTTCAATGTCCATGATCATTGACTCGTGTTACATCTGGTACACGTCATAATATTTGGTACATGTGTTAATCTTTGGTACATGTGTTGATGTTTGGTACATGTGTTGATATTTGGTACATGTGTTAATGTTTGGTGCATGTGTTAAAGCTTGGTACCTGTGTTAATGTTTGGTATGTGTTAATGTTTGGTTCATGTGTTAATGTTTTGCACATGTGTCAATGTTTGGTAAGTTATTTTGTTTCGTACATTAATATGAGGTACACGCGTGAATGTTTGATACATGTGTTAATGTTTGGTATATGCGTTCATATTTGATATGTGTATTAATGTTTGTTACACGCATTTATATCTGGTTTGGCACATGCGTTAATAATTGGTACATGTGGTCATGTTTGGTACATGTATTAATGCTTGGAACGTGTTAATGTTTGGTACGTGCGTTAATTGCTTCACACGAAAACAATAGCTATGTCCGGTCGATAACACTATTGTGAAAATGACATGCAAAATATTTTTTCGACGTCCTGAACAATCGATGACGTAAATCTGAATATCACGATATCACATGTAGGTAGTAGTAGTAGTAGTAGTAGTAGTAGTAGTAGTAGTAGTAGTAGTAGTAGTAGTAGTAGTAGTAGTAGTAGTAGTAGTAGTAGTAGTTTCCCGTCAAAATAATTTCCTTGGGGGCATCACGGAAAAATACACCCTGGGCACACTGCTGAAAGCGAAATTCAACTGACGAAAAAAACAAAGGCAAGCAGCATTTGATGAATGTATCGTCTTTATCTCGTCTTTGAGACTTAACAATGGAAATTACATCGTGGAATAAATTGTACAATGGCTAAAAGTTGTATATGCGACACAAACGGCTACTCTGTACATTGAGGATTGACCAGGGCTGGAAAACAGGAAGTGACATCGAAACCAAAATATCCCCACTGTCAATTATAAATTCATTTCACAATTAACGCCCGAATTTCCCCCATAGCTTTTAAAGCTTTAATCATTTCGTTAACACTTAATAATATACACTGTTTTTCAGCTGTGGTCATTTTACAGTCATATTGCATTAAATATACATCGAGACGTTGCGTCATGTCCAGATGGGAGCGCGCGAGGTACTTTGGTTTAATATAATTCAAACAATGGCATGGGCAAAAGGAAAAAATCACCACATAGCTTTGGAATTCGTACACAATGAATTAACATGGGGTGAGAAAATATGGTATTCGCGCGACACAAAAGGAGCGCCCCCATCCGGCAAAGAGCAAATGTATCATGCATGAGTGATCCCTGAGTTGTAATTCGTCCTGACCAGGACCCAGGCAGGGACCGTGGAGATGACTCGGACTTCTTCTTTCGAGATATATTGTGACAATCGGAAACTCTCGGGTATTTCCGTAACCTGTCGATGAGTTCCGAAAATGATCAAACGTTTCCGACTATTTCAACGAGAGAAGAAGGGGTCATTTGATGTGTATGTATTATGATAATTGAGTTATCTCCCCTCATTTACTAAAATCTGCACCTTTTCCAATTTCTTAGTAATGCTTTCTATGAAAATGGGAAAAGTAGCCCAGTGGATCCCATTACATGTTAAGCCGTTTTGATAATTTAGAAACTATTTTTAAACACGTATTTCCGTCATCAGATTCAGATTTAGAAAAGGGGAGATAACTCCTATATTATGACTCAACTTGTCCACCCTTTAATGTCAGCAAATGAACGGCAACTCCTTTTAGCCTTAGTTTTCTAAATAACAACCTTAGTATCAAAACTCCCGAAATGTATCATTAAATGTTTAAATGACATTAAAATGATAACAGTTCTGACTCCATAACCATGCAGTGTTTCACATGATCCGATGTACACATATAAACAACTTTGTTGCCATGACGACCCGGTAACTTTTAGTTGAGGCTGACTGATTTTAAACCTTTTTTAAGGTTTTCAGGAAAGTTGAACTTCCTGGTGAGTGAATGAAAGGTTGAACAGTTGATGGGTTTCATAATGACGATGAAAACGATGATGATTATAATGACGATGAATGGTGATGGTGATGATGATGGGCGGTTGGAACTCTGTTGTAAACAGTGATATGCGGTACCAATACCTGACTCTGTACACGACAATATAGTTTTTAATCCATCCAAAACATTTCAGTCACGTAAAACCTAACCGTACCTTTACATATTGCAGGCTATATCATAATAGTAGAAAAGATAATATTCATTATATTTCAAAGTTTTGGCAAGAATAACATTGACGTAATGTACTTTAATTGGTTAATATACATCATTAACATATATTAACATATACAGAGTCACGTGTCTGGATTCCCGGTGATCGACACACATTACAAATTCATAACAATAAACATACTAGCTTATATCAATATCAGATTGGTTCACCTGAGAGCCCCGGATGTGGCTGAAAGCGGAAATACTTACACTAGGAACGTGCTACACATTTATGACGGAAGACACTGCGCGCGGTAATGTAGTGCGTCTTTGGCAAAGTGATCAAGTAAAGAATTGTAAAACAATGGGGACAAAGATTTGATTATTTCAATGTCGATTTCAAATGTAAGCAATAAATACATTTACTCTAGTCTAAAGTGTGGTTTATGAAAACTGGGGAAAAGAACGTTCTAAATATCATGGAGTAAAACTAGTTTAGAAATATATAAAAACTCATGAGAACACTCGTAGTTTATCACCACTAATTATTGATTGGAGATTGTAGAAAAAATACATTTAAATAAACATATGGAAAAATATCTGCACAGATACCTGGGGAAATTGGTGTGTCGATTTCTACAACTAGGTAATTAAATATATGTGGCGATCAAACTACCCACCTGAATTCAGTGCCATTGACAAGTCCAAACGGCAGTGCACAAGTTGACTATTTACATGACTTGCGTTCTCTATAATACACGTCCTTCTCAGAACCACACATATGAACACCCCTCCCCACCAATAAATATCCCTGCAATATGTGTTATACCAAAAGTACATACACCACGAAAGGAAATCATGGTGGCAGTGGCGGTTTCCTTTGACTGGAAATAATCGATGTTGACCTTACCGTTATTATACATAACCGTTTTATTCTTTATCTTCACCCAAGCTACACTTAGATAGACATCACTCTTTATGTTACAAAACTGCGTTACCCTTAAGTAGATTAGAAAACGTGACTTTCTTGACAAACAGTCGGTTAATAATTTGATAGTTATTTGCATTACTTGAAGACCTACATTTGGTTTCACACATAAAGCCTTTCATGGGCACCTGTATTGTTTCCTCCATGCCGATACTGACCTTAACTTGACTAAAGACACATTACAACTAATGTGTATGTACCGATACATTAGCTTTACACATTTAACTTCGGAAGATAAAATCATGCCCTTCAAGACTGGAAAATATGTTACAGGTTACCATACTCACAATGTCAGAACGGTAAATGATTGAAAGTGGTAATATTGAACGCCGAAGCTGGTATAGTGTTTGGTATAATAACATAATGTGATGCTGTCGCTGAGTTAATGCCTTCGACGAATATACTTCTCAGCTATACTGATACGGTCAATAACTTTGAATTTCAACTATCGTTGTTTTCGCCCAAAATAGAAAAATAAACTTTGATCTAAGGCAATAAAAAGAAATACTTGTGTTTCAGGTAACTTGCCCTTAACAAAAGTGTGTTGGTCACTAAGTTCGTTTCCACGTATATACATTTTCTTGCGATTTATTCTACAACTGGTTGCAGATGTGAAATATTTTTCAGGGTTCCAAGTTCGATAACGGGTTACGGGAAACGCAAGTATTTAGATTTTAGCCTAAACAACAATTGCTAATAGTAGTGTAGAACACCGTGCGGGCTATAACAGTGGAAATTGTACATCTTTAAATAGTTACCCAAATCAGAGATCTTTGGATCATTAGCATCCACGAGCTGAACCGTGTGTCTCAGCGCATGCGCACACCGCCAAGTAACATGTTTCCGCCAATATGACGGCTAACAACACCGGTTCTGTGTCCGGTTTTCCCTCACAACACGAATGTGATTAATGATACCGAGGAATGGACTAGCTAACACATATGCACTCTTCAAAGAAAGGCAAGCTAATCAAAATAAAGTCAACACCGCACATGTCAAATATTTGATTCTGACCTTTGACCTTGCTTACGAATAAGCTACACGACAAAAAGCATAATGGCAAGGGAACGTTATCGCAATGCGGACAACATATGCAATGACAATATCTGTCTCCCACACAAGAATATACAAGATAATTGTACTGTAAAAGAACAAAGATTTATGGGAGTTCCTAATGTTAGACAACCGTACGGCTGAAGGTCAATTCTCTCACTGTCCTCTACGTTCGCCAATACCAACTGATAGTCAATATGCTCGCTCACGAGCTTTGCTTATATTATATCGTTTTACAGAATACCTTTGCCAAACCGTGCATAGAAGTGTGTTCGCTAATGAATATGTTGTTTGATACATGTAAATTACGTAATTTATCAGATCAAAGACAGGGACGATATGCTATTTCTTCATACATTCTTTTCTGTAATGCACGTGAACTGAAATCCTGGCTCCGATGACATGTAGATTGTCTGAATAACGTAAGATGTACCAACATACCACGCTCATGTGCGAGAATATAGCTGACATCGTTTTTAGTAAGGCTAAAGTATTTTTCACAAGACTGCGATATTGTCTCCATGTGATGTTTTGAATTTATGTCATATGAACACTTGGGGCATTTCATGAGTTCCCAAACAGACGGTTAAAATGGTGTCTCATTAGACTTGCCTCACTTGCCTCAGCAAAGATTTGGTACCCGAAATATCGGTGTTATCCTTCAACCAATATGCTTTGGAAACTTTTGACATACTCCCATTAATGCACGTCGTATTACTCCATTTCATATTTTGATCCCAACCATTTGTATAGTGGTCAATATGATGCTTGGATGACACATTTTGTAGTTTAGAATGTTTATAACATTGTACTCCTGTTCCTGTTTTCATTAAAACAACCATTTTGCAACAAATTTCTCTCAGTTGTTGTTCAAAGACTTAAGGACAGATTAAGATATAAGTTAAATGTATAAAAATAGGATTACAATTCACCGGCCTCGGCTGTAAAGTTTGATATGATTGCGCATGCGCGTGTTAACTGGGCATGCCTCCTAAACCATAAAATTGTGGATTCACATCCCAAGTCTGTGCTGCCAGTAACTCTTCGATTGTGTTCAGAAAATATCGATGTCGTTCGTTTCTCATAAATATGACAGTGTGAAATTCTACTCTGGTTATCGACTCCCTTTCTTCACCATTGGCATACGTAGCTGTGGATCCGGCCAGCGCGCCATCATCCAGTCTTTCACACACGCCGCCATTTTGAAAATTTGACACAACTTCAGGTCTCACTTTCAAATAGCTGTCCAGGTTCTAAGACAAACGTAATTCTATGTCCGAGTATTCGGGTTACATTAGTCTCAGCTCAAGGATCCTCTTATCGGACCAGGATCTCTATCGATTTGCGTTATTTTGATTATCAGTGGTATATGAACCTACACGTACAGTTCCTGACGGCGCATGAGAAACAAAGGGCGACGACTCACAAGTACCAGAATGACTAGGAGACAAATCTTTGAAAAATCAACGACTCCACCAAAGATGACGTCACGCAATACAAAATCATCAACAAAATAAAATTTAACATGTCCCAACATAAATGTTGTACAATTTACATCTAGAAAAAAACGTACCTCCGCAAAAATAATATATAGTAAAGACGCTGTCTCACGCTTGATATTGAGTACCATTTTGATAATCAGGTTCCTGCATATCTTGGTACTCATTCATAGAATGAGGATGAAGAGTTCTGGAAAAAAATTAACATGATTTTGAAATATTGCACAATCATTCCACAAAGTGTACCGAATAAACGTAGAAAAACGAAATGTTTAAAACAGAAATGAAGCATGAATCTAGATATCAAAGTCAAATCTATATCGCACGACGCCTAGAGACAGTCATGGTGTCGCGACTACCATGTATTCATACTAGAATACTGATTCAGTGAGGGTTCAAGTGAGACAGCATCTTTAGATACCTGATTCTGGACAGTGAGGTAGATAGATGATGGAGTAAATCTGTGCACACCCACCCGCTCACCGACCTCCTTTCTCTTCTCCTCCCCCAATTTTTAACCCCTCTTCCCTCCATCCCCCGCTTGGTGCAGCGAGCCATACTCTCATGTGCTCAGGTTTTGACAACCCCCCTAGCGAGTGGCTGTTTGAGGTAGCTGATACGTCACTGAATGCCTAGGGCATGACGTCACAGGTGACATCACTGTTCACTGGTCGGATACCCGAGTCCTACGCCGATGTGTCCACAGTAAGTCTGGAGCTGAACTCTGCACAACTCTCTGTCCACTTAAGACGACTTCGTGCAGGCGACGTGACGTCATCACGTCGCACGACGTCGTCGAGTTCACTACTGTTTGCGTGACAGCATATACAGCTTCATACGTTGCTAGGGGTATCTTTTCTTTCCACAATAAACTTGTATATTTCTTTGGCTTGATAATATCCGTGTGTTAGGGATCAAGGTGGCCTTGTCCCAAGACATATCTAAAGTACTACTGACTGCAACACATCTCACATCTAACGAAGAACATCAGGAGAATGTAAGTGACACGAGACTCACACTCGAGCTCGCTCGGGTATCCACATCTGAAATATGGACGCCAATCTATTAGAGGTGACAAGGGCTTGTCAGTCTGGCCATATCCTGCAACATAGCACCACTACAATCACGTGGACTCACGTCAGCACGTGGCCTCTACTGAGATCAGCATGACGTGGTTTGGAGCAAATATGGCGGCAAATATGTCATACACTGACAGTCAAATCGTTCGTACATCACTACAGCGTAACATGTTTGTTCCTAGTAAACAGGGGCGATAATTCAAAACCCGCCCTTGTCCTCTTCTGATCAACGTTGCCTAGCGACGCAGTATGACGTCATACTGGACCGATCTGGGGCATTCCCATGGACGGGTCGCCGCTGTCATAGCCGTTCCCGTTGCTGTTTCCGTTGCGTCCCTTCCTGCCTAATGTACTAGGTGAGGTAAAGACGTGGGACTGTTGTTGCTGCTGCTGTTGGTGTGGACAGTCGGCCACGAGGTGGTCTTCAGAACGGCAGTTGTAGCAACGTTTCGTCAGGGGGCCACACGGGCATTTTGCAGCAATATGGTTGCTTATTTCCCCACAGTTGTAGCATCTAGAACAGAAATGATAACCAATTATAATAGTACCAGCAAAGCATTTATGAAATAGAATGGTCTTCGTCTTGCCAGATATCAGCCAATCAATATCCGCACAGTATCTCCTATACTGACTCATTCAGATGATTCTGTAGAAGTATTTTATTGAAACCTGAAACTTTGACATTAACATTTACAATCTGTAGACAGAATAAATGTTAAAATGTTTTTAATGTGTTCTCCCCGCAGCACTGATTCAAGTAAAGCCAAATACAAATCGTTTGCATATTGTCAATGTGATATGACAAGACGAACACAACACTGAACTCAACACCGCAAAGTCTCAATTTTCCCGCCGTGGAAGTAATACCTTAAGAAACCTTAAACATCCAAATGAAAAGAACCTAAGTTTCACATTAAACTATTAATCAGTCGTCGGCAATAACAATACACAGTTTCTTGAAAGGACAACTCGCTTGGTGTGATATAACCCGCCAGAGCTCTCTTCCACAATCATACAAGTTAATGTTCAAAGACATAAGGTGCATAATCACTGGCCGTTATTGATGTCATCTTTCCGAAAGAGCCAAGAATACGATTCCGACAACATTCAAATCGATACATCCTGATGGTCGATAACGTAACAGTAATGCTACTAATGAGTACTATATTAACTATGTAATATCATTTCAGCATTGATGACTTGTACCTCGATGGCACTGTGACTATTGAAATCAATCAGATTCGGATCCCTGCTGATTCTGCTAATGTGGTATTAAAAATATGATATACAGTCAGATGGAATCTTTTGTCAAACGTACGTACATACATCATCGTTTCCATACATATGTTTTTTTTTTCTATAACAACTGTCTGTGCTTACAGATATGGACCTTGCACAATACAAACACAATCAGCTTCAGTACAAATCACTGTTATGCTTTGATTTTTGTGTAATATGTGTTCTATTATGTCATACATACATGTGTACGTGCGTGTGTGCGTTGGCGCATGTGTGGATATCAATAATTATCAAAGCGTATTCCTCAGATTCGACGGGGCTTCAAGATTCAGAATTCAAACGCGGGTCCAAAAATGCACTTAATACAAACATCTTAAACAGTGGCTTAACCTCGTTATAACTAAACTGATATTTTCTGTATTACGCAATCACACGAAATTGCATAAAATCGTTTTTACATCTTCCGTAGCTATAAATAGACACTTGCTTGTATTAGCATAAATCGATAGTAGCAGTGGCGAAGCTAGAGCAGAACCAGCCAAACAGAGACTGTGGTTCAACGCTCAAACCGCAGACAATTTGCGTCTTATCTCAAGTGCTTCATATATTCGTAGTATGTCAACGCATGGCGCTGACAGTATTTCAAACAGCATGCTTCCAACAGACCGAAAAACTCGTAGCTCAAGATCTATGATGCATACAACAGGTAGAACACGATCAGTATTCAACACAAGATGGAAATAGCGATTGCCATTTAGCGTATCATCGTCTTTCAATTGCTACTCTGATGAGAAGAGTATCGCGAAAAACGATTTCAATTTGGCCGCCTTGAGATGTTCGCTCTTTAAGCATTTACTTTTACGACTTTTAGTAGAGACCATAGCATAACCGATGGCAAACTGATTCAATTAATTGAACCGATTCAATTATCAGTATCGATCAGAGACTTTTATGAATATGGTTATCTTTAATCTAACCTTATTTCTTTATATATTAAGGTACAGATTGTGTGTGGGTGTTGAGATTCACATTTTGGGTTACTTCCTTTGTAGTAACATGAATTTTGTATTTTGGTACAATTTACTTTGTACCCACTTGCTACTTTGGTGTATACCTCATTGCGCGATTAGACAAGCAAATGATTTAGCGTTTCAGTGAAAATTTGAAGTGCAATATTTTGAATGATGAACAAAAGTAGGCTAATTTGAATTGGAATTACAATCTTAAAACCGACGATGGACGTTTCAGCAGTATTACTTCGGCGACACTTATTTCAAGGTTCTTCCATGCTATTATTGTCAAACCAATCTGCGTGGACAGTCAAACCTATCTTCACGAACAAGTCATTACTGTGTACATCGCTCAGCATTGACCGCTGGGCTGGGCTTGACCGATACCATAACAACACAAGCTAGTCAATATCGTCTCCCTATGACCTACATTCACTGGCCAGTGGGTGGAGCTTAGCCATCGGTCAGCAGCTCTTTGTGTGGGATGAGATACACCGACATTTTGCAGCAGCTAGAGGTCATGTTTTCAAGGTGAAGGTGAAAGGTCGCGGGTGCTGCTGCTGTAGATGTTAGACTATATCGATCTGCCTGCTAGTTTCTTGTAAAAAGCATGTGAAC
Source organism: Haliotis asinina (assembly GCF_037392515.1). Lineage (NCBI taxonomy): Eukaryota > Metazoa > Mollusca > Gastropoda > Lepetellida > Haliotidae > Haliotis > Haliotis asinina. Next base: position 46,707,564 of record NC_090285.1, read on the forward strand.
GATGTTCGGAGATGATACTCTGTTTGTAGGGAGTGTGTACACGATGACCAAAATAAACTTGGCGAACTTTTCCGACCACGTTTTCGTAAGCACATATGCTGAAAATATTCTGACACCCTAGTGGTCTTGAGATACCAAGAAGTCGGGTGCATCGATCTCCTTTTCAGAATATTTTGATTATTGTATCTGAAACGTATGCAAAACCTACCTGTACGTGCAACGTGCACATTATCACGTGCATCAATATGCATCAATATGTATCGTTGCTATCATCAGCTGTACCTGATTCAAGTTAGGTTCAAGTTCTGTTCATCTGCTTTGTAAATCAGAGAAATCTCCGTTATAAGACGATGGTAAATGTAATCATTTTCATATGTATAAGATTAAAGATCTGTTGACACAAATGGAGTGCACATACAGCATATACAGGCCATCTATACAGGTGTATTGCGTGTTGTATTCACAGTGTATATATTTGTTGCGTACGAAACAACGCCATTGTTTCTCCATGGAATAGTACACGAGAAATGTTTTATCTTATCTAGGGTGGGGGATATTATCTTGAATAAACTTAGGAATAATGTAATATATTTCCCTGAAAAATACATTGGCGTCTCTATTCAGTAAAGCATCCTTCTTCCCTGTCACTGTTTGATAGAAAGAATAATTGAGTCTTAATTACCTATATGAAAAGTTACAGATGTGCGTCACATGTCGTGTGAAGATCCAGTTATTCATATTCCAAATATATAAAACGACCTACCGAATAAACCTTGATAAAGCCTTGTGTTTATTTTATGGAATGACTTTGTGTGTAATTGCGTTTATTCCTGATGTTATGCTCATTTTAATTTACTCATCAAAAAGAAGAATGTGAAATTCCGCTTCAAGCCCATAATATCTTACACGCGCAGGGGTGTGCCATTACATTTTTGTAAGTTGTGTTATTACAAGTATATTTATTTCTTTTCGTTTCCTAATTCCTATGATATTCATATTTCTGTCCCTAATAACAACAGAACACGAACGAATCGTGAATTACACGACAGTGCAATATATGCGGAAATAAATATCTTAAAGAGATCTGCGTTGCACGTAGATGTATTAATGTCAATCAATGTGTATTTTTTGGGTTGTAAAAACAAAACTGGCATAAAAAAATTATGCACGTTCTTTAAAGGTTAGCGTTTTCCGATGGTGAACTCCTAAAATATTTATGATAGCAGGGAATTTACAATTTGAAATAATACAAAGAGACACGGAGTATTCCCGTATTACCGCCAAACATATATTTGGCTGTCAAGTTAGACGGATGTAAAAACAATTACTAGAGGTAGTTTGTAAAATATATGGAAGGGGGAAATATTTCCATTTCGTTCCACGTGTCGTTGCACCTTTTATTCAATATGTTCGATTGTTTTAACAGTTAAAGCTTCCAATGATTTTTCAGCATATTTACCTGATTTTCCTGAATTTCCTCCTTGACTGGGGTCTTCTGTCACTCCCCCGACACTCCGTACCCCCGGGGCCGCACACAAGGGTAGCTTCCATCCCCTTGTCTGAGGGTTTGCTGTCGAATTCGACGATCTCACCTTCCCCCAGGCTCCGAAATCCAGACTTCTTAATCACCGACTGTAAACAAGTACTTACTAAGATTAGTATCAGATTCTTTCAATGCTAGCAAGAATAGATTGCAAATGGTACGTCTCAGGTAGAATTAATTCAGTATCTTGGAGATATTTATTTACAAAGTTGCGTTGCATCTCGTTTGGCTCTGAAGACGTGCGTATATGCAGAAATAATGTAAAATATTATACATTTCAATAATGGAACGATAGATATTCATATAATTTTATATTCATTTAATTTTCTGAGCTATTATGCCCTTTTATGGAAATGGAAATCTGATGATGTTCATGTCTGGATACTCTTCTACACTAATGTTTCATTTATATCAGAAGAAAACAATCTTTATGCGAAGAATGTAACTGACTTATTATATGTCATCGCTGTTGAATAGATGCAAGATATACTGCAAATATACATTCCAGGAGTTAGTTCTAGGGATTAAGGATTTTCGGAAATGTTTTTGCCCTGTACTCAGGGCAATAAATTGTTGATGAACACTGACTCTCAGTTTTAAAGATTTTGTGCCGCCCTGTTTTCAATACATTAGATAAATTACGTTATGGATATTTGGAAAATATTAACATAATATCATCTAAAGTTTAAAAATATACATATATGTACAGCGATATTTTATAGAAGAATATGAAGTATTGATTTATAACGACAAATAATAATAAAAACATGAAACTTTTCCATATTTATATGAAATCTGACGGAAGAAAGTTGACAGTACGATTTGGACACTACAGCAAATGTGTATTTATAAATCTCTGTGTGATCTCTGTGAGAGATAGAAATACACCAATTGTTCGTGAAAAAGATGACCGATCTGGAAATAAGATTTAAAGATAACTATGTAGTCATGTTTCATTGAAGAAACAGTATCAATATTCTACAAAATATGGATATGACACTTGGATATGTATCCATTCTACGGATATTTTCCAGACACAATTGAGGTAGGTTTTTAAGATATAAATTTATAACAAATGCAATACAGGAAAATGAAATTGAAAATGCGCAAATTTATGGTATAGTTGTACACATAGGAACTGTACTGAACTAAATGGATAAGATCACCTATTCTGAGGATTGTTTTGACGAAACTGTGATTAGGAACAATTAAGAACTGTTTCTTATTATAAAGAATTATTTGTTATGTTTGTTATATGTTAATGATTATTTAGTAAACGAAATTCTCTTTCTCAGTTATATTTGACTGACGACAGATGGTGATCATCTCAGACCTTACATGTGGTACAAATTCGTTGTTCACACGTGTTCTTTTGCACACCCGATAGTTTAATATCTGGTACGTTGGGTGAATATTTAGCAAATAGGATCTTGGAGCTTTCATTTCATGAGGAAAATAAAGCCTCGGTGTTCATTGATGGCTTGACTGCCCTAAACTTTTACTTGATTTATATACCAGATTATCGTAATGAAAGCTTAAACATGCCTTCACGTATGGACTGATTTTATTTTACCATGGAATTATAACAATTATCATCTTACCATGTTTTCTATTTCACCATGAAATGCAAACAACGAATGCAGTTTTGTCGAGACAAAAGTGTTTGTTTGCGTGTTACTCACTAAAACGTCCAGCTTTTCATTATTTATTATACCCACGTTTTAGAATTATTCCGACACTACAAGTTATTGTTCGTGAATTATATACAACGGAATTTACCACATGTCATAGGATTACAAAATTAGAAACGCAATAAATACGAAATTTGAAAGTGAAGTGTGGCTTCAAACATTTTCATGTATTGTGTGCATTTCACATTTCATAATACCATGCCCTTGTTCATATGATGTATATACATATTTACTGAAATAATTTATTTGGAAAATTAACGAAAAATGTATGTTCATGTTGGCAAGGCTTACATCAAATTTTCTAGTTTAAAAAATCACATTTAAAAGTTTTCTCTTTCTGTCTAAATACATGTATGTACAAACGTATCTACTAATATCCTGTGTTCTTTTAAGTTTTGTCTTTCCTTAAACGATGGCACACGATGGTACACGACTAACACCAATTCTTGCTGTAAAAGGATTTGATTATAATAACAGGAGGATTTAATTATTTCTTACGGGTATCCTTAATACTGGTAGTTCATATGTATGTTTCTGCTCTAAATAATCCGAGTTCGTGGTATTGTGTGGTCACACAGCCGTTACCAGAAATGCGTTAATCATATAAACTAGAAGAGTATCTGCTGCAAATAGGGTAATGTCTGTCAACATTACACACGAATGTAACATAATGTAATATGACATAATGTAAGTGTCATGTGTAAAAGCATGTTTGCATTCATATTCCATGGTTTCTTGAAAATAGAATTTAGCTTTAAAATCGTCCCCTTGGCAACCCTGGTCCGAGCTGCTAAGGCCGAGAAGCCGGACTATTTATAACTGTGTGTCTTCGCCTGTAACCTTAAGATAAGTCCTCATTTGTTCATCGTGTTCATCCACATAGATATTATCATAAGCTTGGTTAAAGGCATTTACGGGTAGCAAAATTGGATGGAGATTTGCAAAATGAATGTTCGAACAAAATCGATGACACAGAGAGTTTATGCATTTAACTGTCTGAGCAGCTCTGCAAGACAGTCCCAGACAGTCGCGTAGGGATATCATTTCTCCGGGCGTATTTGATCTCTCATATCTGGAGATGTTTTAGACTTGATCATCTATCAGTAAAAACAAATTGACATGATATATTCAGCGATTCGGAGGTTTAGAACATATTATGTTATCTGATAGTGTATATTTCGAATACGTCATATAACAGTTTTATCAAGCAAATTCATATTCATTAATATTGTTTTTAATTAAATCAGTGCACTGAGACAATATAGACGAATTTTCAATGATAACACAGTGACCTAAAACATACGTTTTGAAACACAACGTTCAATACAAAAACACAAAGTAACAGATGAAATTAGCCAATTAGCCAATAATTCAGAAAATCATTAAATCGATCGCGAATCTCGACCGTTGTTTAGATATTGATGGCATATGCTAAATGAAACTATTTTACAGACGTATCAACAGTCGTAGAAATAGGTTCCAATGACAATGATGAAAATATCTTGACTATTCCCAATCTAACGGCATGAAATCAAGGTTTTCGTTGATCATCGTAAGTTTGTATCTTTAAAGGAGTTATGTATACATTAACTTTAAATAGTAATGAAGAAACATCAACAATTCTCCGTTACATTATCATAATACATAAAATAATATATAAAATAATATATAAAATAATATATACAATCATGAGGTATGGTATTCTCAGATTGTTACACTGTGTGGATTGATATCTATCTGAAAATCGTGGTCAGGTTTGATCATAGATGAAAGGGGTAAAGGGACAAGATTAACGAGTGTGTGTAAATGTGAAATGAGTCTTCAGTAACCATTAATTATATCCTTGAACATGTTCAACCTTCATGTAAAAATACTACACAAAACATGAGCAGGATCCATCGAATGAACGAGCACTAACCTTTTCAAAAATCATCCAAAATGACCTTCTGGTAGTTTACACGTGTTTTAAAGTGATGTGTTCGCATTTTCAATAATGGTATTATTATCTCATTTAATGTCTATAAATATATCTGGAAATCACATGATGTACTTATGAGTGCATTCCTGATAAGATCGCCACTGGTTATTATCAAGTATGTCAGTGTCGTTGTGTTGCTGAAAACGTATGTATATATCACATGTTTAATATACCCTAATCTTAGCAATGCAATTTGTAGTGAAAATTGTGTCGTGTTTTCAGATTGTCTGCAAGAAATTTTACATTCGTTTACACGACGCCATCTTACGGGTTCATGTAAGGGGAGAGAAATCGTGCAAACTTGAATAATATATGCACGTTAACTGACCACCCTGTCCACGTTATAAACCTTGCCCTTATAGTCGTTTCATTAATGGACTGCACGTGATTTTGACCCATTTATCAATATAGAGTATATACTCGGACCGCTGGTCACGTATCGATTTATCGATGAACACATAAAATTGGTTCTTTTATATACTGCAATCATATTCATTATAGCATCAACGAATTACAATTGTGCGCATTGTTCAACTAGAGCTGCATATTTAATGCCCTGTTCTCATATGTAAATCACACAAGCCTGCATAGAATGTTCTACCAACTCACAAGGAAACATTGAAGCTCTAAGAGGCAATCTGACGCTGTTCATTTTAGAACAAAAATGTGTTGTAAGTAAAGAGTAGATGATACAATAGTCCACTAGACCCTCTTTCTTTTCGTCTTGAATAAAGGCCAATATTACCCACTGACCTAGTTGCCTGACCACGGTATAGTAGTTAGCTTGACCAATCTCCTGTAATATGATTGGCTGATGAGCATGTTCCTGTTGATTCCACAGCAGTGAACATATACAAAGAGGTAAAGAGTAATGTGTGATTGATGTATAGACTATGCATCTCATCCTTTCAAACACAGACTGGAGATAAAATCTCATGTGCTACTTAATCAGCAAGCATTTTGTTAATCCCACACAAAATTGAATTCGGGGGATTGTTATACACTACTTACCCTCTTAGTGCCAACCTTGCATGGTTTTACTTACTATAGGGTAATAATTGACAGAATTCGGCATGGACGTGAAAACATCAATCGTTATCCAAATGGGTAATGAAGTCTGTGATGCTGGATGAGGGATTTCTACAAAACTGTGTTAATAACAATACACCACAAATTCAGTAGGAACCTTACGAATACATTAACACCGATTTCAATCGATACAAATGTTTTGGAAATGTGTTATTTGAGATTAAATAAACAGTCTTGCGTTGCAATTGTTGTTCGACCGATTTCACCATAAATTAAAGTGCATGGTGCATTAATGTAATGTATGTTATAGTATCATTTTAATGCCCCTAACAGTAGGATCGTTAATGATAATATAGTAAGTTATTACGCACATTGAAATCTCTTGACTGATCAAAATATAGAAAATACACCAACATCATCTTTATCAGAGATAGTTAATTCCTTCTGGTCATTCTCTTCCGATAACACAGGACTACACGACAGCAAGACTGCATGTTCTAGAGCCCGTCGTGATATTGCCGGAGTACTGCTAACATCGGCGTAAAACTGAATTCACTCACTGGTACTAGCTAGAGAGCTCCGAGTTTCAGATACCAGTATAAAAGGGGCAACTAAAAGCGCTGGTTTGAACACACCAAGCCGATGTCATATTTTACTTGCTATCTTTGACGTCACAGGCGAATCTGATCAATACTCTCAGTTCTGCCACACTATGGAGTGACATTTGGCCCTGTTGTACTCCTGGAGCTTCAATATGTCACCTGGTCTTAATAAACATACACTGATCTTCCATGTTACCAGAAATATAAACATGACAATGCCTAACATGGAGATAGCGGTGTAGTGCATCATATATAACATATCGTATCAGTTCCGTTTTGGATCATCCAAACGTGGACATTCTGTGTCTCGGTCCATAAAAGGAAAGGGTGGTGACAGGTGATATTGCGATACCTTCAGAAACATATTGTGACCATTTTTAAGAAGAACGAATCATCAAAAAAGAACACCACACATAGAACCACTATATCACCATCCAGCATGATGCCAGACCTGGTGATGAACAACACCTTATGCCCCTTATGTGGGATCAGTAAGTTCCAAAATATACCATGCACCATGACATCCGTTTTGTGTGATTTGAGTTGCAGGCTATATACCGATGATCCACAAAGCATGTTTTTTTTTCGAAAAGGCACACCGGTATCAGGTTCCACAGACATCCATGCACTATACATGAGAAACATATTAATACATATTTCATGGCACGTGTAAGAAGAGTGATTTTTCATTTTGTTTTGTGACACTTACTTGTGTAAACGCAGGAAGATTAATTATAGCTTTACGTTTAAGAAGTGGATGTAACGAGTGCTCAGTGATCATATAAATGTTGATATTTACTAAGTGTTGAAATAGCAAATGGTACCACGCCAATTAAAATATATATATATATTTTTTTAATTTTAGTAAATACGCATGTAAGATATACAGTTTTCATAACACTAACACGGGCAGTTGGTAACCTAACGACAGATCTTTTGTAATAACTATGTGCATGAATAATCAATATGAGCATATATACAAATCGGTATTATATTTTAGGAAAAGTAAATAGTAAATAAAAATAATTTGACTGACTTACACATTTCGTGGTCCTTATATCCCACACCATTGCGCCGCGTTTATTTGACTTTTACAACATTTTTAAACGACCTGAATAGTACAATGACTTGACCGACGGAACACCGGTCTCGACCCCTGCTGTCACATGACCCGGGGTCATACAGAGGTCACAGCAACAAACCATGACCGGGTCGTGAAATCGGGTTTTGGAAATAATTTATAAAACGTTTTGCATTCGAGTCAAGAAAACAACTCCTCAAAAAATATACCGGAGTTTGTTTCCGGTATGTTAGACGTAAATACCAAAGCCCGAGAATGTACTGTCCCTTTTTGTCAAAGAGATGTCATTGTGCTCAAAATGAAAAATAATGTTGAAAAGTATACAAAATAGATAACCGACATCAGTGATGACACCAGGTGTTCGCAATACACATGAGCCAACTCCTCATTGACATAGTTTTAGTGGACGCAAAATTCAACAATTTATTTTAAAGATGTGTGAGCATGTTTGATCAGTTTATCGTAAACTTAGAACTGAATGTTGCACATCTATCTGATATTGAGGATTCCTCATAATCACTAGTGATGCAGCCTCTAAAACAAATGTACCCAATGCAGTCCATGCAAGGCTAGAATGTGTGGCAAGTCTAGATTACCGCCCGCAGTTATTGAAAATGAAGAAAGTCTCTGGGCTACTTTTCATCTATGTGTATTTCTATTGTGTTTTATATTTGTAGTTTATTTATAGTTTAGAGAATTGCTACTGTTTCTTAATGGAATGCCATGCAATAAAATATCTTATCTTATCTTATCTATTGTATTTATAATTTTAATTAACAAATTCTTCTTTTCAGTAAACATGTTTATTTCAAAGACTAGCTGTAAATCTACCCAATCACAAACGTACTTCAAATTACTCTTCAATTTGGCTATATGACTCTTAAATGTCATACCTAAAATAGACTGAGTTGTTGAGCGAGTATAGTCATGATATATACAAACGGATCATGCTTAGCACTGATATATTCCTGTATTAATTATGTAGTAGTACAAGTACTTTTGTACTCCTAAATCATAGATGCTTTGAGCCTTGGAAGGCATGAGATATACTCACACTATTGTAGGACATATATATGTAAACGACATAATAAAATTGATCACATAGACTCATTCTGGCCTTGTATAAACAATCGAACTTATAGGAATATTAAGTCATTGTTATTACGAATCTAACTACACATAAATTATGGAGCAAATATATATGTGTGTGCACAAGTAAGTGGCATTATAACCATGGTACTACAAGGGCATGACGTCCGTTCTGGCAAAAACGTGGCATTATATCCAGGGTGGCATAATAGTCAGGGTGCACTGTGCATGAGTGTGATTGTGTGATTATCTCTGTGTGTGTTTAACGTAATAAAGCATTTGCCTATGTGCCCCAAACGTACTGAGTGCAGATATCTTTCTTTTTGTGTCAATGGTGTAAAGAATCAGCTTAATTTATTCATATTTGTTATTCGGAATAATTCTATCCTAGTTCAATCTTAAAATTGATAAAGACGAATAACTTATAAATTAGTTTTTGGAGGTCACTATCCTTCTTGTTCAAGCGTGTGTTTTAGCAGAGTTATAAATTTCACAAAAGGACAAAATTAACTGCTTCTTTGTGGATACCATTTTACTTTTTAATTTGAGAAAATATTACCTTAGTGCTTTGAGGTATGCTAACTGTGAAACGATATCCTGATAAGTGGGTCTATCTTGTCTACCTTGAAGACAGAATTTATGTACACCTGTCGCTTATATGTCCATGTCATATAGGATATATTTATTTCAGACACGATTCCGCTAATTCAGCACACAAAATCTCTCTCACTTCATCAGCTATCCTGATTTTGGGAGGTACTTGTACTTGGTTTGGTTTGATAACTTTTGTTTTAACTTTGAGATTGAACAATCCATGGGTCTCTTGGGTGACACTGTTTATAGTGGGATAACCGGCTGCTTATTTATGTAGCGCATACAATCCTTGTTATTGGGAGATAACTAGGCATCCTTGATATTATAACAGGCAACTATCCACCTTATTTATGAAATGTATATCCCTGTTATTCCCGAGAGATAACAATCCCTATTTTGATACAAATGCACTCTTCATATATTGGGAGATACTTGTTCTTGTATCGGTCAGATCACTACCCTTTTACATGTGAGATTAAACAATCCATAGATTTGGGAAGGTAACAATCCGTTCATGGGTTATAACCTTCCTCTCATAGCATATCTGACAGCTTATGCACACTTCCTATTCATGAGAGATGACTATCCTTATTTTGGCACACATTCATCCTTCTTTCAGTAAGAGGCAACTATCCTCCTTATTTATGAAATGCCTTTTCCTGTTATTCTTTAGACATAACTAACTCTAGCTTGATAGAACTTCCTTGTTATTACTACACGCAGCTCTTCTTTCTTTCTTTCTATCTATCTATCTATCTATCTATCCATCAATTTATTATCAGTTTTATTATAGGCCAATCAAAATATTCATTTTTACTGTTAACGTGTTTCTTTCGTTTAACCCACATCACATATGCTGCTAGTCTACTGTTTTACCCTTACCATAAAGGATAGACAACACTCCTTATCGTGAAATAACCTTTATTCTTACCTTGTTTCATGGCCCAGCTGTCCTTGTGTTTATAACCATATTTTCAATTCCGAATAATAATTACCTTGAGCTATGAGAGCCTTTGACTCTGTGCTAAACTGCCCTTTGCCTTTGAGACCGTCTAACTTTTCCATCTCATTTTTTCGAGGACAACGAAAGAAATAACTCTCCTATTTTCCTAGGTTTGCTTCATGAAATACTTCTGTGATAATGTGATAACTGCCTTAACGTTTTGTGAAATATATAATCCTGTATTCATACTTTACGTCAAAGGTGTCATGGTCGTTCTCATCATGTCTAGGTGGTTAGATTAGCGTTTCTTTATTAACATAATTGTCATTCGTGTTTATGAGACATGCCTTCGAGTCCTGTCCGGATTTATGACCCATCTCCCCGTCATATTTTGTGAAATAGCTGCCTTCCTTTTCTGGTGAACTGACCTTCAACCTCATACTTAGTACTTCTCCATCATCTGATATATCCTTATATGGACACATGGAAGAAAACTGTAGCGTTTAGAAACAGTCTAATAACGGAAACGAAACGAAAAACGTATTGAAAACAAAGACAGTGATACCGAAAATAGAAGAGTAAACAAAACGGCTTTATGTGTTCAGGTAACGTGTGCTTTGCCTGAGGTTATTCTATCATTCTGACTGCTCTTCCAATTGAATCGTTATTTCACTGACACCCACATAGCGATATGGAGGGGACTTGTTGTGGAGAATATGCATTCTTCATGATTTCTTCATGGCATATGTCTTCATCATATTTTGTCACTTTGACACGTGTCTTGTGTAAATGTGTGTTACTCGATCATATATTATATGATAATGTTGAACCGATTCTCAAGCAGCAACAAAAACTACTGGTGAAATTGCAATGTTTTTAACATGTTTTATTAAGAAAAATCATACACTGTACATACACCGTGTACAATGATCTTCAAAAACATTTGACATTTTTCATACATTTGCCTATTTTTCTTTTAACCATGTCATCGGAAGATTTCGCATAGGAAGAGGAAGGGTTATATTTTTTAAAGTGTAAATGTCACTTGATATTTTTGGAAGAAACTAGACGCAGGATATTCCCAAAAACTTTCATTAATGTGCCATTTCCGCCTATTATATATCATAATTGGAACTAGAGCCGCTATGCCACAAAAGCAAAGATTTCTCATCGAGTTTATTTGAACCATTTTAGGCATTTATGCATTCCAAGGAGTGGAAGAGTGATTGACGTGACCTCTGACCCGGGAAACAGCGCCACCTCTCCACCCCTTCTCCCTTTATCTCCTAGAGCGAGGGATAACATGACGCCGACTAACAAGAGCAGGGATCCCTCGGCCTTTGAAAGTCTGGGAGACCCTCTCCGCCCAACAAAACACCCTGTGCCTACCAAGCGACCAAGGTCATGCAACAACTGTTAGTAAAGGACCTAGCCTGGTGCAGACTGTTTGATAGGCTCCATATCATTATTTTTATCCTTCGCCTTCCTTTACGCCAATGTAATAATAAGGCATCCAGGGGCCGTTTATCAAGTCTAGATTTCATGGTTACAGACTCCATTCAATCAGTGACGTTATTGCTGGGTGGTTTAATAAGAATTTTACATTAACTAATGACATGTAGGAATGCGTCCGTCTTCAACAGTAGACATAAGCACATACAAGCAATAAAAATGTTTTGATGTACACATGCCAAATAAGTGCAATTAATATGGTTCCCTTATTATCAGTGTGCAGACCTGTAAGGAACATACTAGTTAGTTACTCCATGAACATTTACCATGTCTTACTCCAAATAAAATGTTAATGATAATAATAATAATATCTTATGCACAAGAACACAACTACACCGATAACAAAATTACAAGACTCTCTTGGAGTCTTATTCAAATGCATTGCTTGACGGTTGTTGTAAAACCGGCATCCTTATACAAAGATTACATGACACAAGCGCATATATTGTTCCAACACACATTCATTCATAAGTAATGGAAGAATTCAAAGGGTTAATTTAGTTTATCCTCTCTGTTGAAAGAAACTAGTTTAACTCCAAGGCATTTTGACTGTTTTCAAACATGGTGCGTCATGTAGACATGGCTGTGAAAGCAAACAGAGCGAGATTACATGTCAGTCACATCATTTCATTAAGGCTTCAAAACAGCTGGTTATATGTGTATTTAGAATGTGTAAAAACAAATCACAGTCCGTTTCTGACACATATATCAAGCGTACATCAACATAGTAAGCAATCATCATATGACTGAACTTAACTAATAGTTAGTGATATGCAAACCTTTGAAGAATCAAACTTGCAAACTCATCTCATTGGAAAATAACTCACAAAGATTAAAAGCATGTGGTACCTGTGCAGAACGTTCTGACATACAATCTTAAATCAATCAATTATTGCACTGACAACAAATGAAGAGGTAATATCCAAGCATCGTATGCTGTTAACACCTTAAAGGCCAGTTGACAATCACCACACGAGAGTAACATATATCAAAGAACACAGTGTAAGGATGGGACGGGAGGTTGTGAAGATATGACCATTTTGATCAATCACTGTTGAAACACCGGGAACTGCGACCCGCTGCTGGCCGACCTTCACCTTGGTCAATATCGGTCTCTCTTCAGGAACTAGTAACTAGAGATCCAGACCCCTCCACTCCTTTGCTGGTTCGTTGTATCAAGAACCAAAGAAGAAATACTGGCTATATGTAGCTGTGATAAATAATTATTACCGTTACTGCATTTTATATCTCACCTTTACCTATCGTGTCTCGTAGGTCTAATTAGAAGCATGCCAATGGGATATATCTTGGTCTAACCAGCTGCCATGCAAAAGTAATGTGTAGCTTCTATGTGTTGCATGAATGGTATATACTCTATGACCCTGCGTAGTTTGGGGGTATTCAGAAAACATGATGGCATAACTCATTTTTTCATTACGCAACAGCTTATGACATATCGGTATGGATTCTTTTTAACCTGAAGGAAATATATCTCCAAATTCAAACAGCAGTACGAGTCATTAAGGACATAATCTTCGATCACCGGCAGCCACTAAACGTCAAACAGAATACGGAATTTGCAGCAACACCATTGACCTACTTTTCAGCATCCACAATGTTGCAGAAACAGCGGCAGTCATTGTACTAGTAAATCATTGTGGCAGCGCATTTATTATGTATTATACTTTCTCACAGATTTTCTCCGTGTGCCATCAAACATGAAACTCATAAAGCTGTCATTAGTGTTCGCCGGATTCGATCTTAAACAGGATTAAGCACAACCTAGATGTTCAACTGTGTTTCTATGACGTTAGGCTCAGCGGTGACAAAACACATGCAGGCAAAGTGCAAAGTATTGGAACGGTTTATATTGGACCTGTTACTTACATTTCTTATAGTTTTGCATTTTTAATGATATTGATTATATTTCAGTGTAACTAAACAAAGTAACGTGCAGATAAGGAGAGGTTGATTTGGTATTTTAAGAAATTCATGAGACAAGACTTCAAGCGGCCACAGAAGATAAGTAATTAACGTTACATGACTTACCATAATGCAATTAGTTACTATAAACCCCTTGTGCATTTACTGGTGCTTAATTGTTTCACCTATTATCTGTTTAAAGACAAAAACAGTGGTTAATATTCTCCTTTCTTATTAACGTGACAAGCACTAATACACAGTGAGTACACCTTAATCAACATGGACATGCATGGCAATATGACAGATCAATGTCATTACTTATTTGACATCAACTATTCTTACATAGTTATATACAGAGACAAAAAAATGGTGTTCAACAATAGTAAACTTTGGATGAGAACATAAATGACTTATACAAAGTAGAATATACCTCGGGATTACACGAGATTTACGCTTCCATGTTCGAGAGTCAGTGACAGGAAATAGGGCCTTGCTTTGTGTGCTCTTTGGCAATAATATATGTTCTTGCTTGTCACACTCAAGTAGATATTCGATAGGCCTTTCTTTTATCCATCCCCTAACTCCCATATTTTCTCGGGTCCCCCAAGTCTCTGCTTCCTTGTCTTTGTTAGCAGCAACTACATCGCAAAGTCAGGACTATATCTTACATACATATGATGCACTTACTGAAGAGTCATCAAGCTGGAATTGATTTCTCCCCAACAGAATTCATTATAAGGTCATTGACTGGTTACTACAGCTTATTGAATATCGTTTTCATGGGAAACATGGCCATAGTGATTTTGATGTACAATTTCCTATCCTTGAAAGACACATGCATATATAATATTTGCAACAGTGATAGTCCCACAAGACTACTATACAATTCGTGACTATGTGATGTAGGTTTTACTGTTAGGTCTATATGTGACCAGTATAAAGGACATATGTTATCATCCAAGCAACAAATTCATTAATCAAACAAGTACATATCGAAACGTATGATCATGAAGGGAAACAAATTAATCCTGATATTGGTATGTTGCATAATTACCTACTATTTAATATTTTTTACAATGACTAATAATTCCATGATAAGCATTGTAAAAACTTTTTTCAAATTTTTAAACCTACAGTTTATATGTTGTGCATATATCTTAATATCTATTACTTATGTGTTATGTATTTATCTTAATATATACAAAGGTAACGCATTACTATTTCTTGCAATTCTAATCATTTATTGTTTTTGTTCATTGTGTGACAGCGGATACTATCATGGGGAATTTTGGCGGGCACCTGATGTCATTATTGATTTTTAATAATCCATCAAAATAACTGTCACAAAACTTTGATTTTCACCCCTTTTGCAACTGAATTGGCTAAAAACCAAACAGTTTACCATCTGACCTGAACGATATATCTTTTTGTTGTATAATTAATTTGTGTTTCGTGGCATCTGTGCACTATGTATTGGAATACATGGCATTGAATTGTTTATTTTTGCAAAATGAATAAATAGCATTTGAATATATATTTGAATGAAATCCACATATATACATGAGTGTGTGTAGATATTAGATAATAAACACATGTTCATGTGTGTCAGTATATGTGTCTCTGTGTGGGTGTATGTATTTGTTCAGTAAAAGAGGAAAAAGGAAAAGACAGCGGGGGTATTTGAAATGTTTTTCACACACAGGCAAATATATATTGACATATATGCTAATGAATCACGATGATCAAGCATTGAGTTAACAACAGAAAGGACCATAAATCAGATATGGTTTCGTTAGTAATGTTACACGACCCACAGGGATATCTGTATCAAGCTTACTTCAAAGTATCACGATAAGCTGTACATACAGATGCATATAGGCACATACACAATGCACATCGAGGAGGTAATAGCAACATAAACAGGGGGGTTCTTCACTGTTGCATACATAAATAGCAAGCATGTATGCTATGCTAAGCTCTGCTTCTGGGAATGGATATAGTTTTACAAAACGATCCCTTTCACATAGAATTATGTATCATATAATATATGTATCATATGTGATGATTCTTCTTATAATCTTATATGGGGTCTTTCTCCCTTGCTGTATATTGAACGTACCTTTTGTAGGACGTTTGGTTATTCCTTATGGTGATGTTTATGTTGAAGGATACCGTAGTCTATTTGCTTTAATACTTACATGGGATATATGTAATATTTATATAAAATACATGGGATTTAACTTTCAATATCGAGTGTCTAGTGACATGAGGATCTTACAATTCGTGTTTTTGCTTATACCTGCATATATAATGTTGGGAGAATGAATATTGAATATTATAGACATTCACGTTCCACATACTAAAATGTGTGCTAAAATGTTAATGTATAATTTAATTATGTATATCCACGAACAGGATGTGCTAAAACACATGTTTATGTTTGTATCTACACATATAACGTAGGGGGTGGGGGAGAGGGTGAATATGGTCTTAAATCTTATATTGTGAAAAATGTGTTCAACATATTTGTGCTGGGATACGAATGTATAATTTGATTATGTAAATCCTAGAACATGAGGTTCCCTCCAATGCCTGTACATGTGCATACATATATGAAATGTTAGGAAAATGGATATTTTCTTAATCATATATTATGGCTTTGATGTCCCACATAATTATGCTTTGATTATGTATAGCCAAGAACAGGAAGTTGTCATAGTGCATGTACATGTTTATATCTCAATTATATAATGCAGAAGGAAACAAATATTTTCTTAATCATATATCATGACATTAATGTTCCACATACTTGTGCTAAGATGTGCATTTACAATTTAATTATGTACATTTCTGGACAAGGGGTTCTCACAATGCATGTACATGTACATACATGGATAAAATGTAAGAAAACTGAATACCAAATCTTAAAATCCTATTTATTGCATTGATGTTCCATACTTATGCTAAGATGTCAATAGTGAAGTTTTTATGTTTAATCAAGAACAGGAGGTTTCTATTATATATAAACTGTAAGTAAAATGGATACTGATATAAATTGTATATTGTGGCATCGATGTTCAAAATGCTAAAATGTCAATATTTAAATTAATTATGTATAGCAAAGTACACGACGTGTGAATACTTCATAACTTAGATACGATTCATTATTTGCTTGTGATAAAATATACATGGCATGTCATTTTCTGCTAAAACTTACTACTGTTTGATTGCAGGTATTGGGCACAGATTGGTGACTTCGTTAAACGGTTTGGGGTTACATTATTCAGAATTTGGCTTTTGTTTGCACTTGACGTGGTTGACAAATATGTATAAGTAATAATATGTATTCCTACCTGGTGTACGAATACATCCTGCCCTCCATCATCTGGGGTCACGAAGCCCCATCCTTTGGCCACATTGAACCATTTACACATGCCTCTTCTCCGGCCTCCTCCGCCTGAAAAAGTAGTGCATGTCTTTAAACACAAATATATTAATAGAAGCAATTACATTTCGTTGTTTGCTTTGACAACTCTTCAAACGCTTGTCTTCTGGGTGGGAATAAATGTTTTACTTGCTCTTTACCAAATACTCGATAACATGAGGTAAAGTCTGTCAAATAATGGTGCTGGTTTTATCCCAAATATCAACATATGTATTGAAATGAAAGCAGATGCTACATAATTGATTAGGACATCATATACTTGGTATAGGTAAAACATATGAATATTATGTACACGAAAATCAATGAAAAACATATCAATATGACTTGCTGCAAATACAAGCCAATAAAACCACACGGGGTACAATATGTGTCATATTAAATGCTCTGTAAAAACACATATGAATGTTCATATTCTAATGAATAAATAGGTGTAAAATACATGTGATAACCTTCGATGTGGCATGAAATCAATGTACAATTTGCATACGACTGTGATTCATGAACTTTCTCAATACTAATCGTTGGCCATTTTAAACCAGATTGGATACAGCATGGTTCATATGTGTAATGTTGATGGTGTTAACAAAACAGCTATAATGCACAGTTCCAATGCTGGATTATACAGTGACACATTGATATGTCTCTTGCAAGAAAGTATCAAGATACCATCACTACATTTAATAACATTTCCAGAAATTATCTAGGCAGATATGTTACAAAACAAAACTTACATTTGAAAATATGGTATAGTTTTAATACAAATCCAACAAGCATAAAAACAGTTAGTACACATAACTGTAACATTGCATGGATGTGTCTGATTGTACAGCAGTTAAGCAGATAGATGCTGGTAAGTCAAAAAAATGGTTCCATCATTGGGTTTTATCATAGAACATAGTCACACAAATCGGGTAATTATATTATCCTCTATAAAACTCACATCCAGGTGAAATATACATTATAGTTATGTGTTCTTATTTATATATATTTTCTGCAAAGTTTTACAATTGTTCTTCCAAGATGTCAACAGTTTTATTAGGGTATGTTTCAGTCAAATGCACACTCCTTTAAAACACACAACTGACAGCAAATTTGCAATCAAAACAAGTTCATCTGTAAAGGTAATCAATTATACTTACACTTAAAAGGCCTACTTTCATTTCTGACTGACATTTAACTTGTTCAAGGTAAATGATAAAATGACAAAATTCGGCGTTATGAAATTAGTGTTGTATTATTTGATCTCATCATTATTTATTTTTGCAAAGTCAGCAATAATGCTGAGAGTGTCCTCAATGTGAAGCCATGTTTAGAGCAAGGTTGAGGGAAGTACCACGAGGAAGGGGAGCCATAAAAAACGATGAACAAGAGGTACATGATAAAACCAGCTAGTAGACGCAGGGAAATTATACCATGGAGTAAGCGACCTATTTTCCCTGCCTAACGAAACCGTGCCGGAGGTTCTACCATAGCCTTGTATGATGGATACAAGCACCAAGTTGTAAGGCTAGATTTGGAATATTGGGCAAAGTTTGACGACAGACACTGGGAGATGGCCTTGACAACACGATGTAAACACGACATTGCCTACATCTACCACAACGAACAGGAAGGTCTTGGGACACGGGAAGGAATTCGGATGCTGGGAAATACTGACACACACTTTTGTTTTCACAAAAAATCCACAATGGTAGTGCATTCCACGAGAGTATAAAATGGGAAAAAATCAATATTTGGTAAGATTCGCATTATACATGAGCGTTTGGCTGGAAATGCACACTCATTTACAATGTAATATGGTAATAACGAGGTACAGAGTCAGACACCCGGTGTCTCGATGTTATGCAACAGATCCTACCAGGGGGGTTCCCACCGACCATTGCCATACACACGCACTTGTCCGAGGAGTCATTGACCCCACCAAGCCAGCGCGCAGTATCCATGCGCGGCTACCGGCCTGTGTAAGCCTGGTTGTACCTCACTGGTCGACTGAGCTCACCTTGCTGGTGTCCAGGATCTCCACTGGTCAGCCAGCTGGCCATGTCCGGGCCACAGAGATGAAATGGACGGGCACTCCTTCCCTCACCTCTGGCCGCCGACTACTCGCATCTCTCGCTCACTGCAATATGGACATCACGGCCAGTGCGCACTTACATTGAGCGGAAGCGTGCTTGCTTAAACTACACAGCGCCCTCCCAAACTCCCAGTCCCCAAAGTCTGACCATCGGTCACTCAGGCATGACTACAACTCTGCGAGTGTCCCAACAACCCTCCCGTGACACGCTTATCCCTTGCTCTTATCCCTTCCCCCAGTGTGGCCGGGGTTAGCCGGCGAACGCCATTAGAAACATGGAGGACTGACTACCTTGGTGAGGTGAGCACGACGCCATCAGCTGATTTCCCCCCGACTCTCAGATCTCTCCCTTGAGTCGGTTGCTGCCTCATAGAAGCTGGCTGTGTCCACGTTGAGATGACCACTGTCCACCTCCTCGACTCCGACTGAGCGCAGGATCACCGTCACTCGCTGCTTGACCGAGGCCATAGGATAAGGAATGCTAGCTTTTTCGAACGAAGCGCCATGAGATCCGCGTAAGTCGATGACAGACGGAGGTAGGAGGGAGGGAGCGGGGACGCGGACCTATCAATGCTAACCTTAACTCATCATTTCACCTACGATCACCTGGCACAACTAACAATGTTCATGTGACCGCCTCGCAAACCCTCTCACAGCCTAGCCTTATTATGAAAATCGCATGCATTGCGAGTCGAGGGCAAAAACATTCTGATTGGTGAAATAATCTAACAGTTTTATTTATAGCAAACAAAAATCAATCAATCACCGATAATCCGTTTCAATCAATAGATCAATGTTGACCCGAATACCGAATTTGTTGTAGCACTGGTGGTCCCCCGTGACCTCATTTCCCGATCACATGGGTGGTTTCACTCCAGTAGGTAGACCGGAGCAAGCTCAATCAGCTGATCGCCGAGATAGCTGAGCCGGCTTATGGTGGGGTGTAAGGGGTCTGTATGTCCTCTTCCTACCCTATATCTGGGTCTCAACCAAGCTTTAAGGATCAGTTGGTGCTCCTTCCCCATCCCTTACCCCCAATGCCCGTATCCGGCCTCGAAAAGAAAAGAGGTCAGACTAATGTTATCAGATGTGAACAGAAAACCCTTGCCAATGGTACACGCGAGTGACAAAATAACAAACATAATTAATACTATGCAGTGCCAATGCTATGACACTGCAAATACTGCAAGCACCAAGAGAAAAAAGACATGTCACCACAGTGCTACTATTTGCTTTTTTGTGTCGTAATCGCATTCTTCAAATTTTCTACAAAACACTTGTAAATAGAGCGGGTTAAAGGAGGGTGAACGCAAGGCTCGCACGCCGACTTGTCATGCCGCGAGACTATCAGCTTCAACCGAAAGTGTGTCAACTTCTCTCGCCTTCATTCAGTCCCTTGTCTTAGGCCACGAGTGACCACGGACAGTAGTGCACATTCGTGATTGAATCAAGGGCCTCTGACCATTATAGAATAGGGGCCACACACTCAACAAAGAACATATTAGCAAAAAATGCGCCCATTCTGAAAGCGCGAGGGGTAGGTCTGACCCCATTTTGAGTGGGTGGGAAGTGAGGGTGCATAGAAAGGGTAGAAGGGGCATGACACCCTCCCAGTGACTTACAAGGGGCAGATCTTGCCCACGAGGGTCACGTGGAAGCTGAATGAGATATGTAAAGTACTGTTCCCCTACCTGAGGCCATGGTATTCCGTCTCAGCTGTCAGTCGGATTCCAACTCGTAGCTAGCCTGACCGGTCAGCGGGACCACCCGCCTGCTACTCTCCTAAGCGAATCCTATCTCTTAGAATAATCCTCATTTCGTCAGAGAGGCCATCGGTTACTCAGTTAGCCTTTCAACACGTGACCCCCAATTACTCGCTCATTGTACTAATTACAAATAGTTCACAATTTATCCGCCAGCAAACCACCAATCAGAATGCAGCTTTCCCTGTCACAGTTTGGAATCCATTTCACCGGGCTGACCACGTGTTGTGAATATTTCAAGGAAATAGAGGCTAAATTTTCAAGTCTTTCACTCCTAAAACACACCCCAACAACCTTTCTGTGAGATGTGCCCCAGAAACGAGTGTGTGTAGAGTATTTATAGCCCGCTTACGATCAAGGGGAGGGGGCGAGCATCTGGGGCTGGACGTTGTGGGAGGGACTAGGAAGGAGGGTCCGGCATCCTGTATGCTAGTATAAATAGCGCGTCCACAGGTTACACATATAAAACACAATGGCGTGCTTAGTGGAGAAAAGAGTTGCCAGTGGCATAGTTCATCAGTCTCCGCGGTTCTTTTAAGTACAGGAGTAAAAGCGAGGCTAATGCCATCGTGTTTAGAACCGAACGGCCAGTTCAAGGTTGATTCACAGGGTGGATGTTCACATACAGCCCGTGATCCTTCACCGACAGAATTAAAAACATCACCCGTCATCTGTATCAGTAATCCATGGAAGAAGGCTCCGGGTCAGGTCGCACATGTTTGTTGTGTATCGATCGGACCACATATACAATCAAGTATCAATACTATGTACCGTGTACCGATCTCAGTCCTGGGAGGTTCCCGTCACAGCCAGCCCATCAAGTATTGTCCACTCCCTGGCTCCACCCACCTGACCATCAGCTGTCACGTGACCCGTCAGTCAAATATCTTTTGCTTGGTCAGAAATGGACAGTATGAATTCATGCCCCCACATACGTATATCCACTCTCCATAGAGCGCTCTGCACGACTACATGTGCATATGCTAAAAATAGCACCACTTTCTAATTCCTCGGTCTGTACAACTCATAAAGTGTATGATTCCCTGTGTTATACGAACACGAGATAATCGAGGTAGCGCACCAGTGATTATATGGGGCGGCAAAGGTGCTTGGGGACAGGGTGGCCCCCACAGAGCCCAGGAAATGAGGTCATATAGACGTATACGTATACAGACACAATCAATAATGTATAGATTCCAAGGCAGCTAGACCTGATGTATCAGAAGGTAATCAGCGAAAGCAAGGCATGTCAAGTAGACATCATTGCCACACACCTTCTTCAAACTAAACAAGGTGAATATACCACACAAATAGCATAATATTGTGTTCCGCGTTAAAGTGTTGGGATCAAAACAGTTGTAAGAAGCTAATCATAGGAACAGGTAAGGCTGGTTTCATTTCATCAATCTCATATTTGAGTTGTTATTGATTAAACACACGCTCACTAATTAACCCCGTCACACTGAATATCGCTGATAGCAATGTAAATGTAGTTTTAATAATATGACAACCTTCTGGTGTGATTCACAGAAAAGATATCCAGAGATATCTAGGTATTTCTGACAGGTGACTAATCTATTCATGAGACCCCCATTGTAAAATGTCCTATTTCATTGTGTTTATTTCATTGCACTGAAGATACTGTTTGCATTTATAGTATGATTCAGTCACAGTTGGATAGTTGATTAATACTTTCATTTTATATTTAGATTATTCCCATGCAAACTATAACATAACTTGATGACAACGTAATGAGAAATAGAGGCAACTGTGAATGAGATTGTGGTCAGCTGATGTAAAAACAACTTGAAGTTTGCATCACCTCTAACTTTGAATTATGTTGTCTCTAAATATTATGTTATGGTAACATTGTAACGTTATAACAATCGCGTTGAAACTTTGACATAACCATATGAGAACACATGATTACCTATTTTAAGCCACTGGTCATTCAGTGATCACATCATGGCAATACTTTAAAACCTTGTTATGATCATGTGATCACCATGTGACGGTCACCATTCAGTGAAAACTGTGTGACCTGATCATGACAATACTTTGAAACATTACAGTGTAAATGTCATCACCATTTGTCATTGTCACCATTCAGTGAAAACTGTGTGATCACATAATGACAACACTGTGGACCTTTGTAATGATAATGTGATCAGATCATGACAATACTTGGAAATAATACAGTGTAGATGTCATCACCATTTGTCATTGTCACCATTCCATGAAAACTGTGTGATCACATTATAACAACACTATGGACCTTTGTAATGATAATGTGATCAGATCATGACAATACTTTGAAACATTACAGTGTAACTGTCATCACCATTTGTCACTGTCACCATTCCATGAAAACTTTGTGATCACATTATGATAACACTATGGACCTTTGTAATGATAATGTGATCAGATCATGACAATACTTGGAAATATTACAGTGTAGATGTCATCACCATTTGTCATTGTCACCATTCCATGAAAACTGTGTTATCACATTATAACAACACTATGGACCTTTGTAATGATAATGTGATCGGATCATGACAATACTTTGAAACATTACAGTGTAAATGTCATCACCATTTGTCACTGTCACCATTCAGTGAAAACTGTGTGATCACATTATGATAACACTATGGACCTTTGTAATGATAATGTGATCGGATCATGACAATACTTGGAAATATTACAGTGTAAATGTCATCACCATTTGTCATTGTCACCATTCAGTGAAAACTGTGTCATCACATTATGACAATAACTATAAGAGCTACTGTCACCATTCTTTGATAGTTTCATGAAGGATATGTTAAACATTAAAGTATGTTGTTACAATTCTGGGATGTTTCATGAAGGATATGTTAGTCATAACATTATGCTGTCACCATTCTGTGAAGGTGTCATGAAGGATATATTAATCATAAGAGTATATTGTCACCATTCTGTGACGTTCCAGGAAGGATATGATAACCATAAGTGTATGTTGTCAGCATTGTGTGAAGGTGTCATGAATAGACGATGAGCATAAGAGCATGTTGTCTCCATTCGGTGAAGGTTTCATGAAGGATATGTTAGTCATGAGAGTGTATGTTGTCACTGTTGTGTGAAGGTGTCATGAAGGATGCATTAATCATAAGAGCATGTTGTCACCATTCTGTGCAGGTTTCATAAAGGATATATTAGTCATGAGAGTATGTTATCACCTTTCTGTGATGTTTCAGGAAGGATATGTTAGTCATAACATTATCTTGTCACCATTATGTGGGGGTGTCATGAAGGATATGTTACTCATAAGAGCATGTTGTCACAATTCTATGATGTTTCATGAAGGGTATGATAACCATAAGTGTATGTTGTCACTATTGGGTGAAGGTGTCACGAAGGATAGATTTATCATAAGAGCATGTTATCACCATTCTGTGAAGGTTTCATGAAAGATATGTTAGTAATAAGACCATTCTGTGAGGGTTTCATGAAGGATATGTTGATCTTAAGAGTATGTTGTCACCATTCTGTGATGTTTCATGAAAGATATGTCAGTCATAACGTTATGTTGTCAGCATTGTGTGAAGGTGTCATGAAGAATATAATAATCATAAGAGTATGTTGTCACCATTCTGTGACGTTTCAGGAAGGATATGATAACCATAAGTGTATGTTGTCAGCATTGTGTGAAGGTGTCATGAATATATGATGAGCATAAGAGCATGTTGTCACCTTTCGGTGAAGGTTTCATGAAGGATATATTAGTCATGAGAGTATGTTGTCACAACTGTGCCACTACAAACAAAAATGTCACTACCTTACAACTTTGCCACTACCTTACACCTCTACCACTACCATACAACTCTACCACTACCTTACAATTCTACAACTACCTGCCAACTCCATCACTACCTGGAACTTCTACCAATACCTGCCACCTCTGCCACTACCTAACTGCTCTATCACTACCTTGCAACTATGCCACTACCTTACAACTCTCTCAATACCTTACAGCTCTACCACTACCTTACAAATCCATCACTACCTGCCACCTCTACCACTTCCTTACAATTCTATCACCACCTGCCAAACTCTACCACTACCTGAAAAACTCTACCACTTCCTGACAATTCTGCTACTACCTTACAATTCTAGCTGACAGCTCTACCGCTATCTGACTCTACCGCTACCTGACAACAAGCAGTGCATTTGTTATGTGGCGAGTAGCTATCTATATATTCTGACAAAGCAGATAGTCTGTTGTAACCATTGTATGACCGCTGCGTGGATTTGTTGTATCAGCTGGTAGATGTCATGTGGCAGTTTATAACTTGATGACACCTCTAAGGTAGCATTGTAGTCGTGATCAAAATATTAAACCTATGTTTTATTCATGAGAATGCAAGCCATACAACCCCTTCCATATTCATGAGAAATTGCTAAAGCTACAGTCCATTATTCGACTGGTACTATATAATAAATACTGTGTTTCACTATCTAACAGAGATGTGTCCTGGCCTTAGCGAAAAGGTGTCACACGTCATCCTGGCCTTCGCGAAAAGGTGTCACGCGCCAAAAACACATGCAAAGGCCATTGAAATGTCCATCTGAACAAACACAAAATCATATGGCGCTTGCCAAATAGGCCATTTCACTGAACATCAGTTTAGTCATTCGTATGTGATTTGTTTTAAATTGAGTATATCCACATTCCTATATTTCACAGCTTTATTGATGCCTCTGTTGCCATCAACAGATATCTTGCAATTGTATGATCACTCGGTGGTCGTCGCACAATCACCTAATACTCCTTAACCTGCTTCTGACAAACCTGTAATTATTTCTTCAAGATCTGCCGTGCTTCATGGACCCACCCCATGAAGCACTTATGACATCTTTGGTCAACTTGTGAAACAAGAATCAGATCACCTGCTCACATTACACTTTTTAACAATAATGTACGTGCAGAACAACATTTGACCTCCTGCATACCACAAAATATGTTTCCAAGAAATACACTTCATTGTGTTATATGTCATGCAGTTTTCATGATGGAAATCAGAGATGCTTGAGGGTGGTATGAGACATCGGCAGCATGCATATTGATAGTGGTGATTGTGTTTCAATGCATGCTACGTTTTATCCCATAGGGTGAATGCTTTAGTGGGTCGGTTTAACGTTGCTTGGAGGAGACTTAAGCGTCAGTTTTGTTCGTTTGTTGTTTATGAACACCCACTGTCACGGTTGTCTGTAAGTAATCGATTAGTCGCAAGATAATCTAGTGACCGATGTTATGAACAAACCAAAGTGCCGAATTATGACGACACACTGTGAGCAAGTCATCGAGCGTTGTCCATATAAATGAGTGAGTTTAGTTTTACGCCGCTTTTAGCATTATTCCAGCAATATCACGGCGAGGGGACAAGAAAAAGGCTTCACACATTACATGTAAGTAATCAAACCCGGCTCTTCGGCGTGACGAGCGAACGATTTAACCACTAAGCTACCCCACCGCCCCCGATGTAAATGAAAACTTACAGTTATTAATATTAGCTTATGACTTGACGCATAGCATGTGTTCGGGTGTGTGTCTGTGTGTAAGTGTGTGTGTGCGCAAAGTAATGTATTGCTCCGCGGTCAGTATTTTCCACTTTGCAGGGATCCTATCCTCAACCGAGGTGTCGATTCAGTGTGAGAGAGCCCCTAAAGGGCGTCATGTGTGTTTGAATGAATGAATGTGGTTTTACGACATTTTCAGTATTACTATAACATTCTCGCAGAGGGTACAAAAATGTGACCCGTGTACTCATACAGGGGAATGAATAAGTGTATGACAAGCGGGGATACAGAGAGAGAGAGAGAAAGAAAGAAAGAAAGAAAGAAAGAAAGAAAGAAAGAAAGAAAGGATGCACACTGTTGCCAAATAGGGGAGTGCATGCTTCATTTTCACACGAGTTACAATGGTCATATAAACAAATTTTCCGGACAAAAGGGAGGCGACTAACCGCCTATTTATGAGCGTGAAGACAAGCACTATCATCGCATGATCACCTGCTCGATTCCTTATGAATAATTTAGAAAACAAGGACACATACTTGTCCGTTAATTCATTCAAATTCAAATAGATGTTACCTCACGCCTCTTGGAATATCGTATTAACCAAACAAATTTTCCATTGCCCGCTCTAAAACTATTTTACAAAATTCACATGGTATATTAATCTTAATCATGCACAATACACATATTTCTGTTCCTGAATATATAGTTAGACAGTCATTTTGCCGCCTCATATCGTCGCTGAATGTAGAAATGTACCTATAACGTGCCTTCTAATGTAAGTACTGCCACGCATGACAGCTTCGAACTATTGAACCTGAAACAATGAAGGATCCTAACAGGAGGGTCTGCGACTGTTACGAACGTTAGCAGTTCATGATGTGTTGATGCATGAAATATCAGCCTGTGGGATCACGTGATTACAACAGATCGTGAACAGTTATGGTTTACGAAAGAGATAATAAAGTTGATACGATTGGCCACGTAATAACTACCACATTCCTCAAAGCATTATGCAAAACTAAACACCAAACAATAATCGGTCTGGAACATCTCCTCAAATAGATCCCGCGGAGTATAAGAGTTAAAAAGTCCTGAAGAATAAATAAGTCTGTACACATCTCGCGTGCAATAATTCGATTCGTTCTCCATGGTTGATAATATCGCTGCACATGTTTTCATAATGTATGAGTATGTATAAGGTCATACAGCTTCAAAACAAAGTGCATGCACGTGTGACGTTGGAATAGGAAGTAGTGACATAAAAGAAAAGCCATCTCTAAACATAACGACAAAGACCAAAACGGAGCGCATTAAACATTGTCATGAGTCTACACGTTAAACAAAGTGTCGTTCAAAAACAACCATTAAACGATACAGAACATATATAATTGAGGAAAGTAAAGACATTAAAACACCTTTTCATGTGAACATATTACGTTGAGGTTTATCATTTCAGCGGACGAAAGAGGCCGCCCATGCTCCTTTAAACACCACAGTGGTTTCAGAAAATCTTATCTAAAATCTAAACGGGGACGCGAGTTGTGCGCGCACTCGCGTTCTCTTTGTATTCTCATACGATACGTGATGCAACCACACAGCTCCGAAGAGAACAAAGTTATCTAAAAACAAACACTTTATATATCGTGACGATATTGAGGTGGCTGAATAGGCAGATTAAAACGTTCTTTCACTTTCACATAGATTCAGACAGGGGAGGCAAGCCTGTGTGTACGAATATAGGAGATGCCGACAACAGTTGTAAACTAGGAGTAAGCTCGTTACTCACCGAAATGCCCATCCCAATCTCGCATGACTCAGTTTTAAAACCCAGCTTCCTCAACTGCGCAGTTTTTATGAATCATAGTTCCACAATTCACCAAAAAAATCCCATTTCATTTTACTAATTGATTACGTTTCTTCCAAACCGACAAATAAATTACGCTCGAAGCTGCTCCCCGCGAAGACGGAAGCTAATTGGCCAGCGTGCCGCTCACCTGAGGAGGGACGGAGGGGTTCCAGCGCGCGACTACCTGCATGTCTTTGGGGGCACGTCAGGTGTGTGAGCAGGCTCGGCTATGCGGGCAGGGAAGTTTTGTTAGACGAACATGTGCTGGGGTTATCAATAATGCGACGGAGTCAGTCATGTGGACTAAAATATAGTTTGTTACCGCTAATGCTAGCGATATAGTTACATCGCTTCACTTATGTTGCAGTTCGTATGACAGTCTATGGAGCCTAATATGAAACATAACTGAGATGATTGTATCAGCAGGACCTTTAGTTTCGTTTGATTATGAAACAAAGTTTTGTGAACTGTCTTGTAAATTAGCCTTCTGGTTTAATTTTGGGAGATGAGCGGAGATGAATGAGTATTTGTGTTCATAAGACATGCAGAAAGGCGGTTTAGGTGGACACGACCATGTTTGGGCTAGAGTTATATGATGCGTTCTTCATAGTATAGCATCAAGCATATGTTAGTAGGGTGGAAAAAACAATAAAACTGAGAATAATAGCAATATACGATGTTGTAGCATATAGTAGTAGTAGCAGCAGCAGCAGCAGCAGTAGTAGTAGTAGCAGCAACAGCAGCAGCAACGGCAGCGGCAGCGGTAGTGGTAGTGGTAGCGGTAGTGGTATTGGTAGTGGTAGTGGTAGTGGTAGTGGTAGTGGTAGTGGTAGTGGTAGTAGTAGTATCAGCGGCAGTAGTAGTAGTTTGTTTTACGCCGCGCTTAGCAATATTCCAGTCATGTGAGGATCACAGTTGTTGTAGTAGTTGCAGTTAGCGTAGTAGTAGCAGAAGCAGCAGTAGTAGTAGTTGTAGTAGTAGTAGTGGCGGTGGTGGATGTACACTTCCATTACCCATATTGCAACGGTAGGGGACATTAGTGCTGAATTTCACAGGGCCATGCCAAAGACTTCGGTTTTACGATCGAGCCCTTCAACCATCACGGTTTGTGTTACCACACTTACTGTTTGTGTCGATGTTACCGTAGTTACCGTGTGCGTTACTGTTACCGATGCTGTTGTTTGTGTTAATGTTACCCGCCCCATCCCTATGTGAAAGAAATTTAAAATAACGATCTTAAGGCACATCAAAAACAAAGACTGTTATTTCAATTAATTTTGCACAGCCCTTTTTTAAACGTCACTTTTATTTAGAACATTGCTTTAGAATTACGCCCAGGGTAATGGCACATACTAGGTTAAACACCATCTAATTTCATCGAATTGAGCCCGTGACTGATTACATTATCCCCTGTAATGGCGTTCTGCATGTACAACACGTGCATGCACACACGTGGCACGCTATAGGTAATGGGGAGACACCTCGCTATAAGTTAATTAATCGAAAGAATAGCAACTTGACTTTTGATAGCTGTAAGTTTGATAATAATGAGAGGATCCTTTGATGAAGTACCAAAATATTTTGTAGTCCATCACGAGCGAAACTGTGAACCACTGTGTTTTGTTGTTTAACTCTTCATCGCAATATGAAGATGGCCTGTAAATATGCGAGTATGGACCAGACAATCTTATGATTGGCATCGTGAGTACCGATCTGTGCTAATGATAACAAGCATCAATCAAATCACCGAGTCTGACCACCCGATCCCGTCAGTCGCTTCTTTCCACAAGTACAGGTTGGTGAAGATCATTTCTAACACTGATCTTCACGGATTTCAAGTAGGTGATGGTTAGACAAAGTTGTTTTTGTCCATTTACGAATACTTAATATGGTAAAATTACTGATTATCAGTTAATTCATACTAAAGTGATATTTCACATAACGTATTTAAATGAAATATTTCATTAAAACTTACCGGTCGTCCTTATCAAAAAGTATTTCAATATCAATGTCGGATCTGGTATCAATGAAACTTGTGTACATCCTAGCGATATTAAAAATGCCCACACCATGATTCATCCACAGTAACACACACTGTGCGGAATCTTGATTAAAGATGCAGCTTCACAACGATATCCAAGATACAATCTGACCATGACTGATTTCATATGATAAGACTGATACTGAAATAATAAAGGTTCATATATAATTCAAACACTCCAACGGCACAGCGATAGTGTACATCGTAACAAAGATCTTAGCGTAGAGATGAAGAAGGAAAAGTAAAATGTAAACAAGGGCAAATATGAACACACAGAGCATTTTCCAAAACGGAAACTGAACCAGATGCTGGGTGTTGCGAATGAGTGAGTGAGTGAGTGAGTGAGTGAGTGAGGTTCTACGCAGACCTTTAAGCAATATTCCTGCGACACTGCAACATCAGAGAAGGGCTTTACACGTGGATGTACCATGTTGGGAATCGAACCATTTTCTTCGGCGTGATGAGCGAACACTTTCGTCACTAACCTACCCCAACAATCCTCGGCTTCTTAGCGAGGGCTAAAACCGGTGATATCAACTTAATATTAGGTTTGTTAAGAGCCTAAAACCAGTGATATCAACTTAATATTATGTTTGTTAAGAGCCTAAAACCAGTGATATCAACTTATTATTATGTTTGTTAAGAGCCTAAAACCAGTGATATCAACTTATTATTATGTTTGTTGAGAACCTAAAACCAGTGATATCAACTTATTATTATGTTTGTTAAGAACCTAAAACCAGTAATAACAACTTAATATTATGTTTGTTAAGAACCTAAAACCAGTGATATCAACTTAATATTATGTTTGTTAAGAGCCTAGAGCGATTTGATGAATCTGTTATTGATGCCAAACACACACTGACAGTTACCTTTAATTTGTTCTTGTGCTGAACGGTCATTGTTGAACTAATGAGATCATTTAAGACGTCGATTATGAAATATTACAGTGACTCAGCATAATAAAGCACACCTTGAATGATTAACCATTTAGCCTAATCGTTAATGCTATCTCTTTGTGACACAAAGTAAACTGATTGTATCCTAAAAGGTGTTTGATGAGAACAGAACCTCCGCAAACGTTATTGCAAATATCTGACCGTTATTACACCGATCGCGATTCATTTATAAATACCTGTTCTATGTAATTTAACTACTATGTAGGATATATAGCCAGTCGAACAAAAGGGTCAAGATTGTACTTGGTCGTTCAAATTGATTTAACATATTGCCAATGTGCTGATATTAAACATGTGACAGAACAAACGCTAACAGCGTCATCATGATCGTATGTTTCATAAGAACGTAAGATACCACTGAACGTTACTTGCTGAATCTCAGTAAATAACAGCGACAATACTTCCGTAGTCATAAGACACCTATGTTGTGAGCTGTGCTCATTGTACGATTCTGACATATATGACAAGTATGTGTCAGTGAAAAGCTATCAAATAGCAATAATAAAAGGCGATTGAAAAATTGGAACCTGCCCTGAGCCACCGACTTCAAGACAATAAAAATAGCACACAGGCTCACCTGAGTGAATTAGCTTTCACCACCAGGTAAGTGTTAGCTCCGATATATCAAAGACCAACTGGACAATGGCTGCAAAAACTGCAATACTGTTTTCGCGAACACCCATGTGACAGTGGTTCATAAACACACATTCATTGTTCATATTCGGAATTGTACAATCGATACAGTTTATGAAACTGTGTTGTGTCACCAATATGTATATATAGACTTGGAAAGAATTTGTCACTGAAATTTATGGATGTCAAAGAATTTGTCTCGTATTTTCATGGATGTGGAGAAGGGGTTTATCACTTATGTTTATGGATGTGGATGTTGTTTTGTCACTTATATTTGTGGATATGGAAATGGTTTTCTCACTTATATTTGTGGATGTAGAATGGATTCGTCACATATTTTGGAAGATGTGGATTGGGGCTCGTCACTCATTTTATGGGAAAGGGTTTTTTTATGCATGTTCAAAGGTGTTTGTCACCTATTTTTCTTGAATGTGGAATCAATTTGTCACTTATTTCTAAGGATGTGGAAATGATTTTGTCACTTATTTTGGTGAATGTGCAATGGAGTGTGTCACATGTTTTTATTGAAGTGGAAATGGTTTTACCACTTATATTAATGGATGAACAACCATTAGAATATTATCTAGAAAACATTTTTTCACATCTGTCATCGAGATCACCTCTCTGTTATTAGAACGTTACTAAAATCTAAGAGTGAACTCTAAATACGGAGACCTAACCCTTGAGCCACACTTGGTTAAGTTTGTCATGGGTTGCCATGGACCTGAGGGAACAAAAACGCTCGACCAAGATCTCACTGGAGACAATGTAGAACAAATATTGCATCAATGCTCAGCTGGGTCAAAGCCGTGTCATCTACTGACCTTGAAGCGGTCAGGATGGGCATTCGGTGCGCATTTTCTTGAGATGAAATCCGTTTAATTAGGAACCGCTGGCTGTTCAATATTTCAGAATTTGCGTGGGAGGAAAGTCTTTGTTCAGAGCCAAATGTCGGTTAATTTATCGGTTTCAATTTGATGCCAATGCATTTCAAGAATAAAATGTTTGAAGTTTGAATTAGGACGGCATGAATAATTCGTCTGGAGAATGATGAGTGGGTGGCTGACCGAACATGTAACAATGTGCATGTCAAATACTTTTAGTTGGACTCCCACGCATTTTCAAACAAAAGACATGGCATCTAGCCTTTTCCGAACGTCCCAGCATTGGAGAGAACCATGGAATGAATTCTTACAGAGAACGACATAAAGATATGTTGTCAAATGTGTTCCAAATACCCAACCTAATTACTCCGAGCTGCTAATCGATGTAATAATGATTCTTTACATGCAATAAAACATATTTCATTCCTATTCAACAGTGAATGCCTATGGATAAGTGGCACACAAACAACCCAACTACAATTCCATGATTAAACCCGTTCGACTGCATTACGCTTTTAATTTCTGTCTACTTTGCTATTACTCTCTGTACACACGAAACTCGCAAAGATTCCCATCAAATCAAACTGCAATGCCAACATCGTATTACATCAGATATAGTGGACACGGTGGTCTAGAATATAGAGGCAGTGTTCCAGTTTCATGGATGTCTGAAACAGCCTTTTCTCTAAATTCTATTTTGGATTATATAATTAACTAGTCTGGAATATGTGTAACGCAGTTACATTAATAATAGTTGACATTAATCTCCTACTGTCTGATATTAGCTCTAAGGGCATGTACTCAATGTGGGAGTACCTGCTAGAACTGATTTACACATTAAAAACTAGTGCTGTTCATGCTCTGCTTATTCAAGATGTCTCGGTGTAAATGATTTAAGATGTAAAATTTTACTGAATTTTAATGCTGCGTAAACACACACGGAATTGGTTCATTGTAAAATGCGTTACTTCATCTACAGAATATCGATTACTTGAAGCGTGCTGTGTTGCTTGATTTACAAATTATTTGGTGTTAACATTTGACTTACTGTTGTGGCAGGGTCTTTGATTATTGATACTAAGTAGTCTGTTACATGGTTTACGTTATCCAGATTAGTGGATGTTGAATGCTGTCCCGTGTGATTTACTAGGCAGGAATTATTTGTTGTTAACTTATGTTTCCTTGTTTTACAAGATATGGATTTCAAATTTGGCGTTGTGGTATCTACAGCTTCCGGACTACTTTATGTTGAGTGATGTGTTACTTGATTTACAAAATAAGGACTAACTTATGTTAATTGATATGTTAACTGATTTAAAGGGTATCGGATACTTTATAAAGGTTTTACGATCACTGTCCTACAGCGTTTGATTAAAAGAATGGGTATCGATTACCTACCGAAATATATTCCACTGGAAAATCTTTCACGTAAACCACCCCTTGAGCTTATGTACTCGTAACTGTGTATTATTACCTTTTAGATCGAGTATTCCCCCTGCGCCTATAGAAGTTCTGGTCAGACTTAGTGGGAATCAGTGATGACACCAGGTGTTCACCGAGAGACTTTTGTCACATTGTAACACTGAGGATTTATCTGCATTCAGGTGTTGGCTACCCTGAATGGTTACAAGTTACAAAATATCGTATCCATTTCAGGACATTGCTTGAATAATCATGTCAGTTGGAACCATACTCGCTTAAATAAATTTTACTGACACTTTCACTTTCACTGAAACTTATTATTGACAATGAGTATCCAATATATTGATAATGTCATGGTTTAAAGTGCGACACAAGGAAACATTCAACATGTGAAACACAACCATGTTCCTAAAAGTGTAACGATTATATAATTTTGTAAATGTAATATCATTTTAGCAATCTCAGGTCTCAAGACCATACATCATATTTTACTTCAATAATATTTATGATGCACCATTTCCGACATGTTCACAAAATAACATTTACTATAATAGCTATGTGTTAATTTTCAGTATTTTCAACATGGAATATGATACACAATAAATCGCATATGTGATCATTACACGTTTGATCCCTCTTTTGACAACAACACTCGTAGCCAACCCGTGTGAACTGAAGTCATCACTCTGAATTTTAAGAACAGATTGCACGTATCAATGACAGTATGGGTTATAAATATGATATAGCTACATTCAACTCATTGTCCGATATATTGTTGTAAGACGAGACAGGTCTCATGATGCAGATGTGTGCTTTGAAACATGCAATTACCCAGTGTCATAAACACTTCTAGAATTCGAAAATTGCTAGTGTATGCTTTATTGCTTCTTCTAAAGAATCCATGGAAACATGTTTGAGAAAGTATACAACCGTATGGAGTATTAGCATGGCGTGTGTGAAAACCATCATCTGTCCGGATAGACCTTTGTATGCACAACAACAAACAATAATTGACCCATGGATCACCTTTGGTCTGCACCCTCTCTTGTGTCGGACCATGGGGAGGGGTAAGTGGGAAGGGGATTAGGCCAGGGGCGGCTGGGGGGTGGTCAAAGTATCATCGTTCTCTCATCGTACTGAGAACATGAAGCCTGTGTTTACTATCACTAGGGAACAGGGAGGGACTGGGAAAATAAAAGGTAGTGGATGGATGACAAATGGTCCTGGCTAATTTCCAGGGCTGAGAATCAGGATAAAGAACAACACACGAGTAATATACGCAGTTGTAAAGACGAGAGTAGGTCAAAATGATGGTTTAAGGTCACGTGATCTGGACAAGGCTCAGATCTTGAAATTTTGGCAGAAATCCAGGCTGTTCTGTTTATGTGGAACAGCGAACTATTTTGTTTGTGAACATCATTCATATTCGGAGTTATTTTATCTATAGTACTTACACCCAAAATAACACCCAAAAAGTGAAATTTGGAATAAAAACCGTACTGGCAGAAAGTAGTAGTAGTAGTAGTAGTAGTAGTAGTAGTAGTAGTAGTAGTAGTAGTAGTAGTAGTAGTAGTAGTAGTTGTTGTTGTTGTTGTTGT
The DNA here is from genome assembly GCF_037392515.1 of Haliotis asinina. Classification (NCBI taxonomy): domain Eukaryota; kingdom Metazoa; phylum Mollusca; class Gastropoda; order Lepetellida; family Haliotidae; genus Haliotis; species Haliotis asinina. The sequence continues at coordinate 46,743,773 of NC_090285.1, forward strand.
TGTTGTTGTTGATGTTGTTGTTGTTGTTGTTGTTGTTGTTGTGGTGGTGGTGGTGGTAGTTGTAGTGGTAGCAGTAGTAGTAGCAGTGATATTACAACTAGTAGTAGTAGTTCGAAGCAGTTGTTATTTTTATGTTGAATTTTAGTTGTATGGGTATTCGTAGCAGCAGTTGTAGTAGGATCCGTTGTATTGGATGTCGTTGTTGTTGTTGTTGTTGTTGTTGTTGTTGTTGTAGATGACGAAGATGTTTGAGTCGCAGACCTAGGTACAGAGGTAAATACGGATCAATGAAAATTTAGCTAAATGTGTGATGGCATTGATAATTATCGTCATAATGCTGCATTATTGTATAAAATATAAATATGACACACATTGACGCAGTTGTGGCTGTAACAATGAGCACAGAACTACAAAGTGGTTTTAGAACAGAAATAAACAGGAACAGATGTTGCCTAATACGGTTTCTTAGTTTATTACGTGGGGGCTCATACAAAAAAGTATCTTGAAGGGGGTAATTGCCGGTTAAAGTTTATTCGAGCTTCCCAAAGTGAACGATGAATCACTTTCAATAATACGCAAGGTGTTGCTGATATGTGTATGGCGTCGTGATTTAGCATTGGAAGCAAGATGCCAAGGGCTTGCAACATTAGACCAAGGTTTCAACGTCAACCAGGAGCTGTGATTATGCAAGCCATGGTATAGTGAATGTTGTCTGATTGGTGGATGTGCGTGTTTAGCTATGACGTCACGCCGCGAGCTCGCCCCTACCGCTGGGCACTGTGCCAGTCAATGCAATCATTGCGCCCGTAGCCAATCACTGCACCGATTGCGCAGTACGGAAACCGGAGAGCCAATCGCGCTAGTCTGCTGCAAAGTCGGGGAGCTGTCACGTGACGTTGTTCTGCTGACCTAGTTTGAGCTGCCAAATGAGCTAGGAGCACTATTGTAATGCATTACAACCTTCATGTTTTAGTGTGGGGACTTGGCCTGGGAAGTTTTTGGGGTGTAATCCAATGTTCTTGCAATGTTTTATGTGGCACTGTTTTCGCATCGAGACGCTACAACAAACTTAGCATAATCTCGACAAGCACAAAGCATTCGTTTCAGTTTAGCGCATAAACCGAATTACAAGAAGCATTATTCGATATTTTATTTTCTAACAGATAGTTTTATAGGCAAATACATTTCACGCCTTTTTTCAAGTTATATTTAATTGTAAAATTAAACAGACCTCAATGAAGGCTGCGTAACCATTTTCAAGACCCATTCTCCATTCGGTACCTATTTGCGGGCTTATTGCAATTAATCTAAGTTCAGTACAGGGGCTGTTACGGGTTTTTGAGAAAAAGGGGGATGCACATTTTTGAGAAAGGAGAGATGGTGCAAACGTCATTTTCACCTGTTTTCTCGAGACTTTCATTGGCCATGTAATGAACTGTCATGTTAAACGTGCGCACCCCTGAAAGTCCCCACCCTGGATCCGTCTATGCTCTACTATAGCTATCCACATCATGCGCCATATATAGGACTGGCTTATCTAATTCTGTACATCAATGTGCATCTGTGCATCAATACAAATCGTTATCTAATACGCATCGTTAGCTGGACAACGAATCCGATATATAAGTAGTTGTCACTCCAGCTTAACAAAAAGGTAAGTGTTTTTTCTGTGTTGCGTTTCAAACAACATGGATACAAGGCTCAAGAATCCCGATTTACAATACGGAATACCACGAGCATGCACTTTACGTTTTGGCGGAAAATGCTGTATAAATTTAGCTCATAAATATGAATGCGGCGTGTGTGTGTGTTGAATCACTAATCTGTCCGCATCTGCATTCTTTTCATGTTCCAATACCAAATGCATAAAGTAAATCACCTTCTTACATGAACAGAACTCTGATCGGTGTGGTAATCCACCATATGTAATTGTAGCACGGATATCCATGGTAACACGTCTAACATGACATGTCTAACATGACACGTGAACGCTTGGAGCCATTACGTATCACACGAGTATGTGATAAGCTGAATAAGCGATAGGCTGAGTTTGTGAAATGTTTTACACAAAGCGCTACACAGTTACAAGTACTTTACAAATGTACGAAAGATGAAACTGTGGCACTAATATGTCATTAATTTCTTGATAATCGTGTTCAAGACACTATTGCCAGATCGGTACAATTGTGAAAAGGTCGACAGTCTATTTCCATTAATAATTGGTTACAAATCTAACATTATATCCCAGTTGTCTAGTCTGCTCCTGCGACTTTTTCTGAAATCGTTGACATATTTCTTTGTTTTTGGTATTTAGTCTCAGTAAAATATATGGCTGGAAACCAGATGCAGTGAGCAGGTTTTTTCACCTCGCTAAGCACGTGTTCTGTGGACTGCGGAGTACAGTACCATGATCTAAGAACTGTGGCACACAGTACCATGATCTACGAACTGAAATGTGCAGTATCATAATCTGTGAACATGAACTTGTTGGTGATTGATATTGGACGCCATTGCAACAGAGAATGTCCAGTTGCTGAATACAAGTTCCATGGAGAATTCCACGATCTTCAACGTTGAACATCAGCATCACAGAGACGTACCTGCTTTTAAAACGCGAAGGGAGGGTCGTGTTGTGGAACAGCGGGACTGCAGTGAAAGGGTGAGAATCAGTCAGTACAAGGGTCATTACAACGGTACTGTGGAATAAAGGTCATATTGTCAAACACCAGTACCACACAGAGAGGATCATGTTGTCGAACACCAGTACCACACAGAGAGAAACATGTTGTCGAACACCAGTACCACACAGAGAGAAACATGTTGTCGAACACCAGCACGACACAGAGCGAGTCACCAGTACCTCACAGAGTGGGAAATGCCATCCAACACCAGTACCACACAAAGAGCAACATGTTGTCGAACACCAGTACCACACAGAAAGAAACATCTTGTCGAAAACTAGTACGGCACAGAGCGAGTCATATTGTCGACACCAGTACCACACAGAGAGAAACATGTTGTCGAACACCAGTACCACACAGAACCACACAGAGAGCAACGTGTTGTCGAACACCAGTATGATACAGAAACAACATGTTGTCGAACTCCAGTACCAGACAGTGACACACATGTTGTCGAACACCAGTACCTCACAGAGAGCAACATGTTGTCGAACACCAGTACCAGACAGTAAGACACATGTTGTCGAACACCAGTACCACAAAGAGAGCAACATTTTGTCAAACACCAGTACGATACAGAGAGCAACATGTTGTCGAACACCAGTACAAGACAGTAAGACACATGGTGGCGAACACTAGTACCACACAGAGGGCAACATGTTGTGGAACACCAGTTAACACGAAACCTTGTTTGCAAAGTTGGTTGAACATTGGCTCCTTGTACTACAACGTGGTTCCCGTTAAGAAGTTCACACATGACAATTGAGCAGGTGATGAACTTTGAACACCAGTGCCACTAAGAGACGTAGCTGGTGATGAACCGTGAAGAGCAAGATGTGGTGTTTTCCTGTTGAACAGTAACTGCACAGTAACCTTGTAATGAACAGGAGTGCCAGTGGAACAGAGAGAGAGCGTTCTGGCGATGAACATTGAACATCTATATCCTAAAAACAGTTTGCTGTTCTTGAACACGTCGGTGAGAGTTCCTAGTGACGAACTGTGGACAGTAATGCGTCCATACGAATACAGCCTAAACAGCCAACATTGGTGAACAGTGAACATCCGGGATCATGTGTCTTGATGTTGAATGTAGTCACCAATGTAAAGAAGAGCGTGCCCTGGTGATGATTGTTTAACATCAGTGCTGCGGACAGAGCGTGTTGTGCTGGAACACCTGACACCAGGAGGTGAACACATGAACACCCGGAAGTGAAGACATGACACCAGAAAGTGAACCCTTGAACAGAGAGTGTAAAGGGCGGAGAAGAGTTTCCCAACAATTGTGTGAGGCTTCATTGACATCGTTTATCTACGGTGTATTTCACTGCACGCAAACCGACACACAGGTATGTGTGTGCGCGTGTGTTCGTGTGCGTGTGTACATGTTTGACCTGTGTAAACCACGCACGTTGCAATCTTGAATTTTTTACATGTCTTTATCAATAAGGTTTGAAACACATCCTGTACAATACCATGATGATAACACCAAGTGTCCGACTGGTGTCATGTTTAAACAAAACTTCATTCTCCATCGAAATACACATATAGCATAAACACTGTAGTTTATAGTCTTTCCTTAAATCTCAAAGTTGGGATATTTACTAATTTAGCTACTTAACTAACATAACTTACTGCTAAATTAAACAGACAACACAGATGACATATCATAAACCGGTTCATGCAGTAGACAGTCAACAAATTGTGTCTATTGAGTGGAGATTTAAGAAATCATACCCATTTTTCGAACATTGTGCAGAAATTATCGTTTTACCTCACCAAATATTTGTGTAACATATGCAAGTAATGACATATATATCAGACGATGCTTCATAAATTTCACAGATATAGATTTTGATTTTCAATCCTGTGTATTTCGTAGTTTCACCGATATATTAATGGTTGTCGCTTTAAAACTAAATGCCCTCTTAGATTGCGTGCTTCACATATAGTCTGGTTTAATGTTTTTTTATAAGATCTATTCAATCTCTGATGAAACGGATTCAGTACGAGATGTGCTGACCTTTTAATATGACTATTTAATGGTGATTCATAAACAACTTGTATTGCCTCCGTTTAAAATCGTACCGTGAACTCTACTTTTGCTCTTCTTACGATTATGGAAAATTTCGCCCGTCAATATTCAGTGACAGATCAGATTGCATTAAATACTTTCTACAACCTATTTCCAATAGTCTGAAGAGTAATACGAAATGTATTTAATAACATAGTTAAAAATAGTTAACAATTATTTTCAAATGAATGTAAAATTTTCATATGTGGATTGATATATCTGCATCTTCGCAGGAAAATTTCTTTTTAAAACTTCCCTAAAAATACAGTACCTTATTTCAAAAGTTCTAATTAAAATGATTGAAGCTTTAGTGATTTGCTGTTTTTGCTTTCATAGTTCTTTTATTTTGCATAACGTCAGTAATGTTGCAAAGGTGATCAGACATGCCGTTGCGTCTCTTTATATTATCCTAAACATTATCGATTATATTTTTCTAGTATCGCTTATAAAATTAAAAATTCTACGCACAAATGTAAGAAGATGAATGCTAAGAAGTGTTATATAGGGCCGGTGTTTTATGAGAATGCCTTTCTGGCACCCATGAATATCTTACATGGGTAAACACTCATGGCGATGCTATGTGAGCATATGTCAAAGGGTTGACACCGATGTGATCACAGGCACATTCGTAAATGTACGGTGCACGGACTACAGACTGAATAGAAACATACACTAGCACCTAAAAGAGTATAGGAGCTTCATTCAAGTTTTGGCCTAGGTAGACAATGATCACACATGTTCTGTCTTCAGAAAATGCATTCCGTCATGTGTGACGTGGTGATGAAGACATGACAGGTATATAGGCTGGGAGAGAAAAAAACTGCGTCGTTCGTTCTGCACAGGTTAATCTGGGCATGTAGGTCAGGGAATCAGGTCAATATATATGTTAGACCTAGCAAGTTGAGTGTTTGTGTATGCTAACATGTAAGAGGTCACAGTAGCTCCAAAACAAACGTAATTATTGATATACAGTAAATCAACAAAGCATTCGAAGGCAACCCCGAACGGAATTTCACCCATTTTCGATCCAATTTGAAAACGTTAATTTATAAAAGCTTTTCTAATAATTTTCAGAATGAAAAATTGTATTGTGCAAACGAAAATGCACGAAAAACCTAGTTAATAGTTTTAGTAGTTAATTAAAACAAGATAGTGGTGGTATAAAAAAACTGAAAGTACAGCTGAAACAAGTGAACACACACGAAATACAATAAAAATACTAATTAGAATACTTGTGCAATGGACGAAAAGGGAAACACGGGTTATGAAATGCTATTTGTCACACGATGCAATTACATAATGCATTCGTACCCCCGCGGCAATAAAGAACGGAATACTACCTTCACGCACGGGTGGATTGTGGGTACAAAAGGGGTCGCAATGATCCGCCAACAGAATGCAACACATTGGTGCTAAATAGGTGACACATAGCTATTGCGACTCTATCCCGTACATCTTCAAAATGGCTGAGAACGTAAAATTGATCCTGTCTCCGTCATGGTGTACCCCTTGTCGTCAGACAGGCTCACGTCAATCATAAAATTAAAGTCAAAATAAAATTCTCACGTTAACCTCCTCGAATTCGTGTTAAATTGTTCAAATATCACGAACAGACGAGAAAAGAAACAATATTTACCAAACTCCATAATGGTGTGGTTCTGGTGTGTTTCACAACCGCGAGGTGCCAACCTTGGAATAGTAGAGATGGAGCACTCTGGATAGCAAGATGGTTGGTCAGGGGCTCCTTCGTGGGTCGACCGCCGGACAAGCCTAGCCTCGTTCTCCCAGACGCAGACTGGCCTGTCCGTTAAACGACCACAGCGGTCAAGCGGTCAGTTAGCCTTCGCTGTACCAGCAACTGCGGACCACATGGGCACATTGTGGATTTAATTTGCAACTCAAATTCTCACACTCTGTTGAAATTATCTGGAAAGACCTCGTTATTTTTGTATGATATAATATTATGATGTAAAGTTCCGACATCGGCTGTCAAATATTGTTGTCCATGAAACCCGATCTTAAGAGAAATATTTACCAATTCAGATCAAACTTCAGTGCTTTCGGCTCTGGTATCCTTTGTTCACGAATGAAATTGCATCATTTGGCACTATGATTTGTCCAAACATTGTGAAAAATACAAATTCCCAAGCACAGTAAAATCCAGGCGACTGGCTGCTAAATCCACAAAGTTCAAGCGAGCCATAACCATCTTCTCTTCGACCATCTCCTTCAACTTTTGAACTTTTCTCATGGTTGATAGAAGGGCCATGTCCATTGCCGACCAGGAACATATTAAAACCGAGGTCAGTCCATTCAAACAAGAAATCCATCCAGACAGTTTGCATTTTCTCTTAACTGAAATAATAAAATCTTTGAAAAAAATAACTAGGAGTCGAAATGAAAACGAAAACTTACCGTATCCCGCCATTTTACAGTCCTACTAAAGCGCACCGAACTCTTCTCAGTCACTGCTAACGCAACAAAGAGATGCGAGCATGGTCAGTTCAACCGACGCGGTAACGGCTTGATTGCGCCACCAACTCCTTGACCATCGGTCAGATCAGAACAAAGGACCTGGTCAGATAGTAGGTCAACGCTGACCACGGACGCGTTGCTAACCTCGGCGTTACGTAATCGTTTACAGCGTTCCCATGTCACACAACAACACTAGCTGGAGTTCGTTATCGCCACTGTGAAACATTACGTAACACGTGGTGGATCTCATAGGTGTGTGGACTGTGTTTATGTGAAGGCTAGAAACTGACAAGGCTGTCAATGAATGTAATTAATAAGTCATTATCTATGTTTAGACACGACCCGCGCCTTCAGACGGATGTTTCATCTGGTCCGGTAAACATACTCAGGGTTCATTTTCTCTCATCTGCTAGGTCCTTGGGGTTTCTTCCACTACCGCTTCTTCTTCTTTCAGAGGATGCAGTCTTCCATAGCATCTCTACAAATCGCTGCCGAAATTCTCATGGCAAAAGGACATCACCTTTGCGAAAACGACTTCAAAGTCCTGCAGGAGCCCATTCTTTTAAAGACGGAGGGAAACAGCGCGTCTTATTTATTGTAACGACAGTAACAATGTATGTCGTAATATATATTCTTTATTTATTGCCCATTCTAGTATTCATCTATTCATTTTTTGATTATACTTATCTCTATTACCAACAAATACCAATGTCAAATTTGTCACCTGATAAAGTGACGGATTGTCAGATTTCACGATATTTTACCCATGTTTATAATTTGTTTCCTTTGTCTCCCAATCATAGTTTGCGAGAAATTCGACCTAATGCTAATATCTGAAAACAAGGATTATGGCAACTGGCATATCATAATGATTTGTTTGGACTATATTTCCACGTGACTGGTTGGGGGTAATGGGATAAAAACAAGGAGCTGCCACCTTGCACTAAAAGCCGTTTCGCTATGGGTAAGGTTCCGTATCTGCTCAACATTATATTTTATACAAGTTGCTGTGTGTATGCATAGTGTGTTCAATTGACCGTATGCCGCGTGGTCACATACTATTTGTGTGTGCACGTTGTATTATACCCAACAGGCGTATGATACAGGTATGGCTTGGTCCTATGAAGTACTTTGTGGGTACCTATACAGTGGAAGCTTGGAAGCTGTCTAAACCGGCACTCACCGGGACTGGATAAATAATCCAGTTTAGACAAGGTGCCGGATTGTAGAGCTGATGATAAATATTCAAGCCACAGACGGGACTGAGATTTTATGCTGGTGTTGACACCTTGCCGGATTGGACAGATGCCGGTTTTTGACAGATTTCACTGTATGCAATAGAACACGTGAACAGTTTGCTCTTCTTGAAGAAAAGTATTCCGTTAACTATTTCTTTGGTATGTTTTGTACAATATACATTTTAATCATATTTCAGTATATTTCAAATTGAGTTGGCTAGTGTTTGATTGGTATACTACACTATGTAACATATACTTGGCTATGTCATGATCGTCACAGAATCACATAGAAACATGGGTAAAACGCGTTTTTTTTACATGGTCCACTATGCTTATATGTCATGGGGACTGTGGGGTATCCGGGTGGTTAACGCGTTTGGGCATTCCGTCGAAGACCCGGGTTCGATTCCCCATATAGGTACAATGTGTGAAGTTTATTGTTGTTGTCCACCGCTATAATACTGGTATGTTATTGCCAAGAGCGGTGTAACACAAAACTCATTCACTCAATTGAGAACATACTTTGAAATGTCAAAACTAACATATTTTTAAAAGGAGACCCATCTAGTTTGTACGTCCACTGGTCCTGGCTTTGTTAGATCTGTCATCATTGTAGGTGAAATGGCATACTATATTTCAAACCACGTAAATTTTATGAACTAGCTTCATGTAAATCTGTGCATATATGGGTAAAGTCAATTTCCCAAGAATCCCAAAGAGTATTCACATATATTGTAAAACATGGTGAAAATGGAACATCTCAGTAGTACTCAACATGTCAACATATTACTCGTTTCATTCCACATACATAACGATTCACGGGAATAGATACCGATTGTATTATTATATTATCCAGTGAGAGTGAATTGTATCCAAATTATAATTTCTCGCATTCATACACTATACTGTAGGTGCTGCCGTAAATTAATATAGCTTCATACTTGTTAAGTATCAAATCGACCAGTGCGTCCAATATAGACACATTTTATGAATAATAACTTTTTTCACGAGTGTGACTTTTGATACAGACTGTTGTACCGTTGTCAATGAAAATTCTACGTTGTACTTCCCAGTTTCTAAAATGCCACTGAAATAAGTGACCTGTACATCTATATATAACTGATTCCATGTGAGAGACATAAACTACTTGTGTACAAGTTACATTCATATCAGACACATACCCGCGTACATGTTACATTCATTTTATATGTCTGTATATGTCTTACATTCGTATCAGCTACATACTTGTGTTACATTCACATTACGTGACTGTATATATCTTACATTCATATTATATGCCTGTATATATCTTACATTCATATCAGATATACACCCTTGTACATGTTACATTCATACTGTATGCCTGTATATAAGTTCGATTCATGTCAAACACATTCCTGTGTACATTCATATTACATGTCTGTATATATGTTACATTCATATTATATGCCTGTATATGTGTTGCATTCATATCAGACACATACCTGTGTACATGTTACATTCATATTATATGCCTGTATATAAGTTCGATTCATGTCAAACACATACCCGTGTCACATTTATATTATCTGCCTGTATATATGTTACAGACATATTACATGCCTGTATATACTAGTATGTTACATTCATATTATATGCCTGTATATATCTTACATGCATATCAGACACATACCTGAGTACATGTTACATTCATATTATATGCCTGTATATAAGTTCGATTTAAATCAGACACATACCTGTGTTACATTTATATTATGTGCCTGTATATATGTTACATTCATATTACATAACTTTATATATGTTACATTCATATTATATGCCTGTATATGTGTTGCATACATATCGGACACATACCTGTGTATATGATGCATTCATATCAGACATACACCTGTGTAGATATTACATTCATGTCAAACATGCACCGGTGTAGATCTTACATTCATATCGGAAAAATACCTGTGTAGATCTTACATTCATGTCAGACATATACCTGTTTAGGTACTACATTCATATCTATTACATAAGTACGTGTATATGTTGCGTAGCTATGTGTATATGTTATATATGCATGCATATATATTTCAGATGTGTGTATATATGTTGTATATGTATGTGCATATGGTGCACAAGTATGTGTATACGCTACATATGTATGTATATGTTACATATGTATGTATATACGGTACACACACACATTTACCCGGTTATTCACACACACACACACACACGCACACACGCACACACGCACACACGTGTGTGTTACGCATGTACGTATATCGGTCATATTAGGCTATATTCAATGTTCCACACATGTCTGTGTATGATAATTGCTTTTCATAAACAGGTCTGTTGGTATGTATTCAGAGTCAGACACCCATAAATGAGTACATGGCTTCTGCTATACTGTATGACATACACGTGCCAAGGTATCTCTTATATTTGTGTCCGATATTTACCTGATTATACGTCTTTTTGGTGTTTATTCCGTGTCAGCACGTGTATCGGCACACAATATATTCAATGTCTGAGAAGTATTCTGAGATAGGCTAATCACACCCTTGTGTGTTTATTCAGTGCCAGACACTATTCCGTACAATTTGTCTTATCCCGTGTCAGTCAGCCTCCGGTTTTTGTAAGTTTATTTCACGCACGCACGCATACACAGAAATGTCTCTACATTTCAACCACCAAGTAGTCCTTTAAATACCATATTCCTTCATACATTGTCTTCCCCTTGAAGATATATGAGAGAACATTGGTCATAATAGGCTGCTAAAGGGATCAGGTGGTCAGACATGCAGTCTTGATGCGTGTGTGTGTGTGTGTGTGAGAGAGAGAGAGAGAGAGAGAGAGTGAGAGAGAGAGAGAATGTCGATGCTTATGATATCAATCATTGGATCATGTGGTCAAGACTTACTGCCTTGATATGCATGGGATGTTGCTGACTGTAACAAACAAAATATAGCACTACTTCTTTGAGAGGCATTTAGAAGTTGGAGCAGTAAGGAAGGATAACAATATATGGATGAACAACTTCTGTATTGCTGTGAGACGAATGTTTCGGTGTACAGACTACAGATGTAACATACTGAGTGCTGCACAGAATAAGGATGCACGTCCCAGCAAATGAAGTGGTCTACAGATATAGCTGAAGTCCATTTCAAAAGATTGGATAAATGGATGTCATTAGATGTCTCAGCACCTTTTTTTATCCAGAATGATCGAAAATATGTTTATAGACTAACCAAATATTTGATTATTCCTTGACGAGAGCATATACCTATATGACCTGTGATCATCACAATGCTTGGATCCGGTGGTCGAATTGTTTTATACAGAAGTGTTTGCTGTATTTGGTTTGATGGCGCTATACTGAATGTGAATATACAGTTTGCTGTTGTAAGGTGTCTTTATATCGGATGTAAATATAAAAAAATAATTCAGAAAATGCTTTCGTATGAGAAACCTTATTCCCTTTTGAGTACGATAATATGACAAAGATAGCTTAATCAGCTGTTCGTTCTTTCTTTGTGTTCCAAAATGCATTAATAACAATAGACACATTATTGAAATCTGCTCGTACTTCTGTTTGGGCGACATGGTTTAAAGTGTCCACTGCGCTTCTGCGATATTGATGATAAATGTGCCGCATCTGTCAATAAATTATTCTGCAGCTGTTCTTTGATCCAGGCCGGCTCCGCATCCATCACATGTCGGCGGTCTCTACATTAGTAGGGCCGTGTACAGTTAATCTCTCCTCATTGAGCCGGACATAGACTAGAAAGTTGGAAAATATTTTTGACCAGCGGCCTAATGCACTGGACATATCATATAACATTGGTCAGTTTCTACACCTTTCCGCGCAGTGACACGATGAGTGGTCTGGTGTTTTAGCTTCAAATTAAGGCCTGGTTAATATTTCTCAAATTTCGCTGTATCAATATTGTCAAGAATCGAATATGCAGCTTTTCCTTTGTCCTCAAGGAAAGCCAAAACTAGTTGTTCGTGCTGAAATCAGCTGGTTATTTTCAGATTTGAAATAATACAGTTTGACCGTATTTTTCAAGAATATTTGCAGATGGTCTCTCAGCTTCTGAAGTAATGAAATAACAAAGTATTTCTCCTGCTGAACCCCCAGAACCTGTTCATTATTCGTATAATTCTCTGAACTATGGTTATAACGACATCGTATCCCTATTGCGTAACCGATGCTCATGCTGTTGACCACTGGATTATCTTGTATAGATTCGATTATTTACAGAAAGAAGATGAATATAGCTGGACAAGCAAACATACTGATTATCAACTTACATGTTAGTTTTGTTTTAATAGAATAGAATATGTGTAAGCATCGATATGACATTCTGACATTGGACACAAAATCATCATTCCATGTCTGTGTTGAAGACGTTACCGTTGGACGTGACTGTTTCCTTCACCCTGTATACTCATGTGGTCGGTGTGAGGTACAAGGTAGGACTTCACACCATGGAGCTGATGATTTGTAATGCAAACACATTTGCAGGTACATGTATACAAGTCAACACATGACAGTAGCTGTTCTTGGTGGCCCTGAGTACTCAGTACTCAGTCTAATGTCTCAGCTAGGTTCAGGATAGGAAACCTCTTCAGGAAGCATTAAGATTCATTTTCATTTTTGTTTTACTCCACACTCAGCAATCTCCCAGCTTCATGGCGGTGGTGTGTAAATAATCGAGTCTGGACCAGATTATCCAGTGATCCGCATCAAATGCAACCAACTATGCATCTGGGATACGATGACTCGTCAGTCAGGTCAGCAACCCTGACCACCTAACCTGATAGTCGCCTCCTACGACAAGAATGGATTGCTGTAGACCAACTCGAACCCGGGTGTTCACGGGTGGAAGCATTTATGAAGTCGAAGAACAAAGGAAGGTTAAAGATATATAGATGATTATCTGTGGATAGGATACTCTTGCTTTGTATAGCTCTGCACTATGGTGTTATGTCTGTTTGGCCATTGACCTGTGCATGGCTGTTAGTCCACGGCCATGAGACACGAAATGAGTCATAAGTTGGAACACCGATAAGTGACATAGGTGCACAGCTCGGTAAGGAATGCTATTCAATGTGCAATTAACAGGGGGTAGTAATTTGTATTAGCATCTTATATGTAATGGCAATTACGCGATTTAACCCCTCACATCATGGCTACAGGGTAATAAACATATGTAACTAAGTGTTCATTCAGTCAGTAATTGTTCCAAACCGGTCCTTCGGACAGAGCTACCCGGCTTTCCTAGCACTCTTCAAGACAGAAATGAACGTTATGGAATTGTAACGATTTAGAGACATTTTTTACCCGATTGCATGAGATAGGACTTCTGGAATTTAGCATCCAAGTATTATCATGTTTAATGGTGTTCACTCTGGAACGAACTACCCAAAGGCCGAACGATGTTTCTTTTATTCAAAATGCTTCAAGGATGAAAACATAATTTACTATATAATACCACTTTGTCACAGGTAACGTTATTAAGTATTAACCATAAGAATCTATATCTTAATGTGCACACATGTATACATCTTGTGGGGATGTTTTTTTGTCATATTGGTATATTGATTTATGTGATATACTTTATATAAATGTTTTATCGTCACAATCGCATTTTAAGTGTGACACTTTCATGAATGGATTCTAGTTCTCCCTCTTTCAAACTATAGAAAATCTCCAAGTCCCTCCGATAGCACGTACAGTGCCCAATATACATCTGTCTGCTCTGAACCTCGACTGACCACCTCCCCACGCTCTCAGCAGGTGTTCTTTTTGACTGGACACTGGCCAACCAGACGGCTTGGCAGGTCTGCATGTTTGTCTGTCTCACAGTCCCTGAACCACAAAGTTCTGTCTCTGTACATTGTTCTCTCTGATGCTAAGTAACTAAACGCAGCAAGTCTAGATTTCAAATTCGGATCTGAATTACCCACCTCATCCCGACGGCTTCTAGATTTATGTGGACTTTGCTCAAATTAATGCAATACATGTATTATGAATATTTGGGGGATGCTTTTTTTAAATTCTTTGCTCCGGCTTCTGACCCCACCTCCCCCAGTGACCGTAATTCCTAACTAAACTAATGTCCGTCGTTATGATTGATCATTACATACAATTTTTTTCAGAGACTAAGAGTTATTCTAGTCTGTGATTGATTTAAATAATACCTGTTTAGTCCATTGTCTTGTGGATGTCTATTAGTCCATTGTTTTGTCGATGCCCATTAGTCCATTGTCTTGTGAATGTCTGTTAGGCCATTGTGTCTGCTTGACCATTGTCATCTGAATGTCTCATAGTCTGATGCATGTCTCATCTGACATGTACTGATGGTAACTTGTTTTGATTAGAGCGATTGGGTGAATGAAATGGCGAGTGAGTGAGTGAGTAAATTAGTGCAGGAATGAATTTACGACTGATTGGGCCAGCATAGGTGGCTTGTATAAAATGTGGATCCGGTAACAAGCCACGGTGAACGCACAGCCCCGATATGAATATAAAATCTGTGTGTATACAAGTATACTTTCTGATGGAAAGAAATTGACCATGCGTTATCGAACAAGAACGTTTTGACTCCTGTCCTAACTGAGGCGTTGGACATAAGCAAGAAAACTCTGTAATACTTCAGTGGTTCAGCCTAGTGGTTTGAAGCGTTCGCTCGTCACGCCGAAGACCCGAGTTCGATTCCCGGGTACAATGTGCGAAGCCCATTTCTAGTGTCCCGCCACGATTCCCGCCGTGATATTGCCGGAATATTGATAAAAGCGATTAAAACTAAACTCACCCGCTCAGTGATATGACTTGAGTTTTACTAAAAACCCACGTCAAACAATATTCATTCACGCAAAACCTCTATTGGATATTACTCGTCATTATATGGCTGAAACATTGCCGATGTGACGATAAATAATAACTCTCTCACCCACTCTACTGAATGTACCAACAGCCGCTTTTCTGTATTCCTCTTATATTAATATATTTTGGAACATCATTTCATAGTTAATTGTTCGAAAAGATTATTTATGATGTTGAAAAAATTTCGCTAAGATGAGAAGGACACAATAAATTCGGTGGACCTAAAGGCAGCAATAGTTTATACTCCTAAGGGAGTTGAGATTGGTAATACGATGTACCGTAGAGATTGACATCCAATGATCGAGGCGAAAAATACCAGCGTCTTGAGCAAGCAGTAGTTGCGTGGATATGTACGCTATATACATATCCTATAAGGTACAACACTCTTTCTGGACTAAACAACAGAAAGACGATCATGTTGTCAATCACTTGGCAGTTTAACCCAAGGCAGTGGCTCTCTGTATAATGCATTGAGCTAATACAATGTATGAAAAGCATCAGTCTGACTCGGGGTTCATAACTACATCACGGGCTGTTTAATCCAATTACAGGATATGTACACGTGTTTACCGTGCTGATATATTGTACAGGAAGCTTGTAAAGTCAATACGAACAATGGACTGACCACTCGAAGCGAACTTAATCTTGTATAAGTCCGACTGATCGGTCATTGTCCGTGACATGTGAAGCAGGGCTCGGACACGCGGCTGGAAGGGGATCACAGTCATTTGTCGAGGGATATTTCAATAGACTGGGTTCCGTCCGACCCTAGGAGAAAGGGCATAACTGGTTGCTATGTAGCCTTGCTCCAAGGATAAACTAAATGCTCAGTGTTCAGCAACTCTTTAATTTCAAGGGGCTCGTCTAAATAAGTGGACAGTAAATGACGCTAGTCTTTTAGAGGGACCATGGGGTATTTATATTTATGAATTTTTGAAAATAACATTTAAATTATTTTTTATCAACTTAAAGACTTGTGCAAGTCTAATTGCAATGCTACCTGGGGAATATCTGCCTGAGATGCAAGTGGCACGCAAGGTTCAGATAGGACTGGACATAAAAGTCCGTCATTGAGAATTATTTCATTATACAGACCCATACCGACTATTGATTATCTGTGCAGCATATTCCGATTAAGAAAAACACACATTATCTTTGGAGTCATGCGACTGTACCAAGCTTTGTCACCATAGTACATCCAACAAAATCTAATGCACGAGTGATTAATAGAGTGAGCATCATCAAACCACGACTAAAACATTTCTCCTAGCTTTCCTGAATTTAAGAACACCGGTAAAACCAGTTTGAGTGTCCCCCATACAGGGTATATTGCACAATCTATAATGGCCCCGTACATTTTAGCATATATGTCATTATGTTGGCTCTAATGTATAACTGTTAAACGTGTAAAATATTCATCCTGTAAACTAAAACTTCAGTGCATCAGAGCACGCCACCTAGCAAACCCACTTGGCGCTATCTATGTGTATCTATATCTCACGTAATTAATTATTCATTGTATTATTTCCAGTCAAACTGTTTTTGTTGTTTTGGGTTTTTTTTGTTTTTGTTTTGTTTTGTTTGTTTTGTTTTGTTTTGGTGTGTGTTTTTTTGTTTGTTTGTTTGTTGGTGGTTTTGGGGGGTTTTTTTGTGGTCCAACTAACTTTTACAATGAAACATTGCTCAAGTACCGCGAGCCACAACCCCCGACCATAAGGGGGCAGAGTAAACTGTCAACGTACGTAACAAACTATAACATTTTTTAAATGTATGCTATTACTTATTAAATTCGATGAAAGTCATTTACTCCAAGCGTGAAAATGCTATGAAATCCTAACAATAAGTCCTGTTAATAAATATTCATAAGTTGCTGAGCATGCTCAGTGTCACAAAGGCGGGTTCTAAGCACGGGGTGGTACTAAATGCTTATTAGGCTCCGCCTTAAACCGTAGCTCCACCCATGTAGGTAAGTCGCTCAACTTGCTCGCTATTGTAATTTACGTGGGTATTGCCAGCCAGCTTTCACAGAAAGGAATGTGTACTTGCGCACAAGAAAGAGGTCAGTTTGTAACGAAAGCCGTGAAGTTTCACAAAGAGTACTTTTATTGAAGCTTTAACCCCATTACAATCTCACTGCGAATGTAGTACTTGTTATTTCACTTCTGTACAAGAAAAGTCACAAACCTTCCACTGAATGTTTTGACTTTAAGCTTCAAACGCAAACTTAACTTAGTGCTGTGAAAATTATTACATAGTCCAGTATATCGTTCTTTGCTTCTAATGGATACCAGTGTTCAACAAGTCCGCTCAATTCTGAACGATTTCCTTTTCAACGGAAGTATTGCACTCTATTATCGTTCAACTCCCCCAACCAGCCTTGCCTCGCTAGCAGCTAAAAATAGTCACTCTCGTTCTGCCTCTGACCCAGTTTTCAATGGTATTTGACCCAGTAAGTGAGTATCGGCCTGTCCCATTTAGCAAGCCAAGTAAACTACATCCATGTGTGTGAAAACTGGGTCACGTGATTCATTCATAAAGATTTCATTTCATTTCATTCACAAGGCGGTGGTGACGTCACATCGTTGCCCAACAGAGATGGGAAATTGAGTAGTTTGTAGCTCGTGCAGCCTCAAGGTCAACAACCGCAAAATTCGTAAACAAAGACCCGAGCACAAACACGCATATATATATACGCGTGCCCCTCACGCTGATGCTTATGTGGGTCAGCGGGGATGAAAGCCTCTAACGGAGCGCTAATAGCCAGTGTCACCATCACACCCAAGAACGAGCAGATGAAGAGCCGGCAGAAGCACAAGTCCACTTGCTGACCGATCCATCCCAGGCCTCCATCTCACCGACTGCCTGCCTGTCGGTCAAATCAAGCTAATCCACACACAGCGCCCCCTAACAGCCGAGAAGGAAACTGGAATATGAAATGGTTATTTTCCTGTGTTGGAAACCCAAGACAACTTCTTTGCTGTTGTAGCACTTGTTTGGGGACAGTCATCTCGTGATGTCGTGTATTGGCACAAATGTTACGCTACAAACTGACCCGAGAGTGTAGTGTGCATTCGTGCACTCTTAGCGATGATGGCAGTACGGTAGATGGCACTCCATGTAGAGACACTATAACACCACTGTTGCTGAAAATGTTTACAACTAAACAACATTCATTATTCTGTTAACCAGGTAGTGAAAAGGGTTTCACGCTAGTCTAGCAATACTGCAGTTAAACTCAGCGGCCGGGGCTGGGTAATGAGGCATAGAGCAGTCAAAGCAGCGATTAACACTATAACTATCTAACCTAGCTGTCGAGGGCTGGGCTAAAGCTGAAAAAAGGGTCATGCCTGGGGGTTGTTCAGAGCCACCCAATCCCCTTTTTTAATTGCCTTGAAGTGATCATTCACGTGGACATTGATGTAACGACGTAGGTGTTATTCATGTATATAAAATGTCGAATTGGGGTTCGTATGTTATGAAGATTCATGCATGAGTTACACCCGGGAAAGGGATATCGTGAATGATACCCTATGTATTTAATCATGCATGAGGGATGTCCTCAGTGACGATACGCGATCGTCTTGCTACAGTCATGAGCGTTATTCAGTGTACACACACTCCGAGGTGATACAGCATTGAATCATGAGTGTAACTATAACTATACATTCACTGAGGTGCCATAGGACTGAATCAAGAGCGTTATACAATGTACACACACTCCGAGGTGATACCGGATTGAATCATGAGTGTAACTGTATCTATACATTCACTGAGGTGTTATAGGACTGAATCAAGAGCGTTATACAATGTACACACACTCCGAGGTGATACCGGATTGAATCATGAGTGTAACTGTATCTATACATTCACTGAGGTGCTATAGGACTGAATCAAGAGCGTTATACAATGTACACACACTCCGAGGTGATACCGGATTGAATCATGAGTGTAACTGTATCTATACATTCACTGAGGTGTTAAAGGACTGAATCAAGAGCGTTATACAATGTACACACACTCCGAGGTGATACCGGATTGAATCATGAGTGTAACTGTATCTATACATTCACTGAGGTGCTATAGGACTGAATCAAGAGCGTTATACAATGTACACACACTCCGAGGTGATACCGGATTGAATCATGAGTGTAACTGTATCTATACATTCACTGAGGTGCTATAGGGCTGAATCAAGAACGTTATACAATGTACACACACTCCGAGGTGATACAGCATTGAATCATGAGTGTAACTGTATCTATACATTCACTGAGGTGCTATAGGACTGAATCAAGAGCGTTATACAATGTACACACACTCCGAGGTGATACCGGATTGAATCATGATCGTTGTTCTATGTACACATACACCTTGATGATATGGGGTTGAATCACGAGTGTTATTCTATGTACACATACACCGAGGTGATATATTTTTGAATCAAGAGCGTAAATCTATGTACACATTCACCCACGTGATATGGGGCTTCTACGTATGTAAGTATAAGTGTACTTATATAAGTATGAGTGTTCTATCTACATGTAGAGGTGATACAGGGCCGATTAATAATGTACATATACATTTTCATGATGTAAGGCTCAGCGACCAGTGTCATTCTATATACATATTCAACAAGGAGATGTAGCTCTGAATCAAGAGCGCAATTCGTTGTATGCATTCATCGAGGTGATGTATTGCGGAGTCATGAGTTTTATTCCATATATATGTGCACCTTGGGGATATAGGACTTCGTTGTGAATGTAATTGTATGTACACATTCAACGAAGGGATATAGGACTGAATTATTAGTGAAATTGCACGTACATATTCACCAACGTTATGTAAGACTGAATCACACAAGGTTGTCCAATGTTATACAGTGTGCAATGGACGTTATATTGTGTAAATCAACACTGCTGTCATACGTTCAACAGTGCTTGTGTACACCACAGCCTTACAAGGTTGTCCATTGGGCGTTTTACAGTGCATATGAACACAGCTTTCACACAAAGTTGTCTGAAGGACGTTATACAGTGCATGTGTACACCCCACCACACAAGGTTGTCCACTGGACGTTTTACAGTGCATATGAACACAGGAGTCACACAACGTTGTCTGAAGGACGTTATACAGTGCATGTGTACACCACACAACCACACAAGGTTGTCCATTGGACGTTTTACAGTGCATATGAACACAGCAGTCACACAACGTTGTCTGAAGGGGGTTATACTGTGCATATGGAACACCAGGAACACTGAAGGTTGTCTAAGGGACGTATATATATACACCACAGTTACACAAGGTTGTCTAAATGACGTTATACAACGCATATTTACACCACTGTCACACAAGGTTGTCCAATGGACGTATTACAGTGCATATATACACAACTGCCAGAAAGGTTGTCCAGCTGATGTTATACTGTCACATCAGCATCACAGTCACACAAGGTTGTCCAATGGACGTTACACAGAACATACATACACCAATGCCACACAAGGTTGTCCAATTCATGATATACTGTCACATCAGCATCACAGTCACACAAGATTGTTCAAGGGACGTTATATAATGCATGTGTACATCACAGTCACACAAGGTTTTCCAGTTGACGTAATACAGTACATGTATACACCAGAGCCAGTTGGTATACCACTCTCACACATGGTTGTCTTAGGGACGTCATACAGTGCATGTGCACACCACTGTCACACAAGGTTGTCTGACGCACGTTATACAGGGCATGTGCACACCACTGTCACACAAGGATGTCTGAGGGACGTTATACAGGGCACGTGCACATCACTGTCCCACAAGGTTGTCCGAGGGACGCCATACAGTTCATATGCACGTCACTGTAACACAAGGTTGTCTTAGGGACGTCATACAGTGCGTGTGCACATCACTGTCACAGAATGATGTCTAAGGGACGTTATACTTGACATTGCACACCACTGTCACATAAGGTTGTTTCAGGAACGTTATACTATACATGTGCACACCACTGTCACACAATGTCTTCCAGATGATGTTATTTCCTGATACCCAATTTCTACCCACTAAAACGCTGACAGCAAGCAGTCGTCTCATCGCTGCGTTTTTTCTGATGATGCGTTTTTTGTTGATGATGACGACGTTGCCGCGAGAAGTCGGTTATGCAGATTTAGCCATGTTGCTGGTGGTCACTCTCGGTCAGTATAGTCTGGTCGATGCGTTTCATTTTTGTAGTACAGCCGAACGTTCGGGCCGTATGGCTGTTCGGTGCTCCCCATCTGCGACATTCCCAAAGCTCGTTCTCGCTCCGCTTTTCACCATCTTGGCATTTTGGTGTGTGCCCGTAATCTCAATCGATTGTGGTTTGTACATATCATGCACGAGCGGTTCAACAAAAGCATATTCCCTTAAACCAGATTTTTCGTTCTTTTGTACGTAAGTTAAGGTGCCGAGTTCACATCTTTCCAATGTTCATAATTCTTCCTTGTTATTTGTCAGGTGTGGTACTTTCCTTAAAACGACTTGATAAGCTTTCAGAATTTTTTCCTGGGATCCAGTTCCATTCATGTAACTTGGCTGGAAATTGAAAAGCAAAGAAACGGATATTCGCGTCATTCAGATTCTGCAGATTGTTAAGGTGTCTGCTCAGTGTTACTTATCAAAATGGATGACTTCTGTTTTCTAGGAGTCAAACATTGTACGACATGCCCACACTTGGTCCCTCTTCGCTATTATTGGGTAAGCTGAGAGAGAGTTAGACTTTAACATATATAGCATCGTGCTAGTTAAAGGCATAGAAACATGGAAGTCCTAATAAGGTTTGAAGGTTCTCAGACATTTTTGACGTCGGAAGCCATTATCGTAATTCAACATCTTGAGAGAATGTTGCGACATTTTACTTTCTGGATGTTGACGAAAAACATTGGATATGCAATGTTCATGTTTCCCGTTGTTTTTTCTGTATTTTCACTGGATTGAATATTTCATTTGCAGGCAGAGCAAAAAGTAATAATAATAAAGAAAATGGTCCATTTTCTTATGTGCCTGGTGTTATTGTACCATGTAATCGATACTTGGATATTTGCTTGAAATCATTCACAACACAATACAATTTGACACAGAATATCAGGCGCACATACAATTTTAATTATTTATTGATAATCGTTTTTGTAGAAGACATCGATTTTTTTCCATATCGTTTCATTTCCTTTCAGCTGCTGATCCTCCTTCTTTCCCAAAGGAACTCATGTAATGGTCGTCAATCCCTTCTCGCCCCTAGTTAGTGATTACTTACATCAAACAAAAGTACATCAAACACGCGCGTATAATTACATAAAAATTCTGATTACTTAGACCCACCATTCGCACTTGAGTGTATTTTCATCCAACGCTCTGATCACTTGCATTCAACATGCTAGTCTAGTCACTTGGAGCCAACATGCTTGCTTCTTCACAAGCCAGCTCAGTCCTCTACAGTTAATATGCTAGTTTTGTCACTTAAGTCAACATGCTAGCCTCGTCACTAACAGTCGACATGCTAACTTACTCATCTACAGTCAACATGCTAGTCTCGTCACTTGCAGACAACATGCCAGCTCAGTCTTCTACAGTTAATATGCTAGTTGTGTCACTTAAGTCAACATGCTAGCCTCGTCACTAACAGTCGACATGCTAACTTACTCATCTACAGTCAACATGCTAGTCTCTTAACTTGCAGACAACATGCCAGCTTGGTCTTCTACAGTTAACCAGTTAGCATGCTAGTTTTGTCACTTAAGTCAACATGCAAGCGTACTCAACCACAGTCAGCATGCCACCTTTGTCACTTAAATCAACATGCTAGCCTCGTCCTTACAGACTACATGCTGGCTTAGTCACCAGTCAACATCCCTGATGTGTCACTTACAGTCGACACGCTAACCCCGTCACTTGCAGCCAGCATGATCGCTTAGTAACCTACAGTCAACATGCCAGCTTCGTCACTTAGGTCAACATGCTAGCTTAGTCACCTACAGTTAACATGCTAGCTTTGTCACTTAAGTCAACATTCCAGCGTGGTCACTTACAGTCAGCATGCTAGCTTATTCACCTACAGGCAACGTGCTACCCTCGTCACTTACAGTCAGCATGCTAGCCTCATCACTTACCATTAATCATTCAACAACTCACATCCAAAATATTTACAATCAACATGCTAGATGCGCCACTTACAGTCAACATCAACAAGTTAGCCCCTTCGCTTACAGCCAATATGTAAGGCTCGTCACTTACAGCCAATATGTTAGCCTCGTCACTTAAGTCTAACATGCTAGCCTCTTCAGTTACTTCCAACATGTTAGCCTCGTCACTTACATCAACAATTCCACCACACACCTTACATCCAACACTATACCTCCAGACTTACATCAACCATTCTCTGCTCGTCACTTACATCACTTATCCAACATCTCATCTCATCACTTACCATCAACAATACACGTTGTCACTTACATTTGACATTCTCGCCTCATAGCTCACAGTCCACATCCAGACCTCATTATTTCCTTCCAGCATCCTGGTCTCGTTACTCCGAACCAACATCCACCTCTTCTTTTACCCAACGTCCACGACTAATCACATACATCCAATGTGCTAGTCTCGTCACTTACGCTCAACATGTTCGCCTCATCACTTGCATGCGATATCCGGGTCTTATCGCTGGCATCGGAAAACAGTTTGCGAAACTTTCCAAATCTGATTCCGGTTTCCGCATCCAATCAAAGCAATGACATGAACACCTGTTCACGCCATTTTATGAATAGGGAAGTACGTAAAGCGTCAATACAAGTCTACACTTCAGCTTAAACAGCAAACGTATTGGAGATACACATACCCTGTTGGAAAGTCAAAGGCATATAACTACGGAAGCGTTGTAGGGCCAAGGTGATTGTTTAAACTAAAAGTGCTTTATGGTTCAACTTCTTTATTATACAAGGTCACAACGTTTCGAGACAGATTCTAATCTCTTCTTCAGGTGAGGTGAGGATAAAACTAAAGGGTTGTAGTATATATACACATAACAGTAGACCGATAACAATGGGTAACAAGATATACAGGTTTGTATTAATTGATGTACAGGCTTCGATTGATTGAAACTAAAACTAAACTCATTCACTCACTCACTTAAAAATACATACTGAGTTGGAAAATTAGAGGTATATAACGTGAATGTATACCTCATAATGCCTTTAATTAATCAAACATAATCATGTATTTACTGAAGTCATGGTAGAATTGTTATTAAAATTTCATTTGAATAGTATTTACACAAATCGATATTTATCAATGACTCTATATTTGAAACTAGGTAGCTATACGTATAACGACAGAAGGGAACATCGAAAGTGAAACGCCTACCCAGCTATACTGTCGAAACCGTGATAGTCATTACAAAATATTTTAACATGTAACAGTTAATGATCAACTTTTAAATGTTATGTATATTTCGAAATTGAGTTATGAAAATAGCTATGACATTTTCAGTTTTTCGAGCCAACTGAATCTCGGACAGGTCACATCAGTTTCGAGAAGAATGCATGTGTTTGTTTCGAGGAACATGCATGTGTTTGTTTCGAGGAGCATGTATTTGTTTCGAGAAGAATGCATGTGTTTGTTTCGAGGAACATGCATGTGTTTGTTTCGAGGAGCATGTATTTGTTTCGAGAAGAATGCATGTGTTTGTTTCGAGGAACATGCATGTGTTTGTTTCGAGGAGCATGTATTTGTTTCGAGAAGAATATATGCGTTTGTTTCGAGAAGAATATATGCGTTTGTTTCGAGAAACTTTCATCTGTTTAAATGAACAAACTTCTCACTGACACGAAGGGATGCTATTACCTTCATAATTAATTCTGTTTTACACAGTTTTGAATTACTGAGATCATTTATGATATGTTAAATTCGTTGATTAATGGTAACATTTCAGCCAGGTAAATTACAATTCTATTGATGCAGTTGAGGCTGAAAACTGTGTTGTGTAATTGTGTGTAATTGATATTTTTTATCCATTCGATGTTTAATTGTCTTCTTATGTCTGCAACACATTTAAAAATGAATGACCCCATTGGAAATAAAAACATGAACTTTTATGGACTGTAAACACACGTTAAAAACCCGATCAGGTCATCTGATATCCTCTGTATGGCATACATTAACACACATAACAACTTTTTCATGCTTTACCATGCTTTACTAGGTAGAAACTTCATTTACATTCATCAATTTAGATTAACGAAATCACTCTGTGGAAATAGATTGATCCATCTTCTAGCTGTGCAAGAAAATATGAAACCCTTAATATAGCTCGTTACAATGCATAGTTTGTTTAATATTTTCGTTTCTAGTTCCAGCTAGTTTCGATTTCTAAGTATATAAGCAGATAGTCGGATTACTACAATGTATGTAAAGGTTATTTTAATCTGTAATTTATTTTAATTTGAAAATTACGAACGCCCTTAAAATCCATCTCCCCTGTATACGAAACAAAGACGTGTTGTAATATCCTCTGAGTTAAAAGGGGGAGATAAACAGAAGATCCACCTTTTCAAATTCGGTGGACAAATTAAGATAGATGCGTATGCTGTAAGCAAAAAGTAAAGGAACACATGTAGAAAAGGTAACAGATCCCGTCTACTTATTTGTTTCGGTAAGGTAGCTCTTCAATCTCTACCGTATTTGATCGTTAAAACGTCTGTTGCTTTGTGGTGTGGCGTTTCTCAAAATATATAATCAGCTGATAACAAAGTCGTCATGTTGCATTGCTTCCAACGCGACCACGAAATATTGATGATGTGCAACTTCCCACTGTGTAATTTACCATTCTGACAGTTTTAGAATTTAACGGCGATCAATTCATGAGCCCCAATCAAATATTGCATTACATAACAGATGTTATGAGATATTAACAGCCGAAACTGGGAAACAACGCTAGCTTTTTGTAAGCAGTCAAAGCACAAAAGATATTTTTCGTCCGATAACACACTGTAACCTGTTCAACAAAGGTGACTGCAACATTAAACAACTCCATAACACGAAATTTGCTTATCAAAGTTCACGCCCTCTTCGAGTGAAAAAGACTGAACAATGCGTAATGACGTCGTCCCATGTGCCTATCACTCCGTACTGGATGAACCAAGCAAGCTCGCAGCAGATGAACTGTATGGCATAATGATACAGGCACCACCACCCGCGACTGGCCCGCGCCATGTTGCATTGTGGCGTTATCTAACGTCAATCGACGCCGTGACCTTTGACCAGCACGCTCTCCACAGCTTGTGTCATTATTGTGCTCGTATGTGTTCATTATATGTAATATAATCACAGCAATCCACGGAGTGTTATATCTGGAGATCAGTATATTCACTCGATCTGTCAACTTAAAACGTTACCCGTGAAACGTGAAAATTATCATTATCGGAGCTCTCTCCAGGCGTGTTATTTCCAGGGACTAACCCGTCGTTAGAGGCGCGTGGAGAGTAACCTAGCCTCTGTTACGTTTCTTTTACATTGTGTGTTCCTAGTTTGACTTTAACACAAGGTGTTTTCTTCCTACAATGCTCTCAATATGTATGTTGTGTTTGAAGAAAGTAGATAGTGCTATCACTGGCCGCATAAGGCGTTGCGGTTCCGGCGGTAAAGTTAAAGTAGGGGTAGGATGGAAGTGATAGTATTAAAAGAAAGGGTAGACGTTAAGAGGGTAGGCTGAATGTGTGTTTATCAGCTGGTTGATCGAAGTGGAAGTAAGTAGTGTACGACCAGAAACGCTGGTGTTGGTCAGGTAACAATGATAGCAGCAGAGGCTGCACCAGCAATTGTAGTAGTTTGTCTCCAGGTCTCCAGCTGAAGTAGATAGTAACACCAGCTAGAGCAGGAGCTGTACTAGATAGTAGCACAGCTAGAGCAGGAGCTGAAGTAGATAGTAACACCAGCTAGAGCAGAAGCTGTACTAGATAGTAGCACAACTAGAGCAGGAGCTGTAGTAGATAGTAACACCAGCTAGAGCAGGAGCTGTACTAGATAGTAGCACAGCTAGAGCAGGAGCTGAAGTAGATAGTAACACCAGCTAGAGCAGTAGCTGTAGTAGATAGTAGCACAGCTAGAGCAGGAGCTGAAGTAGATAGTAACACCAGCTAGAGCAGGAGCTGTACTAGATAGTAGCACAGCTAGAGCAGGAGCTGTACTAGATAGTAACACCAGCTAGAGCAGTAGCTGTAGTAGATAGTAGCACAGCTAGAGCAGTAGCTGTAGTAGATAGTAGCACAGCTAGAGCAGTAGCTGTAGTAGATAGTAGCACAGGTAGAGCAGTAGCTGTAGTAGATAGTAGCACAGCTAGAGAAGGAGCTGTACTACATAGTAGCACAGCTAGAGCAGTAGCTGTAGTAGATAGTAGCACAGCTAGAGCAGGAGCTGTAGTAGATAGTAGCACAGCTAGAGCAGTAGCTGTAGTAGATAGTAGCACAGCTAGAGAAGGAGCTGTACTACATAGTAGCACAGCTAGAGCAGTAGCTGTAGTAGATAGTAGCACAGCTAGAGCAGTAGCTGTAGTAGATAGTAGCACAGCTAGAGAAGGAGCTGTACTACATAGTAGCACAGCTAGAGAAGGGGCTGTAGTTGATAGTAGCACAGCTAGAGCAGTAGCTGTAGTAGATAGTAGCACAGCTAGAGCAGGAGCTGTAGTAGATAGTAGCACAGCTAGAGCAGGAGCTGTAGTAGATAGTAGCACAGCTAGAGAAGGAGCTGTACTACATAGTAGCACAGCTAGAGCAGTAGCTGTAGTAGATAGTAGCACAGGTAGAGCAGTAGCTGTAGTAGATAGTAGCACAGCTAGAGAAGGAGCTGTACTACATAGTAGCACAGCTAGAGCAGTAGCTGTAGTAGATAGTAGCACAGCTAGAGCAGTAGCTGTAGTAGATAGTAGCACAGCTAGAGCAGGAGCTGTAGTAGATAGTAGCACAGCTAGAGAAGGAGCTGTACTACATAGTAGCACAGCTAGAGCAGTAGCTGTAGTAGATAGTAGCACAGGTAGAGCAGTAGCTGTAGTAGATAGTAGCACAGCTAGAGCAGTAGCTGTAGTAGATAGTAGCACAGCTAGAGCAGGAGCTGTACTACATAGTAGCACAGCTAGAGCAGTAGCTGTAGTAGATAGTAGCACAGCTAGAGCAGGAGCTGTAGTAGATAGTAGCACAGCTAGAGCAGGAGCTGTAGTAGATAGTAGTAAAAAATACAGTAGTGATACAGAAATAGTAGCAGCTGCAGGCAAAGTGGTAGTATCTTCACCAGCGGTAGTAGTAGTAACACGAGCAGAAATGTGTAGTATCAGCAGCAACTGGAATAGGTAGTAGTAGTAGCAGTAACAGCCGCAGTTGTATATGTTGTAGCACCAACACTCGTAGCAGTAATAGCAGAAACAGTAGGGGTAGCACCAACAGTAGCAGTAGCGGTGGTGGTAGCAGCAGCAACAGTAGTAGCGGTAGCAGTAGTAGTAGCAGCAGCAGCAGTAGCTGTAGTAGTAGTAGTAGTAGTAGTAGTAGTAGTAGTAGTAGTAGTAGCAGCAGTAGCAGTAGCAGTAACAGTAGTAGTAGTAGTATGAGGTAGCAGCAGCACTCGCAGTAGTAGCAGTAGCAGTAACAGTAGTAGTAGTAGTAGTAGTCGTCGTCTCTGCAGCAGCCACTGCAGTAGCAGTAGTAGTATCAGGTAGCATCAGCACTCGCAGTAGTAGTAGTAGTAGGAGCTGTAGGTAGTGGTAGTGGTAGTGGTAGTGGTAGTAATCTCAGCAGCAGCAGCAGCAGTGGTGGCAGTAGTAGCAGCAGTAGCAGCAGCAGCAGCAGCAGCAGTAGTAGTAGTAGTAGTAGTAGTAGTAGTAGTAGTAAGAGGTAGCACCAGCACTCGCGGTAGCAATAGCGGTAGTAGAAATAGCAGTAGTAGTTGTGGTAGTAGCAGCAGCAGAAGTAGCACCACACAGTAGTAACAGTAGTAGCAGCAGCAGTGGTAGCAGTAGCAGTAGCAGTAGTAGTAGTGGTGGTGGTGGTGGTGGTAGTAGCAGCAGCAGTGGTAGCAGTAGTAGCAGCAGTAGCAGCAGCAGCAGCAGCAGCAGCAGTTGGTGGTGGTGGTGGTGGTGGTGGTGGTGGTAGTAGTAGTAGTAGTAGTAGTAGTAGTAGTAGTAGTAGTAGTAGTAGTAGTAGTAGTAGTTGTAGTAGTAGTAGTAGTAGTAGTAGTAGTAGTAGTAGTAGTAGTAGTAGTAGTAGTAGTAGTAGTAGTAGTATGAGGTAGCACCATCACTCGCAATAGTAGTAGTAGTAGTAGTAGCGGCAGCAGCAGCAGCAGGAGCAGTAGTAGTAGTAGTAGTAGTAGTGATAGTGAGAACAGCTATGTTGCGATTATGATTTCAGTGCCAACAGTAGACGAAATAGCAGTAGTAATGTCGGTTATGTTTCCAAATGGCAATTCATCGCCTAATGCAGACTAAGAGCAACAGTAATGACAGGCATGTTTGTTTGCAAACTATCGACGTTGCAGGGGCCAGTGTATATCAAAATTATAAATGACTTAGGGTTAACAGTTTGAACAGTGTTCCAGTTAGCTGACAGCGTGAAGCTGAGTGTCGAGGTAAAGACCACGGTGAAGCAAGCCTCAGTTGTTCACAAGTTTTGTGAACAGTGCGATACGACGAGCATAAACCATAATCGGAGCGTACAAAGAATCAAACCCACCATAGGGAACACACGGGAAGCAACTCTGCTCAGCGAACAGCTGCGCCCTAGACAACGGGACCAACTGCTTTTTCTTATCAATAGTTGACGAGGTATGAACCATACAACGGCTTCACTGGTGTTGACAGTGAGAAACGCAATGACAGAGAAGACAGGGTGAAAAGCGAGATAAGTGGCGTCATCATGGCAATGTGAAACCATCTAGATAATTTTTTTTCAAAGAAGACAAACTCTCAGCTAAGGTAGACTTGGGGTGTGAAATTGATTTCACGAACAGACTGCTGACGTAGACGAGAAGACAGAAAACTTTTAACCGTAAACATATGTACGAAGATGACAATTGTAGTATACAGAGGTGGCGTGGTAGCCTAGTGGTTAAAGCGTTCGAAGACCCGAGTTCGATTCCCACACAGATAAAGTGTGTGAAGCCCATTACTGGTGTCACCCACTGGGATATTGCTGGAATATTGCTAAAAGAGCCGTAAAACTATACTCACTCAATCAATCAATCACACACTGAAACGGGACAAAGTATTTTGTTGCAGACTGTGATTTGAAGAATTGCTTCCCGATTGCCATGTATAGTCAATTCATTAATAAACTGTTACATATTCCATGGAGATTCTGCTTTTAACCAAAGGCACACTTTTTCAAGGAGAATTCGCCACGATATTAATTCGGACCAAACATTGGTGATCAGTATGTGTAAGCCATTACACCGAATATTAAACCCTCAGATCTCTTTTCCACTTGGATTATTCGTGCCGCCGTTCGAAATCAATGACAAAACTACTGCCAACACCTAAGAGCTGTGAAGCAGTGATAGAAGCCAGCAAAGTAACGACTCGTATAGCTCTCAGCGTGCAACATCAAAGCCTGGCAGTATCTGGGGCAGTTGTTATCGATCCGAAAAGCGGGGTGAATGGACGCACCGAATTCAAAGGGAGGTAACCTTTGTTGTCTTTGTTACGTTAGTCTGGAAGTGGTTACTCCCCTTTAATAAAATCACTTTCGTGAGATAACCATGTTATTTCTTCGGTTTATTTGCGTGATTATTGTGATACAGATGTAAATTGAGAAGACAGATTCGCATGTGTAGCCTGTTAACTATCTGTCGTCACTCAGTACGATGATCAACTGAATTCATTGCCATTATTATTATCATATTGGTTTCCCTGTTACTTGTTGTTGCCGGGGCACGAAATGTCTCAGAAGCAGGGTTTCGCCGTCAGTGACCCATTCAAATTGTATTTCCATGACTGTTCTGTACACACTAGGGTTTTGAAATTATTCCGGCAAATAATCAGTATGATTGTGTATTGACATTTTAAACATGGAATGCTTTGATCGGTTGATCAAATCCTACCATTGCCATGGTTACTGTCCTTAGATTGCTCGCACCTTCCTCCGAAATGACGAATATGCAATACCTACATCCTCTTGGGTTAAAATGTTTTGATACAAATGAAATATTCATTCTTTTTTACGTTTGCGGGAGAAAAACAATCCTAGTGTTAGCGTATTCACATACAACATCATTCTCATTGATTTATACATATTTTATTCACGAATGTGAAAGGGACTGGGGACAAGTAATCCAACTACCCGCTCCCTAATATTTACATACGTACATTTTTGATTTTATACATTTTTTAAAAGAATAGATAGAAGAGATAGGAAAGTGAAAGAGATGAAGGGACGCAATTTATGTAATCACACAAAACGTTTTGACTGTTGAATATAAGTAATTCAAAAACGTGATCTTTCTTATTATTATGGTTGTCTAAAAAACATGCGATAAAGACATTTAGATGATCTGACAATACGATTTCATTTTTGCTTGAGATCGAGAAATAGACAAATTATAAAGAATACCAGTTATGAATACCAACTGTAATATTATTAAGAAATAGTTCTTGCCATTAGCAGACAGTGCTGACTACTATATACGAACAGCTTGTCACAAGACCATGCTCGAAGAACAGTTCTTTATGGTACACTGTGCATTATGATTATGCTGTAAGACAAATCTAAGCAGAACAGAATCTCACCTCACCACACCTCACCTCGCCTCACCTCACCTCACCCTATCCTACCCTACCGTACCCTGCCCAATATTACCTTACCCTACCATACTCTGTTTACCTCACCTCACCTCACCTCACCTCACCTCACCTCACCTCACCTCACCTCACCTCACCTCACCTCACCTCACCCCACCCTACCCCCACATTACATGTAATTCATATTCCACCTGACCCTACCCTACCATCAACCCACTCTAGACAGATTGTTATTATGTTAGTCGCCATGTCCCAGACATAAAATATGTGAGTCACTGTATTGTTTGCAAAGACTTAGATTAGTAGGTGTTATTTTCATTCATGCAAAGCTGACCAAATGATGACACTATGTCCGACTGATTGTTGGGGTAGCATAGTGGATGAAGCGTTTGCTAGCCATGCAGAAGACCCGGGTTCGATTTCCCACATGATTACAATATATGAAGCCCATTTCCGGTGTGTATTGGCAAGTATATTTAAAAAATAAACTCACTTTGTATACCTCAACATAACGTTTTTCCCTTCGTTAAGGACAAAATGCCATTTTTGCAAGGAATATAATTGGAAAGTGCAATGTGAAATAGAAACTTTCCTCAATATTATTATCAAACAAACACAGCATCAGTAAGTCATAATAGCAAAACATCACACCATGTATGACGGACGTATGTCTGACTTCCAAATCAAACGGGAAAGATGACACAAAATTCGGTATTAACTGCAACTATCTAATATTAATCATTATTCTAGGCCTGTACCGGATTTGAATTTTATAAGTTCATCAGCTTTGCAAAAAGTTATCAAAATCACTGCGCGTAAAGAGTGTGATGTATGGCTGATGTAAGTATGTCTTTCAGTTTTTATTTCAATGTTTCAATATTAGTGGGGTTGCCTCATTGTTAAAACGTTCGCTCGTTAGTCTCAAGTTGCTGGATTATTGCTAAAAGCGGCGTAAAATCATATTTACACTGACAAGCCCGCGGCGTTCTTATAATTCATCGTGCTCTCTGTCGATTTCTCATTGCATTACATCATCATTTTTGTTAATTATATACGTGTATCCTGCCTTTTCGGGCGCTAATGTTCAGTAATATATTAAGCACTGTTCCGTGTCAACAATTTCGTAACGCACAACTTTGGCAAACTTTGACGCCTTTGTGAAAGTCAGTCTTCGTAGATGTTGCAAGAAATATGTTTGTAAAAATGTACATTTCGTAACATATAAAAGTTCAATAATGCGTTTCTTAATACAAACTTCTGTTATTTTACAATTCATAAATATATCACCGGAGCTTGCAGATGGCAGAAGATGCCGAGAGACATAAAGGAGGAGACGAAGATAAGATGACAAAAAATACATGACGAAAAGAACAGGAAAGAGAAGACGGCTAAGAAAACGAAGAAAAATATTTAATGAGTGAGTGTCGCGTCACACGATGTTACAAAACAACATAGGTTGTGTATAACACGGGGTCAGCATTAAACTCCATTAAACAGAGAAGAACACCACGTCAAGTGATGAATGTACACAACAGATGAAAGGGAATACATTTTTTTTAAAAAAGAAGCGACACAAAAAAAACCCTCGTTAATAAAGTGTAATCTCAGCTAATAACTAGCCATTTGTTCATGTGAATATGATATTGCCACATATGGTACATGTCAAAGCTGTCAATTGCACCATACATCTTTTTTTGTCCCTGATACGTCGCGTTTTAAAAAATAGATTATGTAAAACGTCATTTAAGAGTCGTATATACGATTTTTGAGATCTTGGTAAACGTTGTACTTCAAGAGTTGGAAATATGGATGCCAGCGGCTGGGTTCCTTGGAATGTTGCTCAAAACTGAAAACACTTTTCACACACACGGTGAAAAAGGTGCACGGTGTGCACATGCATCTTAATATGACACAGGTGGTCGTGTTCTCTGGTTCTATTTTTCTGTCTTGGTTTGATAGATTATTGGAATCGATCTAGCTTTTCTACCGTTGTTGAACTCTATCATATCACATATATACCCGAAGCTGAAGAATACTTCTTGGTCAGGATGCCTTGTCAGAGCAGAAACTCCGGTTTTTGTTCATGAAGAAGCCGATCAACCTGAAGAGGCACAGGATGGTGCCAATGGGAATAACACCTCAATATCGTATTCCAAAGTTGTACAAAGATGTTATAAATGGGTAAGTGCAGCTTTTCACATGCCATCTTGTCGGTGCTCTTCAAATAACATTTGTTTTCGTTGTTGACGCATTTCCCTGAGCATGTGATATGTATGTGGTATTTGCAACAAATACACCATAGATCAAGGAGTGAAGGTTGCGAAAACACAATGTATCATTACTATTTCATAGGGATTTTTAAACACATGCTCTGTCAGCATGTAAACAATCACAGTATTGTCTGACCCAGACACGATTTTTTTACGCCGTAGAGTTAATACTGCGGAAACAAATATTTACCAGTGACATAGTCATAATTGTATAAGGGACTCTGCCATAAGCAGATATTTCTGGGAAGGCTTTTGTCGCTTCTCAATACGTTTGTCGTGTGAGACAGCCGTTTCAAACGTTTTGAAGGAGGGAGGGAGTTATTCCAGTTAATATTCCAGTTATATGCATCACAGTTTGTAAACACTCGTATCTGGACCAGACAATCCAGTGATGGCACATCAATCGACGCAACTGGGATACGATGACATGTGTCAACCATGTCAGCAAGCCTGATCACCCGATCCCGTTAGTCGCCTCTTACGACAAGCATGGGTTACTGGAGGTCAACTCTAACCCGGATCTTCACGGGTTTCCTGACCACCCGATCCCGTTACGCATTGAAGGAATTGGCTTCGGTTCTTTTCTGAAATTGAAAACATGTTTTTCTTATTATTTATCCGAAATTCTCTGTGTCCTGTCTTCCTTGTATTTAAGCTTATGGTTAATTCTTGAAACATACATTCGGGAACACGTTTTCTGGAAGTACTAGCTAGAAGCCATTATTCAATTTCTTCAAAAGAAAACCCACCAGATACACTAGCCTGTCATTCTTTTCATAGCGACAGTATCCAAATCGTGTGCTCATATTTACCACCGATGGCATAAGTCACAAACACAAGCAAGGGCATGTCAATTAGTCTGAGATTTGCAAAGGAACACTATCGTCAGTGTATGTTTATATAGGAGAGGGGCGATCGTCGGATCGCTTACGTCGCTTTTGGAATTTAAAGTCAAGACACAGTACTGCCTACTTCTCTAAAAGTGGCAGCCTGTTGTATTTTATGATTGAGTACAATCGTTTGTATTTATTTCACCACTTATTTGTTGTATTTATTCAATGTAACACTCTTACGTATTACGTTTCACATGCTCCGTCATCGCCTTGCATAGAATGAATGAATGAATGAATGAATGAATGAATGAATGAATGAATGCCTGGTTCAGACCCGATTTATAAACATCATACGGCTGTAATACTGCTAAAACAAATCTATATTCATGATAGGGGCACAGTTGCACAGTTGCACAGCTGCTTTTGGCCGAGATGTCTTATGAATGTGGAAAGGGTTTTGTCGTTTCTGTTTTTATGAATGATTGATAGAAGTATATTTTATTCAGTTAAGAAACGGATTGGACACAAATTATCCAACCTAAATAAGCCCTCTCCACATAATTACAACGGTATATTATAACAAAGTTCAACATGGGGCAGACAAAGGGTAAAGATATGTACCGACAGGGTTTTATAAATCTATGGTGCTATGGATGTAGATATGTACAGATTTAAATACATTCTGATTTTCACTAAGCGAGAGACCCGCATTGCCGTTTAAGATGGAATTGGAATATTCCGTTATGTTCCAAAGAACAATTGTTGAAATATGTTTTAACGTACATCTGCACTGAAATTCCACTGCTATTTACAAATCCTCATAGTTATTCAAACTAGGAACTCTCTGCATTAGATTCAGAAACCGCTCTATACTTACTAATAACTTGAGTTAAACTTTCTTTCAGTTAGTGCTGGGTTTCCTTGTTAGTTTACGTCGGTCTGTTAATACGAAAACTTCCCAAATTTGATTTAGCACATCGCAAATGGATTTCGGTGAGACGTGTGTACCAATTCTAAAAGTTCTACATAACATTCATTATTTGCACACGTACTCGAAAACTATTCAAAGCTGGAAAGCTGTACATTGTATTTTCCATAAATATCATAAAGAATATGAGGATGTCCATGCAATGTTGCCTTTTATATAGTCATCGAGCATTGACGCTTATCGTTTTCCTGACCTAAATAAAAGTTCTTTACAGATACAAACTTAATTATGAAAACAGCTTCAGAACCTCTTTGTGTAGTTTGGAGCCGAACTTGAAATATTACCTGTCGCACTACAACCGCCACATCGCACGTGCATGCACAAGCACATGTAACTGGCATATGCATCATCTGAGCGGAAGCTATTCAACTGTCTCCATTTGTAAAATTGGATATGATAAAATGTTCCCCACATGCTTTCAATGTGCCGCAGTCTTTCTGCACCTATGTAAAAGATACGGCAGCCGCGGTGTAAAATGACATCTCTTCGTCCACGGGGTTTTCTGATATGTCTGTTATGCAGCATAGTGGGGTTGAGCTTGAGCCCGAAACAGGCGTTTATGAGCATATGGGTACACATTAACGTGTACCATTACTGTCACTGGGCTTACGAAAATAACAGGCTTCGATTGTTTGCCGGCGTGCGTGTGAGGAAATTATATGCTTAGTTCCTTAATAATACTGATCACGTGATGAGCCATAACGCCTGACAACAACAAGAGCATCGTTGACTTTCTTCTATGTGAGTAGCATGCGGGTCGTTGAATGACCGTGAACAAGGCCTTATCACTGCCATCACAACAAGGGATATTTGTAATGTATTTCCCCGCGTGATTATCAAAGTGACAGAGCAGGGTTTAAAGAGAGTATTCTGATACCATTAAGAGCAAGGGGTTAAGACACGAATGTTCTGGCAAGGTTTTCATGAGAGAGTTGGCGAACGACTGGAGCGCTTTTCAATGCAGGACACAAAACTGTGACTCCAAACTTGTTTATACAAGATCGAGGGGGCTGAGACAGGTTACAGGCGAAGCAAAAGAGATGAAGGGGAGAGACAATTATGGATGACCTTTGTGGAAAATACGTAATAATTACACTCAATATACAGGAAAAGGACGAAACCAACACCAACGCCTATCCGACCCTTACACAGATCATGTATGCAGCTTCCTCATTCCTTGTCCGGTCGGTATGGGTGGTAGGCAAGTCAATGGGACTAAAGCGGAACTTTGAGGCTTTTCAGGCCTGCTTCAAACTTGAAGGTCGCTGAGTACTGCAATACTGCAAAACAGCATCCCTCGAAAATGACGATTGATACAATATTTGCGGAAAGCCGCTTCCTGTTATTTCTCTCCATGCAGCAATTTCTTTTGTAGAGGAAATGTTTAGTAAACATGTTTTTGTATGAAAGGTTGAGCCAGAAACAGTGTCTTCGCGTGTGCCAGATGGTGGGGTGTCTTGCGTGCACGTGCATGGGGGCAGTCATGTGTGGGATCAAACCGGACGTGTGTTCACATGATTCTCTTACATGTACCGTCTCGTAACCATTAACAATGGCCTTATACGAGCTGGCGTTATAATCAATTCATGGCTGTCGCTTTTGTGATAGTGAAAACATAGCTTCCAGCGACACAGGGACAGGTTGGTTAATCGTGGCCGTTATTACGTGAATCAGAATTGGTCAAAGTTAAATCCTTCTTCCTCACTTGTTTGATTTTAATGGAGGAAGAAAATTACCATTGACCTTAAAATAATACAGACAATATTGGTAAAAAATACTAATGAGGTTCTTCAAGTTCGATGGTATCTTATAACAGATGTCAGATCAGATTCTGTAAACCTTTCAAACTGTAACTACAATGTAATTAATTCAACTGACGGAAGGATTGTTTCTTCTTGCTCGAAACAGTGTAAAACAACATAAAACCTTGGCACACTTCTTGCCCATAAGGATAATAATAATAATAACAACAACAAATAATAATAATGGTTTATTATTCGCAGATATTCCCATCTAGTATTTATTACAGTTTATGCAAATAAATATTGTCATTTCAAATGCTGCATTTTTGTAACTTGTAACTAATCGATATTGCCACTTGGAGTATATCTCCATTATGTGAGTGCAGTAGTGCTGTAGTAGGGCGTCTGTCTATCACGGTGAAGGCGCGGATCCGATCCCCGGTGGAAGGATCTAGGTTCGTGTCCTGTCCCAAGGTAGACATTTGCGTAGTATCCTTGGATACAAGATACTTAAATCCACGTTATCTCATTTCACCCATCTGTAGTATGGGTACCCGTGAGAAAGTGCTAGCAATGTGAGTGATTAGTTCATGACTGCGTGCATTACTGTGTGGTCCCCACTAAGTTAAAAAACGTATCGGAAAGTGTCCTACGTGTCCTATGACCTATGTGTCCTATATGTCATGCGATAGTGTCCTATGACCGGGGATGGTAGTGTACGTAACGCCGTGAGCAGGCGACGTGACTGGATATGAGGGCCATATGTGCGGACAAATTACTATTTACATGTACCGTATTCTGCATTTCGAATCTCATTTAACAATATTTCACTACCACTTAGATTTACGTTTCTTTTACACTGAATGTGGTTCGCGATTTATGCAAACAAAGATCAAATTTCGTCGAGATAGCCCAGTCTTCCAAACAAATAAGATGTCACGTTAATTAAATAAGGGAAAACTCTATGGATGAACAACTTCTTTAATAAGGTGATTATTTTAATTAAGTGAGAAATACACAATGTTACCTGCTTGACAACAATACAAAAACTGTATCAAAAAGTCCCTCCACCTGATTAAAGAAGTTGCTTATTCATAAAGTCCTTTTCTGTCCAACTTCTAAACATGCCTCTCATAGACGTCACGGTAATTACTTTTAACATTTATAACAGTTTTAGTGATGTTTTTATATTGTAAATACTTACGTAAATAACGTAAACGTAACTTACGTAAAACCTCCAATTTCTTGACATGAATAAACCTTTCACGTATTGTTTAGAGAGGTATCGAACATAGATTTCTAATCACATCTGAATATGTGTAATGAAATTTACTTAAGTGCCAAATACATTACGTTATATCTTTCCGTGTCAACTAAATATATATCGGAATCTATTTCAGTTAGGTTGTTCCTGGTTATGAAAAGACAGGCGGAACTTAAAAATTAATCAGTAGTAGCTTTTAGGAAACGGTGGTTTTGGCATATGGTTTTCTTTGCGTTTGTGCGGACAAGTGAGTGAAAATGTTATTACGCCAATATTCCTGTGACATCACGACGAGGGACACCAGAAATTTGCTATTTACACATTGTACCAATATGGGAGTCGAACCCGGGTCTTCAGCATGACGAGGGAACGCTTTAACCACTAGGCTACGGGATATTCGATATATTTTGTCGAGTGATTGCATCACACATACACAAAAGAAAAAGGACAATTGTTACAATGATGTTACGATGAAGTAGAATCTCTGTACTAGTTAAGAAATCTGAACTTCCAACTTGCTAATCGTTAAGTTTATGAAAAAGCATGATTTTGCGAAAAATGTGTTTCGATACTGTGCATGAAATTTATGTCTCATGTATAACGGATTACTCTGAAATAATTATATATCATTCATACAAGTTACATTCCAATATTGACCAGGGCTCTTTTATCAATAGTAGTTCCAATGTTGTTAATTAATTGCCCAGAGATACATGTATTGCTTTATCTGAAACATGGGGTTTAAATGTAAACGGGGTTTACATAATGGCAGAGGAAAATGGACTTTAATGGTTATTACATAACGCCCTGTACAGAGTTATGTCCCTTTGGCATCAACCTTTCATCGTCGATTTAGGTGTTTATTGATACACTGACAGAAATGTTATGGTTATGACCAAAAACAAGACTTAAGTCAAACTTCCACCCGTTTGCCAGTTTGTTCGAATCTCAGTTAAACAAACAGCTTGGTGTTGTAGCTGCCATTTTGTTGAAAACGGTATCTACTTCTATCATTGAACCAAACCCATGGAACGTTTGAAGGCTAACTGACCCACTGTAGATGATGTGAGAACGTGGAATTCTAAGATTCTATCGGATCCCTCCCCAATCCTGAAATTATGAAACATGGCAAATACTGGCAAGCCATCAACCCATCTTGATCAATGCGTAGCCCGAAAGTAAGGAGAGCAATATGCTGTAGCACATTATTACCTCACAACTACCAAGGAGACTTTGGACAATGTCATTGTTTGGTTTGGTCCCTTTCAGATAAATGACATACTTGGCCCTCCTTGGTCAGTTTTGGGTGACAAGGTGGACCTCACACACTGACTGAAATTGGTCTTGTTTGTGGATCATGGAATGGCTTCTAGGAAGGCAAACACTACAATCAAGACCTACCCGCCCAATTTTGGAATCTCCATTTTGAGAAATTCCTGAATGAACACTCTGTGTGTCAAAATGTCATTAGAGAACTAAGGAGTCCCCGTGGATCTGGCATTGTTGACATATGACACCCATCGTTCCCCAATAGCGTTGATCGTTGCTCGTGCTGTCAACCACTGGATTGAATCCGATCCGATTATTTACAAATCACCGTTATATAGCTGATAGAGTGCTCTAGTGCTGATTGCGGCGTTAAACAACAACCATCATTGACATTCTAAACACGTTTAGCAAAAGAATGAAGCGCTCGTAAAAGCTGCATAAAACCGTACCAAAAAGTCTTAAAGTTTGGTTTTGCATGTTTTCAATGTTAGCCCTGTTTTGTATGATACATCCTTTTTAATGTTTAGTTACGTTTATACATTAACTGTTTTATTGAGACACAATTTCACACTGCGCTGACGCTGTATAGTGTATAAGCCAGATGATGTTTTAAAACATTTCCTGTTATTTTGATTACTCTCAGCTGATATGAATTTCGGTAAAGATTCCATAGTGAGAATGACCCATATATGGGTCTCGGTCAGGCGTGAGTATCCATGTGTATCTCAGTAACAGACTGTTGTAAGTCACAGAGAAGACACGAGCATTGGTTGTTTTTTTTTTATTTTTTTTTTTTATTTTTTTTACAGATTAGAACGAAAATGCAGCAGAGAGGGTTCGGGTGATCCTGGCACAGTCAGGCTGGTCAAGCTCATCATCAGCTCAGGGCCCTCGCCCCCTCTACACGCAGCCCAGACAGCGAATGGGACTTCTCCCAGGAAACACTGCCTAGTCGAACCCACCAAGAACTTTCCGGAGAATATGGAGGCTCCCCAACACTGCAGCCTTCTGCATTACCCAGATTGTCAGAAGGGCTGTGCTCCCGGTGGAGAACCCGGGCACTCTCCTCATCTGCGCCAAGAGATCAGGAGGTACCAAACCAAGGGCACCGAGAACAATGGGGAGCCTGACGACAGTGTACTTGGGATGCAAGCGAGACATTTCAAAGGCGAGGTCCACATATTTATCATGCTTTTCCTGAATCTTGCCAATCACATTGCTGTCAAAAGGGACAGAAAATTCTATGATATAAATAATTTCATTGGCTTTATCAAAAAGGACAAGATCAGGTTTGTTGGCTGGAATTCGTCTCAGGCTGTATATTGGCCTATTCCAGAGAAGTTTGAAAGCATCATTTTCCAGGACGCCCTGGACATGTTCAGGGTCGTACCATGGATGGACCTTAGAGTCAAAGCCACAGGCATGGCGGAGACGATAATAAAAGCAGCGAGCCATGCCATCATGTCTTTTATGCTATGCTGTTTGTGCCAAGGAAGGGCATCCACTAACAAGGTGTTGGACAGTCTCTGTAAATTGATTGCAAAGACGACATTTCATATTGATATTTTCTTTAAGAATCACATTCTGGCGATTGCGAGTGGGAAGTGACTGGTCCTGAGCAGCAAAAAGGAAGCCCTCAGTTTCACATTTGAGACCAGCCGACTTCATCCAGGCGAAGGAGTCGCTTGGATTGCTGTTCTGTTCCACACACTGCATATACACACGATGCAGTGGCTTCTCAGACAGCTTCTCCACAAAGGACCGACTCTGGGCAGACTTGGTGAAAGACTTCACCTGGTTTACTCCCATCACTGTACCGTCCAGCAGTACATCGCCATCAACAAAATCAACTTCAAATTTCAAATTGTGTCCAACAACCTTGGCACGCTTAAAGTAGCTGTGGAATTCCTTGCTTTCATCATGAATCTTGACGTGCATCACCAGAGAATCATCTGACAAATAAATATGTGCAAAAGTACACAATAACATTCTGTCATGAAGAGCTTCCACGTTAATCAAACCCCGACCTCCCGAATTGATTGGCATATATAAACGATTAAGAGAGGAGCGAGGGTGGTGTGCTCTGTTATCAGACATGATCCTTCTGGTCAGGCGGTCAAGACTCTGGATGTCTTGTTTTGTCCAATCAACTACTCCAAAGGAGTAGGAGAGGACTGGCACAGCAAAGGTATTGGTGGCTTTGACTTTGTTTCGAGCATTTAGCTCTGAACTCCAGATTTTCTTTAAACGAGATTTATACTCGGCCCGAAGTTTATCTTGAATCAGGGCATTCTGGAGCTTGTCTCGAACTTGCATTCCAAGATAGGTGTAGGCCTGATCTTCCACAAGATGCTCACTAACTCCTCCCCCTTGACCGATCCATCATTAGTTACCTTGCCACGTTTCAGATGAAGAGTATTACATTTGTCGAGTCCAAATGTCATGTCAATATCATTAGAGAAGGACTCGACAAGGAGAACCTGTTCTTTCAAATTGGTCTTTCCTTTGGCAAGGAGCTCGATGTCATCCATGTAGAGGAGATGAGTAAGAGGTGTTGGGGATCTGTGCTGAGGAGGTCCGGGATGGTACCCTTCCTCCCTATTGAGCAGGAAACTCAAAGGATTTAGAGACAGACAAAAAAGCAAAGGACTGAAGGAGTCCCCCTGGAAAATTCCCCTTCTGATTGGAATAGATTCCGAAGTCTGCACCTCTCCTTCCGAGTACATCTCAAGTTGAGTCGACCAGCAACTCATTAAAGACTTGAGTAAATCAAGTAGTCGTTCAGGGAGGTCAATACACTGAAGAGACTTCAGAATCCATTCGTGAGGAACAGAGTCGTATGCCTTTTTGTAGTCTATCCAGCACATGGAGAGGTTGCGGTGGTATGTTTTAGCCTCTTCCAAAATCATTTTCTGTACAAGAAGTTGATCCTTGCACCCCCAACATCCTTTTCTCGCCCCCTTCTGCTCTCTGTAAATTATCTCATTGGACGAGCAGTAACATGACACGAGGTTTGTCAAACACCCTGTGAATAATTTATATTGAGTATTCAAACACGTGATAGGGCGGAAGTTTTTGGGATCAGTCAAGTCTCCCTTTTTGGGGAGGAGTATTGTGCGACCTTTGCAGAACCATGGAGGAACATCACCTGTGTCCACAAGAGAATTGAAACAGTGAAGTAATGGTGCTTGGACACAGGGAAACAGTTTCCAGTACCGGTTTCGAATGCCATCAGGCCCTGGAGCTGTATTAGATTTGGACTTTTTAATGACACTTTTCAGGCAATCTGGTGAGATGTAACACACAAACTATTATTATTATTATTATTATTATTATTATTATTTTTATTTTATTTTTTTTTCTGTTAAAAAGCGCAGTCAGCAGTTCATACACAACGTATTATTATTATTATTATTATTATTATTATTATTATTATTATTATTTTATTTTTTTTTCTGTTAAAAAGCGCAGTCAGCAGTTCATACACAACGTTACAACAATGTTACATGTCAAAACGGTGTGAGTGAACTATTACTCAATGACTTGGTGTCACGATAGAGTTTTCTGTTTAGTATAAAAATTTCACTTTGAGATTCTTTGAGCATCAGCTTCAGAAATCCTTACCCAAACAACATGCAAATTGCCGAATAAACACCGAGAAACTGGGAAACTATCTAACTATGAACGTTAAGTAAACGTTAAGCCAACGTTAAATACGTTAGGATCAAATAAATGTGAGGACGTGAAAATGACGTTTCACAACGTCTCGACACAACGTAAATGGGAGCCTACAGAATAACGGTGTAACAACGAAAGCATAACGTTGTGGCAACAGTACAGTGGAAGTACAGTGCAAGGACGCCAGTCTGTAAATAATAGAGCCTGGACCTGATCAATATCACCAGCATCATTCTACGCACATCTGTCAACCTAGTCCCCGATTCCGACCCCGTCAGCC
Source organism: Haliotis asinina (assembly GCF_037392515.1). Lineage (NCBI taxonomy): Eukaryota > Metazoa > Mollusca > Gastropoda > Lepetellida > Haliotidae > Haliotis > Haliotis asinina. The sequence continues at coordinate 46,788,258 of NC_090285.1, forward strand.
GATTCATACGACAAGCATAGGCTGCAGAAGACCAGCTCTAATCCGGATCTGCACATTTATACAAATGAACATTTTCCCGATGAATGGAAATGAGCACAATATTGTATGTCTCGGTTGATCGTGTAATGCCCTCAGCTGCCTCTGTGGACATGAGCTCCCGTGACGTGATGGCCAATTCTTTTCAGTAAAGATACGAGGCTTGCTGCAATAAGATTAGACTGGACCTGTTTTGCAGAGTGACTTTAATCTCCACCAATACTATGCATAGAAACTGAAAATGAGATATATTACTAAAAAAGAAACGCATAGCTGAAAATTGTTATCAGTTTATACACTTGAGGTTCAGTAATACAGGGCAGTCATGAAGAAAACCTGAAGAAACTGTACGTCACAAATGACAAGTGTTCCAAGTCAAGGTCGCAGAGCAGTCAGTATCTTGTGTGGTCACCATTAGTATAGTTGGTTGCTTGGCATCGGTGCCCGCAGACTGGATGTAGTGCTTGGGAAAGAGTTGGTACTCTTCCCTCAAGGCCACAAACAGAGCAGGTAACGTTTGTGGCCGAGGGTCACGCTGCCGCACAATTCGTCTCAGAAATGTTCAAAAGGGTTAAGGTCCAGTGATCGTGTGGGCCAATCAAGTAACTCAACGTTGTTCTGGGCAAGGAAATCCCTGGTTATTCTTGCTGTATGTGGCTGAGCGTTATCATGCTGAAAAATGACCTGGCGGTTCATGAAAGGAAGGACATGAGACCTGATGATTCATCACGGTAACGTGGAGCTGTCAAATTGCCCTGGACCTGAAGGAAATCTGCCTGCCACTGTATGAGATGTCAGCCCAAACCATGACACTATCTCCACCAAATCTGTCCACTTCCTGTACACATTTTGTAGCGTAGCGTTCGTTACGACGTCGATATAGACGTGCTCTTCCGTCGCACGCAACGTGACTCATCAATGAAGATAACATTTCTCCACCTTTTCAATGGCCATGGGAGATGTTGGCGACACCACTGTCTGCGTTGTTGCCGATGTTGACGTGTAAGGACAGGTACTCGCAAAGGTCCTCTGGAACGAATACCAGCCTCATGTAAGCGGTTCCTCACAGTCTGATCAGAAATTAGTCTGAGTTCTGGCACTACCGATGTTGTGGTGAACCTGTTCCGCCGAATAAACATGTCCTGTCCTCCCTTACTGCTGGTAGCGATGCCAAAGTCTTGCTATGGTACTCTGTGACACATTCAGGTGCCTTGCAATCGCAGACTGAAACTCCCAACTCCCCAAATGACCAATCACATTGTTACCTATGCGTATCTTAGTTTGAGTAGTTTATTTACACAACAAAGTATTCGTGGAATAACCAGAGCCGGTTATTCTTATTATTTAGAGTTTACCTCAAATTACCCCTAAATGCATAAAAAATAAACATTGCGTAAAGTAGTACTTCATGTGACAATGGCGACGATGAAGCATGACACCTGTTTAAGGAAATGGATTCAAAAGGCTATCAATGATAGTCTCAAAAAAGATCCCAACAATATCTGAACAAATAATATACGAACTCGAATATCATTAAATATCACAAAATCATCGGTGTTTCCCTGCTATACTGCACTATTTTCTATTCCCCAACTGTCCTTAAGCATTTATGGTCAACTCTGCACAACTCCCCATTTATGGCCAAAGAACATTCTACTTAAGGTAAAAGTAGTATTCTATAACCAGAACATGTTCTACGAGTACACATAACGACAGCTTTGTTTCCGACTATTCTCGATCCTTTATCCGTCATAATATAGAGGACATTATTGTCGTATATCAAAATCTCTGAAATCAATTCTTTTGGCATAGTCACCTTATTATCAGATAAAGACGACAGCCATATCCGACAGTCATAAGATGGAGGTTAGTGTGGTATATCTCGATGAACCCAGCGGGTCAGTCATAAGCCCCTGTTGTGCGCTGACAGTTACTCTGGTAATGGATTGAATGTATGCTGAAGCAAACGTCGAAAAGAACTTTCTGAGTCTGAAACCTTTTCGTCTTTCTTTATCAATGGAGATCCGAAGGTTGGTCTTCCGTGACGAACATAACAAGCTACCAGCCATTTTCTTCTTCCTTTCTAAAGATGTTGTTATCTTCTCTGAAAAGGAATTAAAAGCTTGAACCAACACGCTTTGGCTGCCAAGATATGAAATGCTCGTCCAGAAGGCAACAGACAAGCAGTTCATAAATAATTTCATTTTAGAACTCCTTTTGTTGAAGTTTCTTTAAAATTCTAGAATAGAATTCATTTCAAAGAGATTGCATTTATTTTCAATACATTTCAAGTTGAATGTCACTCAAGGAATATTTTATTGAGGCTGAAGAGGCAACAATGCAATGTTATTGTTTTTCGGTCGTCTGTGAACTGTTGGTGCTACCTTTTATGACAGATTATCTCTGGAACTGAATATCCACAGACAGATCCTGAGGCTTTTGAAAAAACGATTACTGTTCCTTTGCCAAAGTGGAGGCTGAAGGTTTTGATAATCACGTTCTTAAACCAGGTAGATGATGTGACTTTCTTGTTGAACACTTTTTTTCTTAGGGAGCTGAAATATTTTACTACTAAAATATGTTAAAATCAGGATGAGCTTGATGTTGGATTTACTCTTTACTCCAAATCATGTCAAATTACACACTGGCAAACAAATTTAAATCTGGATTTAGTAATAGGTAAAGCATACTTCACTAATGTAAAGTCGGGGAAATTATTTTTTCTTGCTTTTGTTTTCTTTATAGTTAGTTAATATCTGATATAAAAGTCTCAGTGGTAGGAAAATAGGAAGTGTAGAAAAATGAGGAGAGATTAGTGCAGAAATGAGGAGTACGTTTTATTAGTGTGTATTACAAGAGCCAAATTTTAAATGCCCATTTTAAAATTAGACAGCCTCATTACAAACGATAACTGACGTAGAATAGTAACTTAACCTTTTCTATGTGTATCAAACCCTATCGATATTTCGACATAAACTTATGAAAGAAAGACACGTTCGATCTTAATCAATAGAAGGCTTCGTTTCGAGGGAAGTAAGCCCAAGTACAAAATATTGCACTTTTGTATGCTTATAATTTTGTAAATTTGTTTCTTTACAAGCGGCAATGTATATTATATATTATGAATAAGCGATAATTGTGTTTTGATTATGTTTGATTTTTTGGTTCCATGTAACCTTTGAACTAATGACGCAGGCCATATATTTTTTATTCCAGGTAGAACAGACTGCTTGCAATGAAGGGAAGAAAACATCTTGGAAGCACCAAAAGACAACACCCCAAACAGTTTTCAAAATATAATGTCATGGAGAATGACAAAGATATTTTAGTACTATTCACCATATTGATACCAATTTAAAAAGTGATACGGCTTTCTAATGACGACAAAACTCTATCTTGTGCGGATAAGGAATACTGGGTATACTGTTCATGTATTGCTCATATGATGAAACTGTGTACCTCTGGCAGCGGTAGTGACCTCATACGGTGAAATGGGGATAAGATTAAAGTCTACCTTTGAGGGGGACAATCTGAGAAGTACTATCTGGACTGTACAATACAAAACCTGGCTACAGATCGCCAACAACCGAAGGTAGTCCCCATACCAGGGACCATGAAGACTTACAGTACCTATGCTACCTTCACGGACCCCAGTTGGATTAACACCATCACTTCAGTCGCTGGTGAGTGTAAGAAATGCTAGCCAAACTTAGAACAACAACACTACTACGTTTAAAAACTCGGAAGACTTAAATTTGCATCAAATGTTTTGGGTCTTTTGTACCCTCTCAGGAGGACACCATAATTTTACAATACTTCAACCCCCTTTGAGGGGCTTTAAATGGGGATTCAGCAAAACAAGGAATATTCTTGGTTACATCCGAAGGAAGAACGCATGTCAATAATATGTTCATGATGTAGTGGGAATTGTTCTGTCGACTGTACTTTTGGTTCTTATGAATGCAAAAAGGGTGTCTTGTTTCTATTTTCAAATGAAAATGTACCCAAAACACCTAGGTAGGCAGCGAACATATAGGTGGTATGAAACTATAGCATGCTATGCCAGATCACATAAAACATAAATAAGGGAGTAATATTTGAAACTTCCATACATCATAACTGTCCTGGTACTCAATATATAGCGTCTTCTGCAAGGGCATTGAAAAGTCACCTTCTGCTCCATGTATGTGATCAAAACTTTACTGAGATAATAATAAATGCAGGCAAATTAATCATGTGACACAAGCAGAATAACTCTACAGACTATACATTTGCACGACGACATTGTATGATAAAGACCAATACGTATAACGGCGATAGTAGGCAGCAGGGCCGAAAATATATTATACGTGATTAATAGCAGGTGTGCACATGCAAGTAAACATTGATGGGAATTGTGAAACCAATCAATGACCTGTGTGATGCATTGCTGATGCTCTACTCCGGTTTTTCTTATTTTATCTTTTTAACCAAATAACACCAACTGAACACAACCGACCAGATCAGCTCCCAACGATGTTCGTGGACTCACACGTGGAAATAGGATCACTCAGTTTTGTTGGAGTGCTAAGAACGTATAACAAACCCATTCCTTGACACAATTACAGTTTGGTTGCATGAATACGTTGTTGATCCATGTATCTTATTCTTACTTACCAAAATGTATGGTTTGTGTTGTATCCCTTTGCTTGTGTTTTGCATTCAGCAGTGTTCCAGCTATATAGCGACAGCCTGTGCATAATTGGGCCTGAACCAGTTAATCCAGTGATCAGCTCCATTAGCATCGATCTACGCAATTGGGATACGATGACACGTGTTAACAAAGTCCCCAACCCTGACCAACCAAACCCGTTAGTGGCTTCTTACGACAAGCATAAATTGCTGGAAGCCAGTTCTAACCCGGATCTCCACTGATACTACACAAGTATATATTTCCCCCGCTGAATCAGTATGGCTTGATCAGGAAATGCTCTCATTCACCAAGGAATATAAAGAGCATCCACAAGTTTCTTCAGTGAAGGTACAAGAGTTACGGAAAGGAATAGACTGGACAAAGGTTTCCGTAATGGCTTTAATATGCCTCCATCACTACAATACATAGAACTGATAAGGATTATTGAGTACAACACCAAAGCAATCTTACGTAGGAAAACACGGTTATTATTATTTAAAACTATTCATACTAGTTCATCTCAAATGAAACCTGTTATAAATTACCTCAAATCCATCGCAGTGGAAACACTGTTAGAAAATATCACCTCCTGCATGAGATCATGCTTATTAAGTCTCCTCAAATTGTGATCATGAGTACATACTAACAAGTTTTGTCATTTCCTCCCTTAGTTGTTGAATAAAACCTTATCTTACCTCACACAAAATGTTTTCCGATCGGCTAAGCGCTCCTGTTATTTTCAGTGCATCCCACTTACAAGTGAGTTACACTGCAATGTACCCCACTGCCAATGGCAACTCTTTCAGTACTTCGAGGTTGTACTTCTTTATCTCGAATGACATTGAATCACGCATGTTGCACGATGCTTTATGAATGCAAATCGATGGATGGGAGATAACTCTAGAGTTGTTTTTCTTGTTTCGTCTGCAAAATTTTGCAATGGCTTGGAAAATATTTACTGCAATGTACCCCACGGCCAATGGCAACTCATTCAGTACTTCGAGGTTGTACTTCTTTATCTCGAATGACATTGAATCACGCATGTTGCACGATGCTTTGTGAATGCAAATCGATGGATGGGAGATAACTCTAGAGTTGTTTTTCTTGTTTCGTCTGCAAAATTTTGCAATGGCTTGGAAAAAATTTACTGCAATGTACCCCACGGCCAATGGCAACTCTTTCAGTACTTCGAGGTTGTACTTCTTTATCTCGAATGACATTGAATCACGCATGTTGCACGATGCTTTGTGAATGCAAATCGATGGATGGGAGATAACTCTAGAGTTGTTTTTCTTGTTTCGTCTGCAAAATTTTGCAATGGCTTGGAAAATATTTACTGCAATGTACCCCACGGCCAATGGCAACTCTTTCAGTACTTCGAGGTTGTACTTCTTTATCTCGAATGACATTGAATCACGCATGTTGCACGATGCTTTGTGAATGCAAATCGATGGATGGGAGATAACTCTAGAGTTGTTTTTCTTGTTTCGTCTGCAAAATTTTGCAATGGCTTGGAAAATATTTACTGCAATGTACCCCACGGCCAATGGCAACTCATTCAGTACTTCGAGGTTGTATCTCGAATGACATTGAATCACGCATGTTGCACGATGCTTTGTGAATGGAAATCGTGGGTACATCAACCCAAGTCCTCTCGTGACCAGTGAACAATTTATATTATCTTACCTCACACATGAATGTCGCTTTCCGATTGGCTAAGCGCTATTCTACTATTTTCAATGTACCACGCTTACAGGCGATGTTTTATTTTCAATGTACAGCGCTGGGAATTCCGAAGTCTTCTGGTGCTTCATGGTAGTACTCCTTTGCTTCGAATGACATTGAATCACGCATCAAGCACGGAAATTACCGGTGTTTTTCGATTGAAAATCGATGGAAGGGAGATAACTCTAAATCTGTTTACCTTGTGACGTCTGCAAAATGCCGATTCGCCTCGCATTCAACAGAAGTGCTTCTAGCAGTTCAAAATTACAATTCAGGCGTTCGGTAAGATAAATACGTTGTTCACTGGTCGCGAGGGGTCCATGGGTTCATGTACCCTGCGGGCTCGGGGAACATAAACACACATCGAGGGTACATGAGTCCATGGCCCCCTCGCGACCAGTGAACAACTTATAATGTAGAGTTCTCTTAGCAGTATTTTCACAAATGTAGGAAACGCACAAAATAGTTTGATAAAGCTAATCATCGCGATCATGTTATTGGAATTGGTTATACATTGGGAATCGTCATGTGTCTTTGTGTACAGAAACAGCTTGTTGCACCATGGCAACGATACCTAAAGGATATGAGCTCAATGAGGTATCAATGTGCGGTCTTAAAACAAACGATCTCAGCAATACCTTAACAAATAATAACCGACTCTCTTAAATTTAGTTAATGAAATGATAAACTGACCGTGGTATAAATGAAGACCATCAAATAATATGAACACCAAGCTGTCAGTGTTTAGTTGCTCCTGGGTACTCTGCTCAAGAGCACTGTTTTCTATTCTCCAAATGTATTTATGCCCATATGGCCAACTCTGCACACAGCTCTTCAGATGTCTATGTGACCAAGTGACATTCTGCTTATGGTAAAAGCAGCATTTTGTAACCAGAAAATGTTTCACGAATGCAGATAACGACTGTCTTGTTTCCGACTATTTTCTCGATTCTTTTTCGCGTCAGAATAAAGAGGGCATTGTCGTTGTATATCAAATCTTTGGCAGTCAATTCTTTAGACATAATCACCTTATTATCAGATAAAGACAGCATCATTACCATTTTCTTTTGAATAAAATAAAGAACATCTAGCAACGGGTTGATTGTCGCCTTCGTCATCATTTTCCCTCTATGAACAACCTTTGCATTCTGACCATCATAATTTATCGATGTTATTGAAATCAAAGTCATGGCATAACATGTATTTCGTTTAGTATCTAAGGCTATATTCCTTCCAACTGCCCCTGTAAAAGTATGAACCCGTGTGTAACCAAAGTTGATCGTATTCAATGTAATGAGAGTATTATTGTGTTCCTTAAAACGCTGTGTCAGCATGAACACCAACCCTTTGTCATCATCAACAGCCATATCCAATAGTCTGAGACTGGAGTTTAGTGTGGTATATCTCGATGAATCCAGGGGAGCGGTCATAAGCCCCTGTTTTGTGCTCACGATTATTCCAGCAAATGACTGAATGTATGCTACAGCATACAGTTGTGAACAACATGGCGGTACCGGAAACGCTTTTATTGTTCCCCTACCAATGGAAATCTGGATGTTGGTCAAGCGTGGCGAATACTTTGAATATAACAAGATACGAGTCAATTTCTTCTTCTTTCGTAATGCTGTTATTTTCTGCTCTGAAAGGAATCGAACGATCATCATTATTTTGAAACAACATGTTTTAATCGACGAGATGTGAAATTCTTGTAGTGCACGCAACAGACAAGCACCTCATGAATAGTGTTATTTTAGAGCTCCTTTTGTAAAATATTCCTAAGGATAGAATCCATTTCAATTTGAATACATGTATTTTCAAAACATATCTGAGATAGCCCCTTGTGACTGTAGGTAGCACTTGCATTTCATGCCAGATGTGTCAGTGGTCTATCGTCCTACCTGGAGAAGCGGTCAAATTGTAGTCTAATGTACAAAACAGCAATATTCACTTTTATTTAACAGTATCGCTTAAAGAAAATCACACACCTTGTCTGTGAGCTTTCACACACCGAGGCCCCCTTGTTCTGCTCTCAATAGCCTTGGAATTTCCTGGACATGGCAGTGGATTTGCTGGAATGACTATGATCTGGAACCAACAACAACAAATAACGTTAGCCCACTGATAATATGAATCGTTGTACCAGGTTCATCACCACAAAATCAATGGGCCGGTGCGATCAGACAGTAACAACCTCATGCCGTTATCTTTTATTCAACTTTAAAACCATCATTTAGAAAGTAAAACTGCCCATGAGGTTTTTATAAAAAAAATGAAAATATTTAAATGTATGTGTTTTATTACACTATATTCAATTTCAATATAATGCAATTACATCAAGATAACAAGATAATTTGAACGGATATAAAGATTGCATGTGGTTTTGTTACTTTCTTTCAGACAAGACGTTCTACACCGTATTAACAAAGGTAAAATCAGAGTACACTTCATGTTACCAATTGTAACAGCTTTTACGTAAAAATTCAAGTTCAATTAAATTCTGTTGAACTGAAATTCTTCGGGGTATGTCCAGAATTAAAGTCTAATGACTAGCCTAATAACGACGTGGCACTAGATATGATCTTTCACCTCCAGCTGTTAAGAATGGGCATCCTACTTGATGTGAAATACGATAACTGTGCCACTGTAACGTCTTACCTGAGATTCATCGGGAGCACATTTCTGTGTGTTTTCAGTGTGTGTATTACATGTTCTTAACAAAGGTACACTTCATCACCCATCAGTAACAGTTTGGTAAGAGGTCCACAAATTATGTAATTCTTCAAGACTTGAATTGTACAAATCCATTTAATGATATCCAGCATTCAAGGCTAAACTTTAGACTAATATAGAGCCAAAACGACGTGGTTTTAAACAGTATCTATATATACCAGTTGGTAAGAATGGACAGTTTAATTGTTGTCAGATACGGTACCTGTGTTCCCGCTGCGTCCTACCTGTGGTTTATCCGAAACACATTTTTGTGTGTTTTCATTGTGTGTATTACCGATGTAACAACTGAGACTGGAGGCCGAGTAGACATAAGATGTACATCCAGCAGTCCGCTGACATAGGTCCTGACACATCTTAGGACCAAATGGCTTTCGACAGATTTCGAGGGTGACAACCGTCCCGATGGTAGCGACCAAGGAACACAATTTCAAGCAAATGAACATTAGCTTGTTAACGATAGCATGTTCCATGTTTGCTCGTAGGACCTTCTGAAAATATATCAGCACAATAATGCCTGAAGCTTTTTTAAGCTCTGTATTTAACTCTGAGCATTTTTGAAGAAGCAATGTGATGTTTGAGTATCATAAAGACTGAGAGGTGTGTGTGATATCTATAGGTCGTACTCTGTGCATGAGAAATGAATAGCATTGGGCATCACTGATTTCTGTCAGCAGTAAATATTTACAACATGAGGAAGATATATAAAGAATCGTATTTGTCTCTACGTCTTGGCCAGTATAGTTCAGTACAAAACTATGGTTATAACGAACTAAACTTTCAGCTTGTAATGACCTTAGTTTACTGACCATGACAACCCGGGGTAGAGCTTATCTTCAGCAACCCATAAATACATGGGTCGGTTTTCTGGATAACACCTTCTTTTTATTCATAGAAACGTGTCGTGTATCCATGTTCGTCCAACTTCTAAGTGCCATCCAACAACTTTATTCAGTAAGCCATGCTTGTCTCAAGAGATGATTAACGGGCACGGGCGGTAAGACTTGGTTGACACATATCATCGTATCTCAGTTGAGTGGATCGATGCTGGTGATGTTCATCACTTCAGTTCTCATTTACTTAGGGACCGCCGTCATATAGCTGGAGCTTTGATAAGTTAGACAACACACTTAGTGAACCCTTTGGTATGACACTGCATATTGAACAGCATGATGAAGAAATATAGAACACAGATTTACTTAATCTAATGCGGCAGGGTATGCATTTCTTGTTCCAGGTAAAACAGATTGCTTGAAATGAAAGTAACATAATGAAAGCACCTTTATGTGCCTGTAACACGCATGTTTCAAACATAGAAAACAACATGGTGACTTAGATCCGAAGACTGCTTGTTTCCAGCAATACCTTCGTTGTCACCTAAAGCGGGTAACATGATCGGATAGATTAACCAGTGTCAGTCACAGAATTACAGGATCTAAAGGCTGGTGTCATATAGATGAAATAATGTGGAGTGTAGTCTGTACAAACAAACCAACCAGCAAGCAGACAAGTTATCAACGTGTTGTTCAGATTTAAAAAGGGAGCTGAAGACTATGATGAACACATGTGATGGGAACTGATGTATGTGTATGTTACAGTCAGATTGTGAAATCAGTTATTTCGTGAAATGACTAAGAGAGTCAGGCATTTCGCGTCATTTACGAAACAACAATCAATATTCCTCTGTCATTTCATCAAATTTCACCTTAAAAAGCTGCAAAAATGGATCATAATTTCAACATCACTTCTTGTCACTAACAGTTGGCAACGACTGTTGCGCTTCAGCGTGGCTTTGAACCATTTACACCTGTGTGTTTGACACTTGCTGTGTCCAGAGCAGCCACGGCTCACAAACTCCTGTCCACCACATATAGATGAAGTGAAATTTCATGAAATGACTGAAGTATACTGATTGTTGTTACTCAGAACGACGTAAAATGACAGACCCTCTTGGTCACGAGATTACTGATTTCACATAACATCGTGATTTTTGTTTTAAAGCAAAGCGTATGAAACAACACAATCCCAAACAGTTTTAAAAACATTGAGAATTACAAAGATAACAAGAAAAACCCTACCTCGTTCAAGAAGAAATATACTGCTGATATGTTGCTGATTCGTTGGGGCTACGTCGTCCAGGCAACGGTAACACTAACACCGTCAAAATAGAACTGGTGAATTTGTGCTTGGAGATTTTGTTTGAGCCCCAAACCTCTTCATTACTCATTCATCGCTGTTCATTTTTCATTTTCCTCAGCTTGGGCTATAAATAAATCGCGGGGATGTTATGCCTACCTACAAATTTGTTTTCATTATATATATTTACAATTCAAAAAGTATGCCTGTGGAAACAGACAGCCATGTCTAAACATCTTTACAATTATTTTCATGCAAATCGGTTATTGTTAAAATATAAATCTGGTTTTCAGTCTGGTCACTTAACTGCCCATCAATTATTTGAAATATTTGACCGTATCTGTGCAGCTTTATATGATAAATAGAAAGACTATTGTATTTATTTAAACACACACGTCACAATTTAATTCTGGACTCACAAAAGTCCAGAAACTCTCAGCACTGTGGCCACTCTCTCACAAGGGATTTGGCAAAATTACACATGCAGCTGTTATGTATATGTGCTAAGGATGAAAAACAATTTTTTCGAAAACTCAAAATTTAAAGTCGCTCGCCCATGGACATGCCTGAAAAGTGAACTTATTCATAATAGTTTCGCACATGTGCACGCATGAGAGACGTGATTAAATTCGGCATAACAGCTTTATTAGCGTCTACATTTTACGATTACATTGGATACTATGACGAAATTATTGAAAGAAGAGAGAAAAAGGGCAATTGGCTATGTTCCAGCTTGGCGTCACCCACAATTCCGAGCGTTGCCACGTGCAGGAGGTTCAGCGGTTCAGTGTGGGTTCGTGGAGGGTGATATGTGGTGACAGAAGGACAGATCTGATTGTTGTCGATAAGAATTTGAGTGGGAAGCGTTATACCGGCCAGTTGTTCTACCCTTCCTGCAACAGAATGCAAAAACCACCTTTCAACAGGACAACGCCCCATGTCACACAGCTCAACGTGTTCAAGGCTTTCCCAACGTCAACAACGTTGTTGTCCTGTCATGGTCATCACGCTCTTCGGATCTTTCACCCATTGAGCATTTGTGGGTCCATCTTGAGAGACAGATTCGTGCCAGACAGTTAGTCCCAGTGAACAGAAAAACCCTCATCCAAGCTTTGAGCGAGGAATGGAACAGGTGAACCGACGTCTCAACTCATCTGTTTGACGTTGTTTTAGAGACTGTATCGGTACCGGTGGTGACCACACTCGATTATGACTCAGATGAGTGCCTGTGTGTGTCTTCATACTGGAGGGATCGAATACAGGACATGAAAATACATGTATATGAAAATTATGTTTCTTTTTTGCTTTTTTGTTTGTTTGGGGTATTTTTTTCAATTATCTAAAACAGTTATTGGCCTTGAATAATGAATTTGATTGTCCATGTTCCTCGCCTATATGTCTTTAAACTATAACATTGATTTTCTGTTTATCTTTTCTCATCGGTTATTAATTAGCTTCCATAATATGTATCGTTTCTTTTGCCCCTGACTGTACATTCATACTGGTAATACTAGAAGTCCATTGCAGTTCTCAGTACAGTATATAACTGACACTCAAATTGGTAATGATTCATTTCAATTTCTGGCAGTGAGATCATCACACCTCTTAACTAGTCCAGCGAGTTGTCCCATTTCTTGCAGTATGCGCTGTTCACACCTTTTAACCGATAGGTAATAAAGTACTAATTGGACTTGAGTAGGGATTAGCTTTATCGATCGATGGCACCTTACCAGAGAGACACAAGTAAGTAAAAGAAATATGGATTGCAGGTCATATGAATTTATTATATATATACAAGTAAAACAAAAATAATGATATTTAGAGTTCAGGCCAAAGGGCATGTCACTTATCACGTGAGGGGTTGTGCATTGAGTTCAAGCCTTAAACCGGAGACTGCCAGTTTTGGGATCTTACCAAGAATTTTCACAAACATTTCCACAATGAAAACTGGAGTTATCTCTATTACCAGCACAGAAAAGGTCATATTTCAACTGACTACACGTGTAGCCTAGTTTTGTAAGGATGATATATATATTAGTACTTCTCAGTCCAAAATCAAAGCATTGAGTAGCACTTTTATGATTTATACCAATATTAGATTTAAAAGAATTCCATGACATGCTTTTTCTCACTTTCACTGGAAATTCTTTCCAGTTTCTGGTTGTGGATGGAACGAATCATACGAAACCTTTAGTCTTGAGAAGGGGAGTGAAAACTGATCGCCGAGACAGGACTGATAAATAAATTACAGGTGAACTTTGATGGGAACCAGTATATGAGCCTGTTTTGTTGATTATTGATACTTCCGTATCTGTTATTTTATCTTTTTGACCAACCACCCGTTGATCACAAACGGCCAGAATTGGCTTCCACAATCAACAGCACTCGCATTTTGGAATAGATCAACCAGTTTTGTTTATTGTAAGCCTGACGCCCACGTACATTCCAAACACACTAGTGACATGATGTCATGACGACATACATCCAAGTATATTCCAAACACATTTGTGCCATATCATAGCAGTCACATTAATCTAATCTGAAAAGACTGCAGCAGATTCTTGCTGTACAATGCTGTAACAATGGTTAGCTATGTACCGTGACAAAGGTCTAAAATATTGCTGACACAGACTGTGATCAACAAAAAACATCGATAGTTAAAGTAGTAAAAAGAGTTGGTACTGCGTCATCCCATCACGTCCAATAGTATTCTGATATACATTCTCAACACCTTGCATATGTACGTTTTATTGTTGGCTCGATATCGATCAATAAAAATGTTGAAAAAATATGGACATTCATGCATTTTGTCATTATTCATGCAATTTGTCATTATTCAATCTATTTGTAAATGATTTAATCCGAGGTGACACATTTTAAAGCATTCCAGATACCTTGCTTAATCTTCACATCAAACATTTTAACAAAAGAATAGTTCATTTTCCAATCACTGAACACAAGGCGTTGTTTGCTTTATTAACACGGTTTTCAACTGTTTCAGACCAGTAGAGACTATTCTAGCATAACAATCCTAGATAATTATATTAAGAGACCTTTAGACCTTGCAAATGCAACCCTTGACACAATCCATTGAAAAAGTACAAATATTCAGACCACTGAGATGATTTCACTCAACGTGTCTAGGGATATATACATTTATGACATCATATTAAATGTACGTTTTTTTCATGTGAAGAAATACCACACTGAACCAACTAATCTGATAAGTTTTTGTCATGTAACGGAAATCCCCTTATATTTATCTTGCTTTATTCTTTCAAAATCTATCTCAAACCATGGATGCTTCTTCTTATAAAGATCGTAGGCGTATGTAAAATCCATATGAAAAGTGAGTTATGTTTGTTATGTGTTAACCAAAATAACGCAATAAGAAACCAGCGACCAACAAAGACATATGACTTAATGAACAATCGTATTCTAAAAGTTCACAAATCAGTACAAAGGTATTTCTGAGGCAATGCAAATGGAAAGGCCAATAATGCCAGAGCAATGATTAATATAAATATTGAGACAATTGATGGTACTATTTACGTCTCAGCAACAAGTGAGTAATTATGGATTAACGCAATATTCCATCAATATGACCTCGGGCCACACATGAGAAATACATATACAAGAGAAAAATGTAAAGGATATAAAATAAGGATTTATATCCCTTTCCAGATCACTCAGTCAAAGTGTAACGTCCCCTTATGAATCTACAAGTACAACGTATAACGACTGAAACATTGTAGCACGAATGTCTTACATACTGATCATGTATACACATACAAGACAATATAGTCAAATATCCAGGTTAACGGACGTATGTAAATACATACTAAAGCGTTTTCACAAAACCAGATTTGACACTGAAATTTTACTGAGAATAGCAAATGCGGACATGCACGTGAACGTTGGGACTAATCGAAATTTGAAACATGACTAATTCAGTATGATGCATTAATAATACATTACCGTTGTATCTGTTTCATATCACCCCCTCATTCACAAAAGAATTATAAGGGCGACTGGCAGATAGCTCGGCGGCCACACTTGTGTGAGTTAGAGTTTCAGTGACGTGACGGTCAGTGCTTTTCAATCAAGAGACAAAGGTCACGGTGAAACGAACAGACCAAGACTAAATGTTGCCTTATAGTTTAGTCTTCATCGCCTATTCACTTTGGAAATGCAGAGGATTAATGAAATTAATTTAATTAATCAGGACCACCAATTATATTGCAATAATTGCTATACTAATTTCCTGTAAGTCAGTAGGTAATTTCATGTACTCAATAATTCACACACAAACACGTTATATGACATCATTTTAAAAGCTTATTTTTATTGACTGTGACTAAATACAATGTATACCAATAAAATTTATATAAAATTCAGTATATACGGTAAAGGAATTTACCTATGTCTATTTACCTATGTACCACTTACATAAATTCTATATTCGTATTCCCATAACTAAAGAACCTAAACTCGAGGACCAACCGTATCTTCCATTTAAGGTAAAAGACACATTCTATGACGGTTCAGTCTTCGGTGTTTATAGACAGCAACAGATATATTTCGGTTCACTATTTTAATGCTTTTACTGGTCATAATATATAGAACACTGTCTTCGTATACCATATCCTGCACAAACTTCTCCTTTCTTCTGGTCACTTCACCATCCAACAGAGACATTTTCTTGAGACTGTTGCTTTCCATAAAATAGAGTTCATTGTTATCAGTGTCAAGTGAAAATACCTTGATCCTACGCCCTGTTGTACGAACCTTCAGATGCATACCATCATATGTAGACGACACTATCTTATTAGAGAGACCAACAAAGCAAACATTTTGTTTAGCATTTACGACAAGAGACTGTGCTCTTATCTTAAAAGAATATAACTCCACAAAAGTGGAGTTCATAGTATTCATCATAATAAGTCTGTTGGGTCGCTTCACGCTTAACATGAACACCATGCGTTTGTTGTCATCTATAGCCATGTCATGTAGTTCAAGGCTAGAGTTCATTTGAGTATACACTGACATGTCTGCTGTTACAAAAAATATCCCCTCAGTTGTGCTCAAAATGATTTTCTTTAACGATGGCATGTACACCACAGAATATACATTCAGGTGGACAAATGGTTTTGGGTGTTTCTTCACAGTCTTGTTATGCATAAAAATCTCTCGTATATCACAGCGGGTGGAAAACGATCGTAATAACAAAATACGTGTCCACTTCTTCCTCGTTTGTACATATATTCTTTGTTTCTCTGAAATTAAACAAATTAATAATTATCCACATGTCAGATTCTAAGATTCCGGTAACGTGAGAAACTGACAACGCTCAATAGCGACCAAAATATTAATAATTCCACTGATTGTCATACCTGTATTATAACTAATAGAAACCAATATAAACGCGTTGTCTGGTTTATCTTCAGGCCAAAGCATAAACCTTAAACAAGACCAAATATTCTCCACATAACTCTATACACTTCCGTAGTGGTTTACTTCCACCTTCAAAATGTTTACTTTTGCTTTATATCCACTTCTGTTCCATCAGTTTCAACTTTTGGTGTTTACGTGTCATGAATTGGAACCTACTATGGAATATATTCTTTCTACGATTATTTCAAAGATCATGCTCAGAAGTTAGCTAATCAATGTTACATCATTCAAGGCCTTTACAAAAGCCTCAGAAAATGGGACATAAATTATGACATAATTCATTACTTTCACTTATACCATGTGTTCCCGCGTTGTATTCAAACACACAAATGACTTCCTTGCAGAAGAGAAGGTTTTGTACCATACATTTACAAACAGCGCTATTGCATACTTGAAGGTTTTATCTACAATGTGAGTATAATATCTGGAGACAACTCCCATACCCAACTGAAAAAAAATCAGTTCTCTGTTCTTAGGTGAGATATGTATAAAACATGCACATTGTTTAAGTTTTCCAAGAAAGCATCACTCACCTTCTTCAAAATATTTCACGCACTGAAGTCCTTTCGTTCTGCTCTGAATAACCTCAGAATTCCTTGAACATGTCAGCTCCTCTGTCGCAACGTGTGTCTCCTGGAATCATGACCAAGAGTGAGTGAGTGAGTGGGTGAGTGAGTGGGATGTCCAGAATCAAAGTCTAAAAGTAAAAAGTCAAAGTAATGATGCGGCATTAAACATGATATTTTCTCAACAATTGTTAAGAATGGACAATTTGTATGTTGGCAAAGGCAAGAATTGTACCATTGTAGCGTCTTACCTGAGATTCATTGGAAACACATTTCTGTTTGCCTTCAATGTGTACATTACCGATGTAGCAACAAAGACTGAAGGTCGAGAAGATATAGGACGTGCATCCAGCAGTCCGCTGACATAGGTCCTGACACATCTTAGGACCAAATGGCTTTTGACATATCTCCAGTGTGACAACCGTTCCGATGATTGTGGCCAAGGAAAACACTTTCAAGCAAATGAACATTCGATTGTTGACCATAACATGTTCCATGTTTGTTCAGATGACCTTCTGAAAATAAACCATCACGACAATGTTTAAATGTTGATATAGCCCTGTACATATCTCAGCATTCTTGAAATAAGATGGTAAATATGTCTGAGAGTCGTATGTGAACTCCTTCGGACCTTTTGCATGGAAAATGAACATCACTGGAGAAGATTCATTTCCGTATTCAGTAAACATATATCGCGAACATTCTTCTGGGGAATATGTATAAATACCCTTATTTGTTTTCGGATCCCGGCCTGTGTGACTCAGTTGTAAAACTATGGTTCTGATGAGATAAATTTTGAGTTTGTCGTCTACTAGAATCTATGAAGATACGGGTTAAAACACATCTTCAGCAACCTATCAATACATGACATGTTTTTATGGATGACAATTCTTTTTATTCATGAAAACGTGTCATATTTTCATGTTCGTCTGACTTCTAAATGCCTTTCAAGAACTTAATCAGACAACCAATGTTTGTAGTAACAGCGGAAGCGGGTGGTCAGACTCGCTTGGTTGATACGTGTGGTCATGGTGAATAACCTTTATAAGACAGGAAGGACAACTGGGTTCATCAACACCTTCGCTTTCACTAAAGGTGACAAACGGATAGCTCGCAGACCATGTCAGTCACTGAACCGAGTACAGGTCACTGTCACTAAAGGTGACAAACGCATATCTCGCTGACCCATGGCAGTCACTGAATCGAGTACAAGTCACTGTCACTTAAGGTGACAAACGGATAGCTCGTTGAACCATGTCAGTCACTGAACCGAGTACAGATCGCTGTCACTAAAGGCGACAAACGCATATCTCGCTGACCCATGTCAGTCACTAAATCGAGTACAGGTCGCTGTCATATAGGTGAAATAATATGGATTGTATCCTGTATTAACAAAACAAAACAACAATTAGACAACCATCAACACATTGAACAAATTTAAGCAGGGAGATCCCAATGTCAAGACCTAAAATGAAAAATATTATGAACATCTGCGAGGAAGACTGATGCAAGTATCACTGTTTCAACGCTAAGCTTATGAAACAACAAAATAAAGTCATGGAGAAGGACAAAGATATATTAGTTCTATTCAAAATAACAATACCAACTGGAATGGTGGCTCCTCTCGCTGGTGACCACAAATCCCTACCTCCTGTGAAGAAGGAATATACTGCTCATATGTTGCTAATATATCACTCCCACGTCGCCCCGACGACGGTAACGATCTCGCCGTCAAACATACTGTAGGTGAAATAGGAATGGAGATTTTGCATGAAATCAAGACCTCTTCATCTTTCATTTACCGTTGTTCAATAATTTTCTCTGCTTAACTGCCTGTAGCCGAGATGGAATATTGACAGCCAATCGGCTTGCCCTCATATCGCTTAGGCTTCATTTCGCCTATACGTCACATCGCATACTATAATTACAATGTCCAGTTGTCCCACCCTTGTCATAATAATTGGTATTACCTAACTGGCTGTTAACATTAAACGAATAGACACTGTACATTGTATGACACAACTTACTCATCGTTACTCATCTTCTTCTTTCACCAACCATACATGTCTTGATTGTATAAACATTACCTGTTCATCTCTTCTTGTTCCTTTTTGTTTGTTTTGATTAGGATGTAGGCGATATGAGGTCAGACTGGCTCCTCGACTGTCTACGTCCGATGTCTTACAGAAAAAAAGCTGAAATAAACGATACACCAAAAGAAACGGTACCCTCCTGCCTTTGTGAATTACTTAAAAACCATGAGTTATTAGTTTACAAGAAAGCTTAACTTTGTGCAAAGAGTTTCTCAAATGCATTCATATTTGGCATCGGTTCATGGTTTCACTTGTCTGTCTTTTACGGTACAAGTACAAAAGCCGATATATAGGGCGTAACAACATAAACGATACACCAAAAGAAACGGTACCCTGCTGCCTTTGTGATTTACTTAAAAACCATGAGTTATTAGTTTACAAGAAAGCTTAGCTTTGTGCAAAAGGGTTTCTCAAATGCATTCATATTTGGCATCGATTCATGGTTTCACTTGTCGGTACAAAAGCCGACATACAGGGCGTAACAACTTCAATAATAAGTGAATTTCATTCCAGGATAATAATGTTGGAGTCATAATCAGATAACATTGAAAAACACAACCCCATTTCAGTCAACTCAACACATCAGAGAATCATACAGATGACCATTACGTCTGAACTTGTCTTCATGAATTAGATAGGTAACCATGCCTGTATGTTGCCATCAGTGCGAAACGGACGTTTGTCTATATAACTATTAAGAAGGCACTTATGTCAGATGTGATTATGATGGCGTTTTTATTCAGCAAGGGGCAGGTATCCATGCAGTTGAACTGGACACTGCTTGTAGAAATTGTAGAATGATTTATTTCAGGGTGATAAAAACTGAGTCAGTCAGTTGAATCGAATTATTCGAGATGTATTATACAATTATGACAGATAATGTTCATCAAGTATGGATATAACTAATGAAAACAAATTAGCTGCGAGTGATCAGATTATCGCGATTCACTTATTGTCTCAAACTGGGGTAAGGAGTGAATGAATGACACCAAGTATTCACAAAACAAATAAATCCTGAAAACTGACTCCACTTTTCGAGACAGACCATATGATGATCACATTTTCCATCAACCCTGAACAAAAATTTACAATACCATGTTTATGTCTGTGACATTGTATGACAATTTGGGAAAAGGATGCTTGAGAAGGCTTTTTGGGTATTTTTTTTTTCGTTTTGCATTATGTTTTCTGTTAAGTTATTTTTATTTTTAACCTTTTTTTCCGTGTTCCCTTGTTTGTCCGTTTATAGTTGTTGCCTTTTTTGTTTGCTATTTTGGGATTTTTTGGGGAGGAATGGGTTGAGCGGGTTTGCTTTTGGTGGGGTTACCGGTGTGTCGGATATATGAATTTTATTTTTGGCCACATATGCGTCAATGTTCAGATAAAGGTTCAGTCAAACAGGAGCTAATTTTAGCTTAGACTTTTCTACTGCGATATTTCAGAAAACACATTTGTCAATAATATCCTTTCAAACAAAGGGAAAACATAAGAGTTTTTATTAGTTTGCAATAAATAAATGAATGAAGCAGCAGAAGAGAAAGCCTACTTCCTTGATTCGTCAGTTTCTCGTTTTATTCCAGTATTGTATCACATGGTGTCAATCACTTGATTGCCTGGTCCAGACTGGATCATCGTCGTACATCTTAGACATCACTGGATCTGGTGTCAAACAAACACATTTTTATGATGTTGTGGTAAGAATTGTTCAGTCGACCGTGCGCTTGGGAGAGATTTCTTATAAAAGTATAAAGGATTTTGCTGTTTCTATTTTCAGAAGAACTAAAACATGTAGGCAGGAGGTACGATCTCTTCTAAGGGAAGACTTACAAAAGTACAAAGGCCATAGTACTCCATACCACAGCACACAAGAGAAATGGGAGTTTGAAACCTCCAGTCGGTATAACTGCACTGGTCCTCAAAAAAAATCATCTTCTTCAAGGGCATGGAAATATAAACTTATGCACAATGCACGTGAACTATTGGCCAGGTCCTATTGTAAATATAGTCAAACTGATCTGTACCACAAGCACATTAACAAGCAACCTTAGACAATGAACAGATGTGCATGAGCACGACGAGTTTGCATGATAAATGCCAATACGTATATCGCTGGTCTTACACTGAGATAGGACTGATAAATAATAAGTGATTAATAGTAGGTGCACACATGCAAGTGAGCATTACTGGGAATGTAAAACCAATAAATAAGCCTATATGGTGCATTATTGATGCTCTACTCCAGTATGATTTATTCTATTTTTTAACCAAGTTACACCTGATGAAGGAGCAAGAATTTGCTCTGAAATGTCATGAACAGACTAAACAGAAGTTGCTGTCCATCATATATTCATGTTCGTTCAGGTTCTATATTCCTTTCAAAAACTTGAAGTCACACCCATTGAGCACGAACTCCCAGAGCTGTCACTCACAATCAGCTCTCAAAAGATGTTAATACACTCACGCTTGGGAATAAAGATAAATCAGTCTCGCACTATGAGGCTCACGTACATTCCAAGCACACTTATGACATGATACCACAATGATAGATACCTACAATAAACACTTTAGCGCCACTTAGCATCTTTTACCACTATAGATTGTCTGATTGGAAATCTTTTAGAAAAATAGCAATTATCATAATAGGTTTAATAGTTTTCAGGTTATAAACAAAGTCATTATTGGAATTATCTTTTACTTAAAACAGGATGTATGGGCTTTTGGAAATCAGCACTTGAACAGTAAAAATCAAAAATGACTGTTATATGGTAACATAATTGTCATTTTCTGACAAGTGAAATCTACGTTTAATAGTGTTGCATAAGCAGGATGATAATAGTTATTTAGCTTTGAAAACAGTACTATCATTTCTCTAACAAAATTTCCTTTAATTTTAAATACAAGTGATTATGATATCCCTAAACCCTTACTTAATGAACCTGCTCTAAATAAGGACTGGTCTTCCCAATTATTTTAGCCTAACATTTCCATAGCATCACATCTTAGTTTGGGAATAACTTCTGGGTATACATTCGTGATGTCTGCAAATCGGACTACCAGCCGCTCTAGTCTCCATAACGAAAGGTATGTGACGCTCCAGCCCAAATCTTACCTGGATTGTTAGTCGTCTTCTACATCTAGTTCACTAAACTTGGTATACCTTGGCACAGTAGACTCTGTACAATCCGACACTCACTGGACCCGGGGAATGTGTCGGGTTGTACAGAGCGTCAGATATTGCAATGTCTCCTTGCTTAAATGCTTTTCAAACATAGTAGCTGGCTTATATCATTCATCCAATATAAAGGTCCATGCATTCTCACACAGTTAATAAACTCCCATTTAGCATCTGCCGGGATCAAAGAAATTACCAGTAACGGGATGTTAGTTGTCAATTGGCTATTGACAGGTCGACTGGCTTTTTTGAGCAATATGGGGTGATGATATCGGATTGTCCAGACGGATAGTGTCATTGGGACCGGAAAATGGTGTCCGAATTCGGAATGTACAGCTGTCGGATAATTCAATATTTAAATGATGATGATATAGAAGAAAGCTTCCTGGACCCAACAAATATGTCGGAATTCACAGATTCACATCATTAATTAACTTTTTATGGTATTCTTAGAAGTTGGACTGCTAACAATTACAACAAACACATTCTGTAACACAATTACAACTTGTGACATTATTGACCAATGTATTTTATTCCTACTTGCCAAAATGTATTCATTGTATGGACCATGGTTTAATTCTTTGTTTGGCTACTGCTTAACGCCGCACTCAGAAATATTCCAGCTAAACACCTACAGTCTCTAAATCGTCGAGTTTGGACCAGACAATCCAGTGATCAGAATCATCAGTATCGATGTGGGCAATTTCGATACGATGACAAGTTTTCGATCTTATCCACCCGATCACTTTGGATGCATCTTACGGTAACAATGGGTTGCTAAGATCTGTTCTAACCCGGATCAATACTAGTCTCACACAAACGTACATTTTCCCCGCTAAATCAATATGAGCACAAGATACGATTATACTTGACATGGCGTCTCCCCGCTTACCCAGCTGCAATTGTTTCAATAGAAAGAAACACTGTGCTGTGACAATTATCTTTAATTGAACTTACAGCTCCGTAGACTAAGTACTGACCACAGCGTCCATTGGGATAAAACGAGTGTTCACGTGAACGTTTGCCATACTTAATAAACTACTTGTCGTTGGCAAGTCAAAATTAAATTTGTACCAAATTATATGAATATAGTTCACTTTATATATAGTTTATCTTGTGGAACATGTTCACCGGCACTGTGATGACATAGTCAGTGGCCTCTAGTCCGTGGCCTATAGTCCGTGGCTACTAAAACTCCAGTCAGGGGATTATATCCTCACGGTGAATTTTCTCCGTCATTTGTAAATATATCACTCTCACCAAATTATTAGGTTTTATACACTTTTAAATCCTGCAAGATTATGGCCTGATATATAACGGTATTTCACATTTTCGTAATCTTTTGCTTAGTTCCTAGGTTCAAGATTGGCCCTGATTTGGCATGCTGGGTGAAGTTATGTCACAGCAAAAGCAGGAGCAACAAATTCACCCCGCACAATCACTGACACGTTACTGTTAATCTCTTTTAATCTCCCCAGTAAGTTGGGTAAATGGGAATGAGCCTTTGACCGTTGTACGTCTCACAGGAACGTGAGCAAGAGTTTCAGTGAAGCAAAGGCCAATGCTTTTCACTAAAGACACGAGAGTTGCAGAAAGGTTGTGACATACTTTTGCAGTATGGCTTTAATATGTATCCATCACTAATAATACATAGGAACTGAAAGGGATTAATTAGCAAAACACCAAAGCAAAGTAATTGAATAATCAAAACTGGATATTCTGTTTACTAAGAGTTCATCTCAATTAATGAAATCTGATTTTTTAAATATAATTTATCGTCAAATACATCAAAATATAACACTGTTAAGATATACTGAGTGAAAAAAGAAATGCACACCATGCAACTTCCGCCCCCGAAACTGTCGACTTCCTGTACACAACATTGGACATACCGTTCACGACGTCGTCTCCAGACTCTATGCCTGCCGTCCGCGAATCTGAGGGTAAACCTGGACTCATCCCTAAAGACGACTCGCTTCGTCTCTGGGTCCATCGGAGGTGACGTTGGGCCCACAGCAGACGTTGACGTTGATGAAACGGCGTCAATAATGGCATACGATATGGACGTCGAGAATGGAGATTGGCAGCCCGCAACCGATTTCGAATGGTCTGTAAGGACAGTCGACCTCTAAACATCTCAGTCCTGGTTAGTGAAAGCCGGCAGAAATATGTCACGTAGGTGACGTAGGACGATGTGACGGTCTTCTGCGCGTGACGTCACACGTGGACGACCCGACCTTGGGCGATCAGAAGTGGTGCCAGTTTGTTGTAGACGCTCTTGCGACGTCAATAACTGATCTTCCCGCTTGCAACATGGCAACGGCACGTTCACGTTGCACATTTGACAATCGTGGCATTTAGAGTACCGTTTGAACTGTGGTTTAAAAGTATTTTTCAATTCTTGAGGCCAATGCAAACACGTGCAAATAAAAGAAACTTCGATGCGAGGATCACGTCGTGATCGTGAAATCTTTTGGAACTAACGTCATTTGCACGAAAAATGGATGGGTTTAAGTGGGTTTTGCTAACGTTTTTCTAGAGTCGAAAGATAGGGATCCCGTTTCGGATACATAAATGTATCATCAGGGAAAAAAATTATTATTATTAAAAATTACATTTTGTGAAGTTTCTCTTTTGACTCAGTATATATTTCTTCACGTGACCATAGCGATATATAGTAGCCAGCTCAAAGGTGACCTGATCAAAGCCAAACTAACAAGATCATGCATGCTGAGTTTTATCGAATTATAAACATGAATACATTCCAGGAGCTCTTCGTGCCCATCTTCCTTTGTTGTATAAAACCATGATATTATTGAAATGAGCCTCTTGATATAGCTTACATTTCGTGTAGCTTCTATTGCTAGATACCTTGCTCCTTCCCCAGTAAAACTATGTGTCTGTACGTAAATGAAGTTGATGCTATTCATTGTAATAAGGCTATTGTGTTTCTTAATACCCCTTCGCAACATGAACACCAAACCTCTGTCATTATCAACAGCCATATCCAACAGTCATAGGCTGGAGTTTAGTGTGGTATATCTCGATGAATCCATACGTCCTTGTTTTGTGATCACAATTATTCTACTAATTAATTAAATGCATGCTACAGCATACAGTTTGGTACAACATGGCGGTTTCGGAAACGTTTTCATCTTTTTCTTATAGATGAAGATCTGGTCTGACTAATACTTTGAGCAGGATACGAGTCAATTTCTTCTTTCGTAAAACTGTTCTTCTTTTCTCTGAAAGGAATTAAAAGTTCATCATCATATTGAACCAACATGTTTCGACTGACCAGGTGAGGAGGAGGAGATCATCTCTACAACTGAACATCCCCAGTCAGATGGTAACGCTTTTAGCAAAAGATGTGTATTAACCCCAGGCGGTAGCCTTTAATAAACGAGCTCTCAACCAGGTAGATGACGTAACTTCATAGATTACAACTAAACGTATGGGTTAAGGTCACATTAATATAAACTTGACGTTGGAGTTACTATGCTTCCAATATAGCCCCAGTCACTGAACGCCAAATTCAAACACCAGGTCTTGGCAAATTAAACACTGGCAAACAAATGCTGAATTACCGACCCAAAATTCAAATTTACAGGTAAACATTCTGCACTAAACCTTTTAAAAACCTATCATATGAAACCTATCATATAGCTTTTAAAGTACTCTGTGGATTAATTAATGTTGAAAAGACGAAACAAACCAGGTGGACACACGTCAGCCAATATAGATTAAGCATCAACAAAAATATGATTCCACTTTAGTCAACAAACATTGAATTCCCTAACTCCAGCCTTGCTGTGCATGAAAATTTGAATTATAGAAACCATATACCACCATTCCAATAGGCTTCAATGCATTCGACCTTACAGATGTCAAGCAATTGTTATGTACAGCAATGCCATATTACACGTGGGTGTCACCATAAAATACAAATTATTTGCAGAAATATACAGGTATATACTGCAGAATAATTGAAGAATAGCCAGCGTCAGTATATCGGCGAGATGAAAGTCACACGGTACTATTCATTTGGAAGAGTTGTTGCTTCTCCTGCAGAAACTAATATGACTGTACAAAGTGAAAACAACACTTAGCTCTTGGGCATTGAAAACACAATTACTGCAATGTTTCTCATTGGTTGATCTACAAACAGTAACAGTCCGCAGTTGAGACGTATAGTTGATTGTACAGTAGGATTCTGCTTTCAACAGAGTTTTATAATCAATGTGGCAAGACATTTGCCGTTTAATCTTCGCTTTTTCTACATTTGTTACCAGTGAGTCTAGCCAAGAGGACAGGCTACAGTCACTCATTGACACCAACCAATGTCTCTCTGTTATTGGTTCAAATAGAGAAGCCATCCTGTCAAAAAAAACATATTTCGTCCCTCATACAATGTCAGTATTTTTGATTTTCTGAAGAATAAATTTTGCTCAACAGTTTTGCCAAATGAAAATCACTCACGTTGTCTGCCAGTTTTCAGACACCGAAGTCCCCTTGTTCTGCTCCCAATCTCCTTTGAGTTACCTGGACATGACAGAGGTTTTGCTGGAATGACTATGACCTGGAACCAACAACAATCATTAGTGTTAGCCTTTAGATGTCATGGTGAGATATCTACTTTTTTAACCAAAATATAAAACAAGTTTTAGATAATTTATAGCACTATACATTGTCATATATCCTGTACGTACTAAACAGTACTCATAAACAAAACTAAAACTTTTACATCAAACAGTTTGCATCTCATGATTACTTTGTGTTGAAGGATCCGATAAAACTCACAGAAACAGGTTTTATTTTCTCGAGTTTTTATTTTCTGATACCAAGTCACAAAATCGTCCTTGTATGACAATAATGCGATCATCGTTAAACTGTCAAACTTGAAAATATTCAAATTTATGTGTTACATTACACAATATGCAGTTTCAAGATAATGACATTAAATACAAAAATATCATTTAAAATTTTCAACGGATCTATCTTTCATCATGAATCTACTTTCAGGTTTTTGAAAGCAAAAGTAACATATGCCTCCAGTTATTTTTTAATATAATGCATTCACAGATAAATTCGATAAGCAGTGCTTTCAGACGTGCTACCTTTTCTAAAAGCAGTGTATAACGAGCAACTCTAAAAAATGAAATTCTGTTAAATTGAGATACTTTTGGTGATATCAACAGTCAAAGTCTAAGATTAACCTTATTTCGAGGCAAAATAACATTACCTATATTTGAATTTTTTTAAGAAAGGACAACTTGCTTTGGGGAAATACGGTAACCCATCGCTGTAACGTCTTACCTGAGATTCATCGGGAACACATTTATGTTCTTTTCCATTGTGCACGTTACCGATGTAACAGCTGAGCCTGGAGGCCGAGTAGACATAAGACGTACATCCAGCAGTCCGCTGACATAGGTCCTGACACATCACAGGACCAAATGGCTTTCGACAAATTTCGAGTGTGACAACCATTCCGATAACAGCAGCCAAGATACATACATTCAAGTAAAAACCGCTACCAACTTTCATCTTTGCTCAGATCACTTTCTGGAAATATATCATCACAATCATGCTTGAATTTTCAATAAGCTCTGAATTCGACTTTTAACATTAGTGAAGAAGTTGTCTAATGTCTGAGAGACAACTAGGCTGAGAATTCGTTCGTACACTGTGCATGAGAAATTAATAGCATTGGACTTCGTAAACACTAACCGTTTATAACAAGAGGAAAGTACATAAAAACGGTTATTGTATTTGTTTTAGGATCATGACCGGTATAATTCAGTTCATAAACTATGGGTATAACGAAATAAACTTCACTGTCACTAAAGATTATTAAAGCGATCAGATAGTTTGTTGACTCATACTCGCGAAATATGTATGTGGAATAATGTGGGGTGTAGTTATCAACTTTCTGTGAAAGAACACAACACAAAACTGTTTTATTATACCTAATGTCATGGAACATCCACAGTCAGGCGGTAACGCTTTTGCAAAACGTGTATTAACCTCAGGCTGTAGCCTTTGATAAACGAGTTCTCAACCAGGTAGATGATGTGACTTTCTTGTTAAAGACTTGATTTCTCGTGGATGTGCCATAGCTTACAACTAAAAGTATGGGTAAGTTCAAATTAGGATGGACTTGTTCAAAGGGAGAACGACGAAGATATTTTAGTACTATTCAACATAATGATACCATTTGAAATGGCGATACCACTTGTCGGTGACGACAAAACCATACCTCATGTGAATGTACCGCTCATATGTTGCTAACATGTTGCTCACACGTCGCTCTGGCAACGGTAGCGATCTCGCCGTAAAACACGATGAATTGGGATTGGAGATTTTGCATAAGATCTAAACCTGATTATCACCCTAAATCATTCATTTGGTGTTGAAACAGGGAGTATCCCTAGTTAAACGAAGAATATGATGATCATATGTGAGGAAGGGTGATGCATCTATGCATACATCGTGATCTCTGTTTTAAGGTGAAGCTTATGAAAAAACACAACCCCAAAACAGTTTTTAAAACAATTTTTTAAATGTCATGGAGAATGACAAGACATGAGAGTATTATGTTTTAACGTGAAGCTTATGAAAAAACACAACCCCAAAACAGTTTTAAAAACAAAATGTCATGGAGAATGACAAGACATTAGAGTATTAGGTTTTAACGTGAAGCTTATGACAAAACACCACCCCAAATCAGTTTTGAAAACAAAATGTCATGGAGAATGACAAGACATAAGAGTATTATGTTTTAACGTGAAGCTTATGACAAAACACAACCCAAAAATAGTTTTTAAAACAAAATGCCATGGTGAATGACAAGACATGAGAGTATCATGTTTTAACGTGAAGCTTATGACAAAACACAACCCCAAAACAGTTTTAAAAACAAAATGTCATGGAGAATGACAAGACATGAGAGTATTATGTTTTAACGTGAAGCTTATTAAAAAACACAACCCAAAAATAGTTTTAAAAACAAAATGCCATGGTGAATGACAAGACGTGAGAGTATCATGTTTTAACGTGAAGCTTATCGGAAAAAACACAACCCAGAAACAGTTTTTAAAACCAAATGTCATGAAGAATGACAAGACATGAGAATATTATTCAACATAACAATACTACCTTGAATGGTGAAACCGCTTGGTAGTGACGACAAATTCCTATGTCGAGTGGTAAAGGAATGTTCTGCTCATATGTTACTTATATGTTGTTCCTGTGACGCTCTGGCTACGGTAGCTGTCTGGATAGGTGAAACGGGATTGGAGATTTTGTATAAGACCAAAAAATCGTCATCATTCTAAATCATTCATGTACTGCTGCTCAATATTTCTGTTCACTACAGGATATAATTGGAAATCTGATACCAAGCGTCTAATTTGTTTTCATAAGTTCTATTCCAAACTCGGAGTGGCATAAATCTATTGTACAAGGCACAGAATTCGATGCAGTTGACTGAATCAGTTTTTGTCCCTTGGAATATACCTTTCTTCAGTGGACATAATTGAAAACGTGAAAGTAGATTTTAAGTCCAGTTCAACAGCACTTATACTGATCCCTTGATGACTAAAGTTCAATGACAATTGAATCTGACATTAATGGTTTTCATATCAATTGTAGAGACAACCGTCCATTTCGCATTGATGGCAACATACAGGAATGCTTACCCATCCAACTCAGGAAGACAAGTGCAGACGTAACGGTCATTTGTATGAAACTCATGGTGTCTCTTCATGCGTAGAGCGTATTGAAATGCTCTCATGCTTATGAACATTAACTGATTATGAATCTAACATTATTATCCGAGTATGTAGCTTATTTATCATTCATTTCGACGCTTGTGAGTCCTGGCGCCATATATTTCAGGTTTTCAAAATAAGACACGGCGATTCTGGACAATTGCAACAGTGATTGACGTCAAGAGCAACGAAACAAGACACAATCACTTTCAATCATCCAAACTGATTAGTCACCAACATTCCATCTGGGGTACCCGACTAATAGCCACTGAAAACTGTATCAATGGATAACTGAAAATCAGTAATGACACCAGGTGGTTTGCAAAACAAGTAATCCTAAAAGCTGAGTCCACTGTTTGAAATATGGAACATTGTACATTATAACATTTTGGTGGGAAAAATATTTTTATTTGAGAACGCTTGTTTAGACCAATGCTTTGTTTCCTTTGCTTTTCTGTCACTGAGTGGAGTTCTTTTGTGATTTGACCACAAAACTCAAATTTACTACAGAGGCCACTTGAGTTATTTGATTCTTTCAGAGACAGAGAGAGTGACTTTGTTAATTTGTACAGTCCTAATTGTTCGTTTATGAGATGCAATTAAATTTTCAAATCAATGACATCAACATTCTATACTTTCTATACTTGTGACAACCACGGCTACTTGAAACAATAAATTTGGCAGTGCATTTGTACCAAAGACAACCATATTGTATGCCTCACTGCAATTATTTTCTCCCTACATGCCACATTTTGGATACATTGATCGCTATAAAATCGATGTCATGCTTTCTCATAAATGCTAATTTATATCGAGTTTTTATTCCTTGTCTTGCATAATTTATTGTGTTGGTTTAGTTTTGGTTGTTTGGGGTTTTTTTTATTTTGTTTGTTTTGTTCTTCAATGTTTTTGTGGGTTTGTTTCTTGTTGTTTTAGTTTGCTTCTTGTTGTTGTTGACTGTTTTATTGGATTCTAGGGGTGCAAGAAAATATGGCCATACACACGTCAATGTTCAAATGAAGTTTAAACTTATTTTGATTTTTTTATTCTTTGTTCCATTTTGGGAGTTTTGTGGATTTAGTTTGTTGTTTTAGTGTGTTTGTTGTTGACTGTTTTGTTGGTTTTGCAAGAAAATATGGTCATGCGATAGCCAGTGGTCAAATGAAGGTTCAACAAGAAGCAATCGTTTCTTGGATTGGTCACACATATCATTTGAAGGAGAGATCTAGCACTTTGGGGGAAACATAAGAATCCTCATTACTTTGCACGAGTCGTATCAGTGCAACAGTGGAAGAAAAGCCTTCTTTGCCGCTTGATGCACGTATGCCTCTTTCTTTCATCAGATCTTCTGTTCATTGCGACCTCGACGGAAACTTCTGAGGTAGAATCTTCAATAGTCAACATTTGGATAAATGTCTGGAAGAGAAACAGTTTAGGACAGATACAAACAATTAGCATGCCTCTTCCCAGGCTTGTATGTATTTCATTGTTTCGTGCTTACGTGACAGAAATTATGTCTGATGCCAAACGTTCCGGATTTGTTTTAGGTGGGCAGTTGAATAGCCTTTTCATGTTTATGACGACAGGATACGCTCACCTTTTCGCAAGCACCTGCTTTCATCACTGTTTCATCATTGTGGTTCATAAACATATGCTCTGTCATCTGCCAACTTCGAAGACCATAGTACCCAATACCTCACTATACATGATCATATTCATGTTTAATTAGGAAAACAGAAACTGGGGGGACATGTTCGAATCCGAATGATCCTATGATCATGCCTTACTTGTCTAACTGCTCTTATTCTTTATATAAACCGGATTCTTCAAGGACATAGAAATGTTAACCTACGAACTGTGTACGTGAACTAAGCTAGTACTCAGATCCCATTGTAAATATAGTCAAATTGATCGCGTAACACAAGTAGGTGTTAACAATTAACTTAGACTATGCATATGAATTTGCACGATATATGCCAATAAGCATAATATGATTTTCCACGGCAGGATGGATCAATAAATATGTTACTGATGGTAAATGAGCACATGCGAGTGAACAATTAAGTGAATGTGAAACCAATGGATGAGTATATGTAGTGCATTATTGATGCTTTACTCCCGTAATTATTGTTGCCTTATCGTGCTAACCAGGTAAAACCATTGAACACGTACTGCCAGAACTGTCACCCACAATCAGACCCCAACGACGTTTCGTGCACTCACATGTTAGATTAAATATAAATCAGTCTCGTGTACATGCCAGGATGACATACGTGCATAAAGTCAGCAAAACTGGACACCCAGTCCCTCTCGTCACCTTTAAGTGTTGCTCAAATAAACTAACTTCTAGGTTTTTGTCTGATAGATATTTGTTTGTCTCCTGTTTAACGCCGGACTCCAGCTTCAAAATATATATCGAACGTCGGCAAATAGTCGAGTTTGGACCAAACAATACCGTCATCAGCACCATTAGCATAAGTCTGCGCAATATAGATACGATGACATGTGTCAACCAAGTCAGCGACCCTTGACCACCCGATCCCGCTAGCTGCGTTTTACGACAAGCATTGGTTGCTGATGTTACGAGAGTGTATTTCTGTAATTTGTATTATTATTGATTAAGTAATAGTTATTGTTGGGTCACGGTGTTTAGAGTTTTGAGTCATAGTCATATGAGTCACGTTTTGTGTCGGTACACCTTGAAGGAAGCGCTTTAGAGTTAACTTTTAGGAAGCGCTTTAGAGTTGCCTCCCTTTGGTGTATTTTGACTATTGGTAAACACGAGCCAATCACGAAGGTTCCATACTTCGCTGGAATGCTCAAGAATCAGTGACTGTGTGTATATATAAGGCTGGTTGGTGTGCTGACGCACACGCAGAATTACACAGAGTTTTCCTGGAGTTGTCATCATTCGGCCTACATCCTTCTGTTTGCTTTTTCGTCAAGCCTGACCTACATTCAAGAACTTTGTGAACGATTTCGTAGAACTGTATCTCGCTGGAAAAAAGACTTTGGTGAGGTTAAATTACATTTGTGACCCAAATGCAAATTATTAACACTGAAGACCAGTTCTGACTCGGATCTTCACTGGTCTTACACAAATGTGCATCTCTCCCACTGAATCAATATGAGCGCAATGTACAGTTATAGTTCACCACTGTATGTCTCACTTTATGCTGAGCAAGAGTTTCACTAAAGAGACAAGAGTTGCAGAAAGGAATAGACAGAGACTTACTTTTACAGCATGACTTTAATGCTTTAATGTGGCTCCATCATAAATACACAGGAACTGAAAGGAATCACTGAGCACACCAAACCACTGTATTCGTCGACTAATCAAAACTGGTTATTTTCACCATTTAGAGTCCATCTTTAAAATGCATGAAAATGGAAACACTGTTCGTAAATATTGCTTCATGCTATCATGGTGATCGGTAGGAGCCAGATCAAGTGTGATGTGATCGTGGCCAAACCCAAGGAATCATGCATACTAAGCCTCATCGAATTATGAACATGAATAATACAAATACTTCCCATGCCCGTATTCATTTGTCACATAAAAGCATGTACCGTTAGCTATCTTAGCTATAACGTCACAAATGTTGCCAATACAGAATACAGAATACAGAATACAGAACAGTTTGTTA
The DNA here is from genome assembly GCF_037392515.1 of Haliotis asinina. NCBI lineage: Eukaryota > Metazoa > Mollusca > Gastropoda > Lepetellida > Haliotidae > Haliotis > Haliotis asinina. The sequence continues at coordinate 46,822,258 of NC_090285.1, forward strand.
TAACTATTAATCGTGTTGGTATTATTCGAATCGGTTATGGATTGGAGATCGAGGCCAGACAAACAGATCATACACACTTCGCTCGTCGAATTATACACACGAATAGTGTCTCAATGTGCAGTTTCAAACAAACGTTCCCATCAAAAAACATAAACAAATAATAAACAAATTCTCTTAAATTTACTTCATAAAATCACGAATTACCCTTGGTGTAAACTGATATCATCAAATAATATTCTATTCCCCAAATATACTTGTGCCCTTATTTCCAACTCTGCACACAACAATCCACATGCAAAGTGGCATTATGCTTAAGGTAAAAGGAGCATTTCGTAACCAGAAAATATTTTAGCACTACAGATAACGGCAATCTTGTTTCCGACTATTTTCTCGATCCTTTCATGCGTCATAACATAGAGGGTATTGTCGTTGTGTATCAGATCTTTGGCATTCAGTTCTGCTGCCACTGTCACCTTATTATCAGATAAAGACAGCGTCTTTACACGCTTCTTTTGAACAAAGTAAAGAACATTTAGCAATGGGTTCATTGTCGTCGCCATTATCTTTTTCCCTTTATAAATAGTCATCATATTTTGACCATCATAATTTAATGAAATTATTGTCATGTCCGTCGCGACATAGCATACATTTCGTTTAGTATCTATGGCTACATGCTTTGCTACTGCCCACCTAAAAGTGTGTACCGGTATGTAACTGAAGTTGATGGTATTCATTGCAATAAGGCTGTTGTGTTTGTTACTACCCTTCTTCAACATGAACACCAACCCTCTGTCATCATCAACAGCCATATCCAGCAGTCTAAGACTGGAATTTAGTGTGGTATATCTCGATAGATCTAGCGGTGCGCTCATAAGCCCCTGTTTTGTGCTCACGATTATTCGTGTAACTGATTGAATGTATGCTGCAGCATACAATCGAAAACAACATGGCGGTTTCGGAAGCGTTTCTGTGGTTCCCTTATCAATGGAGATCTGGAGGATGGCCAAGCGTGAAGAATACTTTGGATATAGCAAGATACGAGTCCACTTCTTCTTCCTTTGCAATGATGTTATTTTCTTCTCTGAAAAGAATTATAAGTTTATCATCATCTTGAACCAACATGTTTTGAAAGACCAGATATGAAACCTTGTCGTTGAAGTGACCTGTAAGCTATTCCTGAATAATTTGATACTAGAACACATTTTGTTCAATTTTCTTAACAATTCCAAAATAGAATGCATTCTCAAATACATTGCAATGTAAATGTTTCTCAAGGAATATTGTAATGAGGTTAAACAGGCTGCAATGCCAAGGTATTGTCTTTTGATATTTGTTATTTCTCAAGGAAGATTATTTCTAGAATTATTGGTCTCTTGCGCTTCCCACTCCTTTGGCTGAAGGCTGAAACTGAAGGATGCAGTCTCTATGAAGTGACTTGTTGAACTTGTTTCGCTGAAGGTTATTATTTGGTTGCTATTTATTCGTTTTGCATGGAATGGGCTATGTTCACATTAGATCATGCCAAATTATTCACTGATAAAGACATGCTTAGTTACTGAACCAGAATTCAAATCGTAATTTATAGTTAAAGCATACAGCACTGGACGTTTTGAAGACTTTTCATGTCAACCCCCCTAAACACTGTAAGTTTGAGATGGCTCCTTGTGTCTGTAGACAGCATATTTCATGCCAGGTGAAATAAGTATGTCGCCATATCTGGCTGAGCGACCTTATTGTCATCTGTAGTCTGATCTATTTGTCCGATTTTACGAGTAAACTTGCTTTTCTGGATATCCTATTATGTATCCCACAAAACACACAGTTACTCCGATGTGGGTTACATAGACGTACGTTTGCAGTTGTGTCTTTCTGGTTTGGTGAAGGGTAGTTGTCTCTTTTATCAAACAGTATTGCTAAACGGAAATCACGCACCTTGTCTGCTAGCTTTCACACATCGAAGTCCCTTTGTTCTGCTCTCAATAACCTTGGAATTTCCTGGACATGACAGAGGTTTTGCTGGAATGACTATGACCTGGAACCAACAGCAAGCAATAGTGTTAGCCTTTAGATACTGTTGTGATACATCTACCTGTTTACCAGAATTAGAAAATGAGTTTAGAAAACTCACAGCAATATACATTGTCAGATATCCTCTACGTACTAAACTGCACAAACAAACACAAAGAAAACATTTACATCAAACATATTGCACCTTAAGAGTACTTTATGTTTAAGGAGAAACATTTGGAAAAACAGTTAATTAAGCCAGAATCAGAATATGTGGTTTTTGGTTTTGGATCGTATATTGCCGGGAACCATCACCACAAAATCGTCCTTGCATATCAATAGGGCAATCAGATATCTACCCAGTTACAACATCAAACCTTCATCGTGCACACATATTTAGTTTTGAAAATAAAACTGTCCGTCGGGTCATTAAATTATTTTATGTATGCGTTTTATTATCTACTGTACAATTTTAATATGAGGCAATTAAATGAATCAAAGTCATTATAAGAATTAAACTTATCAAATATTTCACAATGTTAATATATTGATAAAAATAAAGCTATAAGTTAGGTCCTGGTCACTGAGCAGAGCTTTCAGACATGATGTCCTACATGTTTTTAACAAAGGTAAACGCAGAGCACATATCATCAGCCAACAGTAACAGTTTGGTAAGAGGTCCACAAATAACGTAAATCTTCAAGACTTGAATTGTACAGATCCATTTAGTGATATCCAGCATCATAGGCTAAACGTTAGACTGATATGGAGCCAAAATAACGACGTGGTCTTAAACAGTATCTATATATACCAGTTGGTAAGAATGGACAGTTTAATTGTTGTCAGATACGGTACCTGTGTTCCCACTGCGTCCTACCTGTGGTTTATCCGAAACACATTTCTGCGTGTCTTCATTGTGTACATTGCCGATGTAACAACTGAGACTGGAGGCCGAGTAGACATAAGACGTACATCCAGCAGTCCGCTGACATAGATCCTGACACATCTTAGGACCAAATGGCTTTCGACAGATTTCGAGTGTGACAACCATCCCGATGATAGGCGCCAAGGAACACACTTTGAAGCTAATGAACATTCTCTTGTTCATGTTTACCCAGATGACCTTCTGAAAATATATCATCACTATTATGGTTGACAAAAATATTTTCCTATCAGTGTTCAAGCAGAGACTATTTGACAATCTACAACAAACCTGGAGTGAAACTGTTCATAACTTACCAGACTCTTATTCATATAAACAATATAAATCCCTCCTCACTGTTGAATACTATCTGAATTCATCACTACCATCTCACTTAAAAAGGATGTTATCACACTTCAGATGCAGTAGCTTTAGAATTGCTGTTAACACTGGAAGACACCAAGCTATACCATATCAAGAAAGACTTTGTCCCCTCTGTTTATCAAAAAACAAATATTTTATTGAAAATTAATCTGTGAAACTTATAGTTCTCTCCGTAATACACTGATTGGTAAATACATCCAGTCCTCCTCGCAACAAAACTTTGTCTCCATAATTACGTCGCAACATTATGATATATTCCATAAAACGTCAATCTTTTTATACAAAGCACAACAAATAAGGCAAAATAATATATCATATATTTATGTTACGCTCTTGTACTTTATACAAATATGTTCAATGCGCAAGGATATTTTGTAACCCTAAATTTCTCTGTATTTTGGACCAAAGGTCTTATACTGAATCAAATCTGTCTGTCTGTTTGAATTTCTACCGAGCTCTGTACTTCACTCTGAGCATTGGTAAGTAAGAAGTAAGATGACGTCTGAGAACAACAAAAGACTGGTAGGTGTATATGAACTCGGTGAACTGTGGTTCGTACACTGTAGGTAAGAAAGGAATGTCATTGGAAACCGCTGATTTCCATCAGAAGTGAACATCTATAACAAACATTCTTCTTGGGTATATGTACAATAAACCGTATTTGTTTTGGGGTCCCGGCCAGTATATTGCAGTCATAAAGAATATGGTTATAACGAACTAACCTTTCGGGTTGTTATAAGCAAACAAACGTGATTATCACCGTGGTATAACACTGCTCAGTGAACCTCATGATGAAGAACAAAAGAACATAGATTCTCTTAAACGTATGACGTATCTTTCTTTTGTCCAAGTTGAAAAGACTGCTTGAAATGAAAGAGGAGAAACTATCTTGGAAACACCTACAGGTGCCTGAAATCTTATCATTTATGGGAGACGTCATAATTAATAATCCGGTGAAGCTACCAATGATAATTGGTTTCAGCAATACATTCGCTGTCACAAATGGCTACCAACGCGATCGTTTAAATTGGTGGCCAATGTCAATCATTTAATTATATATAGACTGCTGTCACACAGGGAAATAATGTGGAATGTAGCTCACAACAAATGCAAACAGGGAGGTCTCTGTATTATACACCTTAAATTATGAATGATGACAACTATGAGAAAGACTGAAGAATGGGATTACTGTTTTGAAAGAAAGGCTTATGAAACGACACATTCCAAAAGAGTATTACATACAGAATGTCTTGGGGAATGACAAAAATATCTGAGTACTATTCAACATAATATTACCAATTGAAATAGTGATACCGCTTGCTGGTGACGACAATAGCCTACCTCGTGTGAAGGAGGAATATACTGATCATATGCTGCTAATCTGTTGCTCCACTGTCGCTCTGGCAGCGGTAGTGATCTCTCCTTTAAAATACTGTAGGTGAAATGTTATCTGCAGATTTGGTAAGAGTTTAAAACCTCATCATTACCCTAAATAATTCATTTACTGTTGTTCAATATTTCTTTTTCACACCTAGAGGCTATAGGTGAAACGTGAGAATCTGATCACTGGTCGACAATTTGCTTTCATAAGTTTTACTCATAACTCAAAGGATATTATGTGTCATTATGTTACTGTACAATCCGCATAATTCGATGCAACTGACTGATTCAGATCCTTGTCCCTTTGTCCCCCATGAAATACACGTATCTACAACTGACATGGCTGAAGACTTGAAAGTAGACTTCAAGGAGTGTCCGGTTCAGCTACATGCATATTTAGTCCCTTGCTGAATAAAAGCGTCTGGGAATTGTTACACCATATAGTTCAGCTTTTTCTACTGTAAAACATCGGGCCTGGACAAGTGACACCAGGGATTGATGTTAAAAGCAACGACACAACACACAATCAGTTTGAATCATCCAAGTCGATTAGCCGCCGACATGCCAGCTGGGATACAATTCTAATAAGCAGAGATAGTTGTATCAAATCAGTGAGGACGCCAGGAGTTCGCAAATCAAATATATCCTAAAGCTGTGTCCACTGAGTCAGACCATATGATGATCTCATTCCACATAAATCCCTGACAAAAGATTCGATACCACGTGTTTATCCTTCAACATCTACTACAAAGGGAATTGTGGATGTCTCTCCAAAATTGGAACATTGTGTGACATTTGGGGAAATGATGTTTGAGAAGGCTTGTTAATATGAAAGCTTCCTTTGCTTGTGAACGGTCTTTTTAAATTGAGGTGTTTTGTGAGCTTAACAAACCATTCAAAGTAATCTCAATGACTGTAGTTTATAGATATTGTCTCAAAAGTTGTTTGAGTAGTTTGAATCCTTTCAGTGACAATGATAATGTTCGTTACCGGGTACAACATTGCAACCATTTCTTCTGGTCATACTATAATTTGGCTGCATTTAGCGGAATAAAATGGATATGCACAAAGGGGTTTGCCTGTTTTTGTTCTTTGTTTATTTTTAGAAGGCTTTTTGGTTAGTTGCCTTTGGTCACTTACCTTTTTACTGTAAAGTATCCGGAAATCAGGGAATGATGTGTAAGAGCAACGACACAACACACAATCAGTTTGAATAATCGATTAGTCACCCGGTTATAAGGCTAATAAACAGAGAAAAATAAACCAATGAATAACTACAAATCAGTGATGACACCAGGAGTTCGGGAAAAAAATAAATCATAATGCGATGATCAGATTTTTCGTCAATCCCTTTTTTATTTTCTATTTTGTGACACATTTTTGGAAAAATATGACAAAATATGTCCATATATATCAAAGTTTCAATTCTGTTGCTGAAAGCGGTCTTTTTAATGTGAGTGGAGTTGTTTTTGAGAGTTAACCAAAATAAGAACTATTGTCAGCGCTACGAACGTTGTTTCTTTCGGTGACAGATCGTGTAGTTTTCTTACTTTGTTCAGTCCAAATTGTCCGTAAATGTTGTGTAAGAAATTGTACAAATCAGTGACATTTCTTAACAACCATGACTGTAGTGGCGACTTGAAACAATAAAGCTGGCAGTTAGTACGATAGACAGTTAATGTTCGTTCCTCCAACGATTTCCTTTGGTCATCCCATAATTTGACTACAGTTTGTGTTGTCACCATCTGATAAAACAACAGCTTTGACGGGATCCTCTATGCCAGCAAATTGTGTCCGAGAAAAGGAAATGTTGTTTAAAATCAAGGTAGACATGTATCAAGGACTGTTAGTTGACTCATTTTCCGTTTGATGTTCTGGTGAAACCTTTAGCGTATCCCGAGCGTGAAACCACAGTGTGATGCTGATTTGCTGTTCTAATTCGTGAAATCATAACAGGTGATATTACATTACATGTATCTAAAATACTTTTAATGATGAATGTTGATACTAAAAACGAATAAATGTCTGTTTACTTCACTTGGAAATGTGATACAACTTGTTTGGATGGATACGTAGCAATTAGGATGATTGTAGGAAAATAAGTCCTTGGCCAAAAAGGCCCTCGGTCAAAACGTACCGGAAAAATAGTCCTCTTGTAAAAACACCCATTCATTCATCAGCTTTGAGGTCAAAGATGTTAGGAAAACGTTGATAATTCTGGGTTATTAAATAGATCGGTCTTTGACCTTTTAAAAGACAGCTAGAAACATGAAGTACTTACATTTTATGCTTATAACGAACAGATTAGATGAGCAAATTGGTCTTTGATCCATAACACAATATTTTCAAAGGCATGAGCTGTAAGTGTGAAAGTGTCCTACATTGACATGAAGTACTTACATTTTGTGACAATAACGAACAAATTAGGTATTCACTGATTGAACTGAATTTCAAATTCATCAAATAGGTTTCAGTCAGTTATTGAAATAATAAGAGTTGAATAAGTTCTTGTGCCAGGATGCAAATATGTATTTGAACCGTCATTATATATACATATACATAAATCATTATTTGATATGAAATCCTTTAATTTACCTTTAGTGTTTGTATCAATGCTACCCCAGAGTAGACTGTGCCCATTTCAATGCCCTATGATTATACAGGATTTAGGGAGTTCATCATACAGAGCCTAAAGATCAGCTCGCTGAACAGATGATGAAGGTGGATGTACAAAGTGGACAGAGTAACAGCAATATGCAAAGTAAGTCGTACTGGATTTTTTCTCAGATACTTCCAATCATGTTCTCGTTATTTCAAGTCTATTTCAAAACTCGAAAAGTGGACCGAATCATTGAAATATTGAGCAAAAACGAGAAAATACTACAAATTTCTAGTGTTTGAAAGAAAATTTGATATAACAAGAAAATATAGAAAGAACAAGAACAAGCTCAAAGTTTGGGGAAAACACATTGAAAATACGAAACTATATTAATCGGAATTATAAATGTAATCGTGAAAAAGGAGAAATTTCATTTTACAGAAATAATGTATGATGCCAACGAGCCTCAAACTGGTTTCCGCAGCTGCCTTGTTTCCCGGATTGTGCCAGGACGATATGTGTTTGTGTAATATACACTTAATTCGTCTGTCAGTCAAGAGACTTATTAGCTTCATTGATTAATTGCAATAGGTTCTGGAAGGAAGAGGTAGACGCTGAAGACCCGAGTTCGATTCCCTATGTGGGCACAATGAAGCTCATTTCTTGTGTCCCGTGCTGTGAAATTGCTGGAAACTTGCTAAAAGCAGCGTAACAGCATACCCACCCACTCACTCACTCACTCACTCACTCAGATAACGAGACAGAATAGAGAAAACAAATGATTTTAATATGCTTTCTATTCTACCCCGGATCTTCACGGGTCGCTGAAAATAAATGAATTATCATCATACTGCATCATGGCGCATTGAGCTAATATTAATACGATGTTTTGTCTTGACAGTAACAGAGAGCGTTAACAATTCATGATTTTTAACATCCTTGAGTAACAATTCCCAAACAATCGGGATCTGAACGTCTTTATCAGTGCGTATCAAGTTGAACGTTATCCAATGAATATCGTGTTGAGGTTTAAAGTCGGTCAGTCTGGGAACTGTTCGTGCTACCATTCTGAGGAGATGACCACAAGAATTGATGATTCACAAACACATGCAAGAACTGTGAATTAATTTTAACGTTAAGTTGCACAGAAAGTACAATATCTATGCCTTTAGCCACATTGAAGATTGAAGCTTTGGTTAACTGCTTGTAACCAGGAAGTTGGCACGTCTTTCTTGTTGAACTTTGGTCCAAGTAAATTGTTAGGAATATTCTGCTTCCACGAAATCTACCTCTGGCAGGATCTTCAGTTGAAAGTCGTCCTTATAGCGGTAAATTCAAACACCACATCATGACAAATTGCACACTGGCAAAAGCCCTCACATTAGTTAACAACAGCCGGTGGGTTAGGATACACACGCAGACCACTGGTTTCACTGCTAGTATGTATTGAGTCACACACTCATTAACACATAGTTGCACAATGACTCTGCCAGTAGCAGATTTCCTACGATTTTGATGAGGTTAGTTCATTAATATGTTCATACTGACTATCCACCAAAAGTACATTTCGACATTTTGAGTTTGATTCATTTTCAAAGCATAATTCCAGCCAATAAAGATGTTTTTCATCTTGATATCACATGCTATCCGCTTAGAGCACAGGTAACACCAGAAATATTATTCAGTCAGAACTCTGGAACACCTCATAGGCTTTACTCTCTAAACACAACTAAAATTTGCCCGCTTTACCCAAGAACCTTCACACACTGAAGGCCCCTTGTTCTGCTCTGAATAACCGTAATATCTCGAGAACATGACAGTTGCCTTGCAGGAATGTATGTTACCTGGAACGAACAGCAGCAGATCGTGTGGTGAGTATTATAAGACACCTATATTCATACCATAATGAGAAAACAATAAAAAAACATCACACACTTTGTAAATATTTCATGGAAGTATTAGAATACACAAAAGCACGATCTAAAATATCCTCCACAGCGTTTTTGTTTTTGATTCGGAATAAAACGCCAGTGTTAAAATACGTTCTCATTTCCCTCTGTTATATTATGGACAACCTCAGAATGCACGTGTTTACTTTTGTCAGGTAGTATGTTAGCAGGAATCAATACAATGAAAGATTTTTGACTAGAGTTATGATATAATAATGTTTATAAAACTTTTGGCACAAGTTAACTTACCAAAAGGGTGTTTTAAGCTAAACTAAACTTACAACCATTTATCATTCCAAAGAATAATCCCTTCCATTCAGACGTGAAAATATGTATGATAATACTGGACTCTCGTATGTTTTTGAAGAACCCTCAGTTTGTACAGCTTAGTAGCTGTTCTCAAAAATTGACATACTTTTAAAGATCAACTTATTCAAAGCAGGCACAATGACATTATTTCTAGCCCAAAGAGAATTTAGTAACAGCACCTGAAGCCATTTCCTAATTTTGATGTATGTGTCCTCATTCCAAAACGTATGTCTTCACCATTATTGGTAACCACAGTTTACCTGTTGAAACTGGCCGCTAGTATAATATTCCAAGGGACAAGAAAACCTGTCAAATGTGCTATCATTACATTTTTCATCGTAAAGCACTAAATACTTTGAGGAAGCAATATTTAACCGCTCATCTAACCTCTTTTCCCAATGAAATACAGTTCAAGAAAATATTATCTGCAAAAAACATCTCGAGACATACTAAATCTATCAAATATACCCTATATCAATCATCTCTTGTCAGAAAAAGATGTTTATGTGTTGTTTTCTGACATATTGAGTTTGTATTTGTTCATGCATTTACAATATATGATCTTGTACCACCAAGGTGCTTTATGAGAACTGAATTGAAATCGTCTCTCTGGCAACAGGAAAATCAGACATCTATCCTCCAGCCTTCATCTGTCACACATAGTGAAGAAGATACGCTTCTCCAACCTATCAAAGACTGAAAATAACCTGTGTGATATATCGCATATTACGGGCTTTCAAAATGATTTTATTCAAGGAGGAAAATATTCCACAGATCTAACGTTTTAGTGTGAACTTATGTGAAGGTTTATGACACATTCCAGTTGGCTTCTGTTATTTGTAATACGTCAGACAAGATGTTACTGTCTTAACAGAGGTAATATCACCATATGCTCAAACTGTAACATGTCCGTAAATAACAAGAAAGTAAGACACTGATCTGAACTGAAGATACACTTCGATAAGTTCAAGAAACTGTGAAATGCTGTGAATTGAATTGCCGAGATACATTTGGTGACACATTTGGTGATATCAATATTCGAACTCTAAACTTGTTCATTATACAAAGTCAATACGTCGTCACATTAAAATTAACTACACTTGCGGTCTGTTAAGAATGTACAACTTGCATGTTGGCAAATACGATAACTGTGCCACTGTAGCGGCTCACCTCTGATTCATCGGGAACACATTTCTTTGTGTTTTCACTGTGCCATTTCCGATGTAACAACTTAGACTGGAGGCCGAGAAGACATAAGACGTACACCCAGCAGCCCGCAGACATAGGTCCTGACACATCTTAGGACCAAATGGCTTTGGATGATTTCGAGTGTGGCAGCGGCCAGTGAAAAAATGAGCATTTGCTTGTTAGCGATAGCATGTTCCATGTTTGCTCAGATGACCTGCTGAAATTATTCCTTCACGATGATGGGTAGAATGTACACAGACTGCGAGCATTGTCGGAAAGACAAGATGATAGTTAAGAAGGTTGGTAAATGAATACGGACTCTTTAGTCAGTATCCATGCAATGTGCATAAGAGAACACCATTAGAGAACGCTAAAACCTGTATGCACTATCTACAGATGTAACGAACTCACTTGGGACTCTTGTCTTCAGTTGTTGAACAATAAGGTTATGGCGAACTGAATTTTGTGGTCTGTTTTAGTTAGTTATAACCGAATTGAAGTGTAAAGACGTTGTGATCCCTGTGTAATAAACACCGTGAAGACTGAAGAAAGCTGACACACAATAACTAACCAAACAGGACAGGTTAGTTCTTGTTCAGGATGAAGTAAACCGCTTGACACTAAAAAGCCATAAAAGGCACCATGAATGCATTTGAAGGCAGCAGATACACTCATGCTTGGTTATCCCTCGGATACAGTTTGACTTCATATAGATATGCAAAAAAATAGTGGTTAGAAAATGTTGTATGAGGTATATACTAACAAGCGTTTTTCATGAAAACTCCATGTCAATTCTTTGTCATACTTTTACCGTATATGATTATAAGCAATTGTCAGGATAAATGATTGGTCCTCTGAAGTGCACCTTTCTACAACTGACTTACTTGAGGACTTCTAAGTAGATTTCCTTCATTGGAAGTGTATTGCTGAAATAAACATTAAACTGGTATATAATTTCATCTGAAATAATTGCCTTCATCTAAATTGTAAATACAGTTTTGCAAATGAAGGCTGGGTATGACTGTTCATCCACCAAACTCATGAAGAATCATATTAGCGCACCGTGTAGTTGTCATTTGAACTGTACATCTCTGTTACTGGGTGTGGACGTTTCTGGTCAAGAAGCTCAAATCAGTTTCTATTTTGAAGTCTTTGATTGTGTTTGTTAGGTGGGAAACGGGTGGGATGTAAATTATCGCTATGTTTATAAATATTCATTTGTTCTAAATCCAACATTATGATACTATAAAGCATAAGGTTCTATATGGATTTCAGAATTTTAAATGTAGCATAATCGTCATTTCAAATTTTGGACTTATTCATTCTTTCTTCCTTCCTTCCAGTGACGGAAGGGATGGTGTAAATCAAACTAGGGTCCATGCAAATATAGCAAATGTAGCAAATATACCGTACGTCTCCATGGACTCCGGTATGGTGATCTACATTCAGTTGCTGGCGATCTAAAGTCCATTTTATAATGTCTTGTTGATAAACAACGTTTTCTTTTAGCCGATGGCAACTAGTTTTATAGTGTATCTGTGATGTTCTAGTTACTATATTGTCCGTCAGTGACATGCTTCTTAATTATACTAATGTTTGGTTTCATATTAAAGTTATCGGCATGTTATAGCTGAAATATTACCCTGATGTTTCACAGTTTAACTCACTCACTTAAAGAATATCAACATTATTGCCATTTACTCACTGTTAAACTCTTGCGTGTTTGTTCACTCATCCACTTCGCTTCTAAATGCTGACACAAACATCGAGATGTCAGACAATCGGAATCGTGCAGAATGCGATAAAATAATAATATGCTTGGAAGCTTGTTTTCGTAGGATGTTCGGTTGCATAGTTTTTTGTTCTATACACAAGTAGGCGTCATGGAAAAATCAATCACGGAATACTACCCATCAGCCAGGGTATTGTTTCACAAAGAATGGAAGTTCCTGTCAATCTGATTAGCTATAGTCTGTTTGCAGTGAAAACGTACTGGTGAATTTCACTTAGAAAAAGTAAATCGATTAAAGTGAAAGTAAGTATGCGAATCCTGTTAATTTTACCTTGAACATTTAAATCTCAGAAGTTTATTCAACTTCGGACACAAGTTGTTTAACAAACGATGATAGTTTGAAATCCCCATTATTGGTTTGTATGACAGGTGAGTGTGTACATTACATGAAACATCGAGAACAAGTAGGGTTGGTCAAAGTTAACGCTCAGGACGTACCGCATGTGCATTTGTTTCACTGTTCCAACAACTGTAATACAAACCAAAATTAGATCAAGCGACCAAGTGTTCAACAGCCTCTGGGATGCGTCGATAACCAACCAGCCTGACTATCCGATCCCATTACTCGCCTTTCACAAGAAGCATGGGCTACTAAAGGTCAGTTCTAACCCGGATCTTCAAGGGTCAAATTCAAATTAATGACCTAAACATATAAACATGGGTTGTCTGATCCGCAAGTCAGAGCCTTCGGGCACAATACCTTCAGAATTTAGCCTCTTCTACTACCTTCATAGGAGTTCCACCCGGAAGTAAATCTGGATCTCTGTGCTGTTTGTATCTACGTCAGAAGTAAATGCAATTTGCTTAGGACTTTGAAAACTTGGAGTCATTTTCATTACCCTATTTTTTTGGGAATTAACACAATAGTTCACATGCTTTAATGAGACTGGTAATCGTGATGCTAGAAAAGTGTCAAAAGTACGATACTGACCAGGGGGATACCCGGATATAGATTGAAATTGGCAGGACGTACCGTAACTCGTACCTTAAATCATGTGTTGTTAAAAACTGATATCCGAAGTGTGTCAATCTGCCCCTCAATACAGGCTGAAAAAGGTGCAGTGTATTGTTTGTTTGGGATTTAGGGACATTCTTTTTAAAATAGTAAACTATGCCTCTGCATCTTTTCCCGAATCCACGCTAATAATTGATTGTTGATCATGCTGTCCGTGACTTGGTTTGGCTCTCAGCAATATTCTAGCTATATATCGGCGATCTAGAAATAATCGAGCCTGGAGACGAGAATTCGGTGAGTATCGGCCTCTGCAGTTGGGATACGGTGTGCGTCAAGCAAGTCAGCCTCTTACGACGGGCATGGGTCACTGAAGACCAAATCTAACCCGGATCTTTAGGGGTATCGTGATCAAGAGGTGTTACTTGATCAAAACATATTAGATAGAAGCATGAATAACGCAGCAAACAGGCTCATTAATTGGTTTCACGTTCCCGTCAACTCTCACTTGCATGTGTGCACCTTCTATGAATCACATGTAATTTATTCATTATTCTGTCTCTGTGTAAAAATCAGCGATATACGTATTGGTATTTATCATGCAAACTCGTCGTGCTCATGCATATACGTTCATTATCTATAGTTACTTGCTTGTGTTACACGATCAGTTTGATCATATTTACAATGGGACCCGACTAACAGTTTTGAGCACGTATGTTGAGCGCACACACGTACATGGTGCGTAAGTTTACAATTCTATGCCCTTGAAGCCAACGCTTTACGCTGAGAACCCAGAGCAGTTATACACGGGTGTTTCTTGATTAAAAGATAGAATGACACATACTGGGGTAGAGCATCAATAATGCACCAGATAGGCTCATTTGTAAGTTTCACATTTATATAAGTGTTCCCTTGCACGTGTGTACCTACTGTTAAACACTTATATAATTTATTTATCAATCTTGTTTTATTGTAAAGTCACAATAATGTTTGGAATCTCAGGTGTATTATCATTTACCATGCAACCTCGCCATGCACATGAATCGGAATAAGGTGTCCGTTCTTTTGTATGGTTAAGCCTGCTTCTGTTACACAATCACTTTAACTACGTTCACATTATCCATGAATAGGTGTGTGTATGCAACACCTTTATATTTCCAATATCACTCCTAAATATAATACCCGTGAAGGTCCCGGGGTAGAATAGGCCTTCAGCAACCCATGCTTGCCATAAAAGGCGACTCAGCTTGTCGTAAGAGGCGACTAACGGGATCGGGTGGTCAGGCTCGCTGACTTGGTTGACTCATGTAATCGGTTCCCAATTGCGCAGATCGATGCTCATGTTGTTGGTCACTGGATTGTCTGCTCCAGAATCGATTATTTACAAACCGCCGCCATATAGCTGTAATATTGCTGAGTGCGGCGTAAAACTAAACTCACTCACTCACCTAAATATAATGAGTTTAGTTTTATGCTGCTTTTAGCAATATTCAACAACATCACAGAGGCGAACACCGGAAATGGGTTTCACACATTGTGACCATGGAGAGGTGTGTGTGTGTGTGTGTGTGTGTGTGTGTGTGTGTGTGTGTGTGTGTGTGTGTGTGTGTGTGTGTGTGTGTGTGTGTGTGTGTGTGTGTGTGTGTGACCCCTTTTCAAATTTATCCTTAATGTTTTAACTATTATTTCTTTGTATGTTTGAACATATTGTATTAAATATTGAAAAGGACTGGGCACAAGTTATGTAACTTATTACCGCCCGCTCCCATAAGAAACATTAACTATAATGAATGGACGTAATGTATGGATATAATAATATCAAGACATATTATTCATTAATCCAAGCAATGTATTTATACACATGACTAAAGATATTTACACCAATAGTGTTTAGCAGAGCAGGGTTGCCGTAAAGAATGGTTTCAATGTTTACGTGAATATGTGATAGTTCAAAGTCTTGCTTCAGATCAGAACGGCAGCCGACAATGTTTACACATTTTAAGAAGAAATGGTTTGCATCTGCCACTGGAGCACCACAGTTGCAAGCGTTACTCTCTGATAAATTAACACAAAAAAGATCTGCATGTAATGAACTGCACGAATGTTTTAACTTTGTCAGTAGTATATTTGTCTTTCTTTCACCAAATAGAAAAATATTACGGAACTTTGTCCTTTTTTCAGATGACTTTAATTAAAACGATGACAATGAATTTGGACATTTTGTTGTAAATATACGTGGGATTACAGTCTGTAGGCCCATACACTTGTTCTGAAGTATAACAATGATACAATAACTGATAACCTGGTAATTTCTAACTAAAACGCGTTTCTCCTAAAATGATTAAAGTTATGAGAAGTAACATAAGAACAAAGGTTAACTTATACATCACAGAACTACCTTGCTGGTCCAAGTGTTCCAAACTGGGTCACAATGTAACAGGGTAAATGATATCTCCATGACTAACAATTGTAGGGTGCACTGGTGTCCGAATTGTAGCTGTCATTAGTAGCTATAAAACAACAAATTGATGAAAGAAACATTATGAACCATGAACAACAGAAACCTAGATGTGGCCGGATATCATTAAATTGATCCGTAACATTTGACTATTTTGCCCTTGGGTGGTGTTCAATATTATTTTCGTGAGTAATGTGTCCGTTTTATGCACTGGCAACAATAACGACTATCTCAAGCAACTTCTTCACAAGATGTCCTCTTTTAATGATACGCTGCAAGAACATTCAGTTCTTGGGGCTCTACTCAGTCCGTGCGCGTTCCACCTATCCCAGTTTCAAACAGTGTTGGGTGATTTCTCATCATTGTTTACAATGAGTCAGTGAGTTTAGTTTTGCCCACTTTTAGCATTATTCCATCAATATCACAGCGGGAGATCTCTCAGAGTGAGTTTAGTTTTACACTGCACTCAGCAATATTCCAGCTATATGACGCATTTCTGCAAATAATAAAGTCTGGACCGGACAATCCATTGATCAACAGCATGAGCATCAATCTGCACAATGGGCAACTGATGACAAGTGTCAACCATGTCAGCGAGTCTGACCACCCAATCCCGTTAGTCGCCTTTTACAACCAGCATGGGTTGGTGAAGATCAATATTCTAACCCGTACCTTCTTAAGAAGGGGACCATCTTTTATATTCTGTACCCATGTGGAAATCGAACACAGGTCTTCTACATGACAAGTGAATACCTTAACCATTAGCCTACCTTTAAGCACAAACAATAGAACCCATGAAGATCTGGAAGGGCTATGAGATAGCTTAGTGGTTACTGGTTCGCTTGTGTCATGCTGAAGACCCAGGTTCAAATACCCAGATGGGTACAATGTGTGAAGTCCATTTCTGATGTCTCCAGCCATGACTGCACAGATCAATGCTCAGGATGACTGACTGGATTGTGTGGAATATGGCTGGGTATGACATTACAAATAAATTACAGCAAACAAACACCCAAATGCCTGTGAAAACACAATTTTAATTAATGGCTTGCACAACATAAATTTTAACAGATATGAGAAGGTGGAATGTGTGCATACAGGAATAAATACTAATACAACATACATGTTTACAATATCTCACTAGCATTGTTCTTACACAAAACAAACTTATTTACTTATTGACACTTAACAAAAACGTGATCAACTTTAGCTACATCTCAGTTATTAAAAGTCATTTTGATAACATGCATTCCAATAGTGGTATCACATTGTAATTAGAAATCCCCACAGAAAATGTAACTGGCGTTAAACTAATATTCATTGGAAATTAATGTGAGTCAAATATCAGCTACCTTCATCTAAATATAGTACAGTGGAAGCTGTCTAAACCAGCACTCATTGGGACTGAAGAAATAATCTGGTTTACAACAATGTGCCAGATTGTAGAGTTGATGATAAATGTACAAGCCATGGACGGGACTGAGATTTTATGCCAATGTTGACAACTTGATGGATTAGACAGATGCTGGTTTTGACAGCTTCCACTGTAGATATGTCAACTCCCTCATTACTAATGCCATTCTTTTAAGAAACATGCATACTGAAATGTTTGGTCAAAATTTAAACCACACCAACTGTGAAGAAACATGAAAGGACAACTCAATGACATATAGCTCTACAAAAAGCTGGAATGACAAAAACATAATATTACGAGTGACCATATCATTCACTTGTTTCATAAGGTTACCTTCTTACAGCTGACATTTCTGAGCATAAAATAGTTACACTCTAGAATGAATTGACATGTGTTATGGATGTCTTTGAGTGGAGTCAACAGATCTGGCAGTGTTTTTATGAGATCATTTGTGGCATCTCATCATAAGGCCAGACCAATTTATTTCTTGTTTTACAGATTTTTTGTCCTCAGAAAACCCAAAGGCAAGAGGGGAAAAAATAAAAATAGAATCACCAGTAAAAGTAATATTCCATTTAAGTACTCAAAGTATTTTACTTTTGGTAATTTATGAAATCTATATGGGGCAAAACAAAGATTTTCTTTTTAGTTTACATTTTTGGCCAATAAAAACAATTTTGAACAGGAAAAATTCACTTTCATATTTTTTCTTACTTTTGCAAAAATACAGAAATAAAAATGGTCTGGCCTAATGACCATTTCCCATTTCCCATTTCAAAACGCTAAGCAATGTATGATCCATAGAACCAACACTAAGCTACTACCAAAACTAATATTACTGCAGTTACCATTACTTAAAGAAATTTTCCTCATGAAAACATGCCTCTCTGAGAATATGCAATCTGATATCAGCGCTATCTATTTGAGATCATCATCATTATGAATTGCTGTGAAGCATTTATTTTAAAATTAGCCAGCTCTAATAATTACCAATGTTGTCATCCTGTCTACTAACTTCACATTCAATATTCAGGTTGGACTCACTACATTCCATATACACAAAGCATACATGTTTAAATCATTAATCAAAATCATGCAAATAGCATATAAAACTGTTGAAGACATACCACATGTCAATAATAATGCAATCAATAAAAACAGACAGGAACACATTTTTAAGACAAAATCATATCAAAACTCCAAATGTCCCCCAAAACATAAAGGACATACCAAAGAAACATCAATGGTAAACTGACTTCATATATAAGCAAAAATTATAACAAAACATGTGGAGTGATATCCAGAAAAGTGCCAACAAAATCCAATGGAATATAATCAAGAAAAAACACCTCATCTTTTAACATGTCTTGGGGAGAAGACCTTGAACTCACCTTGAAAAACATTTGACAAAACACCTTAAGTTCCTACGTTTTAAATACATAAATGGCACATGGCAATATTGTACATCCTAATATATTGTATAAAATCAGTTATTTCCTGCAGTGATATAAGCCAGGTGCTGACGAAAGTGTTATAGCCAGGAAGAAGGAAGCACATTAACATTTTGACTGCCACCACAAGTAGTTGAAAGCTGAAGATGAATTTGCCACTACAGGTTACCTCATAACTACATAGTGGTATTTTAGAACAAGTTTCACATGTTGGCAAAATAGGCACAAGAAACAAATGTCGATTGCTTCTGTGCCTGTCAAAATACCACTGATGTAGCTTTGAGATAACTCATCATGACAAATTCGATCAGAATTGATACTATGAGTATAGGAATGGTGGCAGTTAAATGTTTTTCAAGAGTTTATACAGTTGGAAAATACATCTAACACAATGATGAAATCTGATTCCACCTTTGGGTCTATATAAAGCACAGAACATGGGATCAAGGTATCTATAATCGAACCTTTTAGAGCTATTCATTTGTATCTTTTTTTACTGAAGTTTCAAGACAGTAACTTCAATTTCCAAAAAATTATTATGAAATTTCAACTTATTATATTGAAATCACTACATTACTATTTTCTCTTAAATTTCAAGATCATTTTCATAAATGTCAAAATAACATGTTAGTATCTTTAGTAAGCTCATTCTTGGAACATGTTTGGAGAACCAGAAAGTCAATGGGTTGACAAGGGACAACATGCTATACACCAACTCATATTGGAAATGATCTGAAAGGATACGAACTGTTCCAAAATACAAATGAATGAACATCCCAGGGTGCCCGGCATGTTGACAAAGACCCTGTCTTTGAAAAGAATGGCAATCCATGGCATTGACAATATCAAACACAAAACAGACTAAGAATGAAAAATTTTGAAAGTAAGATATTACATATTTCAGGCATTTTGAAAAGAACTAATATGAATATATGACAAATATGAATATATGACATGTTTTAGGGATACAATTTCTTTTTACTCATTCTGCAACATTTCCGAGCTAATTGAGTAAAAATTAGCTCTGAAACATTTCATAAATAACAAAAATAAATTATTATCTATAAAAATGTGTCATACATTCATTAAGAAGTTTCTTAACAAAGTTTTGATGGTGAACATGTCGAATGAGGTCGCTTTGATTTGTTGTTACAACATACAATCAAAAACTCTTGTGACGAAATGGAACAAGCCATCTTTAATAGTTTCATCTCACACAACAGGAAACAGAAGGCCAAATCAGTAACTTTGAGACAATTGAAGCTTGACACAGTTTGACCAACTGGGTTGGCACGATCCACTTTACTCGGCACACAGCTCTCCGTTAAATGCCAGAAATGAGTGCACGATGTTGCATGTTCAGTTTGTGATTCAAACTCATTTATGTGGATCCTGTCAGGGCTAAGGGCTGCAACTTCACACAACAAGTTACAACACTTGGCCAATGATTGCTGTTATGTATCACAACCCACAGGGGCTTGTAATGCTGAAAATTGCCATCAAGGTATATATTGCCCCTAATGGGGTATTACTACTACATCAAGGTATATATAGTCTGTAATGGGGTACTATTACTACTACTACCCCCTTAGGGACAATATATACCTTGATGGCAGTTTTCAGCATTACAAACCTCTGTGTCACAACCGAAATGTTTTATGACCAAAATATGTTAATTCATTCCCAAACACGACATCATTTTTGCCATCAGTCACATTAAATGACTGGTTTCCCCAAATAACACAAAATTGAAACCAATTTGTAGTGAATGATTAAGTATGGTGTTATGTCACCTTTAGGAATATACCATCAATACCACAGCAGGGAACTCCAGGAATGGGCTTCACACCCATGTGGGGAATCGAATCTGGGTATACGGCATGGTGAGCAGATGCTTTAACCACTTGGCTACCCTACCGCAATTACACCAGTTTGCATGCCTCCAAGCAGTTACATGATGAAACATACCTCTCTAATGGTGGCAGGAGTTTATCAGAAACTTACCAGAAGTACAGATTGTTAATACACAAATATATCTTGAACAGGTACAACTCACATCAACAATATTTCTGCAAGAGAGCCCATCTATGACAAGGACTACTGAATTGATAACTCAATGTTTAAAGCTAAAGTACATCTTGAATAATGACACCCCTGTCTTGTTTCTGTCAGCTGTTCTTCAAAGCTGCATTCAGCAGTATGGTGTTAAAGAACAACAACTGTGAAAGAGTGCTATTGTTCAATAAAAATGTATTTCAACATAAAGAATTTAGTAATCCATTCAGTTGTCTTCATAATGCATACATAAAACAAAAGCTTACAAATTGCATCAATTACGGCTTATAAGGATAATAAATGATGTGGTACAAGTAGAACCCTTCTAAAAGGATCAACATTTGGAAATGAACAAAATAGCTTCAATATACAGATAAAAGCAGTGTTCGAACATAAGTACAATGTGCAAAGCTGGTGGTGGTTGTAATAACCCAAACAAAAGTCCTGTGTAAAACATCTAATGCATCCACCTTATTGGATGTTGAATCATGCATTGAAAAAACATATAACATTCAAAATTAGTGTAAAATAGTCCCTGGGACTCATCAATATTGCCTTCCTCCTCTAGAACCAACACCACTATCTGAAGACAATACACAATGTGAATATATCATGATCAAAAACAGACATGTTTTGGTACACCGATGATTACAATACATTCACACACTCTGATTAAAAATAATTTAACATGATTTCATATTTGATTTGTTACCATGGTGACTTGAAATCACAGACAGAGTTGTCAACTGGCACCTGTATTAAGTAGGGACTGAGTCAGATCCTATAGGAAGCTGTAGCAGATCTTTTGGGAGCCACAACTGATCCTCTAGGAATTTTCACCTTGAGCCATGTCAGTAATTTATCTGATATCCCTATAACATTTGATAAAACACAAACATTTTCTTGGGACTATTTCAACCATTGAGGATTATCTGAGGGACATTATATTATTGAGGACTATTTGAGGGACATCTATATGCCTGTCAAGGAGCCAAGGCTAACAAAGAGCAACTGATGTTTACCAACTCACAAAAACCTCTTTGTACAGGCATAGTATGGACGTCAGTGAACAATCTTAGCATTGGTCCATGTTTCAGTTCAGTGTATAAAAATCTTTAGAAAAAACATCTTTGCACTAAAACATTAGTCTGTACTGGGATCACATAAGAGGTGGAAAAAAAGAATGTATCTTAGAATGTCTCCCCTCCCCAAAAATATAATCTTATGAAGTCTCTTTCGGTATACCCACCAAGCCTGTGCTCACCAAACAAACTCAGGTAACAGAAAACATTCATAACGTCATGACCTGGTGTAACTCTACATTTTACTATAGGCTTAGGAATGGAGTAGTGCTACGATACGCTTTAGGGAACCTCGCCTATATATATGTCATCAATGGTTAATATGACAGAGGTAAACTGCAAGCACTGATCAAGCAATATTTTAGAGGCCCGGGACCCATTCCACATAACGTAGTGCTTTCATTAAATTATAGTTATGATGAGTCGTGATGATATGAATGCTTTGTGGTTCAGGATATAACTGAATCAAACCAGTGACTGAAAGTATGACTAATCAATGCCATTTGCCAAAGATGGAATGCAATCAATCAAAACGCCACAGTCATTAAGCAAACTGAACCAAAGCACACAGTCCCCATCTTCCTGTTAAAAGACTGAGACTGTTCTAGAGACAATGCCCTAACATAACTGCAGCAAATCAGGGGACATGAGTGTGTTCTTGGCTGCATGCCTCAATGGGTAGACTAAATTCAGGTACCTGTGAAGGTCCGGGATAGAATAGGCCTTCAGCAACCCACACTTGCTATACAAGTCAACTATGCTTGCCGCAAGAGGCGAATAATGGGATCAGGTGGTCAGGCTCGCTGACTTGGTTGAGTCATGTCATCAGTTCCCAGTTGCGCAGATTGATGTTCATGCTGTTGATCACTGGATTGTCTGGTCCAGACTCGATTATTTACAGACTGCCACCATATAGCTGAGTGCTGCTTAAAACTCAACTCAATCACTGAATTAAGGAATATGGTTTGTATCCTTTGAGTCATGAAGACGACAAATGGAATAACCCACACAACCTGGGTTTCATTTTAGTCCCAGGAGTGAGTGAATGAGTTTAGTTTCACCCCACTTTTAGCAATATTCATGCAACATTACAGCAGACGACACCACAAATGGGCTTCATATATTAAAACCATGTGGGGAATCGAACCCAGGTCTTTGGCATGACAAGAGAATGCTTTAACCACCAAACTATCCCACCACCCCTGTAAGAAAGGTTTACTACAATTTCTCCTTTCTGTTCATGTAATATACACCTGTTCTGCGGTATCACTCAACTGTAAATAATCAAACTAGAACCAGACAATCCAGAGACTGTCAACAAAAACATCAATCTACAAGGATGCAGTCTACCAAATCGCCAAGTCTGTCAAACCAACCTATTAAGTAACCTCTAATAAGCATTTGAGCTGGGGACTATTATTCTTACAAGAAAAAACACAGCAAAATGACACTGACATGATTTGATATTGCTAAATATTGTTACAGCCAGCCATCAATCATTACTAATAGTGAATCTTAGCATTAAGATTTCACAGCACTGTTCCATATACTAATCTATGCACAACATTGATGACAAGCCAGAGATAAAGTCTAGGAGTTACAATTAGATACAACCTGTGATCAATCATTACTAATAGTGAATCTTAGTATTAAGATTTCACAGCACTGTTCCACATACCAATCTATGCACTACATTGATGACAAGCCATAGATAAAGTCTAGGAGTTACAATCACTTAAGTGTTGCGATCTGTTTGGGTAACAATACCCACGGACCAGGACTTATCACAGCTCTGATGTATTTACAATTAAGTTTGTATTTCATATACATGTACACTGATATGTAAGAAAATAGACTATCATACAACGTTGCATTTAGAATATCCAGTCAATAGTTAACAAGTGCTGATATGCAACCAGCAATATCTCCTTAAGATTAACCTGAATTACATCAGTATTTTCTTAATGGGATATTGCAATATTATCTTGATTTAAGGCATTTTTTATGTATAGTGAATAACTAATTTTTTTCAGGAATATGGGTTTTTATTTAATTCTCTTGTATGCTTTCATACTGAGTTACTATTCTGAATGCAACCTCCCTAGTAATACTAGCAACAGCAACAGTCAATACGTGTATTCATTCTCCAATGTTCCATCAAATATAACCATAGATGCAATGTATCGCATATGTTTACTACTAACAGCTCTTGTTGATTTAAACAAAATGTAAGCGAATAGTATTTGATTGCATTTCTAGAAATATTCAAAGTGAACATTGTCACATCAATGCCATCACATTATTTCCATGAACTGAAAAGAAAAGTCACAGAATGTCAGTTTTGATTGCTAATTAATTATCACAAAATGGAACAATATTACATTACAGTACTAAACAAGACATACATATTATTCTAAGTTTGAATGTGTAAACGGAAACAACACTTCAAACTATTGCAAGTACTGTGGCACTTTTCAATAAAATAACTATCCGTTCTTAGCACAAAGAAATACAATTGCAACTTTATCATGGCAAAATGACTGGAATATTGAAAACAGTTATAACAACACAGATGTCTCAATATGTCTCCCTTTCTTTGACAATAAAGGCCAACATTTGGAGCAATTAAATAATAACCTGATTTTAAGTGAGAATGTTATTGTTTTCATATTACGTGTTTGCAGTGGTACAAAAATTGTTGGCATTTTTTGTCATAATTCAAGCCAAAATTACAGGAATGCGATCAATTCTTTGGCAGTCATGAAACATCATTAATCATGAATTTGTGCGAAAACAATAAATGTTACTGTCAAAAAAATGATAAATAGCTTCTCTACTTTCTTCATCACATTATAAATTGACAACCAAGACCAATGGCATTCAACAATGCATACGCTGTTTACAGTAAAATGGCCACCCAGGCTACAAGTCAAAACATCATTCCAGCAGATTGTTTGTATGATCATTTAAGTAAGAATGATTCACTTCCATTTAGCGCTAAATTCCAAACACCAAGTGCATGCTTAAAGCGCAAGCAAACAGACAGTTCATCATTACCACAGATAACCCAAGCTGCCTGTGAGGCGCTAGAAGGTTATAGTCACATGACTCATCCCACCTGGTACCCATTTTCTGTACAGCTGTACATGTGGTTGTGAATATCTGAATGCTGTTCAAGTGATATGTTGCAATAACCTGATATATGAATAGTGAAAATATGAAATATTGTCTTCACAGGGATATTCTAAATTTAGTGCCATTCAACATTATGATTTATCTTAACATTCAATGCTATAATATTAAATTAGACATTCAAGCCTCTGTTTTTTCATTGGTCCTGATATCATTTAAACACAATAACCACACTGACAAAACCAAGCACATTTCAACTTCAATTTGGAAGTTGTTGATTGCTTGGGATGAAATGCAGCATCAGTTGGAGCAGGTCCACCCATATCCCTGTCCTTGTAAATCAACTTGGATAAAGGAAAAGTCTCCTCAGTGTGTCAGAAATATATTGTCAGGAAAACAACAAGCTTTGGTCACATCTGAAAAGTAATTTTGCAAGCACTTACAAAAATTCAAAGAAGTTCCAAATACATGAAATAGACCCATACAATTCTAGAACAGTCTGAATTTGAATGGCTATTTTCAGCTACTTCAATAATCCGCTGCAAACAACAATCTAATCCTTATTCATGAAGGCCAAGGGAATATGTTTTGGGTGATGAGCCTCCACATAGATGATGGCTGTCATGTTTCACCTATGCTCTCAGTTTTTAGTTATATTGTCAGATATTCTAGGGACATGAAGCATTTCGGACAGTCGTGTTCTCTCTTGCTATATGGCAGATTGTGTCACACAGTCACTGTACATTCTCAGATGATTGTTTAACATAGGTTTGTGGTTAATATGGTGACCTGTCTAACAATTGTTCGAGCAATAATCGAGAAATCAACAGATATTCTTAGGAGTGCGAAAATCTACAAAAAATAGATATAATGTACAACCATATCATATCATATCATATCGTATCTAGTAACATATCATATCATATCACACATTAAAAATGTGAAACCTTCAACAGTTGGCACAAGTGTGATAAATATTGGTAAAATATAGAGCTCTATGGCAACATGGCACTTCCATCAGCATGCAGTCACCACCATATTAAGATCATTTTAACAACAGAAAACGTGGATTAATGTCACATGATCATCTCACAGACTGGAATTGGATTTTGTGTGTTGGCAATACTTTCAATGTTAACAGATCATGAAAATACCAGACATTCTAGTTTTCAACAATTCATAATTCTGCTTAACAACTTGACATTGAAATATACTGACAATGTCATTATTAAAGTTCATAAAATATCCACTGAGTGACTGAGCTAATGACCGTTATTGCTTTAGATTCCTTGCAGTAAGTATTTAGATTAAGTAGGGACACAGCTATCCTCTTTGTCTCCAGAGTACACATTCTGATGAATCTCCACTATATCCTGGATGCATCTACGGGTTGGCCTGATAATTTTATTACCTCCCTTTGCCGGCTCCGCATTCTCGCAGTAGCCAATCAGTCCAGACACACAGTTACAACTGAGCTTGCGAGTGTCAACAAAGATAGTGGTTGCAGTTGTGAAGGTTTATTCGCAGTGTGTCTAAGATTTGAGGGAAATCATTGACAAACTGACAGGTCTGAAACTTATGCAAGAACTCCTTCTAACTCTTTCAGGGAACCTCTGCATGGTTTGTGTTGCCAAGTTTAATCAGTTAGATGATTTAAAAAGTGAAAGTGAGTTGTGATTGGTACGCTCAGCTTCCCAGAGTAGACACCTGATTGGATAAAAAGCCAGCTAAGGAAGAAAATAAATTCATCAAGCGGTAGATGCATCCAGGGTATAGTAGAGACATATCGGAACGTATACCCTGGAGATATTAAGGATGACAGAGCCACCAACATATCACCCTCGATTATCCAGCATATTATACCTCCATTATTTTGGGATTAATACCATTTGCTCATGACATAACAACTTGATTTGTATGACAGAATGCAAACAGTAGAGATCCTACTCCTGTGTGTTAGAATAACAAACAGCTGCGACAGAGATAGCTGCACAGTTTATGAAAAGCTAGAATGATAAACAAGTGCATTTATTGTAAAAGAATGGAGACAGTGGATAATCGAAAATGATGACGTAAAAGTTTTGTAATTTTCAAGCATACATTGCAAAGCACTGATACACAAATATTGTGGAACAGTACTTCTAACTGTTAATGCGACTAGCATTGTTTATTCATCTCCACTTCTGAAATATATACACCATTCATTATGCAGCTCTTAAACAGCAAAAGATTTAAAGCAACATGTGAATCTCAGAGACATCTTGGAATAAATATTTCAACATTTTCAAAAACATGTTGTAAAACAAGTGAAATGGTACCAAATACATTGTTGAATAAATAAATCATGTACAATTAACAAAAACAGACTAGGTCAACCCTGATTGGTTCAATAATCAGGACTTTCAACAGATCTCACTTCATCACATGCTTGAATTCATCATCTTAATTACACTTATCAGTTTTTAAGACTGAACTTCTACTGATAACTGATTCATGTCTTAAACACCATGACCTAATCCAGACACCAGGAATAATTTCATGCCAGACCAACCAATCAGCATAGTTCATTCCCATGGTTGGTAGCAGCAAATATCACTCTTCTTTCCAGTCTTGTCCAATCAGAATTTGCTGTCTGCTCCTGCTGCCGCCCCGCCATTTGTGTCATGAGTTTGGAGAGTTTGACTGCAGGTGTTAAGAACGTTTTACTAACAAGATGTAAATGTCAGATTCCATAAAACATTATTCAGCGACTTCTTTCAAACAATATCCCCTCTCAGGACACCATGCACACATGCACATGTACACCTTCAAAGAAAATGAAATACAGTCACACTTGAAACCCTGGAGGGAACTAACAGATCTAGACAAACCTTGTCCATGAGGATGTGGGTTAGAATTTGTCTACAGCTACAAATGTTTGTCGTACGAGGCAACTACGAGGATCTGGTTAGGTTAGCTGATTTACTTGACACATATCATTGCAGGATATGAAACTCCTAAAAATACAGGAAGTCCATAGGGCTGATAACTGAAAAATGTTGCCGGCCCTGTTAACATGTAACCAGCCCTGTATCAGAAACAGGAAACTGAGAGAAGGTGTTAAAATATTGTAATTAATGAAATACTTGTAGTGAGGTAAACTTAAACATGTGCAAGAGCAAATTTTAAAAACCAAAGTTAACAAAACCATGACTTGGTGGTCACTTTTGATTTATTAAGTGTCACCACCATCTGAATCAGAAAACAGGCAAAGTCAGAATGTTCAGCATCATTTCCAAAAATTGTCTCTAAATGATCATCATGAAATGAGCACAAGGGATTTGTAACCCTCCTTGTGAAAAGTAAACAGCAAATTTGACAAACAGAACCTGGTCACTGAAAGCATTCTTTAGACCAATCACATTTAGTGTTAGATAAAAGGGTAGGTGGATCTGTGGAAGTTACGGTTTGATTGATCATGAACTACACATTCAGATGTCGTCTAGCAACCACAATTGTAAACCATTTTCAAAAAATCACCCGAAATCAATGACATGGTCAAATATATACCCTTGGAAAATGTATTGGCCAACAGTGCCTGTTATAAATAAAATTGTAAGCCTGCCATGTAACTAGCAAGCAGCAGGCCAGCTGGCAGACGGTATTTCATACACTGATCATTGCATCATATTATGTAGCATCATGTTCATGCTGTTGATCCCTGGACTCCCTGGTCCAGACTCGATTATCTACAGACTGTTGCCATTAAGCTGGAGTATTGCTGAGTTTGGCTTTAAATAACAAAGAAAACAAGACAAACCTTAATGAAACAAGGGGGACAACTCTGCTCAGCCTAACTGTGCTGAATTACTTTAACTTAATATCTACATTCTCAAAGGATACATGGAGGTGCTGAGCCCATGAAGCTGAAACAAACATTAAGAGTGAGTGAGTGAGTGAGTATATAAGCAATATACTAGTGATATCATACCACGGGACACTAGAAATGAGTCTAACACACAGTGTGGAGAATCAAACCAGGATCATATTCATGACAAGTTGTGCTTTAACAACTAGGCTACCCTCATCACCCCATTAACATCATGAAGTTGTGAGTGAGTGAAATATTGTCAAAAGATATTTAGAAGAGATAAACATGAAGGGGCAAATGTCAACAACTAGAGGAACATGGTTCAGAATATATTATTACTCAATGAAAATTTATGGATGTCAACCTCTATCTTATGAAAATCACATTTCAGAGAATATTCTTGCACCTTCCTCAGGGTAAAACATAGGCAGGCTTTTACCTTGAACATGTTTCATTACTTTACATTACCCACAGACACAATTTCTGACTTGACAAAAACAGTGAAAAATCGAATATGGAAAACTAACCCAGATCAGTATACTAGAAAATCAAACTTGAACATAATCCCAAGACAGAATGACCCAAAAATAAAGTGTCATAAACAATTAATGAACATTTTTGAAAGGCTCGCCAATAAAATGGATGTTCCAATAACATATTGTGTTAGGACGTTATCTTTTAGGGTAAGTCATTAAAAAATGTGAGGATGGTCATCAAGAATGTTGATGAGCATTATGGAGGGTCGTTATTTTCAGGAATTTCACATCGAACACCTCCATGCAATAAATGAGAAGTCATTTAGAAGAGATCATGCATAGTTTTTCATCTACCTGATCGATGAGTTTAGAGAGATTGTCATTAGCAGTTGTCCTCGCTTCATCTGAATTCAGTCTGAAATTGGAAAACAGAAAATGACACAAGTGACAACTATGGTGAAAGTGAGGGAGTGAGTGAGTTTAGTTTTATTCCATACTCACCAATATTCCAGCACCCTGTAAATAATCAAATCTGGACCACAAAATTCAGTGATCAACAGCATGAACATTGATCTACGCAATTGGGATAACATGTGTCAACGTGTTCAGCAAATCTGACCATTCAGTGCCGTTAACAACCTCTTACAACAGGCATTGGTTGCTAAAGATGAATTCTTGCACAGGTCTTATGACGAAAGAGCAAAAAACACACAGTAACTTGGTCAGCTCAACACATAAAAAAAACAAGTGTGAGTCAGCATCCACGCAAATGTGTTATCTTGGAGCAGTATGTTGTTGTTGTTGTTGTTGTTGTTGTTGTTGTGGTTGTTGTTGTTGTTGTTGTTGTTGTTGCAATTATATATCTCATCAATAACATGCAATCTGACTGATTTGGGATAAGGATATTTTTTACCTAGCTTTATAATTCACCACCACAAACTTTTGGAACGTGACACAATATAATTTCTTTCAAAGTTCCGACTGAACTTGGTTACAAAAGGCACTGACAAAAAAAATATCCATGTAAACTATTGGATTTTCACTGAACAGGCTGCTTGCCTCCGTGACATATGACTTAAGTCTGAGATCATGTTCACGAGAGAGGCTGAAAAACTGTACTGTAAATGTTCTCCAATGACTTCAAGAAATAAACAAGACACAACACACCTGTTATTTTCAAGACACATTTTTTGAACTGCAGAACCCTGCAATACATCGTCAAATTAGGCACATGACTCACCTGTGCATATCTTGCTGGATGTCCATCTCAAAATGGAGTCTGGCCAATTTCTCCTGCTGCTCACGGATCTGGTCCATCTTCTCAAACGTTCCCCCCCCACCTGGATGGACGTATATCACGTAACATTGAATGAGCTGTAACCATGGTAACCTCTAACCAGTCAATCATAGATGTTCCTTCACACCTTGCATAATCACCAAGAAATATATGACCAAGACCTTTTATGGATAAGTCTCCTTTTAATTCTTTGACACACAACGTTTCATGTCATATATAACAACTTCAATTTGCTGCTACAATATTTTTCTGAGGCTCATCTAATCTTTCAGAGATCATTTATGATTTGCATTTTCAATCAATAGTTTCAGGACAGACTAAGTAGTACATTATTCAGTAAGGTTAGAAAGTTTCAATACAAACAAGTATTAACTGAACAAAAAAGTGAAAGTCACCAAATAAATTAATTTCATCTCACAAAAACATGCGCCTTCAGGTAAAACAGTCTGGATTTGCAATAGAATTCTATGTAACATATATTAAAACAATGGCTTATTATCAGTGACCACAGTGCTTAATGTACATCTCACCGAACGCTCGCAGTTTCCCTGAATGGAAGTCTTCAAGCAATCCCAACAGGCCTTGCTCCATTTCTCTCACGTCAGCAACATCAGTCAGGAATGAGTGTTCCTCACAGGGTCGAGATGCTTCAGTCACACTGCGGTCAAGTTTGTCTGCAACAATCATAACATATGTCCCAGGTGTAATATAAGCAATGGCTATCCATAATTGGCCTCACATGTACACTCATGATACGTACAGGGTTTGATTTATGAGATGTTATCCTATTTGCACCAGGTGCAATTTAAGATAAAAACCTAGATGCACCAGACAAATTCCAGATGCACTGCTTTCACTGAAATGTATAATGAATGCTTTTGAATTATACATGTTTTATTCTGAGGTGTACCCACTGAAAAATTGACTTGCACCTGGTGAAAGTAACAATGCATTACATTGACCCCTGACGTATCATGACTTTTTCTCAGGTATGATTTGAGAAATAAATATGAAGACTGATAAGTTTTGAAAAAAATGACGTAATGGCACCATACTTTTAGCTTTCCTGTCCATAGGTAGATGAGAGTAGACATTTTGCTGCTGTGATGTTTTCTTCTTGCTGCGACTATGACCATGGTGACTGTCCGATTCCTTCTTTCCCTCTTTTGGAAGACCATCATGACTTGCCATTTTATTGAAAATGAGGTGAACTTCCTGAATGCTCTAAAAGAAATAATCAAAGTGTATTGCATCAAACATAAGTACCACAATGTTATGGAAGCCAAGTTTTCCTTACTACATGTATATATATTTGTGCCACCATATATAGGTGAGTCTCCTAGTCTCACAGGTTTCCTATTCTCACGGTTAACACATTTTCTGCTGAGACTGCCAGTGCACGATACTTAGCGGTTGTTTACATCACTGACCAGTAACTAGTAAGTGGCCCAAGTCTGCAAATGATAACAATTTTGCAATATAACGAATATCAGTGAGTTTTTACCACCTTGGACAAATCATAAGATTTTCCCACCCTTTCCAACAGGATTCCTCTTCCTTACACTTCCTCTTTATACCGCGAGAATGGGTGATGCCTTTTTAAGTCAGTGGCGAGCGAAGCACTCAAGAGTGGTAATACACCTTATGGATCAAGCAGTTGATAGATGCAGATGTTAGCGGAGTCTCTTCATTTAAAAACAACAAGCATTTACACGATAAGAACTGTTTGCATACCGCGAGAACAGGAAACGCCAATATAACTGGAATATTGCTGAGGGTTGAGGAAACGTAAATTCACTCACATATAATTGTATTTATTGGCCCAAAAGGTAGACGTAAATACTGCTATCTGGGCCAATTGTTACATCTTATAAAATACTGAATAGAAGAGATTACGTTCCTGTTGTTGAAACTGTCAATGACGCTCAAACAAGATTATTCTTGCTGGACGTGTTAACCAATCACTGCTTCTTGTGACAAGATGTAAGTCCCATATGATATTGCTTTATAAATAATTAAATTACACTCATAACAGTCCTTCTCAATAAGAGTTATTTGGGTCAAAGCAATGATTTATTCATCTATGTCAGAAAACATTATTGGTTTGACACTGATCGAAAACTGGACATGCATACCAAGTACACTGACTGAAGTATTTTCTACTGCGCTTCGAATTCGTATTGATTAAAATAACACCCACTTGAAATCACTTAGATGTTCTGCTCCAACACCAAATCCTTCTCCTGTCGGGATCTTCACAGCTATCCAGGTTTACATTGCTAATTTTATGTAAAAGCGTAATGAAATTCCTTGTTTTGTTTACGACCGATTTCCCAAAAAGGGAAATAACTTCTGATCGATATCCGGTTAACTTCGCGAAATGCGTCAACTGACTGCCTTTTTTTACTTCGTTCGAATCCATGTTTCAGCATAGTGAAAAATGGCAAATATATCCAGATAATCATAACAAATATATCTCGTTTTGGTTTATCTAATTGGCGATGTCATACGTAGTGAAATATGTTGGACTTGATTTGTCACTACTTCGATGCATTCTTTACGTCATAATTTTAAGAAACATTTCAGGATATCATAAAACAAGGTTCAGGGCCTAGCTTTTCGAGGCTGTCTTAGCGATAAGACAGTCGTAAGGTAGTGTTCATGTATGGCACTTACGACTGTCTTAGCGCTAAGAGAGCTTCGAAAAATCTGGGTTCCGAAACTCCCCAAAACGCCGAGACTGAGTTCACTGTGTCCACCAAACTCTTATGCAACATCAGGCAAATTCAGCTGATCTGAAATGTCACCATGGATGTTCAAAATCATCAAATCATTTAAAGTCTGCTTTAGATCTGTGTTTGTCGGGAAAGTTTACACCGAGTGTGTGTAGTCTAAGTAAACTTTATTCTCAGTGCATTTCGTTACACTCCACCACCTACTGAGGATAAGTTTACTTAGACTGCGAGTGTGTGTAGCTGTGTGTCTAATCTACTCTTGTTAATGTCAAATGCGCATGTCTGAAGTTCCTCTGCATAGTCCTCAGCAGCAGCAGCAGCAGCAGCAGCAGCTGTAAGAAGGAGATTCTAGAGACTCATGTAGCCTGTATATCCAGGTTGGTCAAATCCTTTTCTGATGCTACACACCACATTGTTCAGAGCTTCATGATACATTTGTCGTTAATGTTTCTCTACGGACAGAGGCTGATGAGCCTTTGAGCCATCATCAAGAAGCTTGGGTGACCGTTTATTTCGTGGAAGAGGTTCATTCACGTCCAACGTCTTGACCTGGAGACAGACTTTCTGCCAGAAAAGATGGAACATTTTATCAGTTCTCACACTCTTCAGTGCGGCCAAAGTACTGTGAGTTAACCTATGACATTCAGCTCTCAACATGTTTGGGCTTGTAGAGCTCTGCTAAGGTTGTCACTTTGCGAAGAATACGCGATGAAAACATACACCCAAACATAAACTCAAAGTTGTTCATGCAAGAGGCCACTCCTCTCAGTCAAGCTTTCATTTCTGTGTCCTTCATGCAGGTCACTAACTCATCCCACTGCTCTTGAGGTGCACCATAATTTTCCACAACACTTTCAATGCTATCAACATTGCCCCCATACTTGATTAAAGCTCAAATTCAATCGAACTAGAACATCTTCTATTGCTCTGAATACAATTTATGCCTCAGTGTTTGCCAAACTATACAATCCAACAAACTCCCCATGGGAGTTCATTATCAATCCAACGAAAGCAAATCACAATTTAAGGCTCTCATTGTTGGATACAGCTTCGTCAGCCAAAAATAGACACTTCTGAATCGGTTGAACAACTATTTGAGATATGAATATCTGATGTGTACTTTATTGGTCTTTTCCCGAATACATAGTACGGGGTTATCATGTGCTCTTAATTTCAAAAGCTGAATGAACCTATGTTCGGAGCTATGTTCTAGAGAGAGTGTCTCGCCAGTGTCTTTAGTTACACTTGGGAGAGAACACAGCTATCTCCATAGCTTCAATATGGCATTCGGTCAGATTTCTAGAGTGAGTTTAGTTTTACGCCGCACTCAGTTATATGGTGGCAGTCTAAATAATCGAGTCTGGACCAGACAATCCAGTGATCAACAACATGAGCTTCAATCTGCGCAGTTGGGAATGGATGACATGTGTCAACCAATCAGCGAACCTGACCACCCGATCCCGTTGGTCGCCTCTTACGACAAGCATAGTCGCCTTTTATGGCAAGCATGGGTTGCTGAAGGCCTATTCTACCACGGGACCTTCACGGGTATGATGCAATTACACCTCCTGTCATTTACAGTACTGGCTAGTATCGTTGATTTGACCACTTTTACATCACATCATTAAAAGCATATACATTGCATCGAGAAAATATACTTGAAAATTGTGCATGGAATGTGGATTTAGAAATTTCTTAACATTAAGTCCATTTGTAAATACGGTTTCAATAAATTTACACTTAACTGAGATGGATGGACGCAGTCAACCAAAATAATTCTTCGTGATTTAATTTTTTGTGTGAAAATTTTCATAATGATATTTTATGAAAAGTATCAACAATCAAAATGAAATCGTTATTATGGTAAGGTAGATATGGTTTCGTCTTGAAAAAAGGCGGGGGTGGTGGGGAGGGGCTTTGTATTTCCGGAATGGCCATTTTCACTAGGACTTGTGGCCATTTTGACTATTTTGACCTATTCAAAGAGTAAGTATCAAAATCTCAAATCACTCACTCACACCCCAGTCGACATTTTTGGCCGAAAGTCCTTTCAGCATATATAAAATCTATAGACAGAGCCAAGTCAGATTCTGAGCGGAAGTGAACTTGCGCTGGTGATTGACAGTACTTGTCCTTGAAACATGCCGGTCTTACAAGGCACTGCGCTTACAAAGAGGATTTTATCAACGTGTACATGTCGTTGCGTGTGTAAACTATTAGACAGTCAATATAAATGGTCACTGATCACCCAAAGAAGGCAGCACATAACCGCACATGTACGTGAATTGTCGAAGCAGTCCTTGCACCAGGGGTCTAGACTTGGTACAGTCTCCTTTAGGAATTTTAACAGTTCTTCGCAACGGACTCCATTTCAACGTAAAATTCAAATTGCATCTTATATATCTTGCGGTATTGGTGCTTGTTTGTTGTCAGCAAT
The DNA here is from genome assembly GCF_037392515.1 of Haliotis asinina. NCBI lineage: Eukaryota > Metazoa > Mollusca > Gastropoda > Lepetellida > Haliotidae > Haliotis > Haliotis asinina. The sequence continues at coordinate 46,858,127 of NC_090285.1, forward strand.
AGGATGGAGACAATATACGCGGTTTACACGTAGGGCTCGAGGCGCAGAAGCTATAAAGGATCAGCAAGTGACTGGTAGACAGGTCATCTCCTATAAGTATAGAGGCTACATTATCCCAGCTTTCATGGTAGATAATTTGGATCAGCTGCACCGGTTCCAGGTTAGAGAGAATGATATATGGATTGTCACATTTCCTAAAGCAGGTGAGGCACAGATTAAGTAAACTGAAATAGGGCACATATATAAGTTCCCTAATTCTGTGATATATAGTTTTGTTAAAAACAAAAACACGCATTAACTCAATGGTTAAACAAGTTGTTAATTTTTGCATTTCTTCTTAACAAGTATTATTTCAGATAACAGTATGTTTTAACAGAGACAAACTTTATGATAAAGTTTCAGTCACGTTAGAAGTGTTTATGTACATAGCCAGATTGTTTTATACAGTCATATGGTTTATTCTTTTCAAACTTTAATGTGTATACGTAAAATATACACATTATAACCAACTTATATGTTGATGTATCCTTGTGTCATGAGTTTTTAGATGCTTAAATCATCTATTTATTTTTTTTATTCTTATAAGAGAAATTGTAAAAAATAGTCATGAATGTATTAAAGACAATGATATCTTAAATGCAAGCCATCATGTGAGCATTTACAATGTCTTTGTGACTCAACCTGCCTTGTTATAGTGAGAGTAAACACTCACTCACTCATGTGTTTGGAAATGTAGAATATATCAATTTATCTAACATGGTTATGAAACCTTTTTGTTTTGTGGCAATTTGTATAATTTAATGCATATGGTTTGTACTGTAGTTGTTATATATATAAAAACAGTATTTATACCTACCCGCACATTGGTATGTATTTATCCTCTGGGTTTCAGGTACAACATGGCTTCAAGAAATTGTTTATCTCATTGCTAATGACCTTGACTTTGAGAAGGCACGAAGTAAAATCTTGGAGGAGAGGTTCCCATATCTGGAATTTGTCAACCCAGGAATGAAAGCTATTTCCAGCATGGAATCTCCAAGATTTATTAAAACACATTTACCACCATCACTATTACCAAGGGAAGTTCACTCCAAGAATCCAAAGGTAATCAGTCCTATATGGCCATTAAGTGCCTTGTAAGTGAAAAAGTGAAGAAATATTATCATGATCTCCGGACCTGATCCACAAAGTTTGTAGTGCAGTTGAAAGTCATTTAATCGACAGAGCTACGATGGTCATGTATGCTGACTGAGGATTGGAGACAAGAATGGTCATATATGTTTTCAGGTTTAGTGTATGTGATGTGCATTGATGATTTTTTTATCAGTAGTAATTATATAGATTGATAATGTTGACGAAAGTAGAAAAGCTCATTTGAGCTGCAGAACTTTTACAATTAAATAAACATGACAGATTTTCTGACTTCAGCTGATCTACCTTGCCCGAAATCCCAAGGACACGGTTGTGTCGTACTACCACTTCACCAAGTCTCTTGCTACCATCAACTACTTTGGAGACTTCAAGGTGTTCTTTGACCAGTTCATCAATGACACAAGTGAGTGATCACATCAACTCATAGCTCAACATCACATCATATAATGAATCATATAACATTGTCAGTATTGTCATATACACTTCACTTCTCCATTCCTTATAAATAAATGTCCACTGTGAGATGCAGTTGCTATTTTTAATTAGCAGATCAAATTGGAGTCACCCAGCATATGAACTGCATGAGTTATCTCCCTTGTGACACATCTCACAAGTTTGTGTTTGCTTGCAAAGGGGTGATGGGGTAGCTTAGTGGTTAAAACATTCACTAGTCACACTGAAGTCCTGGTTCAATGCCCCTGTGGGTGCAATGTGTGAAGCCCATTTCTTGTGTGCCCTGACGTGATATTGCAGGAATGTTGCTAAAAGCAGAGACCAGAAAGAGTCCATGCAGTAGGTGTCATGCCCTTGAGGTTTTCTGCTTTGAATATACACTAGCTGCAGTATGAAGCAATGGTAGACAGTTTGTCAATTCCTGTGTAGGACAGGTCTGAATTCTGTGAGTTGTATATGGCTGAAGATGTTTAGATAGTGCTTTCCCAATTGTGATCCTTTCGTAATCAAACCCGGCTACCATCTATTTTGCAATGCTTCATAGATATGATGTCAGTCACAGGACTGTCAGTTGTGTACATACTGCCATGGGAGGTGGGGTTGGTGGTTGTGGTTTCAGACGGTTCAAAACATTAACTTCAACGTGGTCCATATATAATCATTTTCAAAAGGGAGGGCTTCGACCCCCCCACCCCAACTTGCATCTGCCAGTGGCCATGTTATAGCAGAGTTCCACCCATACCCCACTCTTTTTACATAGAATATTTCCCCCTTCCCCAGTGTAAACAAGTTCATTGATTGTTTTGGGGGGTTTTATGCCTGTTCTAGTTTATCGAATGTACATTTAGGGTCAGGTATGCATGTCAGTTTGTAGTTTTGGCTTTTGATTGGGGTTTGGGTACCGGCAGAACTCTTACCGTTATAGCTAGAATATTGCTAAGTGCAGCATTAAGCAACAACCGTAAACTATTACTATGACTCTTCAAGCTGTTCCTCTACAGTTTCTGCATATAAATTTGAAGGAAAATGTCTCGTACATGTATTATTTTGGAAATTGCAATATATGAGATTATAAACCTTGCGTGTTTCTTTATTGTGAATATCATTTGGAAAGACCAGAAATGGTGTACAATGCTGGCAAATTTACTCTTGATACATTGCCCCAGATAAAATTTTGATTATTCCCATAACCCTACTCCTTGTATTCTAATAGCTTATTTTGGTTCAGTATCTGTTCTGCATCTCTAGTCTATGGGGAATAGGGCGTCTGTAATGTAGACAATGCTTCACAATAATGGTGCCATTAATACTTCCAAAGGTGACTTCTAATCCACCTTTTTCTGTGCAGTGTCCCCAGTGTGTCTAATGACACATAAACTTTTGGACCATTCATAGTTTATGGCTTGAGGTGGGGGGCACCCATTTTGTTCTTGGGAGGTAGGGGGTCATCAATTTTTGTACACAGTTACAAGAGGGAGGGGATCAGCGGTTTTGTACACATTACATTTTTTAGAATTTATGCTTAAGAAATATAGGAAGGGGGATCATTGATTTTGTACATGGCATGTGGGATGGGGTGGTGTGTGGGTGTGGGTGGGTGCGTGGGTGGGGATGTATATATGTATGTGTGGGTGGGGGGGGTGAGTGTGTGTGTGCTTACTTTGTACTTATATTGAAGGGAGCTCACTCACTCACGTTGTACATGCCGCTCCATAAAAATCATCATCGGATTAATTAATATTATTAGGTTACAAATACTATGCACCGTATCAGATCACTCACAACAGGGGACAGTGTAATAATGGAATTATTTTATTGATAAAATATTTTCCTGGCACACAAATGTATTTAAACGACCTACAAAAACCTTTACCATGAATCACTATAGCATGTTTTTAAAAATATATGTAAAACAATGCAATCTGGTTTTCAAGCTATACTCATAGAAACAAATAAGGGAACACATGAAATGATACGTGTCCCTTCATTTATTTTCAGAATTGTACTCACAGTACAATAAGACGACATCTATATATTATAAATGAATAAAGGAACACTTGTACTTTCATGTGTTTCCTTATTTGTTTCCAAGAGTATATATATATTTTCTGTTTAGGTATATAGGGTAAAGTTACAGGTTTCATTTCATGAGTTTTTAGCTTGCTCAGAGATGATGTTTTGCCTTTGAAATTGATGGACAAAACACACAATTGTAGATGTGACTTGTTGCCAGTAGTGGCCACTGACCTTTTTAGCTTTGCATTGTAATATTTCCTTTCTAGTGTAAAAAATAGGATAGGCTGCACAGTTAAGTGTCAATCTCTGTTAAACACACTCCAAATATATACCTGTTTTAAAAGATGTTTTGTTTGCCAATACACAGCCCTAGTAGAGACAGAGAGGTATACATTCTAATGTGTCTGCTTGTGTGATCACACACCCAGTTAAGCAACTGGATATTTGAAAATATTCATTCATGTTTCTATGCAACCAAGTCTAAATTTATTGTGCTATACGTTGTAGATTTTGTACGACAGATTTTGTGGAGGTTTGTTGTAACACACAGTCTGTCATGGTCTATGTTTGTCAGTTATTTACGGCCCGTGGTGGAAGCATGTGAAGGAGGGTTGGAACTTGAGGCACAAGGATAATGTCCTGTTTCTCACCTATGAAGATCTGCATAAGGTCAGTTGACGACTCTTTAAATGAACAAATATATGTCTTTGTTGTACGTCATGTCTGTCATGCAGAACAGGACTTCATATATAGTACCTATTGGGAGATTTGAACCCGGGTCATTGGCTTGATGACCCCATCACTGTCAGAAGGCTTTGATAAAACTGAGTTCTGGCAAAAAGAGTGATTGAGTGAGTCGGGTTGAATGCCACTTTTAGCTTTATTCCAGCAATATCGTGGTAAGGGACACCTGAATTGGGTTTCACACATTGTACCCACACAGGGAATTTAAACAGGACCTAACAAACAAACACTTTAACCACTGGGCTACCCCATTGCCTCTCTCGTGAATAGCAAAAAATTGACTCAAGAACCCATGTCTCAAAATGAGATGCAGACTCAAGGACCCTGCTTCATGAGAAATATGCCACCTGCTATAGCTAAAAGTATTGTGAAGACCTTATCAAGGCTCAGTTTCCTATCTTGGTATCAGCTGGAACCCCATTGCTCAAACAAAAAGAAGGATAAAAAAATGATCAGTGATTGCAAATAAACATTTTTGATTAATTGGAATTTTGTTGTTTTTGTATAACATACTTGAATGAAGTAAAGTAACCAAAAATTTTGATGAATGTTCACAAACAAACGTGCTCAAAATCACTAAGCTATGTTAATTGTCAAATTTCAGACATTTTTATTATTTAATTACAATTCCAGTGTCTGTTCTGCATACACACATGCATGCATTTCAGGACAGAAATAATTGTTTTAATCATAATTAGAAAAAAACTGGGTTAAAACCCTTAAAATTGGTGATAACATTTATACTGCTAGACACATATTAGATGATCCTGCGCACTAAACGCATTTGTGACAAGAAAGGCGGTACAACGAATTGGGCAAGTACACTTGGCTGCTACAGGTAGCTTGACGATTATGCACGTGCAATACATGCTAACCGTGACATGAAATCAACACCGCATATTCCTTCGAATGATAAGACTGCAATTTCTGGCATGAGATACTGATATTCCACGCTAACCTTTAGTTAAGACGAAGACAAATAGTTGATTGGAGCATTGACAAGCATTTTAGATATTCAACAATTTTGTTAAAAAAAACCCCAGGAAAATGTCATTTGCTTCGTGAAATGGATTGGTGGTCCTAAACATATTTGCTCAGTATATTGTGTTGATTCAATTCGTTGGGATTGTACCTGTTCCCAAATCGAGCGTGCTATAACAATTCATGCATGAAATGCACGGGGAAAATGAACTTCTCGATATTTATCAGCCACCCTGTCTCCCTCTTGTTTCAAGTGGATCGTTCTGTGGGGCGTTCCCAAGTATGCAAATTGGAGTCATTTGTCAGGTCGTGGATCATCTTATATGTGTTTACCAGTAAATATGTATATTTCAATTATAATTGAAAATTGGTCACCATAAGTCCCAACACTAATTGTTGCTGCATTGCCACAGCCCTATATAGTATTCCAAAATATCTTTAGAACATATTATGTAAATCATTTTCTCTTCCTATCAACATTAGGATATCAGAGGCTGTATTCGCACAGTGGCCAACTTTCTGGAAAAGTCTCTGAGTGACCAACAGGTGGAGACGCTGGCCACTCATGTGACCTTCACCAGCATGAAGGTGAACCCAAGCGTCAATTACAGCTGGTGGGCAGGATGGGCCGTCAAGGAGGGCTATGAGAATCAGTTCCTTAGGAAAGGTGAGCATAATATGGGCGTGTATTCATTGGCTTTTGTCCAAAACTTTTCTCCTTGAAATGCCAGAGCAGTCCTTGCTTCAGAGAGTTACGAGAATAATTTTGGTTGTATTTTTCTCATGCATACTTTTTTTACATCAGATACTTGTTTTGATATCAGACATTTGGTGTGAGGGGATCATGATTAAGTTCACACAAGCAACAAGCAATCAGATGGTGTTTGGAAACTATGCACTACATAGAAGATGGACTATTATTATTTTATTAGCACTCAGTTTAGTCACAAGTCTTCGAGAGTTATATTTTTGTATACTACAGATATATGAAACAATCTGGCATTTCCTTAACATACTTTGAGTAGCATATTTTACAGAGTGATGATTGTGGTTTGAGTTTATTGCCATCAAGCCTGCATCTTATAGTCTGTTTGGCTCAAAAGCGGACCGATGAATTGCAGTGTAACTCAAAAACTAATATACATAACATTGTCAATGATGCGCTGATCATAATCAAAACATCATACCAACTCTGAGAATTTTTTTTCCTAATAATAAAAAAGTTGTTTAACAAACTATCATTAAAATATTGACACAGTTCACTGTTTATTACGAGTGAGGAGTGCAGAGAAAGGCACAGCCAGGTGTTCAAGAAGTATGTGCACAAAGTGCCGAGAAAGTTATTTATTCATTTACCTGTGCTGTGCTGTGCTGTCTCCGTGCTTTCTCGCACACCTGGCTGTCCCTTTCTCTGCACTCCTCCCTCTGTGTCAAGATTTTAATGACAGTATGTTAAACATTTGTATTTCAATAAAAAATATTCTGCAAAAACCTCACAGAGTTGGTATGATGTTCTGATTATGGTCATCGTTTTACTTAGTATGTTACTTTTATCAGTTTTCAAGCTAGACTGCAATTCATCGGTCCACTTTTGAGTCAAACGGACTATAGACTGAAAGCAAGACCCCGGGCAAATATGTGAAAACAAGTGTTTTCAAGAGAAAGTGAATTTGACTATATGACTAAACTATTTGCACAAAGTATATATCGTCCTATAACTTGAAAATGCTTATTCTAGTTTCCAAGATTAGGTCAAGAAAAAGAAACTTGACACATATTCCCATCAAAAGTTTACACTCACAAGTGTATAGCTGCTCTATGCTGTCAACAATTCTAAACTAATTTTGCAAAATATTCCTAACTGTTTAAAGCTACTGTTTACACATCAACTGGTGTATTGTAAACAAATTCTCAGTGTTGAAAAGATTATTGTGATGAGTTTAATAAATGATAAAAATCAGTGAAAATTGGAAAAATCTTAACAAAACTTTACACCAAAAGGTAACTGTTCACATGCACGATACATGTCTTTGTATGTGCTTTTCAGCAATTTGATAAATAAGACTCGTACAATTCCTATGCATTAAGTTTGTAGTTGATTTCCCAAAGTTAGTGGAGAAATCAATCTTTGATGTAACTACGTATATGTACATATTTTGAGCATTTTAGTGAACTTTGATGGGAAGTATGTGATTTTTCTAGGAAGCAAACATATAATCCTTTCTTTCCAAAGGGAGATAAATCTTCCTACCTTGTCTGCTAAAGAGATCATTTCTGCCCACTACTTGTCTCAGACCATTGTCGGTAATTTATGAAACTTTGTTGATTATCTGTTTGAAAAGCAATTGGCAATCAATGTTTAATTAATCCCAGATGAAAACAAAGTATGATTCAGATGGTCCCAGTCAGATGGTCCCAGTCCACCCAGCTGTCAATTGGGTACCTCGTTGAGAGAGCCACAATAAACTTGATGCCCCTAGTGGCAGCAAGAGTTGTATACTCCCCTGGGAGTTGAGATTGAAATACGATGTGCTGTTGAGATTGACATCCAGTGATCGAGGGAAAAATACCAGCACCTTGAGCATGCACTAGTGGGTGGATATGTGCGCTATATAAATATCCTATCTATCTATCTATCTATCTATCTATCTATCTATCTATCTATCTATCTATCTATCTATCTATCTATCTATCTATCTATCTAAAAGTATTTCACTGAATCTATCTTTTAAATAACATTACAGTACATATTACAGGGCTGCAGATAAGGGTCATAGCAGCATATGTAAGGATATAAAATATGCATGTTTCGATAGGAAATAATTTAGAAAACATAGCAGGTATACAGTACATCAGTGATGTAGGTTCTAAGAATCATTTAGAGACATATTTATTTGAAAAAGTATTGTTTTGTTATTTATTGACCTGTGTACACAAGAGTAGCAATGTTGTCATGCATATATGAGATGAAACACATGATTACTTTTACTCTACATGTACTCTTAATGTTTTCTAGTGTTCTTATATTGAAATAATAAGGAGTATGTACTCTTGATGTTGAAAAAGTATCTGGAGCCCTGCATATTAGAATATTTAATGACAGTGGGATTATCAATCATGCATATTGTTTGAATCCCAGCCAAACTGTCCATCGGTTTCTAGTTTCTTGACTATGTTTTTGTGCCTGTGTTGACCAGACAGTATATTGACATGTTGCCTGGGGTGACCATTTAGTATGTTGACATGTTGTCCTATTAACGATATTTTTATATTGAGTAATTGCCTCTTTTGACCAGTTAGTATATTGACTTTGCGTGTGTTGAGCAGATAGTACATTGACTATTACCAGTGTTGACCAGGAAGTATATACACATATTGCCTGTGCTGACCACTTAAAGTGCTGGCAGAAATAGGAAAAATATGGGGGTTTTTTTCATATTTTTTAAATGACTGTTTTGAAATTAAACTTAGTTTCATTATAAACAGTAACTGATGTGAAAAATAATAACTTTCATGCTGAAACTATTAAGGATGTAGCTACCATGTAGTCTCACTATCACTATAGAAAGAAACAGGTAGGAGGGGTCGTCTCAAAAGTAAAACCAGGATGGGTGTAGCAGATAATGGTTGGGGTCGGGCTCGGGGATAGACATATCAGCTATTATCTGGTAATCCTTTAGGGTAATTAAACTGTGGAAGCACACGACATGTCATAACAGTTTACAAATTATTTCCAGTCATGTCAATCTACGGGTGGTCATGCTACGAGTCATTTAATACAATGCTTTTCTATGGGTATCAGGTATCATACTCTTTTACATAACTCAATGTAAACTTTATGAAAGAAAGACATGTATGATGTTATTCAATAGATGAGACATACTTTAGTATTGTGACATATTGCCTCTGTTGACAAAATAGTATGTTGACTTATGCCTTTGTTGACCAGTTAGTATTGTGACCTATTGCCTGTATTGATCAGTTAGTATACTGACATATTGTCTGTGTTGATTAGTTAGTATATTGACTAATTGCCTGTGTTGACCTGTTAGTATATTGACTTATTGTCTGTGTTGATTAGTTAGTATGCTGTCTTATTGCTGGTGTTGACCAATTAGTATTGTGACTGACTGCCTGGGTTTGACATATTGTCTTTGTTGCCAGGTATTGTTGGAGACTGGACCAACCACCTGACCCCGGATATGAGTCGCCAGATGGATGACATGGTAGTGGAGAAGCTGCAGGGGACTCAGCTGGTGCTGGAGGACCAACCTGCATCAAGACAAACTCCATAGAATGTCACAGCTGATCCACAGCTGATCTAAAGCTCATCGACAGCAAGATAAACAGTGTAGACCTAACAACAATAAACAATAACATGAGTGAGACCACATATTTTGAGTCAGGTCAGACCCAGGTCAAGAACAACCAATCCAGGAACATCTAGATGTGATAATAGTCCACCCAGAAACATCTGCGTGTTACAGTAGCCATTCCAGGAACATTTGTGTGTCTCAGTAGCCATTCCAGGAATATCTTGATGTGACAGTAGCCAATACAGGAACATCTAGACATAAATATGGCCAATCTGCGAACACTGAAATGTCACAGCAGCCAATCCAGGAACATCGAGATCTGACTGTAGCCAATCCCATAACATCTAGATGGGACCATTGCCAATCCAGTAACGTCTAGATGTAACATTAGCCAATCCCGGAACATCTAGATGGGAGCATAGTGAATCCAGGAACATCCAGGAAGGTCAGAAAGGGCCAATGTCCAAACCAGGAATATTTTTGATAAGATAAGATAAGAAAGAACATTATTACCCAGAATGGAATTCTTTTTACATTCACTTGCTCACAGAAGTAACAAATGTACAGCAGTTAAGAACACAACACACATATAAAATATAAATATGAATATAAAAAGTGAGTAATTATGACATTAAGATGATTAATTGAAACCATATTGTGATACTAAAATGGCATATACATTGTAATAACTTATTTATCACAGTTGCTAATTAAAAGTTTAATACTATTTGGAATAAAGGAATTTGTGGCACGGTTGGTTTTAAGTTTGGGAATCAGAAATCGGCGGCCCGAAGGTAAAAGGGAATAGTATGAGTTTAATGGGTGTGTTTCATCAGCGATAATCTTATGCGCAAGGGGCAGAGCTTGGGTTTCATATGAGGAAGATAGATTTACAAGGGGGGTGTTTGCAATCTTCGAGGCGATGTTGGTAACTTTCATGAGTTTGTTTTTGTTTTTAAGGGGGAGGGGTCCGTACCAAACGATAAAACAGAGTAAACAAAACAAGAATAAGAAAGTGATAACAGTTTGACATCAACAAACAATCAACATTAAAAGATCTAAATTTCCTCATGAAATATAATCGCTGTTGACACTTCTTGTAGATAGAGTCCGTATTATTGTTCCAGTTCAATTTGTTGTCGATGATAGTCCCTAAGTACTTATATTTACTTCCTCATTCACAGATCAAACATAGGGCTTATGAGTCAGTCAATCTTGTCTCACTCCTGTTGCAGCCCCTAGCTAAGTGTGTCCAGTGTGCACACATATCTCTCTCATGTTCCAGTTCATTTGAGGAATGTGAGGCCCATTTTCTGGTGTCCCCCGCCGTGATATCACTGGAATATTGCTAAAAGCGGCGTAAAACCACTCACTCACTCACTCATTTTCGGAAAATACCTCTTCATCATGGAGGGGAGCATGAGGGATACATGCACGTAAAGCAGGGCATTATGTTACTGATAGAGAAAATACGTCAATGCTTTCATTATGGTGGTGTCTTACTACACTACCTTTATGCAATACTGACCAATATTTTCTGTCACATTGATGTCAGCCGCCACCATAACCGATCCGTCGTAATGTGATTTCAGGTTGTCAGTGGCTTTAGGTTCATGTTGACGTCGCTAGTCACAACCACACCTGTTAGGGACCCATGAAGGTCGGGGGTACAATAGGCCTTCAGCAACCCATGCTTGTCATAAAAGGCGACTATGCTTGTCGTAAGAGGCGACTAACGGGATCGGATGGCCAGACTCGCTGACTTGGTTGACACATGTCATCGGTTCCCAACTGCGCAGATCGATGCTCATGCTGTTGATCACTGAATTGTCTGGTCCAGACTCGATTATTTACAGACCGCTGCCATATAGCTGGAATATTGTTGAGTGCGGCGTAAAACTAAACCCACTCACTCACTCACACCTGGAAAGTGATTATGGGATTCGGTCTAAAAACGTGACATGCGAGTAGCGGCAATTATACAGGTTTCGACTTTGTGTACACCACTGTCGGAGGCAGCATAAACGTGGCCGCAGAGCATGAAGATGCTCCGCATTAGGCGGATTTCAAATCGTCTGACCAGAAACTTCTACCACAGTAGTTTGCAGCAATTTTATGGGCCATTTGCGAAGAGCCTTGTTTCAGATCAATCGATACGGGACACTGACCGCTAACCTAAGACGCTCCTAACGTTTTTGGGGAGTTGTTCGTACCTGTTCCATAGTCTGTGTATCTTATACGGTGAACATTGAACGTATTGGGTGTTGTACGCTGACTTCTGGCGTCTCACCATCCCCATAACCCCTATACACTTCGCACCTTACAGACTCCGCATGGCTTCTTTATGCACAAACGATGAGTGAAATCAAGTAAATTACAAATGTATGATATGCAAAATCAATAACATTGACATAAATATTGGGCCCACGGAGATTACTCCACCTTCATTGATAGCGTCAAGATCAGAAATGACACCCGATGCTCATTCTTGGTGGTAGTGCGAGTTGCACGTGCAAACTGTAAAATGTCTTTGGGAGTTTAGTTTTAATTCATTGCATTAAATTTTCTAATTTATCGTCCCCAATTCTGAAGAGTATATGAAATCGATGATACATCGAGGTGTGTCCAGCATTCAACCTCTCTGTTGTATCTTCCCATGGTGTTTCAGGAAACTGAAGTACCAAAGTGGCAGCGTACATCGCATGTTTACATTTTAGTAATTCAGAAGCAAGTAATGGATTAGGACACATCGATGACTTGGTCCTTACGCAAGGCTCTCGTTTTTCACAACGCTGTTGATTGCGGAACAGAGGATGCCACTGTATGCCTTGCTGACAGTGTGACACATCTCCGCCACGGCGTTGGATGATGGTTTGTCTGGTCCAGATTTGGGCAGCCGGGTAGCCTAATGGTTAAAGGCTCGTTACGCTCAAGATACGGGTTCGATTCCTACATGGGTACAATGTAGCTCCTCTCTGGTGCCCACCGCTGTGACATTGCTGGAATATTGCTAAAAGTGGTGTAAAACCGAACTCCTTCGCTCATTTGTCTAGGGCACGGTCTTGACAACCCTATTCGGTGGGATTTCCTGCGTCCTAAGACAAAATATCCTTTATATCTCAGAAAACTGAGATTCTCGGTCAGGATTCAACGCCCAACTTAAAATTCGAACCCAATCGCCAGCTCAAAACGTCGGCGATCTAATATGCTCATTCACCGGGGCTTCTTAAAAAAAATGGAACTCTGACAACTGATAGTCCAGATCATGTGATCAGTGTTCTTCTCTAACCATTGTTAAATGGCACAGCTCCCATCGGCGAAGGAACACCCTGTACGAGCGTGATCATATAGAACACGTTGTACTTGGGATTTCACGACCATGAAATCGTGCCAATTGGTGGGTTTGAATCCCGCTCAAGACTTGACCCTAAAAAGGTATAGGAATCTGTACTATTCAGAAAAGTGTAATCACAAATATAGTCCTAAATGAAGTCCTCACTTGCTAAATGTCAAGACATTATTTTTTTTATTTTTTTTTTTTTATCCATCTTCTACTGGTTCTGTTGTCTAGTGGAGAGAGGTAAAGGTCATTCTTTCGATGCAGAGGCTGGTCGTACCAAATGACGTTAACGGCAAGAACTTAGTATCAGTACTGGGGGATAAAGTCAGTACTTAGTCAGTACTGGGGGATAAAGCTAAGAATGGCCTCGTATGTTGTGTTTGAGTAAGGTGTTTGGGAATAAAACCAGCTTAAGCTGATATTGTAAAAGCACCTACTCACTAACATGCATCAGCGTTGCTGTAAATGTGTTGCTTTCCTGAAGACGCCCTTTAACCGAATTTCACTCACCTTGAGACCCGTGAAGATCCGGGTTAGAATTTATCAGTAACACTTGCTCGTTAGGAGACTAACGGGATCGGATGGTCAGGATCGCCGACTTGCTTGACACGTCATTGTATCCCAACTGTCCAAATCCATGTTCATGTTGTTGATCAGATTGAACAGATTCTGGTGCAGATTCAATTATTTACAGACTGCCGCCATATAGCTGAAATAGTGCTTAGTGCGGCGTAAAACTAAATTCAATCACTATAAAAATATAAGCACTCACACACATCCTATAGTTTGCACGGGTAGCAGGCACTAACGCCACAAACGAACGTCGGGTGTAATGTTTGATCCGATAGACCGTCGCTAATTGCTGAAATATGGCTGAGAGCCGCGTGGCCTTAAATTAAACTCGCTCACTAAATCACTCACTTTTGTAGATTGACATTTAATCCCAGAAATACAGCTATTTAAAAATATAGAAGTACAAAATGAACAGATTCGAACAGCAACGGGGATAATTGTTAAGGTCAGCCAAGAGCATGTCATCTGTCATTCTGGACATTAGTTGACTATATTAAACAGGGACGACATACCTTGGACAGCATCATGAAGTATTCTGTAATACCCATTGACAAAATACACCCATTTACTCTGTGAGCTGATCTGAAAGAACAGGAGATCGGTGATGTATTGCCCATGTTGAGATGAAATTACACTCGTAATTGCTGAACTTTCTGCCATATGTCAAATAGATGTGCCTGAAAGACGCGAAATACTATCTGCTTTCATTGGATTCACGTTGACGTCAAGATTGGATACACTTTCGCATATGTCATAACATATGAACCACGTGTCTCGACAGATTAACAATATATACTTATGAGGCATCGGGTCTCCTTCTGATCCTTTGAAGGTAAACATGACAACTACGAAATCTGTGTTCTTCCATTATTTGCCGGATTCGCAAAATAAATGTATACATGTTCTAGAACTATGGCTGCAATATCGTTAAGCCAGAGTTTAAATAAAGTTGATTAGAAACATTCCCCATCCATAAGAGATCTCTGCTAAACTGGTTCTTCTGGTTATACTATGATTGCTTCATAATTATCTTTGTACGAATGAATAAAGTAAGCTTCTTCGAAACTGAGGTGCGTTTATGTCTCCCCTGCTCAGAATCCATGTGAGTGTAGTTTTACGCCACAGTCCGCAATATTCCAGTTATATGGTGGCGGTCTGTAAATAAGCGAATCTGGAGCAGACAATCCAGTGATCAATCCAGATATCATCTTTAAGTAGCATTTACAAAGTGGTGTGATGAAGAGGAACCCCGTTATCCAGCAAGTGGTACAAACTTCCATATCCTTAATAACTGTTCTTGTTCGTTCGTTCGTCGACGGAGACGAATGGTACTATAGTTAATCTCAGGGATGTTAATTATGTCCATAAATCGTGGTGTACTAATGATGCGTGCACGTTCAATGTGGTATTACGCTTGTAGTTGCTGAAATCATACTAAGAAACATATTTACGTCATGTAGAAGTTATAGAGTGAGTGAGTGAGTTTAGTTTTACGCCGCACTCTGCAATATTCCAGCTATATAGCAGGCGGTCTGTAAATAATCGTGTCTGGACCAGACAGTCCAGTGATCAACAGTATGAGCATCGATCTGCGCAATTGGGAACCGATGACATGTGTCAACCAAGTCAGCGAGTCTGACCATCCGATCCCGGGCTGAAATTTTCGGAACTCTCTTGGCGCGTGGCTTAATGTTAATGTATGGTACTTACGAACAGGACGTGAAAACATTTCAGCGAGGCCTCAGGGCTGGCCAGATGTAAAACTCGCCAGTCCCGACCAAAATTTACCTGCCCACAAAATATTTTCAGAGATGTACAGATAGTATTCGGACACTTGGCGTTATTTTCATAGACTTGTTAGTTCAGTGTAGCATAGATAATTTTAATTAAGTGAGTTTAGGTTGGATCTTTGTCAAATCTGACAGACTGATTTGAAATCATCTCTGCTCTGCGGACAAAGTTTCATTTCAATTCTGCGACGACTATTTTACTATTGACATCACATTTATTGTACGTATGGTTCCACAGCGTACAGTCCCATATAGGCCGCCTTGTTAAAGGAGTTCACGGCACTGAACATATGTTGATTAAATTGTTGCCATTTGATAAATAAGCAAAGCAATTTGTGGTTCCTCACAAATGTGCAAAATTTGACTTGGATCTTACGAAAATTAAATTTAAGATTTTTTTCTGCTACACTAAATGAAGATGTAAGTCTATGGAAATTACGCCAAGTGTCCGAATACTTTTTGCACGACTCTGTACATATCTGAATTTTAACACGACCGTCGGGCAGGTGAATCTTAGAAGCGGTCGAGCAGACAGGTATTTCGAACGCTATTCTTAGCACTAAGAGAGCTTCTGGAGTTTCCGACGTGAAATTGTTGGAATGTTGCTAAAAGCGTAGTAAAACCCTACTCATTCACTCACTCACTCGCCCACTCACTCACCATAATCATTTCGAACAATATAGATACAGATGTTGCCGAGGAAGCAACTCTGATCTTAATTTGTGCGCTTTAGGCCTCCTGGCCACGAGTGCCACTCTTCTCGTGAATATATCTAACAAACATTGTAAAACTCTCATGCTCTTCGTCATCTTCCTGATCTGGACAGTCATACGACACAGTGGATGATATTCCTAGGCTGATTCTTATTTGTCGTGAACTTAAGGCGCATAATCCACAGCTAATTGCCTTGTGCGTCCTGTGTTAGACAATTTGAGCTCCATGCAGCGCTGTATTCAGTCTACAGGGAAGAACACTAAATGTGGTTATGTGTCCAATGGTGGCTTGTCCGCTGCCATTTGGAAACAAGAGCCCTCTTGCAAACCTAGCTGTCATTTATGTAACGACCGTCGATCACGAGTAATATCATTTCCTGGATGCAAACATTTAGCTTGGTGTTAGGTAACAAATGGCTCTATAAAGCGTCTTCATCGATACTGGTTTGAGCTCAGAGTAATGTAATTATTCTGGCTCTCAGTGCTGTGCGGGAGACATATTTGACTTGAAATTCCATTGTGAAGTATTCGAAATGTTAAACGTTATACAGATGACATGTTTTAACATCGCTACGTTGGTGGAAATTAAATTTAGAAATATTTAAAATTAGATGGATGCTTTTCTCCGCTGGCGTATTTCATTGTTACACGATATAAAACAACGCAGTTCCGCATCAATTGAGGTAAACAATATAATGGATGTTGCGGGGATCTGTGATGTCAGATGATATAATCACTCCCCAACCTTTCCCATTGGAAACATGTCCTTTCGGAAAACGCTGTGTTTACAAGGTTGATATTTTGCATAACATGGAGATTAGGTTCGAGAACGTTGTTCCTGTATTGATATGTTACGTAAACCACAAAACGAAATAAATGTTTCTCATAAATGCAGATATTAACATTGAAGGCCTCCAAGGTTTAAATGTATTTTTTCGTTTGGTAAACATTGTTTTTGTATGCATGAATTTGTTTCCAAATAGCTGATGAAACAAGACAATCAGAGACACTGAAGTTTGAATGTCACACTATAAAGTCTGGAATGCGGAAAATAAGGAATCAATGATTTCGAAACCGGAAACAGCTTTGAACCGCAAGCTTAGAAATGACCCGCAAGACAGTGAGGATTTTTTGTTTGTTCTTTATTCGGCCTTTTGGTCACATTGTATCATCTTCTGTAAAGCCAAAACGGACGAAATTCGTCATTGAAGGATGAATACCGCTGTCGTCATCACGACTGCATAATGTATCTTTACCCTTGTTTCCGATTACCCTCCCTCAGTCATTCAGTGATACATATTTATGTTTGTATCTAGGCCAAGCTTAGGTTTAAATTTGACCTCTATTATATATTTAACACATTTTTTAAACGAAATTGAAAAGTAATATGATTAGAGGTACACAAGTGAGACGTCATCGTTACAGTGACGTCATAGTCAAATGGCCCGTGGAGATCCGGCCGAGTATTGGTCTTCAAGAACTCATGCTTGTCGTATGAGGCGACTGACGGGATCGGGTGATCAGGCTCGACGACTTACTTACTCAAGCTGTTTATTTGTATGAAGGCATTGTGTGACTGTGTCCAAAATATGATGCTCATGCTGTTAATTACTGGATTGTCTGGTCCAGACTCATAATGGTTGACTACAGCAGAGTACGTTGATAAGAAACAAACGCAATCACTGTTATTCTACAGATTACCAGGATGGACAGACATTCTGTGAAGCATCTCTTCTCGTTCTTGTAGCCTTGTTAAGATCTTCGCTCTTGTCACAGTTTACCGATGGAATGTCGTCCATAACAGTCTTAAGATAGTCATTGCATGATTGTCACATGGCTTGGGTCTTCAGCATAACAAGCGAATGCCAAAACTACAGGGTTACCCCCTCACATTACCACATAAATGAAACCTAGCTCTGTGGTATGATGCCTTAGTGAGCCGAACTGGACTGCTGACTGTCTGTACATCATTTATTGTTTTCTGGGGCGGTGGGGTAGCCTAGTGGTTAAAGCGTTCGCTCGTCACGCCGAAGACCCGGGTTCGATTCCCCATTTTCTGGTGTCCCCCGCCGTGATATTGCTGGAATATTGCTAAAAACGACGTAAAACCAAACGCACTCACTCACTATTGTTTTCTTTCCTCGTAATTATGTCCAAACATTTCTCATTGAAAGCCAGATTCCAACCACAGTATATACAGACTCAAACATCGCATCCAAATATTGCGCGATGTTCATGATGTCAGTCACTGGATTGTCTTTTCCCGACTATACCACATACAGACCGACCTCACATAGCTTGAATATTGCAGGGTTCGGCAATAAACACATAAAACTATTTCAGCTAATACATGTTTATTGTGGAGTTGTCGTACAGGGAAACAAGCATGTCAAATGCTTAAACAGAGCAGAAGCTTATATCTCCTGAATGTATTTTGTTGTTTGTAGCGTCAGGCTTGTGTGACGATAACAACCGTCCTACAGCTGCAAAGTGTGTTCAGCAGTACACAGGCAGTTATCAAAATAACTCAATAGCACAAAAAGCTCCTTTTTAAATCATGATAGATAGGCGTATTTAGTTCTCGGGAAATTGCTTTCGTTAAGACGAAACGGCAAACACACAGTATCTTTAATTTGCAAAAGAGAAATCGATAAAGAAACAGCCAATGTTTCTGGAGCACGACCCATGAGCTAATACCTTTTTGTAATTCATTATCATCAACCACTACATGCTCTCAGTGATATAAAACGACATCTTCTTTGAACTTTAAGTCACCCAGGTGATCTTCACACAACAGCGGCATCCAGACATTATTCAGACACCGTGTGCATTCTGTTGTAGTGTTAATGGTGAGTCCATTTCCTATTACACCGCTGGGATTTCGACAAAGAATTGTAGCAAAGTAAGCTGCTCGAAGGACAAGACTACATGGGTGAGATGGTCACTGGTCGGGTAAGGTGTTCTCAACAGCTTATGCTGGTCGTAGGAGGTGGCCAGTGGGGTCGGGTGTTCACTGGTCGGGTAAGGTGTTCTCAACAGCTTATGCTAGTCGTAGGAGGTGGCCAGTGGGGTCGGGTGTTCACTGGTCGTGTAGGGTGTTCTCAACAGCTTATGCTAGTCGTAGAAGACGGCCAGTTGGGTCGGGTGCCCACTGTTGGGGCTCTGGTGGACTGGTTCATTGGTTGGTTGTTTAGAGTTGGTTAGCTAGCTGGTTGGTTGGATGGATGGATGGTTGATTGGTTGGTTGGTATTGTTTAACGCCGCGCACAACAATATTCCAGTTATCCGAAGGTGGTCTGTGTATATTCGAGTCTGGACAATCAAGTGGTCAACAACATGAGCATCGATCTACGCAACTGGGACACGCCGACGTGACAACCAAGTCAGCGAGTCTGACCACCTGATCCCGTTTGTCACCTCTTATGACAAGCATGGGTCAGGTTTAACCCAGGATCTCACGGGTTTGTTTATAATAACCCGACGGCGTTGATTTTCAACACAGGCAATGCCTGGGCTGTTTGGTCCAGAATCGGTTATTTACAAAACACCACCAGATGTATTGCCCTGTTATATTTCCATCGAAGCCAGCGTTTAGCAAGTAACATACAAACAAACAATGGCTTTGTGAACTACAACGCAGTTGCCATGTCTTCATCAGAGTTTAAACTTGCAAAACACAGGCTGCAGTTCTCAAGCTCGCACACTGGAGGTTTAAAAGACAGATGAGATGACTCCCTATTCTCTTATTCATCACAAGACGTAGACGTAACGTCCCCAGATGACCGCTCGGCATACGACCCTTGACGGGCACCTGCAACCATGAAATTAAAAGAAGCTCTTCATTATTAGTCATCTCAAGCCCCGAGCGGCTCGGCGCAACATTTCGCAGACCTATATGTATTTACGACAAGCCAAGTAGGCCTATTTCCCGGCGTGACTGTACGGACGTTGACGCGGGATGAACATAAAACCTAAACCCGGTGATGAACTGAGATTGAATCTAGAGTAATTGGAAGTTTATGACAATTATCATCCCCAGTCTGTAGGGAAGTACACTGACGGATATGCTGGTAAATCCAAGATAGAGACTTGTGTGAAAGAAACGCCAGTCCCAGATGCCAAGTTGCAGAGCGTGGAAGTGACTTGGTGGTGAAGTCGACAGCTGTATTGTAGTTTCCAACATCAAAGAATCCTCGACCCACTGAATACACAGGATTATACCCCAAGACTACCTGATAATCTGTGTAATGTTGAAGCATCTGTCTTGGTTGATCTGTCGTCCAAGTCGATTTTGTTTCTGGGTCTTTTTTTTTTTTATATTGTTTTTGGATGTTCGTTTGTTGTTGTTTTTTATGTTTTTGTTTTTTTCTTCTTTTGTTTGGTTTGTGTTTCTTTGTGTGGTTTTGTGTGTGTGTGAGTTTCTGCGGAGACGATCAGATAGGATTTTACTTGGAATCACAGAATCAGTCCGCTTAAAGAAATGAATGATTGTCTGAATAAATCAATTCGGGAAGTGGATTAGGTAGAGTCATTAGTTTGTTTTTGTTGTGATAAATTATAAGAAATACTTCACATTCATGTACCGCAAAAGAAAGGAAAATATTTCGGTCTAATTCCGTATAAGGAGTTATTTCCAGACCTCAAAATAGGTCGTTTGGTTGTATTTTTATAAACTCTTGCCTTTTTCCAACAGTAACTATATCAAAAGCGTTTCGTCATGTTCATACAATAGCTCAGAACAGATTCGTCATCGGTTTTCATGCTGTCAACCATTGGTGTACCTTGCCTCGGCCATATTGTTTATAACCCGTCCATATTATTATCAGTAGTTCACGCTACGCTTTCAAAATGAACCGAATCAATGTGCAATGTTTACTGCATATATCTTAGAGCCAGTCACTTTATCTGCACCGCAAGCGTATCTTGGGGAGGCAGAGAAACAGGATGTTGCGTTTTTTTTCATTCGTTGAGTATTGATAATCCACCCGACAGTATGTACTCGTATTCTTTGAGGTTTTCAATAGCCGGAATACAGAAGTCCATTCATTTTCAGGTTTCATTCAGCAAATAGAAGTACATATGTATAAAGTGAAGCATAAAGCATTTAAAAAAACCTGTCAAAGTGCAGCTTATATTAAACTCTGGTTTCTGATACGTGTGTATGCTGCAGTCAACTATTTTTGCCCGGAAGGCAAGTAAAATATTCACGCAGTCTTAACCAGCTGTTTCTTATTTATGACATACTTTGTGATATATACTTTTTTCTCAGACATGAAAACAACGATGGAACATGTAAAACGTCTGTCAACTTTAATTTCAATACACTGACAATTCTCAGACGCCATGTACCTCTGCCCTTTGCTTTATTTGGACTAACAAAACTGTAGCCAGTAATGTTACTCGGCGATGAAATCCGCCTACTGACTCGGAACAAATGCCAAAATATAGTTTTACCATCCAAAAGAAGAAACGCACAGACGAGAAATCTCTTGCGAAAGTGTTGTAGAAGAAGGTGATATCTCTACAACCAAGTGGGTACTTTTAGATAACGGAGACAATGACCGCGATGGTGACGACGTAGCACAACCCCTACGGGTTTCCTGGCTCTCAGACCAATCTCTTTCAACCTGTTCCTACAGTTTGACAGGAAATCCTCTGAAGTCCAGGCACCCTAGATGCTATGCTCTCACCCGTTGCAGTACTGTCACGCAACTGGAGTACCCGGATGTACCGATCTTGGGCTGCAGTGGTAACTCGATGTCTGCCTGTACATGGACGGTCATTTGTTATACCTGTTTGGTTGCAGTGAGCTATGATAGCTTGCTTAGACTAACATTCAGACGCCTGGCAACAGAAGATTGGTAATCTCCAGCATGCATTCTTTCAATGGCGATGTTCCGTGTCGCAGAGTCAAGACGTGACGTAGTGATTGACCTTGAAGCTCCATCAAAACGAATGCCAATTTCTGAAAGTAATCTGGATTTTTATTGCCAGACAGTGAATGCTCTTTGCTGCACAATTTCAGTTGGAATGTGATATCTGTGGCGATACCTTTCTAATCTTTGTGAGAAAACTCATCAAAATCAACGTTTTCAAATAAAATCGATTTTTTTCTTGTGCAGTTGTGTAAAATCACGTTATCAACACTTTTGTGACATATTTTGAAGATTGTTTGAACACCCTAGGCAATTAATAGAGTTTTTTAAAATACAAATCGCCTATGCGTTTCTTTTTGGGATAGTATATGTATTTTGCTAAAATACACTATATGTCCATGACCTGCCAAATCTAGAGACTCGTATTTCGGATCTTTATTACCCCCATGATCTCCATATCCGTGATTTGAAATATTATTCATTCTGAACGTGGATAGATTGTGGGTTATAAAGGCCAATTTGAAAAATAGTTTAGATAAAAAGCATATTCGCGACTTACGCTGTAATTCCAAGGTCTATATATATTAAACCATTGGTGTGCAGAGTTACAACCTTGTAATTGGAATCTGTTGAAATTTAAAGCTGATTTGCGTGTGTAACATGAATCCAGAGATGTTTTGGGTGAGTCGCGGATGGCTTTGATTGAGGTCGGTACTCCCAGCAAGGCCGTTCATACAGCAGGGTGATGTTAGGGGATTCTAATCACATTATGTCAAAGTTGACTGGTGATGCGCGTTTAGAATCATTCTAGCAACAACATGACGGGACACCAGGAATGGCCTTCAAGTCAAGTCCGGTTTTTTAGATACATTGGTCACTTCAGCCCCCATCGCAAAATGTGTGAGTGGGTGAGTGAGTATGGTTTTACGCAGTTTTACGAATAGTCCAGCACAACGGGGGACACCAGAAATGGGCTTCACGCATTATTACGATGTTGGGAATCGAAATCGGGTCGTCAGCGCGACGACTGAACGATTTAACCTCTAGCCTACCCCGCCGCCTGTGTGAGGGAAACGAGAATTTGAATATGCATGAGGATAAACTGACACATGCTTAGGTTTCCGATGATGCAGATTTAAGGCGTACTGTTTGAGGTAGGGAGTTACATCCCTTAGTTGCATCACGATCCGTTAACTTGGATTCGACACACAGTTGTCCCGGGCTTTTTTCATTATTATTTTTTTAAATTTATTTATTTATTTTTCATTCATTTATTTATTGGTGTGCGTGCGTGCGTGCGTGCGTGTGTGTGTGATGGTTGGGGTTCTTTCAAAGTTGTACATTCAACTCCATAAAAATCATCATCACCCCTAGCCATATTTTATGAACGGTCCCTTATCAAAAGATGTTACAGATATTGTTAAAACGTTAGCAAACTGAAAACAGACGTCGAAAGACGTCTCTTACAAGCGCAGCTCCGTGGGAAGCCGAACAGTATATTCATATCTGGACACTGACAGAGGCTCAACCATACGATAAACCGTGGTTGTAAGTCGGCTACAGTCGTAAAAAAGGCTTTGTGTACCTTGCAAGCATCAGCAAACCAATCTAGCCAGAACATGATAAATATCCGTCCAGAAGAGAGCCACAGTGACTTATGAGGGGGCACCAGAAGCTGGCCGACATCACAACATAAGGACAGTTATAAAGTGGAGTGATCCCACTATACCGTAGCTGATATATCTGTGGGACTTACATCAGATGGTAAGCATCACCAGCAAGACCAGTATCGATGGGTTTTGTTTTAATATCCCTCTCGGGAGGTACCTACGTTAAGCCGTTTCCCTTCAGCACTAACCAGACAACCAACCAGCACAATTTGAGTACGTTTTTTTAGAAAAAATCGAAATGAAATGCTTGGAGATTTTTTTGTTACAAACATTACCGAGTGTATCAGAAAATCGATAAAACTAAAGGACTTTTACGCTGAATTTGCTGGTAGTTATTTCCAACCATAAAGTTAATTGCAGCCACCTACATCTTCACCAGGAGCGTGGCAACAGGGATCCGTTGCGTGCCGTTGCTCTGACGAATCCCATCCTGACAGTTACTCGTAAAGCGGGACAAAAAAGGCAATTGGCGCTCTCCGGTAGCGCCACCTTGTGACAGATCTAGCAATAAATGTCGGAGGTCCATCGGACAGAAATTGGTTCACAATCGGTCTTGATTCCGCCCCTCTGTCAGTGCTCTCCAGTCTATGTCATCATACACTCGTTACCTGCTGGTCGATCGGCATATCGTCCTGTCGGGGCTCGGAGCACTCACCTCCAAACCCCTGCCGGGCACCTCGGTCGGTCACTGATCATGCAGTTGCTGCAGTCGTGCACACCGGTGCCGTATATCAATGCTGGGGAACAACAAACTCAGTGTGGCTTTCCAGGAAGTGCAGTCGTACATGAATATCTTGCATGACCCTACAAACCTGTATCGTTGGCAGCATAGACCGAGGGTACAGAGATCGAGGTCAAATTTAACGCTTAAGACACCACGGGTTGTTAATGATGCCAATTGATCCTGCAGGTTTAAAAATACACCCTGTAAAGATAATTCATTCAAAGGTTACTTCCAGATAACTTCATTCTCTACCATTCAGAGGCACCACGTCGCATCAGGTCACAACCTAGCGATGGCCTTGTAGAATCAAGACCACTGAAGGAGCCAGTGGAGGGTCCTCAAGCGACAAAACGACCAGTCGACGCTGTGCATGAAAGTGAATAAATATCCATGGCGACGTGAAGCAATGCTTCACTAATTACTGTCTTGCGATGGGTAGAGTTGTCCTAATCTGACATACAATAGTTCACTAATCCTTGTCTTTGAGTAATCCCATTACAACCATCCACTAAACCGTGTCCACTGACAGTTGAAGTAACCCAAGTCAATCTACTATTGTTTACTAATCCTTTTTCATGAATAGATCACATAATGCTTCTTTTTCGAATGGTTCTTTAAACATTGTCCTGCCAAAGGTGGACCAAACAGTGTCATGTAGTGCTGTACCAGTTGTAATTCTTACTAGTTGAGAAATCCTCCCTCTTGCTTTGAAATAGTTCAGTAATCCTTCCAGTGGTGCTTCTTTAATTTTGTCCTACAATAGTTATGTAATTCTGTTCTAAACATGCTTCACTAATTCTTGCCATGAAATAGTTCAGTCATCCTCCTCGAGTAGCGCTTCATCATGTTTTCTTCTGCAATAGTTAAGTAATACTCTTAAAATAGTGCTTCTATGTGTTTGTCCTGCAATAGTTAAGTAATCCCCCTGCAATAGTGCTTCTATGTGTTTGTCATGCAATAGTTAAGGAATTCTCCTCAATAGTGCCTCTATAGTCTTGTCCTGCAATAGTTAAGTAATCCCCCTCCAATAGTGCCTCTATGTTCTTATCCTGCAATAGTTAAGAAATTCCTCTCAATGGTGCTTCTATATTTTCGTTCTGCAATAGTTAAGTAATCCCCCTCCAATAGTGCCTCAATATTCTTGTCCTGCAATAGTTAAGTAATCCCCCTCCAATAGTGCCTCAATATTCTTGTCCTGCAATAGTTAAGTAATCCCCCTCCAATAGTGCCTCTATATTCTTGTCTTTGCAATAGTTAAGTAATCCCCCTCCAATAGTGCCTCTATAGTTTTGTTCTGCAATAGTTAAGTAATCCCCCTCCAATAGTGCCTCTATAGTTTTGTTCTGCAATAGTTAAGTAATCCCCCTCCAATAATGCTTTTAATGTTTGCTTTGAACTAGTTGAGTCTTCCTCCAGTATTATGTATTTAATTCTTTTCTTGCAATACAATCCTCCTCCGTTAGTGCGTCTTAGTTTGCTTTGCTTTGCAATCATTACCAATCCCAAACCTAAATAGTTGAGAAATCCTCCTCCAACAAAGCTTCACTATTACTGCTTTGAAATAGTTGAGTAATTCCTCCTTCAGTAGGGCTTCTGTATTATTATTATTTTTTTATATTTCCTGTAATAGTTAAGTAATCTTCCTACTTCATAAATTTTTGCCATGAAATAGTTACTCATTTACTAATCCTTGTCCGGCAACAGTAGCCGTCGTCTGTTAGTACTTCACTAATCCTTATTCTGCAACAGTGTGAGGTAGTCCCATACCATGTGCAATGCTGTACTTATGACAAATCTGCATCACAGCAACACATCATAAACCTGCCCGAGCAAGACCAGTAAAGCCCATACAGCCCGTCCAGTCATAATCCAGCCATGACACGACCAATTAGAACATGTCTAACAACAACAAATCGTAGTTCTGTGACATCACGGCCAGTGAAGATTCTGAACATAATGTTGCGGAAAAAACATTTAGTCTTTATAGTCTACTAAACAAAACAGTTTATCAAGCTTGGTTGACTTTATGTACGCTGGCGTTTCTCAGTTAATCGACTGGGAATTGCACTACTATTTCTTCTCTATACCGACAGTGTGTCGTGTAGACATCGCTGCAACACATACCGTCCATCCTCTAAAATATGTTGCTTTGATAAAAAATACCACCTTCCCGGAATTAACGCCGTAGTTAATTAAATGCATTCTTTGAAAAAGGAACATTTCGTGAAGTAAAACAAAAACGAATAACCACTTAAAACAACGTCTCACTTCAATTTAAACGTTACTGAAAATAACTATATATAAAATAACTATTGTTAAGAAAACATGGGGTTTTATATATGATGTCTTACATAATCTCACCCATTTAAACAAAAATACTATAGTCACACGACAATAATGACATCCGAAAAACGTTCCACAATTATATACAAAAATACAATATTTGTACGTCAGTCCTGAGTCAACATATATGGGATAAACAGAGTCAAGATACATGAGGTAAAGAGATCGTCCAAAATAGATTCACTCTCGTGTCTGTTACAGGTATTTCCGGCTCATGTTGACGTGTTTGAGTTAATTACACTGCAGGCAGTGAATTACCAAATTGAATTTTCGCAAAGCCCTCAATAAATGAATTGAAGTTTCAGGCTCTATAGTAAAACAAAGAAATGACGCTGTTGAATCATTGCGGTCATTCCTGACACTAAGGAACCACGTGCTTATAACACATGTATTACAGTAATAGGTATACATTATACAATTACATGGTAACAAACTCGTCTTCTCCAAACATGCTTGTCGTAAGAGGCGACTACCCTGATCCGGGTGAATGGTCAGGCTCGCAGACTTGGCTGACCCATGTCATCGCGATCCTGACTCGAGGTTTTACAGATCGCCACCGTATAGTCTGAATGTTGCTGAGTGTGACGTTGAACAACAAACATGCATGGTAACATGGGAATGATCACTGCAAAGATAGCGGATGTCGATAACTTCATCCTGGCATTTCGCCTTGCAACCAGAACACCCTCTGCAACCTACTCTACATCACGGGGCGTTGGGGTCCTAGTGGTTAAAGCGTTTGCTCGTCACACCGAAGACCTAGGTTCAATCCCCAGATGGGTACAATGTTTGAAGCCAATTTTCTGATGTCCCCCGCCGTGATGTTGCTGGAATATTGCTAAAAGCGGCGTAAAACCATATTAACTTACACTCTAATCTATAACACAAGTTCCTGGTGTACGTCTCACACAGACTGC
The DNA here is from genome assembly GCF_037392515.1 of Haliotis asinina. Taxonomy (NCBI): domain Eukaryota; kingdom Metazoa; phylum Mollusca; class Gastropoda; order Lepetellida; family Haliotidae; genus Haliotis; species Haliotis asinina. The sequence continues at coordinate 46,885,735 of NC_090285.1, forward strand.
ACATGCTGTCACTGGACCGCTTTCGAGATTCTTCAGTGCCTCAATGTAATCAACTTCAAAGACTGCAATGGCTTCATCCGTGTTAGCATTTGGTTTAGAGACGAACCCATTTTCTCCTTCCATGGAGAGATTAACGGACCCCGCCCCGGATTGAGTGCCATGTTGTGTTGTGGCGGATATAATATGAATGTTATACCTGTAGTCGTTTTATACCGTATGTCGTGTTATACCTGATGTCATGTTATACTGGATGTCGTGGTATAGGGGAATTTTGTGTTGTACCGGATGTCGTCTTATGTATGAGGTCGACAGTTCCTCCAATTATAGCACACACATGTAGTACACCATACACAGAAGGAATCAGAAGAGTTTTATTTAGACCAGGGCCCTGTTTTACAAAGTTCTCGTAAACCTAAGATCTCGAAACTTTTCTCGAACCAGTCGTTCCTCCTGTGTTACAGTACAGGAGGTCAGAATGCTAATACAAAAGTTACGAGATCTTAGGCTCACGAGTGCTTTGTGAAACAGGGCCCAGACCAGTAACTTTTCCCAGAAGGGAACTGGCAATTATGCTTGGTTTTAAGGTGTTCGCCCACCAGGATTCACTCTGGACCCAGTCGGGGTCTGCTACACCCGAGCTACAGCATCCCAGACGGTTTTTCTGTCCCAGCGTTGTAAGCTCTGTGTTGACCAAATTTAGCACCAGGCACAGAGCCTGCAGTTTCACTGAGTTCTTGGTATGTAGATGCCACCTGCAAGCTTCTTCATTTCACATGCAGGGGGTGTCCTGCTGCCATTCATGCCAGTGCTAGAATTTCAAGGTGCTAAGCTTAACGCCAGTCGTGACGCAACTGCACTGTCTAAAGACACGACTAACGGGATCGGGTCTCGTTGATTTGGGGTGTCCATTAATCACATTTGCCTATGACGCCTATCACGTGACTGTTTCAATCTCTGGACTGTCTGGTTCAGACTCGATTATCCATAGATGCATCATACAGCTGGGATATTGAAGTCAATCGACAGCCAAGTCAAGACGTCAACATCTACTCTTTTATCTGTTCATTAATGGTAATCTACGAAATTTGCAACATTATATAAGAAATGCTGCATGCATATCCTGACAAGGGAAGAAAATATGTCTGCATCTAAAATCATATTTTACCATTCATATTCAAAAAAACATCAACCACTTTGAGAAATCACGGATGTACGGAAATATACGGAAACACCAAATATCAACCCGGTGACAGATAGATGGATATAGTTGGCCCATTTCCATTAAATTGGAAAAATGGGTGCATTTCTGATATTCTGCCAAATGTATTGTAAGGTTGCATCCTCCCCTGAGTTAGTGAAATTGTTTATGAATGTGTAACGCACAAATGACGACAGTAATTTAGTGGAAGTACCGGTGCCACAGACAACGTCTGTCCGGGGAAGATGCTGAAGGTATTCCCTGGAGTTCCGCGTGTCGACTGGGACTGTTTCGATGTCAGTCTTAATGACTTCGGCCATTTGTCAGTCTTAAAGTCTTGGAACAGAAGTCTTGAAAAAATACACACTGTCTTGGAATGACGGATTTGCTCCAACTTCGGAGCTTTACGAGCGTAAACTATTCCGCACAATTATTGGTAAGGAAATAGATACACAGTACACGTAGCTACGGATAAGTGAGACTATGTATTTTTTCCATTGCTTGTCGCTGACAGGATCCGCTGTTCTTAAGTTTTAATTTGCCTTTGTAATGATTCTTAGTATTTAGGGACCAGGCCCGTATGCGTGTTGCGGGTGGGTTTGAATCTTATTCTTTTGACACCATGTTGTTGGTTTTAGAAGAGGGTTTCGAGATACACTAGTTTTTAGAAACGCACGGTGTCTGCACTGCATACCGAAACATGACGTTTCATTAAACTGTTCAGACAATGACCTACTTTTCAGCCGATCACAATTTTGTCGTGTGAAAGTGAAAATAGACACCACATACAACTCTGGTTACACTGATTTCCAATTCCTTGTTTTATAAGCAAATGGTATTTACAGGTGAATTTTAATTGTAAAATTTCATAAAACCGTATTTCCATATTTTATGTCGAGGTTTAAGCAGCATACAATAACTAAGAAATCACAGAGTGTCCTGTTTGATGAGGTGATAAAACGATTCACTATGCCTCCCGTTCACTGGTTACACCTGTTATGTGTTTTTTTGCGCTAAAGCAGTGTAGTTCTGTAACGCACAATGAGGTTGATATAATTATCATTCGGTACCAGACTGCCAAACGTTTCTAGCGGCAGAGCCTAGTTTTGAGATTTCCACGATTTCCAGGTTTCTGTTTGTCAGAGCCCTCTGTACGACGCGCGCCCTACGACGTGTTTGCAAGGATTTGAAAAAAACCGTAATGTTGCAATATACAAGTGCCTAGATGTTTCAAGTCATACTGATTAATATTATGCATCCAGTTACATGAATTCACCTAAAACGTCTGGATTGGTTTTCGCTCTAGGTTGTGCAGTAGGACGGGCCCCGGTAACCAGGAAACGAGAACTTTTCTGTAATCATTGTTTTGACTTGATACGAATACAGCAGGGAGTCGAGAGTAGGCAAACAGGTCCGTCTTCAGCAAAGAAATGTTTCTCTTAAGATCCCATTAACAGGATAGGGTGGTTCGGATCACTGACTTGGTTGACACGTCATTATATCCCAAATGGATAGGTCGATGCTCAAGATGTTGATCACTGGATTGTCTGGACCAGAGTCAGTTATTTACAGATCGCCGATGTATCACTGAAATGCTGCTGAGCGCAGCGTTAAACAACAGATCAACAGACCAAGTATGCAAACCGTTGCAGTAACTCGGGGCGCGAGAATGCCTCAATCTAAATGTCGGTGAATCGTGTAAAAAAAAAGTCAGAACTGACAAAACGAATGATATTGTGAACAAACAGCGATCAGCGATCACTGTAAAGACAAAGGGACATAACTCTACGTAATTAAGACTTATATTGAAACATTTTCATCCTTGTCCCCTGTTTGTCCTAAGAGACTCGCTAACTTGATTTTTATTAAAACGCCACCGTATCTCATTTGCATAGATCAGCTCGCGATGCTGATCACCGGTGTGTCTGGTTGACTAGATTATTTACAGACTGCCGCTATATAACTGGAATATGTCTAAGTGCAGAGTAAAACTAAACTCACTCACTCACTCACCCAACGTCGATGAAGTGTCCCTTATATAGATCACTCACTCACTCACTCATTGTCCCTTGTCTTCATGTAACGTTCAATAAATTTTGTGGCATTCATCAAACACGAACAAAAATCTCCGGAACATGATATCTTACTCGTTCGCGGTGAGCAAGCTTCACAGTGTCTCCGACTGTCTCGCCAGGGAATCTGGCGTCTGGGTAAGCATCTGTAACTGCTAGTTGAATTGATCTCATAAGAAAAGATATTTATGACAATCCTTCATGGAGCAACCGTTTCACATGCTTAAGAGTGAAATTCGATTACTGCATTCAACATGTGTTGACAGTATACCTGTTGCCATGGTAACTGAAAGATATTTTCAGAACATTTATCACAAATATAGTACAGGTGACACACGCACAGGGCTACATACGTCTTTGAAATTGGAATCTGCTTTTGGGGTTGTTACATACAATAGTAGTAGTATAAGTAGGCACTGAGTCCGGTTCTACAAGTAAATCTGAACGTGAGGACTGTCTCAAGAACATACGAAAGTCACAAACCCACGATTTCTGTATTTAAAGGGCCATGATCTCTATTTGAAGTCGAACCAAAGCCTTTCTATTTTGGGCCATTCTGGGCATCCGATCATGTGAGTGAGTGAGTGAGTGAGTTCGATGAGTGAGTGAGTGAGTTTAGTTTTCGCAGCAATTAGCAAGATTCAAGCTTTATAGCTTCGGTCTTTAAGTAATCACGTCTGGATCGATCTACTCATATGGAATACGACGACATGTCAGTCGCCTCTTGGGTCACTGAAGACCAATTACAACGGGTATCTTTACGGGTATGAAGGCCGATAATCATTATCGCAATTAAATCGTTCCTGTCGACTAATCGTTCCCCGTGCGGAACCCTGTACAAATACGTTTTAGGTATTAGCCATTCAACCATTGAACCATTCAACCATTCATCCACCCACACTGACATCACACATACGCAGTGCGCGAAATAACCATCGCCCCAGTGAATTTTCTTGATATTAGTCTTCAAATACATCACTCTCTCCGACTTAAGATACACTTTGAACTCATACAGTATTGTGGCCTGAAGAAAATGTTCAGCATATTAACACTTTAAAGCCAGGTTTCCATGTGCACTAAGTGTGTGATGCGTAATGCCTAATGCGTATACACTTTTTTTTTACTAAATGGTAATAGCAGTTTCCATGCAGGCGTAAAACATGACGCGCGATACGTAGTGTGTGAATTTGCTGACGGTATTAAAGTGTCCGAACACGCATCAGGCAGCTATGTGCGCAGGCCGGAAGTAGGGATTCCCAGTGGGTTTTCCCTATGTCACGTGGTTTGCACACATAGAAAAGAAAGACTTGACTTAAAGCATCACATAGCCTTTTGCGCACGTACACATGGCAATCGACACAGCTCACGTGTATCCCGCACTAATACCATAATAATACAGTCAGGCCTCGTTAATCCGGACACTTCTGTTTTTTCAACAAAAACGTTCGGATAGTGAAACGTACGGACTACTGAAACTTCCCTTTGACATGGCAATACAAAAACATACGAATGAATGTTTGACGAGATATTTCTTGTAGTGGACCTTGAATGTTATGATGCCAGCATCCATTGGCTGAATGTGCGATGTGGTGTTTAGGGGTAAGAAATGAACTTTCACGTTGGTCAGTTTGACAATGGCACACTTGTGACTGGCAGCATTGTCACAATGTAAGATCACGTGTCGACCACGTGATCGCATCTGTCCGTCAAATGATCGAAGCCAATCACTACGAACATACACTACGTATCGCCCAGTTACGCATACAGTTCGTACGCATGTAAACCTAGCTTTATAATTAACCCGTGCATGGCGGCAATTTCTTATTCTCATCTACTTTTATTATCTGTTGTTTAATACATTCATTGAAAGTTCGTGCTGGTGAATTAGTTTGTAGGCTAGGAACTTTCAGGCGCAATTACCCCGCCTATTAGTAAAATTTAGAAAGTATTTTGCACACTGCCCATTTCTGCACCACCCACGCGGACACCACCCACTTATGCACCCTCCGCAATCGGGCACCACCAACACGCCCACCACTCGCTGTCCAATCGCTCTATCACTCACGTTTAAAGACATCCCGACGAAAGATGGAGTACCTTAGCGGATCCTGTCAGCGACAAGCAACTCTTCAAAACTACATAGCTACCGTAGCTACGTGTACTTTGTATCGATTTCCTTACCAATAATTGTGCAGAATATGTAAAGCTCCGAAGTTGGAGCAGAATCCGTCATTCCAAGACAGTGTGTATTTTTAACTGATGACTTGAATCGTAGAGGTGTTTTCAAGAATAGATTTGAATGGTGAATATGAAACAACTGTTTAGCGAGTTATATATGTATTTCAAGACTGACTTTGTGGGATAAAGTTTGGGTTACGGGTTTGGAATATGGGGATGAGGATATCTACGTTAAGAGACAGTTCATGTTATGGCACCTATGTCTAGTTTAAAGATACTTTGGAACCTGAAAAATATTTATCTTGTCTCAAGGCAAAAATATTAGACACGCAGTTGTTCGATTTAGGCTGGCTCTTACAAGTGTATTGATCAATGAAGGTTGAAAAACGTGATCTAGAAAAGTCTTTACGATTATGTCCTTTGTGTAGTTCTGGAATTGAAGATGAATTCCATTTAATGTTTTCGTGCCCAACTTTTAAGCTACTGCGAGGAAAATATATCGGCGAACATCATTGTCCAAAACATGTCAGTTATACCGTTTTCGCTAATCTGATGGCTTCCAAAAATGAAGCATATGGTCTGGCATTACATGTACATCACGCACTGAAACTATAAGACATTCTGTCGTATGATTATTCTAGCTGCATACTGAAGGTTAATATCCATGTTTCTAAAAATTGAATGAATGACTAGAGCAGCATGAATTAGACTCACATATTGTATCTATGGTTTGTATATAGGCCAATGGCCTTTCGTGCAATAAACACTTTGAACTTGGGTATGGAATACACCCTATAGACGTAGTGGAGAATGATATATGGAATACACCCTATAGACGTAGTGGAGAATGATATATGGAATACACCCTATAGACGTAGTGGAGAATGATATATGGAATATATAGCGTTTGGTCATGAATCAAATACAAGTATGATCAACAGCAGCAACATCACGGAGAGGGACACCAGAAATGTTTTTCACACATTGTACCCATGTGGGGAATCGAACCCGGATCTTCGGCGTGACTAACCGACGCTTTAATCACCAGGCTACCCTACCGCCCCACTAAGTCATGAACTGAAGAGCACCCGGTACCTGATAAAAATTCGGTATTGCTCTTGTGCGGATTCTTTACATATTTTGAAGTATGTTAGAGCCCCTTTGACTTTACATACGCACTTACAACGCACTTTACCCTCCTTTCAACTCAACTTACAAAAATGAATGCATTTCACACCCTACAGCACATTTTACATCATACAGCACGCTATACAACTTACAACACACTTTACATCCACATCCTACAGCACACTGTACATCCACGTCCTACAGGACACTTTACATCCTACAAAGCCCTTTCTATTCTGTAACGCCCCTTTACATCTCTCAAAGTCAGAAGAATAATGCCAGATGTAATAGCCACGCGTTCTAATGCCTGTAGATTTCTCACCCCATCAATCTATATCGCCTCAGAGCAACTTGGCTTGAATGAACTTTGAACGTATCCCTCGGCCTTCAATAGTCACGACATATATATCAACCATAAAATCACATCTTCATCATTTTCGTCCCAGTAACTTTCACGCAAGCACTCAGTCCCTTGACATGTTTAACCTTTGGATAAATACTCCATAACCGAGGTTCACAATTTCGACAGACCCAGTAAGGCACGGGGCGGGGCGATATTGAATGGTTGAAATCTTTCAGAGAGATTGTCCGAAAGCTGATAAGTCTCCAGTCAAAATCGTGAGGTCATTACACCGTATAGCACTCCCAGACGAGTACAATATTTAATCAAGTCTTTGGTGGTCTCCGGTGGAGATATGTACCAGCGAGGCGGCAATCGCATCGGGATCTATGCCATTCGCCATTTCCTTGTCACACCTGTAATGGGATTTAATTTACTTTCCTCAGATTGTTTTAATGGTATAAAGCAGGTACTCAACTCAATATGCTTATACGTTACCACCAGCTCCAGTGATCCCCAGTGAGTCAAACAAAACACACGTGATTTAGTGAGTTTAGTTCTACGCAGCATTAAAGGGGCACTGATGCGGAGCGAATAATGCTTCTCGCCAACGGTCTAATTACGAAAGCAGACCGCAAATTGGTCAGCGCTCACTCCTTCGACCGTGACGGACAAAGGAACTGGGCTCCTGTCCATATTAGCAGAATTTCTTCACCTAAGCAGTCATGAGGCCGGCTGCCCATCACATGCCATTTGTTTAAAAATATCCATGGTATTCCTTGTCTGATCGTAACCATATATCCCAGCAGTGTAGTTCTTTTCGGATGCTTGGATGGTATACTTACTGATCCAATTTGATCCTATTTCTGTGTTTTTAACCTCGATATTTAATCATGTTACATGAAAATATGATGTCTACAGGCACGTAGCAAGCCATTTGTTTCAGTACGGAAGATTGCAAAGCTTTATATTTAGGTAGTTTTGAGTGTTGGTTGAGCTGTGATAGCAAATAGCATACGTAAATTTTGGTAGCTATGGTAGCTACAATGGTTTGTTATTTATGATAATAATAACACACAGTTGATGTATTTGAATTCGTAAACCAAAAAACGATGACTTTGCCTTTGGTAGAGAAATCTGAAAATTGTCTTACGTAAAAAAACCCCTTATTTCACCTATTTACCAAAGTACACAGCAAATGCCTGTGTGTATTCCTTATGTAACGAAATTCCGTTGGTATCCTCAAAACAGTTTCGGCCCATAAGTGTTTTCAGGCTGCATGCGACACAGAGATTACATCTTCCTTGCTGTAACTCGCGTTTGATGGTGTAAACCTACACGTGTTATTTGTCATCATTCTCTGGATGGTCAATTCATGAATTTATAACAGGTATAATTAGTAGCAACACCACTTCGGTTACTCAACAAAGGTTCCCATTTGGCATTTCTCCTGTCTGGAGTAAATACTCAACATTATAAATTAAGGTCTGTAATGGCAAATGTATTGTATGTTATGTAATATATGCATGTAAGTGATGCAAGAGGGTTTATCAGCTGAGTTATAAAAACAAACATCGATCAAAGGATTAACCGATAACACACTGATTGATTAATTACTTTTATCTTCTAGCGGATTTGTCAAAAGGCAGTGTGTGTAGATGACTACACCCTGTCGTAAAGTGTGAGTGCAAAAACAACATCCTCCCTTCAAAGAATTAACCACCCTTGCGTTGATTGATTGATTGCTCAATATTGGTTAACTAAATTACTTAGAATAGTGGACATCATACAATTAGTTGCCAGGTGTACTATCTTGGGAGACCAATGAGAGGTTTCTCTGGTTTTCACCAATGAAAGACGTGAAACGATGTGTTACTTTTTCGCAAATGAGACAGTTGTAAGACACGCGAAACAGAGCAGGATTATTTACCAGCTGCAGATGAATGGAATACGATTTCTTTTACGTGGATATTGATGGATACATTCCTGAACAAGGTAGTAACCTGACATTGTTGCTATAAAATTAGTCTGTTTTACATTCATTGTTTGCATTTTGTTTTAATTTATTTGTTGTAGTATTCAGCAGAATCTGTATGACAGAAAACACACACTAGATCGCGTATGTGTGTGAAATAGGATCCACATTGGCAATCTATACAATGTATAAATGTTGCTGTTATGTTAGAAATTTACTATGAGTATGAGCAAATCGTGTGTTCTTTTATTAATTTTCAGAATCATACAGATATGACAGTAAACTAATTAGGGTTATGAGACAAAATATAGAGACGTACATTGGCTTCGTTATTTTCCCGTCCTAATAGTTTTTTTACCATTACTACCACTGGCAGATGATTAACCTTCAAAGTGTTTCATTTGTTTTCATAATACATTTGTAATGAAGTAAAAATGACTTCACCTCAGTTGATCTGTCTATAATTAAACTATCAATTGCGCTTACGGACTGCGCAGCAGAGGTCACGAACCAGTCACGAATTCTGGGATATCATCCGGGTACTCACGGGAGAAAAACAATAACAAAAGTTTACACCAGTCCACGGAAACTGCTCCGCATCAGTGCCCCTTTAAGTGTTGAACGAGCATGACCACCCGATCGCGTTAGTCGCCTCTTACGCGACAAGCATGGATTATTGAAGACCAATTCTAACCCATTCTCTTCCCACAGAGGTTACTTGTCATATCTTCCTACGAACCTCTGTTCTAATACGGCCATATTTCGCGGTTCTCATAAAATCCCCTACCGGCAAAAAATGGCAGCAGATTGATCTCCCTTTTTTCTGTCCAATCAGAATACGTGTTACATCGACCTAGATTCAACATGACATATGGAAGCAATGTGGAGAAACAAATATGACATAACTGAGTTCTGTCTAGAAGAAACATTAGAGTATAGAGGTTCTAGTTTTCACGATGCATCCGAGATCTTGCGAACGATCACTTTTGAAACAAGGTCTCTGATTGCAAGACTAAATCTGATTGCCTCCAATCACGAGTCTTGAACACTCGCACCATGAAAGGGTCATATTAGAACAGAGGTTACGTAGGAAGATATGACAAGTAACCACCGTGGGAAGAGAATGATTCTAACCCGGATCTTTGCAAAAGCAAAACACAAGTGTATTCTGAAAGTTGGAAAGGTTTACTTTTACAATATTTATTCATCCACGAACAAATCTGTCCTTGAAAAAAAATCCTTTCTCTTGATAAATGATGCGTTATTCTGCGCTGTGTAGCGGTAAACAGGGAGAAGAATAGTGCCCGATTTTTAAATTTTATCCACGATTTTCGTTATGTTATGTGTGCAAATAGTTTTCATTGCACAAAACCGACAGCGCTATTTTTGTAACTGTGGTGGTGGCATATCGCGATCTTGCCGCAATGTAGACGAGGTTCTGGTCCGCAGTGCTGTGATGTTGTCGTAGCCCCTACGCCCGTCACTCGCGACTGGAAGTTTGGTGGAAGTCGCGGTGGCTGAGCGGGCTGGGTGGCTGACTTTGTGTGCTGGCGATTAGATTCCTGACACTGAGGGTGCGGGTTCGAATCTCGGATGGGACTCAACCAAAAAAGTACTAGAACTTGTATTTTACTGAGAAAGTGAAATCCCAAATATGACATATGTTGCTTTCTGTTACAAATGGTTGGTTGGTTGTTGTTTAATGTTGCACGCAGCAGTATTCCAGATGTATGGCGGCATTCTGTAAATAATCGAGTCTAAACCGATCAGTTCAGTGATCAACATCATGAACATCGATCTACATAATTTGGATTCATTGTCAGCGAGTCTAACCACCCGACCCCGCCAGTCGCCTCTTACGACATCCAAATACCCTTGGTGCGACGGGGTAGCCTGGTGGATAAGCGCTAGGTTGTCAAGGACACTGGTTCGCTTTCCCACAGAATATGTGAAGCCCATCTCGGGTGATATACTTCGAATGGTGCTAAAGGCAACGAGAAATCAAACACTCATATTACTTGAAGCGTCCACACCTTTCGAGGAATAGAATCGTTTATAACAAAAATGTATGGTTACTTCCGACGGTTTGATAAAAAACCTCAAAAGTTTTCGATGGAATCGAAACACAAAATGTAAGGCCTATTTACATTACCAGACATAGATGAGACCAAAAGGGAGTTGTACTAGCCTGCTGTGTACCAAGTACCTTGCTTCCTGCTTGACAAGTGTTAAATGAGCCACGACCTGACAAATTACCCAGATTTCTATATATGGGAACGCCCTTCAGAACATTCCATTTGAAACAAGAGGGGAACAGGTTGTCGTCTCAGTATCGAGAAGTTTTCCAATTTCCTCGTGCGAATTGTGTCGTGATGGTGTTTTGCTGAACTAAATCGCACTACGAGACACGTGTCGGTAGTAGTGGTATTGATCTCACGCCACGGTCAGCATGTATTGCACGTGCTTAATCGCCAATCTACCAGTAGCAACCAAGTGTATTCGTTCAGATTATTTGCCCCGCCTGCTTGTCACAAACGCGTTCACTGCGCTCGCTCGTCTAAACAGTGGTGTGGTGTATCATTCGGTATGTCCTCTTGAGTGTACATCCGGAGAGCATGCGGGCCATATACTTAAGTCCCTTTACACACTGAAAATACGTCTGTCCTCATACATTATTTCAGCCGTTTTATTGCAACGTATAAAACATCCTAGGGCGGATGTTTTACGACGGGTGGAAGGAGGGGGCGATGAAAACGTCATTATAACATGTTTTACATCTCGGTAAAACAAAGGATCTTAGAATAAATATGCCATTAGCCGCGTGTACGTTGTCTGACTGGATTGATAGCGCACATGCACCCAAAGCCGGTGGTTCGGCGAAATAGTTTAGTGTACAGTTCCAATTTACATTTAGTAGATCAGTGTTTTAGGTCAAGCTCGGTATCGATTCATCTGAGGATCGGCTATGCAAACGTCATTATTCAAATTCCTGACTTGGATAAGGGGATATACGATGACGTTAGGCAATAAATACGCGTTTTAAAAGTAACGAGTATCCTTAAATATACCTATTGATTCGTTTTGTTTGTTACGATATAAGCTTACAGCTCCACAAGTCTGAGATACAGGCTTGCCAGAGTGAAACCAGGATTGTGCAGTGGTCGTATACAACAACACTGTACTCTTAAATAATCGAGTTGCCGCTAGATATAAGCGACGTTCGACTCATACTAAACTAGACTCCAGCCAAATGGCTGCAACTCTAGATTCAAATCATTCCAGTACTGTAAGCCATTGTCGTTATACGTGAAATACTCCATAGATGATTCACAGATTAATATCAAGAGAACGCATGCTCCCTAACTTGAAGAAGGCAAAATTTGTTTTGAAGAACAATGACTCTGTCAACTGACTCCCTTTAAGTGTTCTGGAGAATTCCTATTGGACCGAAAATTGTATAACCGCTTATGGACAGTATTATAATTTGCTGAGGCGACACTATTTAAATCGTGTATTCACGCTAATGAGAATGAGAACACCGAGACTACACATGGCGGACAATTCATTAAAGGTGCCTTTTACTCCAGTGGGTTCCACAGTCGCGTGGGAAAAGGCGTGTTGATGAAATTGGGCTGTTTCAGCAACAAACTCCACCAAAGCAGAAGGATTGGAAATTTTCAGCTACCAGTGATACCACAGATATGTTTTATAGGCAAACCTGACAACATTTCCTTAAGAACTGATGTGGGTGTCAAAGATTTCGACAATACCGGAAACGAGATTTTACGCCAGAGCCTATGGCAAAAAAAATATTAGATTTATTTCCGAGGATTAGTGGTGTTCCTGTCCAAGATACCAGTTAACAAAAAAAAAAAAAAAAAAAAAAAAAGACACCAAATTCAGTGTTGCTATAAAGATACACCCAAAGGAATTATAGGTAGACTAGGTCCTTAGCATCAACGTTTGTCTTCTTGCTAGTATTACATGGCGGGGAAGTGAGACTCGGCGGTTTGGCCGGGCCCTTGTGTTCGGATCCTGATGCCATTGCTGGGTGCTCATTCTTTCAGCCACCGGTTATGCATGCCAAGATTCGATTATGCGATTAAACCTTAATAACTACTAATGCTCGTAAAGTGCTTACTCTGGCATTAAAGACATCGTTTTCTTGAGCGAGAATATTTGACAGTCTTACTGCGGCAGCAAGACACCTTGAATCGGTATGCTTATATGGTTGATTAAATGTACTCTGTGATACACTTTAAATCTAGCCTTTGGCTATATCTGACACCGCCGGAGTCATTTGTGTCATTTTCTAAAAAAAAATTAAGCAGCGCAGTTCGCTGTGCTATGTTGCCCAAGGCATGACAGAAACCTTTGATCGTGGGTTAAAATCGCTGATTAAGTTTCAAGCTTTTTTCAGTTTCATATTCATGCTGGTAAGTTTCTTCGATTGCATTACTTTGGGCTTTTAGCGACAATCTCTCACGCCATAACATGAGTAGAACAACAAAGACTAAATAACAACAGAAATACTCAACAAAACGTCACCTAAAAACAGTTCGCGTATTCAAACGTACTGTCAGCAAGATGAATGTTTATAAACAAATCGGATGTAAACATTTTCTTCGTATTAAAGTGAAGCTGCAGGAGCAGTTAGAAGACAGTATTTTTGGTTCTTAAAACTAGGACTTATCTCCCTTGCCATGAGCCGCTCGATCTTTTATATTTCGCCGATATTTTTCACTTACTCTATTGCAAACGTACGTGCTTGCAAAACCCAGAGCAGGAATTTGTAGGGTTTTATTATTTTACAAACCGAATTCGCAAAGCGTGAATGGTATAACAGATGCATGCATACATTGTGCAAAATGGCGTTCATTGATGCTGGAAGTGAACATCAAAAGGTCAAAGCTTGCTTTCTTTCTGGGTTTAATGTGAGGATCAAAGGAATTTAACCCAGAGTTCTTATTTTGCTCTGAAATAATACCCATATTTATAGAAGTAGCTGCATATATCTCGTTCTTGTTATTCCACTATTAGTCCTAACATCTCGACTGTTGACAAGAACTGTGTTCCTAACACGAAATAGATGTCAAGAGATGATGATGATGATGATGATGCGTAAACCCTTAGTGAAGGGTTGGAATAAACACGTGATTTGTTTTGATGTTTAACGCCGCAAAATTCCAACTAAATAATCGAGTCTAGACCCGACAATCTAGTGGTCAACACCATAAGCATCGTCCTACGCAATTGAGAAACCATGGTATGCGTCACCAGCGTCACTAAGCCTGGCCACCCAATCCCCGTATGCACGTGAGACTAAGTATGGTGCGGAAATTGCGTAGACTATGGGCTACAATCCCAGTACACCTAAAATGTTAAATCATAATCATCGAATCCTGTAAGGGTGTTGAAGCGTGCACTGTTTTCAACAAAATTTAGAAGTAAGATAAGAACGGATACATGCTTCAAGAAGCTTTCTTTATAATTTTACATGTAAAGCTTTTCGCGCTAGAGAAAGTGATAGTACAGACGGTACTACTTGCACCTACTGTGGAGGTTAATGCTAAAGTACTGTTGGAAATAGAATAAAAACATTTTTCGCATTTATATCTACAATCAGTGTAGTTAATATATGAAAATGTGAAATACCTGTTAAATAAAATTCGGCCTAACTACAGTCTGAGTGGTAGGGAGATAGGTAACTTAGAAAAACGATTTTACTGAAGACAGATTACTGCTTGACAAGTATTAAATGAGCTAGCGCAGTGAACGCGTTAATGACAAGCAGGCGGGGCAAGTAATCTGGACGAATTGGCTGCTACAGGTAAATTTGCGATTAAGCACTTAAAATCAATACCATCACGACACGATTCGCACGAGGAAATTGTACTTTTTAATATTTCGACGACAGCCTGTTTCCCTCTTGTTTCAAATGGAATGTCCTGGAGCGCGTTCCCATATATGCAAATTGGGGTCATTTGTCAGGTCGTGGCTCACCTAATACTTGTCAAGCAGTAGTACAGAAATGAGCAATGCGGCTTTTTTTCGAAGTTGAAAGCAACTTATTGTAGTCATATAAAGAAACTGTTCATACAAAAATTTAAAATCTAAATTTATCAAACCTGTGTAGATACATTACTATTTAAATTCAGTAATTTATGACATGTATCCAACATGCATGCACGTGCCACATTCCGTGACGTCAGCGGTTTCGCCGTTGAGACGCGCAGTACGTTGTTGCACGTGCATTCCGGGAAAGAGAAACAAATGAAACAATGAGCAAATGAATGCCACACAATACAGTCAATTTGGAAATCTCAGCTACTGCCTTGCGATCGTTAAAAATATTGAACGGCTATTGAAACGCATAGCATGCCAAGGCTAACGTCTGCACAACGTCATCATGAGGCCATTAGGATGGTCCATGGGGGAGTGTCTCAACGTGGCTGCACATTTCTACTACCACCGAAACACCATTTCTGCACTTGTGAGACGCTACCAAAACACAAATGACGTCATTGATCGGCCACATTCTGGACGTCCACGGGTAACAACGCCAAGAGAGGACAGATGGATAAGGGTGACCCATCTTCACCACAGGTTTCAGAGTGCAGTGATGACTGCCCGGACCATCCCAGGACTTTGCCGTATTCACCCTAAAACAGTTCGACAACGTTCACGTCATCACGGGATCAGACCACGACGTCCCGCCATATGACTTATCCTGACACAACGTCATCGACATGCTCGCCGAATGTGGTGCCGAAGTCATGTCCGCAGACCCTTGTTTTGGTGGAGAAATGTTGTTTTTACAGATGAGTCCAGGTTTAACACTTCCCACAGTGATGGACGTCAACATGCCTATAGACGCGTGGGAGAACGTTAAGCACAGGCCTGTGTCTTGGAGAGGAATCGCTTTGGTGGTGGTTGTAGTTCCGTGATGATTTGGAGTGGAATAACAGCACGCCAAAGAACTCCTTTGGTGATTGTTCAGGGCAACTTAACTGGTGTGGGTTAACTGGGGTGATCAGATTCTTCGACCTGTGGCAATTCCTTTTCTGCAACGCCATGCTCACCTTCATACGGCAAGGGTTGCTATGGATTTTTTGCAACGCCACAACAGACCATGACTTTATGGAAATTAGTGTGCGATGATATTGTATTACAAATGACACTTTTTAATTGCCCATTCTAAAATTAAACTTACCTTCATTATAAACTATAATAACTATAATACTGAAAGTACTAAGGGTGCAGCTACTAAATATAATGCCTCGTTCATATGCACTGTTTTGCTCACGTGTGTATTTTTTTACACATGTGCAAATTTGCTCAGGTGTGCATATGCTGTCATGTGAACGCAAATGCACAGGTGTGCTAAATTGCTCATGTGTAAATTTACTCCTGGGTCAGACCCCATGCAAATGTATTTTTAAACATGTGCAAAAATGCTCACGTGTGTATTTGGGTCATGTGCACGTGTGTATTCAGCATTTTTCGTCACAGCATCAACAACATCACCGTCAACGTTATGACCGATGTCGTCTTCCTGTCTGTTATCGCGATCAATTGTCCAACGTTCTTCGTAAACATCCTGACGCAACTCACAAATGTTATGCAATATAACACAGGAAACTACAACTGTAGGTGCAAACTACAAGATCGACGTCAAGACGTTTCTGGATCCGCCTCCATCGCCCTTTTAATCTTCTAAACGTATTCTCGATTGTCATTCTGGCCCTGCTCAGGCGGTAGTTAAACATTGCTTGTATGAGATTAACCCTAGAATATGGCTTCAGCAGCCATGGTTTCAGAGGATAAGCCGGATTTCCAAGGATAACTATGGGTATAGAAGCAACTCGATCAGGAAGTGTTATCTGCTTGTGTTGTCATGGAAACAACGTGTTGTTCTTTCCTTTGTGAAATATTTCAGAGTTAATGAAAACATGTGTGTCGTGTACACGACCAGGCCAGCCGATGTTGATATCCCTCAGAATGTATCTGTAATCATACACACCTTGTAACAGAATGTAATAAAACCCTTTGTGATTCAAATAGTCGCCATGAGCGACCTCACGAGCTTTGATTGGTATGTGACATCCGTCAATGCATCCAGCACAATTAGGGAAACCCCATAATGTTTCATACCCTTCAGTAACATCTCTCAGATCTTCACTTTTTGGAAGTTTCAGTGTTATCAATGAGTTCTTCCACAAGGACACTGCAAACATCGTGAACACATAGTGTTGCAGTTGATTTTGCAACACCAAATAGATTTCCTAGTGTCCGATATTCATAGGTTGACGCGAACCAATATATTGCAAAAGCCGTTCTTTTCGGTGTAGACAATGGCTCTCGAACGGGGTATGGGTATAGTTTAAGGCGACCAGTATGGAATGAATGAAGTCAAAAGTATTCTTCTTCATCATGAAATTATTCAACCACTGATCATCATCGAACGTTTCAAGCACAATTCTTTCCCACCAATGTTGACTTCTGTCCAACTTCCACAGGTATTTCTCTCGTGACATTCCAATGGTCAGCTCCATACATATACTCATTACAAAACGACGCTTTCGCCTTGAAAGAAGTAGTCTTTCCTTGACTGTTCTCCTCCATGTACAGCTCACAAATGATGTCATTTTACACATTTGACCATGGTTTATTAATAGTCCATGTGAACGCCTAGCAAATTTGCATTTGTAAATATACACGTGCAAATTTACACACGTGGGCAAATTTCTGTCATGTGAACGAGGCTTAAGGAGTCACACTATTACTATAAACGGAAAAGGGTAGGAGGGTTCATCTCAAACGGTGTGTCACAGACGATGGGTGGGGTCGGGCTAGGGGTAGAGATATCAGCTAATCCTTTAGGGAATTAAAATTATGGAAGCAAACGGCATGTCATAACAAATTACAAAAAAATATTCATCGGGTGGTCGTATCACCTATACATTTTGAGATATTTAACAAGATAGCTTTTCTATGGGCATCATATAGTATATTTTTACTTATCTCAACATAAACTTTAGGAAAAAAAGACGTCTTACGTGACGTAAGATGTTAATCAACAGTCGAGACACATTCAACACGCAGAGAAAAGCATAAAAAATCTTTGAGATGACCCCTTGTGTCAGTAGGCAGCACGTGCTTTTCATGCCAGATGAGTCGACGGTCCGTCATCATACCTGGCTGAGCGACCTTATTGCCATATAGAGTCACATCTATTGTTTTCAGCAGCTTGTATTTCTTCTAGGTTTTGTGGTCTTTCACGAGTAAACATGTCTTTTTTCTGGATATCCTATTACGCATCCCACTGAATGCCCAGTTAGGCAGAAGTGGGTTATTTCAACATATCTTTTTTAGCAATTGCCTAAATTCTAGGGATACAGAGCATCAGCCAAAAAACAGTGTTTATCTATTTCTGACAGTACTTTAGTACAATCTGTATCAACTGACTCCAGATTTCATTTCTGATTATACAATCATCTGCAGAAATTCTGACGACTTGGACGAACAGCCTTGCTATAATGCCCAAAGCCACCGGAACAGCACACACTTTGTGACCGATGCGCATGGTGAGGTGCACGAATTTGTCATAACTGTTTCGGGGTTTCGGGTGCAAGATGTCTAACAGGACTTATACGTGACAAAAACGACCGACCGACCGACCGACCGACCGACAGGCAGCTAAGGTGGCATGCTCTCCTGGACACCATTTCACAAAGCTCTCGTAAGCCTAAGATTGCATACTTTTTTGTAACTTTTCTCTTATAGCGTAACATAGGGGGAACAAATACTGTGTGTTAAGTTAAGAGAGCTTTGTGGGCGGGGCCCTGGAGTCAGTGAGAACGGTTTTACGTCGCTTTTGACAATATTCCACCCACAAGGATTGTATCGTTTAGAAACGGTGTTAGAAGGACATATAGGTGTACAGACCCTACCCTAGAGCGATGTAAAATGTGCCTACCCCGCCACTAAGTCGCAATGGCTGAGCGGGTTAGGCGGCCGACTGTGTGCTGGCGATTAGGTGCCTGACTCTGAGGGTATGGGTTCGAATCCCGGATAGGCCTCAATTAGAATTTATACTATGCTGAGAAAGTGTAATCCCAAATATAACATATGTTACAGTCTGAATTGTTGTAGTTGTTGTTACTGTCCTTGTTGTTAATTATTATTGTTTGTTGATTCTTTTATTATTGTTCTTCACATGGCAGATACAATTGTTCACATGCACGAAACAGACCCTTTTTAGATACAAAGGAAAACGATGGACATATTTGTGAGCCATAGCCGTCTCTGAAACAATATTGTTCTGTTGGTTGTTTTTAGTTCGGCAATTTCCGTAACAGATCACTCCAACAGCCGAGCAGTTAAGGAATGTTTTGCCAATAGGACGAGTTAATTGAATTTCACTTTATATGCATTGCATGTTAACGATCGTGACTGAGGTAAACCAACAGAGAGACGAAAATGGCATGACGTAAATGCCCTGACCGAATAATTACCATTTTTTCGTATTTCTGGAAATCAAGGTGCAAGGGGGTCACTTTACTCGTGGATGATGAAATGACGACCAATTGACGCATAGTTTACAGCATGTTGCGTCGCGTGTTCGCGTCTACGCCGCGCGTCGGCCGGAGCGAGTCTGGTGAGTTGATTGATGTGTTAATCATACAGTTTAGTCGGAGATAGCTTGTCGCCTCTCAGTTGGGAACCAAGACAAATTCAGT
Source organism: Haliotis asinina (assembly GCF_037392515.1). Classification (NCBI taxonomy): domain Eukaryota; kingdom Metazoa; phylum Mollusca; class Gastropoda; order Lepetellida; family Haliotidae; genus Haliotis; species Haliotis asinina. Next base: position 46,905,368 of record NC_090285.1, read on the forward strand.
TTTACAGAAATGAGATATTTTTCACAGATCATTTATTCACCCTGTCAGTTAAGAGAACAATTTGCGGACGTTTTGCTTGTATGATTAAAATTAAAATCAATTCTATTAAATCACGGACGTTCGGATGTATTTTAAGTCGCGTCTGTTACGTTAGAGTGCAACGTTGATCTCAGGCAAGGGTAGGTTCTCTTATGTCCATAATACGTATCTAATGGGAGTAGCCTAATGTTTTAAGCGTTTTCTCCTAGCGCGGAAGAACCGGGTTCGATTCCCCACATGGGTAAAATGCAAATTTCTGGTACCTTTACCTAATTCTGTAAGTTTTTGCTAAAAGCGGCGTAAAACCATATTCACTAACTCACATTTCTAACACGGGCTAGGCTAATTCCATGTTAACCCTTCTAGGAACGTTTTGATGCGAGTTTGTTGGTTCGTGCCTTTATGAGCATTATTCAGTAATGTTGATTCTATTTGTTGCTTTACAACAAGATTCTAGATATATGGCGGCGGTCTGCATACAGCAAGCTAGACAATCCCTTGATTATCATCTTGAGCATCGATCTATACATTTGAGACAAGATGAAAACTAAACATCTGAAAAAGGTCAAGGACTGTCCCCTATTTTGACAATGAAGTGGGAAAAACCTGAGGGGTGGAATTACATCGATGGAATACGCAATAATGCATTTCGTGATTTTAGTGAACATTTCAGTGAGGGTTTCGTAGGGGAACAGTGGAACGAATGTCACTGGCATTGGTGCAGTGTTTCTTTGCCGCCAGGTAGAGTGTCTACTGTATCACGCCACAACATGCTGCTCCATCCGAATAGTAGGTTTTCGTCTGTTTCAAAAAACGTCTCGCCAAAACGCTATGACCAGAATTCCATGCTGTGATGATCCGATAACACTGAACACATGAGAACTCTCCTTGGCCTCAACCTGCACATGTGAGTCTATTTGTCAGTGTCAGTGATGACAGTCTGTGGATATTCACCAGCCGAGCATGTGATCTACAAGTGCTGTCGTCGAACGAGGTCGCCCAGTCCATGGACAACTCGTTACATCTTTAGTCTGTCGATGTGTCTGTGTAAATCTGCTCATAGATTGAGATGGTGGAAACCGAGCTGACTAGAAACACATTGGCAGCACATCCTACATGAATCATGCCTATTATTCGACACCTTTTGCAGTCAGATAATCTCGTAGACGCCACGTTAAACAAGGATTATGGCTTTCGAAGAATTCTTTCAAATTGCCCTTGTATTTATCATCGACTATTTAAACAAAAATGGCTTCCTACAACATGCACACACTTTGTGGATTTTAAATGTTAGTAACATTCGTAGCTACCATAACTGTTAGCAAACTGTTTTGTATTCCAAATATATCTGCGGTTTGCGGCAGTCGTTAACTTTTTGAAGGCGAAGCTTCAACCACTTTAACAAATTCTTCGGTGTGACCCAACTACAAGATAACGGGATCTGGAAAAAGACCACATTTAGAGAGAAACTTTCTTGTCAGCACTACACTGTGCGGATTAGTGCCACAGACTAACAAAACGTTAGTATCTACATCTCCATAAAAGGTAATTTCATCTACGTAGGCGATGGTCGTATATAGGTATATCACATTATAATTTAAGTCTTTTTCAGTTTTATTAAACTTTTTCAAGGTACCATACCATACCAACCAACGAAAACACCTGTATATTCATGTGACGGTGATTCGAATTGAACTCAAGGTCGCATACTGGCCGTAGTGCTGTCCAACTCGAACAATCAATGTTTTAATATTCTGTACTTATATGTATATATCCACCATCAATTTGAGTCACTGTCTCCGATGAGACATCCACCAACGGCACCCTCAACAACAGACTTCTTTTGAACGGAGGGAACCTTATTCGTGATGAAATATAAGAGTGCGCAGCTAAATGCGAGGAAATGAATGTTCATATTAGTTCCTGGACCTATAGGAACGCTATACGCAGATCGTGTAGCGGAAATACATTTGTCACAGGGAACATACGCCAACTCTTCGCGTGAGACACATCCAATGATGTTTAGTACCACAAAGCTGTAATTAAATCTTGATAAGAGACAAAAGACCAAGCTTGTCATTGTTATCTTCATTGTACTTGAAAGGACACGTTCGTCCCGGAAATGCTAATCACGCATCATGGCTTCATCAGAATACGAAAATTGTTTCCATTTTCAAATCTCTCAGCAAACGTCAGGGAAATGACGAATCGTCAGTGATGTGGTAAATGTTTTGGAAACAGGAACGTTCATTTCAGAAAGAGATATCGATAAATTTAAATATGGAACTGTTTTCGAGCTGACTACTGGGAGTTGTTAACGTAGTCCAAGTTGTCATCAAATACCCTTTGTACTACCAAACTTTATTGAATTCTTAAAATACAAACACATATGTATTGAGGAAAAATACTGTTATTCAAATGGCTTATCAACCAACCAACCAACTAACCTATATTCCTCACTGAAGGGACCACGGACCTATAGTGCATAAAACATGCATACATATATATTCTTCCAAGTAATATCGTCAAAAAATGAGTCATCACACTCGCCGAAGTCTTAGGAAAGAAGTACTTTGCACGATATTATTTTGCTAATGTTGGGTGAGTAATAAATAAAATACTAAACTAAATAAATACAATACTAGTCCCGTGCAACTCATGAACTTTCGCTCGTCAGATACCAAGCCGTTCATTAATATGGTATTACTTGGAACATACGGATTTAGTATTCTCTACATGTTGATGACCATGGCTGTGAATGCCTACGAAAACAACAACGTTGACAATTTTATGTCCTTTTCCACTGGTTGCTATTTTTAGCGGGACTCGTTGAAAGGAAGACGTCGAAAACATGTTATGTATGTTTTGAAAAATCGCTGTCATGCAGGCGCTGGAAAGGCCTTTGAAAAATTGAATTGTTCTTATTTCTTGGAAGCCTCTTTTTATGATTGTTACTCTCTGTTATGTTATGACTCTTATGTTAATATTCACGAGAAATAACAGTAATTCTGAGATGCTTCTGTAAAAGATCAAAGGCGCCGACAATAATTTAGCAGACGATAATGTGCACTTTTTGCATTACGTCACAATGTGTTGACGTCGCTGCGCCGTTCCAGTCTGCCCCCTCGTAATCGAACTTTTTTGCATTACGTCACAATGTAACCGACGTCACGATGGATGTCAGTTGCCATCGCCTACAGCCTCCCACAGTAATGATAAATTATGAACGGTCCCTTAACTGCTTCGTCGCATCCCGTTGCTTGGTTTGCAGTTGCATCAAACAGCTAACATCACCGGTGGAAACATTATGTTTGTGTTTTCAGAAGGATAAATGCCCCATAGTTCGACTCAAAATTTTACAGAGACACGGTCATGTTTGCAAGGTTAAATTCCCACAATGCAATCGTGGATTGTAAACCAAAAGTTACTGTGTTCTGTAATCTGATTGGTTGAAAAACATGATCAAATGGCATTAGATTCCCGGAAACTGCAAGACTATTCACTGCGTATTGACACGTAAACAATTGTTTTGTTGTGTCATCAAGAGTGGTGACGTCATTCAAATCATATTGTGACATAAAGTTAGAATGACGTCACAAATGAGCAACTCCAGATGCTACCATGGGAACCAGCTGAAACGGCCACCTGATGACAATTCACTGCTGTACCCCTACTCGATGCCGTCGGTTCCAAAATTAATGCATTCCCGTGCTTCAAATTCTCAATAACACCCGGAAATTGGCCAACACATGATGTTTATCTCCAAAATGTGGCATGACTAGTCAGCTTCACTTCAGCTGAATGCACGTATCTAAACTTTCGTTGGTAGTAGAAATGAGACGATCATTTTGTCTTGTATGGTTTAAGAGAATCACAGATGTAATTAAAAATTAATGATTTAGAGAAGATATTTAACCGGAACATAAACCTTCGCCAAACTGTTCATCATTTGTTTTTCTAGTAACGTTTGTCTTAACGTAGGGGGCTTACACGTCAAAAGAACAGCGCGTCAGTTAGCCCTGTGCGAGTATTCTTAATTTAGGTCACAAACACCGTTGTTTGTTTTCTGCCATAGACTGTATTTGTTAAATATAAATATTCATTAAACATAAATATTCATTCAATAGAAATATTCTTTTTATTTGCCTGAACACATCGTCGATTTTAAAATGCGCATCCTACTTTCTCTATGCGACAAAGTTTTTATTATAAGCTTGTGAGAAAACTGTGAGCAAACAAAATCATCTCTGGTGTATGAAGGAGATACATATACGGGTACTGTAGACCTATGGACATCGGACGAGCCACGCATAAAATTAAATCTCGTATTGCAAATATTTCAGACTTCGGGCGTCTTCCGTCGCTGACAACGTCAGAACAGTATATGTATACATATTTTAGAGTAGGTAGATGCGCCAACATCGGCACAAAAGTGAGGAAGTCAGAAAATTAGTTTATTGTGTTTTGTGGAGATGCATAAGCATTGAATTATTAACTTAGAAAGTGCTGAATTGTCCTGCAGACACTTTGGTGCAGAAGCAAGAAAATGTTGATATCACGCATCAACACCATGTGAAACTCTCTTTGTTCATCAAATATTATTTACGATGTATAATTTTCACGAAATATTTAATCAGTGAACCTAGAGTCGTCTGGGATGTTTTCGAAAATACACTAACACGAACGCCGAGGTGCGCTTTAGCAGAGTTTACAAAATCACGTTCGCGAAGGCCGTTACTGAGGCGCCTATGAAATCACGTTAGTATAACAACACACGTTTATATATTACACATCCAACGGCCACAAATACTTCACTGAAGTCTTCATACATCTTAGAATCAAATTACAAATGGTCTTTGTCACCAGTGCCGAAAATCTAGATGGAATGAAACAAAAGATATCGCGTGTGAAAAACGAACGTTGTGCGCGAAAGAAAGCACATATTTTAAATGTAAATAAAGAAACATATTACACTGCATACTGTAGCATTTTCTTTTAATTTCCTACATCCATTCGTCTGTTCGTTTGTTGCACTGGCTCGTATAAAAAATAGGAAATTAAAAATCAATGCAATGCAATGATTTCACAAATTCACACGAAATTATCAGTTTTCGTGCAGATGACGCCATGACTGACGAAAAATCACGCAGAACGACAACGGTAATTATTAAGATGTCTGGCCTCTTCTCCTGCTTACAATGAAGACGATAAAAACATATAACACTATGCAGATGGCCAGAATCAGTCTGATTACTTAGATCTCATATTTATGTACAAACGATCCCTAAATCAAGGAAAGGGTCCTCGCAAAACTCTGTGTACCCTTACCTACGAAGCCGTCATTTTGTAAGTAATCGGCCATCGGTATTGATGTCCTATGTTAACATTGTTGTACATATTTGGAAATTTCTGTGAGATGAAGGTCGGTTGAATAAACACGGTCATGATGTATACATATATTTTGCGCTCAGATATGTTTTCGTGTCTTTCTTTACATCTAGCCTTGTTCAATATCATACGTGGATATAGAGTATGCGGTTTTTTATTCTTGGAAAATTTATGTTTGAATGATATTTACAAAATATATTGGCACATGTAGTGCAGTGCACCATCTTTTAACCCTTTTACACGAGCCATGACGTCAACTGAAATGTAATATATTTCATAATTCCATCACATATACAGATGTGGCTAGTGCTCTGTTTATAATGGTACACAATTTGTTAAAATACAACTGTTCAGACAGGAGATTATGGGAATGTAAGAACTAAGTTACATGTTGCATGGAGGCAACCAACTCGCTATGAGGTGTTTTCTCGTGTAATAACATGTCATCGTTTCTTATACATTGTGATACTACAATAATATACAGTTACAGTGGGGATCTTTGTATTGTAATATTTTGGTTCACCGTGGACAAAACATCACCAGCACCGTGATGGCGTCGGCATCCCCAGCAAAGTATCTCCACGTGATCTGAGTTGAAATGGCTTAGTGTTAAGTACAGCATACTTATATCCCTTATATTCATAGTGAGTGAGTGAATTTAGTTTTACGCCACACTCAACAGTATTCCAGCTAATTGGCGGCGGTCTGTAAATAATCGAGTCTGGACTAGACAATCCAGTGATCAACAACATGAGCATCGATCTCCACAATTGGGAACCGATGACATGTGTCAAGCAAGTCAACGAGCCTGACCACCCGATCTCGTTAGTCGCCTCTTACGACAAGTAAAGTCGCTTTTTAAGGCAAGCATGGGTTACTGAAGGTCTATCCTACCCCGGGACCTTCACGGGTGCCTTATCTTTATATGTGTATGTCATCTGTGTTGTCGTTTGACGTCACAGGGGAAAATCCATTTTCGATACTTTTGCCATTTCATTTGATTGAGCGCATAATGTTATACATATAATGTTATACACATACTGTTATACATATAATGTTATACACATGCTGTTAGACATATAATGTTATACACATACTGTTATACACATATAATGTTATATATATAATGTTATACACAAACCCACTTAATATACACTTATGTCGTTCAGGTGTCACGTAGTATTTTTGTTCGCTCACACTCTCCATAAAGATGGCAAATGTAAAAAAATCGTCGCACTGTGCCTTTATCGGTGCACGGTAAAAAGCGGGGGAATTTACTTTTGTTTCAATAAGATTTCGTACACCATTTAACGGCGTCTATTTTTCAAACTTCGTAAGTATTTGCACTTGAATCGATACCATCCGGTTGGAAATATTCTAGACTTCTGTGTAACTTCATAGTCGTAGGTAGTTTCGGGACCACGCGAACGCAATTCTCGCACAACGTTCAGTTTTCGAGCCTTTCGAAGCTCGATGCACATGGAACACTGGGTAGGAGAGTGGCTGAACTCCGTCTGTAGACTGACGTCGCGCTGAAAGATCTGGGACCCCGTTAAGCCCCTGGATGTGGAGTTTATTTACTTACTTACTTACTTACTTACTTACGTATTGTTGTTCTAGCGCACATTTTCATAAGGTGTGTTATGTTATGTCATCGCTGCACCGGAGTGTGGGTGTCCAGCTTGACCAATCGGGATGTGACGTCAAATCAACGAGCAGGGCGCTTTAAATGGCGAACGTTAGCGCGCGCGCAAAGGTAGTCGGGACCGAACTTAGTCTGTGCAGCTGATATCCACAATGCTTGTCAGTTGTTATCGCCTCGTACAGCCTCCTACATCAAACTACACCCCAACATCCCGTTTCTTGGTTTGCAGTTGCTTCAACAAGCTAACATTACTGTTGGAAACATTGGGTTTATGCCTTTCCACGGTGATAGTGTTACAGTTCGACTCACAATTCAACAACAAGGAAACTTTCGCAATGTTCACATTCCCACAATGCATATGTTACGTTGTAGAATAAATGATTTCACGCGTTTGTTATGAATGAAAAAGTAGTTACGTCATTGTCAAATCGCCAGAATCTTAGGTCAAGTGGTTACGTTAGGTCACGTAACTTTTCTCGTAGCATCCATAGCTCCTGTGTTACAGTATAGGAGGTACAATTGCTACGAGAAAACTTACGAGATCTTAGGCTTACGAGAGTTTTGTGAAACAGGGCCTAGGTCAACGCGATACAACACTCGCGTGACGTACGAGATAAGTACGCAACTACTCATACGCTGACGACGTAGGTAATAAATTTAATAACGTTTGGATGTCTAAAATGATTTGGTAAATATTTTCTTCTCAGATATGAGTACAGCGGAAAAACACCCGAGCCCGTTAGTTGCCTCTTACGACAAACATAGTCGCCTTTTATGGCGAGCATGGGTTGCTGAAGGCCTATTCTACCCCGGGACTTTCACGGGTCAAATGAGATACGATGGCAAGTATCAACCAAGTCAGCGGGCCTGGACCTAGATTTTCGAGCGCTAAGATAGTCGTAAGTGACCATTAACTTACGACTCTAAGAGAGCTTCCAAATCAGTTCTAACGCGGATCTTCACGGCTTGATAAACAATTAATCATGTCTGGACGGAACTGGGGTTCGAACCACCCATGGAGCTTGATGCAGCATTAGGGCGCCTATGTTCCCAGATACACAGAAAAATACAAACATGATGTGACATATTGGCTTTATCACTGCGTATTACAAAACTTCACTCACATTACGATTGGTCGGCTACATATAGGAGGAAAGCGCGAAGGGGATGCAGGTCCGAGACGTTTACCATTTTGCTTGAACATGCGAGCAAGGGTATATGTTCCTCACATAGCTAGAAGCACGACAGTGTGTGCATTTAATTTTACGCCACATTTAGCAATATTCCAGCCACACCGTGGCGGGGGACACTAAAAATAGCCTTCACACATTTAACCCGTGCGGAAAATCGAACCCGGGTCTTCGGTGTGACGAGCGAACGCTTTAACTTCTTTAACCACTAGGCTACACCACCGCCAGAAACACGACAGGGATGAACTAGGAATCGAACTCACAATGACAACATTGTGCATTGCCAAAGTACAAAGAATTGCGGAGCCTTGTGGTTGAGCTATTGGATTCTGCACAAGTGTTTGATGTCCGTGAGATTCACCTAAAATACGCAGATTTTACACACGTATTCCGTGATACTATCGACCCACCGTTAAGTGAATCCCGGGACGTCATGGGGGATTTGACTGCTACGCCTTGTAACTAAACGAGACCAAAAAATAAAAAATAAAATAAAAATAAAACGATTTTAAGAGGTTATTTTCAAGAGACTGCGAACAGTGAAGTCCTACTAAAAGTTCATGCGTGGGACTGAGGAGGCAGTCACGTCGCTAAATAAATGATTTGTAACAAATGCTCAATAATACGGAGTGGAACACCGTCATGTATGTCAGATCGAGGAATGATCACGCGGACTGCTTGACGAGCGTTTAGGCGTCTGAGACGATAGTGAAAGAAAAAGTCCGCTGTGGAAATGAAACTGACGTGCCGTTGCTGGGGGAGTGCCAGCTCGTGGCGGGGGAGTGCCAGCATTCCGAAGTAGCTGTTGTGATTTCGACGCCTCGGTGGCGAAACTGTTCCTGTACAGTTCTTGGTACAGAATGTACAAATACAAATTTCACTGGTGCTAGTTGCTGACATTACAAACTAGCATCTCATCTTCAAACACAAGCTATCTTGTGTAGCTATCTGTGTTGTTTGGATTCTCAAGAGCATAACTCAAGAACCTAAGTACATTTTAAACCTCATTGGCATCACTTGTGGAATATTCAAATTCCGATAAATGTAGAACGGATAATTCAATAATGCTAAGCTAAGCACGTGCTTTTTCTGGCATTTTATGGCGCTCAACGTGTGATCGAGGACGCAATCGGAAGCTGTGCCGTATGAATAAGAAGCACGACTTCAGCAGGCATTAAGGTGTCACTGTCTTCCTGCAGGCTGCTATTGCGGGTGATACATGGGGAAATTATGGGTAAAAGAATGGGAAATGCATGTATTGTCAACTTATTCAAATTGTGTTTTTATCCTTAGCTTTAGAAGCATGGGTTGTGTGCAATGAGTCTATTCATAACAAACATTTTAAAACGCCTAGAAATTCAAGCTTAGATGGTCATTTCACCACAGCAATGAAATTTGGAACATTTGATGCTCTGATCGGAGTCGGGGTACGATATCGTTGGTAACTACTCGTTTCAATCCGGCAAACCGGATGGCGTAACGGAAAGAGGCGAGTAGTAACAAATGGATACGATATATATACCGGGCTAGCACAGCCACGTGATACGACGTAAGCACAAGTTTGTAAGACGTCAACAGGTGTTTTCCTTCGGCGTTTCATTAGAATATTTCTTCCATATTTTTTATTCCTCGCAACGAGAAATTATGTGTCTACATCGTGACAGTGTCCTCTCGGGATGCCTCTATTAAGTAACAGCGCATGCTGCCCGAGACAACCAGGTTTCTTCATGCACAGATCATAGGGGTTCTGATGGCTCCTTCACCACTTTCCTGATACAAGTCTACTGTCTCTCACGCCCAGATCGCTTTGACACCTCTCTAACCAAGACGATAAATGCATGTACACGCAGGGATGATACTCTCGTGATAAGTTTTGAATGATATGCAAGATGCAGTGTACGGCAGATGTGATTCCCATGTGAAATACAGCTGAGGTGGGGGTTCGGGCGTGATGACAGGTGGGGTAAAAGGGGTGGGGTGATTTGTTTGCCGGTGCTTGCATGTACATTTCTATGTCTAAATACCAAGTAACAGAACAGTGACGATGTGTGGTAGATGGTGTGTCCTCTAGCAACTCACATTAAACAATCGCCATAGCAATTCCTCATAGCTGGAATATTGCTGAGTGCGGCATAATGCTAAACTCACTCACTCTTGGCATTTTATACCTAGAAGATGTATTTTTGACGTCTAGATCTTTGCACGATGAGTTTAGCTGGGCTCGGGTGTTTAAGTGTTCGCTGTTCACGGCGAAGACCTCTGTTCGATTCCCCACATGGGTGCAGTGTCAGAAACCCATTTCTGGTCTCCCCCGTCGTGATATTGCTAGAATATTGCTACAAGCGGCATAAAATTATACTCACTAACTCTGACCCCTGTAATATGTTGGGAAACGGGTTGCCTCACGGCCAAGTTGTTTCAATCTGACAAGACGGACGAGGGTTTTTTTTAGCAAAGATGGTCCGGAACAACCCTGGTGTAGCAGTATTACTTTGATACCCCCACACAATGCTCTCTAAGCCACCTGGCAATGCCACCTTTCCTTAATGCAGATGCTGGGCATTGTTCCCAGGATCTGTGCAACTATGGGGAATTATCCATAACAACGACAGTAAGACAGTGCTGGAACCAGCTGCCTCATCTGTGAAAACAGCAGAGTTCATCACGGCCATCAGCTAATTTCGATCTCAATATCAGATCACAACCTGGCACAAATCCTAGATGTGATCAAGCGGGCAGTAGAATACTTTCCTCCCTCTCCAATGGGTGTCTAAAGGCTCCATCACACTTTTTCGAATTGACAGGAATCAAGGAGAATCAGGAAGAAATCTTTCCTAAATTCCAACCGCATTCGGGACAGAATGTCAAAATAAACATTTTTTTCAGGCGTGGTGAGACTGCGACTTACATGCTAGCTGACGGACGTATCAGCGACAAGTAGCTCCGTTTTCATTCTTCGTATTTCGTTCTGATGACGTCAGGGCTCATCTAAAGAGCACACGGGACGTTCTGACCGTATTCCGGGTGTATTCAAGGTACATTCGAACTGTATTCCAACTCCAGACGAAATATTCCGTTACATTTTGTCCAAGAGCGTCCGTCGTGGTCGCTCTCGGGTGGTGATTTAGGATGGTGGACAAGAGTAACGGTGGACAAAAGTCAGCGGTAGAGATGAAGACAGCAGCAGCCATATTTTATTATTGTTTGGTTGAATGATGGTCGAAATGGTATACACAGTGGTAAATACGTGACAGAACGCACATCGGGACTGAGTGGCCAATGATCCCGATGTGGAGACCCGCTCTGTCACTAACACACATTCAGAAGTCCGACGGCGATTCTTCATCGTCGACGTAGTCGTAGGTGGGGCGACGGCCTTGGCCGACACCCCGACTAGACGCACAATCCGTCCACTTCTGTCGATGATCTAGTCTCCATGGTTGGTCTTGCTGGTTGGTCTCGCTGGATGGTCCCGCTGGATGGTCTCGCTGGATGGTCTGTCGACTGACCATATCAGCCAGGTTTTTATACACAGGGCCATTACGTCACATTGTGCAAGGTCACTGGCCCATGCACATGTACACACGTAAGATTAGGCGACTTAAGGAGGTGTCAATTGACATGTATTGATAGCGTTTGAGAATTAAGGGTCCTGCCCGGAGGGGGGGTTATGATAAGAGGGGATACACCGAATGTTTGCCGAATACATTACATAGACAAAGGGGATAGAATTTCGGTGCACTTTGGACTTATATTGAAACAAATAGATTGTTTGAATAAATGAAGTTTTAAGGAAACCTATTGAAATGATTTAGTCTATGACAATTTGAAGAATTTTCCACCTGGAGTCCAGCAGTAATCGTGATACATTCCGAAGCATCAGAGGCGCGCGCATTCGAGACATTCTGACGGGATTTGTGTGGCTCGTCTTTTCTATTCTCTCTCGAATATGTTCAGAATACGTAGAATGCAGTTCGAATGCAGTAAGAATACTTAGAATGCAAAACGAAATCACCTCAAATGCTGTTCGATATTTTTCAACTTCGAACGTACCTAGAAAGTTTTGCCATGGATTCTTTGTGTGAAACCCATTTCTGGTGTCCCCGTCGTGATATTGCTGGGGTATTGCTAAAAGCGGCGAAAACTAAACTCACTCACTCACTCTTTAATTTCTGGATGAAATGGGTTCATTCGATCCGATCATTTGACGCATGACGTCTTTAAAAAAACACGTTTGCTTCCTTTGGAATTTGTTGAGACGGTCGCTGAAACAGTTCACGTTGAGCTGCTGACAGTTCATCTTTATCAGGCGAGAGACACAAAACAACGTTCTCGTGAAATGTTTGTACTACCGTGGCCTCCTTGAGTGGCGACGACCCGATAAGATCCGGGGTAGAATAGGCCTTCAGTAACCCATGCTTGCCATAAAAGGCGACTGCTTGTCGTAAGAGGCTACTAACGGGATCGGGTGGCCAAGTTCTCTAACTTGGTTGACACATGGCATCGGTTCCCCATTGCGCACATCGATGCTCATGTTGTTGATCACTGGATTGTCTGGTCCAGACTCGATTATTTACAGATTGTCACCATTTAGCTGAAATATTTCTGAGTGTGGTGTGAAACTAAACGCGCTTACTCGCTCACTCATGAAATGTTGGTTTTTAGTTTTTATTTAGTGTAACAATTTAATGATACCACTTGAACAATTGATATGTATGACAGATGACGTCTCGTACATCCTTTGACGGCATATATGTACTTAAGATTAAACCCACACACTGTCTCTAACACTGATCGGTACGGGCCGGTGGGGTAGCCCATTGGTTAAAGTGTTCGGTCGCCACGCAGAAGATGTACAATGTGTGAAGCCGATTTCTGATATCGCTGCAGTGCTGCAGTGTTGTAAAAGTAGCTAAAACCACACTCATTCACTGAGCAGTGGACGTGAGACAAAGTCGGGCACGCAGCTATCTTGATGACACGCATTTTGGCAGTGCCATCAGTCATTTGTTGTTGACCTCCAAAACAATCAATAATAACAATGATATTGGAGTGTGACTTAAATAATCACCACTATCAGACCGCGACCTGCAATGTAAATAATACCTAAAACCTTCTTGAAAATGGAACACTCGTCGAGCAACCATGCATTTCAGAAGCCACTTCTGGAAATCGAACCAGGGCTTTCATATGTATTTTTAAAATTACAAATATCGATACCATCAGTACAACTTATGTAACAACAGGCCCATCACACGATTTGTATCGTTTATCGGTCAAACCATTATTTTATTGAACTGCAATTTTAAAAATTAGTGTACAGATGTTACATATAAGAGATTGCCGCACTCCCAACAGAATGAAATGTTAAAATGTTTGCCGCCATTTGATATAACGTCTCTCTCTCTCTCTCACTCTCTCTCACTCACTCTCACACACTCTCTCTCTCTCTCTCTCTCTCGTGAAGATCCCGGGGTAGAATAGGCCTATACTTGTCGTAAGACGCGACTGACGGGATCGGGTGGTCAGGCTCGATGACTTGGTGACACATGTCATCGGTTCCCAATTGCGAAAATCGATACTCGTGTTGTTGATCACTGGATTTTCTGGTCCATACTCGATTATTTACAGACCGCCGCCATTTAGCTGGAATATTAATTGCTGAGTGTGGCGTAAAACTAAACTTAGTCACTCACTCTCTCTCTCACACACACAAATATACACACACTCCTTCCCTCTCTTACACATAGACACACATTGCCCATTCTCTCACGCGCTATTTCCTTCTCTCACGCACACACTCCCTCCCTCTCACACATATACACAAACTCTCTCCTTCTCTCTCCCCTGTCTCTCTCTCTCTCTGTGACATACTAAAGTCTTATGTTAAAGTCTGCAATACATCTGACATTTACGGTAATTCTACATGTAGACCTTTGGGTGACCTTTCAGTCTAAGTTTAGACCTCATCAGTACACAATGCTGCACAATGTAATTATTCTTCGTTTGACGGGGCATTTAGTGTCAGCTATATTAATCATGTATTCATTATGTAGACAACGTATTAATACAAAAGAAAGCGTTACTTAACTGTGGTGTATGGTCTCAAGTATTCTGCAAAATTAATACGACTGTCGAACGAAAATAGTTCAGCGAACTTCTCACTCCTCGGTAAACACTGCCGTTATTTTATATGTCAGCACATTAAACATACCACCTGTCTGTGTGTAGCCTAAGTGTTGACTATACGTATATATTTTTACAATCAATACATAGACACTCACGCAAGAGTGGCGAGAATAAGTTCTTTTGCACTTACTTGAATCCTGCACTTAACGTGTTGTTTTAATTGATTGAAACGCAAGGAATTATTTAACATAAAGAGAACACACTACGTACATGGAGCACTAAAATGTTTTAAAACGTTTAAGCGAGCGATTGATGACCTAAAGCAATTGCTATATTTCGTATCCTGTAATCGCTGAGGAAGTTCCGTGGCATTATTTTCTGCACGTGCGCTTCTATTTTTAGCCCATGTTAGTTGACGCCGACCGATAAAAATCGATGGTATCCCGCACGGGTCGAAAGATCTTTTGCTGCGGGCATGCCATATAATTTGTAAGCGACATATCCCGGTTGATGCTAGTGAGAGCAGTGGGTTGCCGAGGGAGAAAGCCAGCATCACCAAACATCGCTTTCAGCCATTGTGACACGCCCACTGTGTTTTGACAGATACGGAAGTTGCATGTGGTCGAGGGGCACATGCGCAGTGGCAGTCTCTTAGAAGACTGCAGACGAACTGACTTGATCACGATAGAACAATTTGGTTAGTCGAATGAAAATGTGTCCGAAAACTAATCACTCGGGAGCCGTAACAACAGATATGGATAGGCCGTAATACCTAAAGCCTCCACTTACTCTCGCAGCGACCGTCGATACTAACGCACCAGGGATGCAGGCGAGCGTGCCCGATCTATCCCCGATCACGGTGAATGAGTCAGTTTGAAGGAAGGCTGGACCAAGAAACGGGCCGGTGACACCATTATTCAAAGACTCGGAGAAACAATAGAAACAGGACGCTAGACCAAGAAAAAAACTGATCTCTTTCTATGGCCCAAGATACTGTGAAACATCGGAACGAGCAGGCCTAGCTGAGGGCGAACCGAGTCATGATGCGTGCGATAGTTTCTCACTGGTTGGGCGGAATAATCACTAAGATGACAATTTCCTCTTCAGTTAAGTGGAGGCACTGACCAGACTCCTATTTGCCACAGAGGGCGGACCAAGTGTGCTGGACTCGCTCCGTGGCTAATGAATGACTTCTCTGACAAGTTGCAGACTGAACAAGCTATGATATGTGAACATACTGACATATAAAGCTTGGGGACAGCTTGGTGATATTGAAAGTTTTACCATCATCGTTTAGTCGAAGATCCTCTCAGTGACGTGATTCAGTATTGAAAAGCGGACATGAACAAGCATCCATCATTTTCCATGTTTCGTTTTCTGACTAAACAGTGGATGAGGAGTCCTCCAACTATGGTTACGTTTGTTAGGAAAAGGGAAACTGAGTAACATAACCATAGTTCCATGTAAGAATTTGTGTGATTTCTTACTGTTACAAGAAGCATGTATGTAATAGTACTCGAGTAAATTGCTTTACATATATTGATCATTGAAGGGATATATAGGATACCGATAAGAGCAGTGGAGAGGGTTATTAGGCTCCAATGGAGAAAAGGTATGGTGCTATGACCACATCATGCACAGTGCACCCATTTAATAAGTCATGGATGTAACAGCATTGCAGGCAGGACTGAAGTTGAACTGCGCTATGATGACAGGCTATTGATTCACGAACACAGTTATGCTGGTTTAAAATGAGGCGACAAAAAAACATCGACGTGAGAAGTGCCTAGCTCTCATGGCTTGTATGATTAAAACTTGAGTTGTTTGGTCAGCTTTTTGGTAAAGAAGAGATGAAAGAATTGGATGCTTTCAGTCGAAGATTGAGTATAATCAAAATACAATTACTGTGATACCTATTGGCACCATCTACTTCAAACATTTGAACTCCAAATGGGGGTTCCTTTGAAGACTGTTTGTATTCAGACCAGTGAAGAAATTAACAACAGCTGAGGATCAGCGTATGGAGATATTTCTGTCACGATATTAGTTGTTTCTTTTCTACATCATATTCTTCATTAATCACTGACAACAGGAGCCTAGAATTGTCATCAGACTATTCTGAGTACTAAGTCAAAAATGCATGTCCATTTTGAGCAGACGACATCTACTCGTACCGATTCCACCATCCATTCATTGTCATGGATGGGGAAGGTACCTGATGGTCTACCTGATGAAGGTGGAGGATGGAAACTCAACCGTTCCCAGTATTACATGGAAGGATGGTTGGCTAGCGGTAATGCTAAGGGCGTGGTAGGGGTCACATTTACCACCAGCCATTGTCGCAAGTATGAAGCGCCACCTCGGTCGAACTTCAATCTCCGAGGACACCGAAGTGAGGTAAGTCACATTCCAACTCTTTGAATATTATGTCGGTCTTAAACCAGTATGTATGCTGGTATAAAATAGCAAATGAGTCCTATTACCCGAAGACTTGAAATAACCAAGTTTATAATAGTTGTATGTTTACTAGTGCGTACCAGTGTATAATTTACCTCATACGGATGGCACTGGACTTCGGAGTCACACTGGATCTTATTGTTGGAATGATGTTACTATTGAAACATTGTGAGTGCTGTTTCAGGCACCTATTTCAGTGCATTATTTATAAAGGGAAACGCAACAGGATTAACTAATGCTGGGTGATAAAAAAAACACGAAGATATCATTACTCTCACGTATGTGCCAAACTGATATAATGAAAGAGGTGTATGAATTCATGCATTATACCAGCTCTTACTCAGAAAGTCAAAGTATCCTGACGCCCATTACCTAAAATCAGTACAATACACTTTTAGATACAAATCTCATTATCAGTATTCCTGTATAATGTATTTCTGACAATATCATGATTTAGATATTGGTTAACATACAACACTCCATCACAGAGATGCTGCTTGAGGCAGAGCATAAAATTATAAATCAGGAATATGAAGTCCTTGATTTACTTCACTCAAGCTTCCCAGGAATCTGATGAATGCCAGAACATCTGAAGGATTCTTGAACAATTTGCTCTTTTCATTGTTGGATAAAATGGACATGTTTGCATAATGTGGAACCCTTCTTTGAAGTTCCTTAAAATGTTGGATTATATGGGTTAATCATGAAGAGATATCATGATTGATTGTGACCTTTTCTTCAGAAACAATGAATGTTTGAGAAAACGAGAATGAGAATTTTGAGTTTTGTTTGATGACTGTTACAGATTTTGTACACAAACTCATTTCTCAATAAAAATCAGTTTTCATTTGCCATTGTATTTTCCACACCACATGACATACATGGTAACTGCATGTCACAGGTTTATTCCAATCAGATCTGTCTTATTCATCTGTCAGATTCAGAAGTTCCGGTCAGTCAGGGATTTTGGACTAGCCAAGTGGTTAAAGTGTTCCCTCATCATGCTGATGTCCTGGGTTCAATTCAAATGAGTAGGATGAGTGAAGTCATTTCTGGTGTCCCCCACCTTGATATTGCTGGAATATTTCTAAAAGTAGTGTTAAACTAAACTCACTCCTGTCACTGTCAGTCAGCCCATCTATACTGGAGAACATACTTACACCTTAACAATTGGGCCATAAAAATGCAACAATTTTTTTACAAATGTGAACAAGAATACTTTTCGCTATTAAGATGCCAAAAACAAGTCTTGTGATCAGGCTGACTTGGTTATGGCATGCCATTTTATCCCTGTTGTGTAGATTGATCATCATGATGTCAGTCACTGGAATGTCTGGTCCAGACCTGACTGGTTACAGATGAATGTCATATTGCTGGCATATTGGTGACTGTGGTGTTATCCAATAAACAGAACATCCACTTATTTCCATTTGAATGTAACAATCATCATTATAGCATAATGCAAAGAATAAAGATAAACACTACAATTATTAACTTTTCAGACTTGTTAGCTCATTAATGTTTGCATGAGAGTGACTACATGATCACCCAGTGTTTTCCCTGATGCAGAAAACCTGCATTTCTGACTCACATATTATCTCAAATACGCAGTGAATTTATAAGTTTGCGTAATTGTTGACGCAGTGCTACTGAGTCCTTTGTTCAGATAGTCTAAACTTCTAAAACTAAAGGTTTGCCAGTTAACTGCTCAGTCCTGATTAAATACCAGACCTGCCTCACCTTCTGTTTTCTCGTTATGAAACAATCACAGTTGATGTCTTAATGAAAGTTCCAAACTGAAGATGACTCAAAAACATGTCCAATATTCCTTCTCATGACACCAGCAAGTCATGATGTCTGGAAACTTATGATGCAAAGAGCAAGAATACTTGACAATATAAGATAAGCTACAATGGTATAACACAGGAGCTTGTAGTTTCTGCTTGATTGACTATGTGACAAGAAGTACAGTCTTTAATTACATTAAATGCTTATAATAGCATAATCATTTAGCACTTAGGATGCATGTGAGAGAAAATGTGATTCACTATTTCAATGTAAGCTTGATAAGTACTATATAATTTTAACATTAAACATTAACCCAGACTTTGAAGTTCTTTGCGGGTGAAATATATTATGAAGTATATTTATGGGTGAAGTATATTATATTCATTTCAGTAATAATCTTGAATAAGGCAGCTGCCTGAATTTAATGCGTAAGAAGTGAAGCATTCAGAATAATACAAACAATTGTTAGAACTAGTCTGAAAGACTTCTCATCAGCATGTTGACATCTTGCTGAGTCCATCATGTCCATTGACTGTGTACTTTAGAATGAATAATCGTAAACTATCTTACAAACTTCTTTCACAGTCAGTGCTGGCAACTATGATGTGATTAAAATTTAATTCAGGAAGTCAAAGTGACTTGTTATGTTAGCATGTGAATGATGTTGTACATGTTCTGTTTGCATGAAATTTTAATTGCCTAAGCTGGGTGTTGCCACATTTTTGTGGTTTGAAATCCTGATGTTATTGTAGACATTATCTGAATAACCAGTGACTTCAAGCACCTGCCTTTAAACTCACTGTCCTGTCTAGTGGATGATCTTTTTCAATTTATCCTCCCTTCACCTATCTGCTTGGTGCGCTGATCAGGACGGTCCAGCCTCAAACTGTCAGCGCATATTGTATGCGCAACCCAAGCTGTATGTGTCACTATTAGCTGCGTGACAGTTAACCAGTATAGCCTTCACCTTCATGGTGGGCATGCTGTACATGGATAGGATATCTATTTCCTCGAAAAATGAACTATCACGCGTTATGTCCCAAAATATATGTTCTATGATTCCATTAGACATCAGTGATGATTATGATTGCCTGTATTGAAATAACAAATCATTAGATAGGTAAAGTGTTGGTATTGGCTGATCATTCACAGAATCAAACCGGGTCAGGTTTTGTCGTATTGTTAACGTTTAGCAATCAGTATTAATGAAAGTCTTGAACTGGCACACTTTCAACCCTTTAGTATGTTTTCATTGTATAGAGTGTCAGAAATTATTATTTATTTTCTAGGCTTTTGATGTTTCCTTCATAGGCACTGATTTTTCAGATTCACACAGGTATATCAGTAAAGTAAACCTTTCTGTCCCTTTTATACATAAACATATGTCTGCATTGTACTGTGTTGTAATTTTATCTGATATTTTTGCATGATGGTGCACTTTATTATTACATGACATAACATGACTTTTTGGCAGTCGTAATACTTAAGTATTATCTGTAATATATGTTCGAATATAAATAGCTTCAAAAACAAATCTACATGGAATGAGTATAGGCTTAATTTCAAATGTTTGTCATCATAACAATATCTGATTTTAAACCTATTTTCTTTGGCATGTTAATACCCTACCAAAAGATATGATGCTGCAGTTGTCTTTGAGTACTGTTGAATGAAAAGCAGGATATACAGCTAGTTAGTATGTCAGGGAAATATGTTGTCAATAATGTTACTAACAAAACTGAGAAGATTCATTTGTTATTAAATTTAATTTAAACATAATACACATCCTCTGGGTCAGTCAGCATGATCTGCTGCTTGTTGAAACAAGTCTCCATAATTTACGACTTATTTTAAGAGCTTTTAGTGGTATCCAAATTTTACAAGAAATGGATCAGCAAATTGCCAAATATAAGTCACAGCACATAAGTCAAGGCAGTTTATGAAAGATAGAATATTGATCGTAATTGGTTTGTTTCACTCTATGATGACAAGTACCTTTGCTGCAACTAAGTAACTGGTTGGATGTTAGTTATATTGTATGTTAAGTATACTTAAAGATACTTAGAGATAATTTTGAAACAAATTACTGAGTGAATTTATTTTTTTCTTAGCTCTCAGTAATATTCCGTCTGTATGGTGTAAATAATTGAGTCTGGATCATACAGCCCTGTGTCCAACAGCATGAGCATCAATCTACACTGTTGGGATTCGATGATGTGTCCTAGTCAGTGAACCTGACCAACTGATCCTGTTACTTGCCTCTTCTGACAAGCAAGATCAATTCGAAAACCAGATCTTCACGAGTCAAAACAAAATGAAATTCGATGTGTGAAGAACTGCTGATCAAACGGTAGCATTTATATGTTTGTCAACCTGTTTCATTCAGTAATAAGGGATATGTAGTAATTGTATCAGCATTAAAGGCTTGCCGGGCCTGCTGCAGATGTAGGTGTATCTCCGATTTTATTATATTAAGGTCAGTGACATATGAAAACTATTAGGTTTGAATGTGCAAAAATCATGGACTTATCATTGAAAATATCGTAAGGGCTGATATGTAAAGTCAGTTTCCACACATTGAACCATGTGGGGAATTTATTCCAGAGGAATTTATATGGATAGACAACTTCTTCATTTTAATAGATGCAATGTTTCGGTGTAGATGCTAATGCTGCTATCAAGCAATAGGTTGCTCCCGACTTAGGTGCAGATGTTAACAGTATCACTGTCATCAAGCAAGTGATAATGGTGTTAGCAACTACATATAAATGTAGCAACTACTGCATTAAAGAATTTGTCTTGTCCATAAAAATTGTTTCTCTCCTTCATACCAGCTTCTACTTGCCACTCAAAGAAGAATCTAACCCAGGTTTTCAGCATGTTGAGAGATGCTTTAACCACTTGACTACCCAATCGCCCTCCCACAGACTGGGTCTAAAGATCAATAACATTAGTACAAGGGATATGAAATGTTGTTGCCACTCAACAGTATACATAAGAGATAAGCCAATCCTTAAAGAAGAAATGGGATCAATAACCTACCAGTGTCTTTGTAAATACCACTTTCTAGTTTGATATTTGTGACTCATAATTCAGGGTTTTGTTGAATGAATTTTTTACATGGTCAAATGGATTCTCTGTGTTTTTTAATGATTAAGACATAGAGAATACTAAACTATGTCCTATGTAAAAACCATATTTATGAAATGAGTGAATGGTTTGGTATCTACCGACCGAAATAGAATCAGATACCAATACGATTCACAAGTTTCATAATGGGGGTGTTACATCAGACATAGTTTCGTATTTTATTTATTACCCAATGTTGGCAAAATAATATCGAGTGAAGAATTTCCGAAGAATTCCAAGAGAGTGGACACTCCCAGCTTTTCGCAAGTCAAACAAGGTCTAATACTATTGTGACAGAGGTATTAGCATTGTGACGTCATACATACAGCATCATGCGATGCTATTACACAATGTTTAATAACTTTGTAAAATTCATAAACAGTGATATGTTCAATAGGTGAGTAATGAATAGAGGTTTGATTGCATCTATCTCACATGATTCTTGTTTTGTTTGACCAATAAAAGTTTACAGATTTTGAAATTAGTTACATATTGCACATTCACCCCAAAATCATGGTCTATCTCAGTCTGTTCCCAAAACCATTCATCTGCTGTCTTGAATTTTGTTCAAAGCATCACTGTTTTATATGTATTGGTGTTATCATGATGACTTTTTTGAGCCAAACCTGCTAGACTAATCTGATTTTTTGGAGACTTTGGCTTGAAACTAGTCACATAATACAGTTTTTCCTAAATGGATTCTAGTCTTTTGCTTGGAGGAGGCATGTTTAGTAAGGATTATAACTATTAACATTCAGAATCATTGATTTTCGTTTCCCCCTCCCAGCTCCTCCTGTTCTTAAGTCCCAAATTTACGGCATTCATCCTTGAGGGGCAGCTGATCAGTAAGTCCTAGTTTCATGTAAGTTATTAAATTAATTACATGTTTGTGCTTTAGATAGAAGATATGAACTCTACAGAAAAACTATGTTGAAGATTATGGTCTGACTTCATAATGTGATGATGTTGTTATGTCATAAAGAATAGATTATATCATATATTTTTTCTACCGACCGAAATAGAATCAGATACCAATACGATTCACAAGTTTCATAATGGGGGTGTTACATCAGACATAGTTTCGTATTTTATTTATTACCCAATGTTGGCAAAATAATATCGAGTGAAGAATTTCCGAAGAATTCCAAGAGAGTGGACACTCCCAGCTTTTCGCAAGTCAAACAAGGTCTAATACTATTGTGACAGAGGTATTAGCATTGTGACGTCATACATACAGCATCATGCGATGCTATTACACAATGTTTAATAACTTTGTAAAATTCATAAACAGTGATATGTTCAATAGGTGAGTAATGAATAGAGGTTTGATTGCATCTATCTCACATGATTCTTGTTTTGTTTGACCAATAAAAGTTTACAGATTTTGAAATTAGTTACATATTGCACATTCACCCCAAAATCATGGTCTATCTCAGTCTGTTCCCAAAACCATTCATCTGCTGTCTTGAATTTTGTTCAAAGCATCACTGTTTTATATGTATTGGTGTTATCATGATGACTTTTTTGAGCCAAACCTGCTAGACTAATCTGATTTTTTGGAGACTTTGGCTTGAAACTAGTCACATAATACAGTTTTTCCTAAATGGATTCTAGTCTTTTGCTTGGAGGAGGCATGTTTAGTAAGGATTATAACTATTAACATTCAGAATCATTGATTTTCGTTTCCCCCTCCCAGCTCCTCCTGTTCTTAAGTCCCAAATTTACGGCATTCATCCTTGAGGGGCAGCTGATCAGTAAGTCCTAGTTTCATGTAAGTTATTAAATTGATTACATGTTTGTGCTTTAGATAGAAGATATGAACTCTACAGAAAAACTATGTTGAAGATTATGGTCTGACTTCATAATGTGATGATGTTGTTATGTCATAAAGAATAGATTATATCATATATTTTTGCTAATAGCAAGAGATTAAAGCGTTCGATTGTCATGCTGATGACCTGGGTTCGATTTCCCATAAAGGTGATGTGTGAAATCCATTTTTGGTGTCTCTGCAGTGATATTGCTGAAATATTGTTAAAAGCATCATAAAACTAAACTCACTTAATTGACCTATCAACACTGATGAAATGCAAATGTGGAAATAGTGGAGAGATATGAGATATCTTCATTCTGCCCTTATGGGTAATATCTCCAAAGTGTTAAAATGGTAATAATATGAATATTGATCTTAAATCAACACTAGTGTTTGTTATTCATGTATATTGGTTGTATACGATTACAGTCATCTCATAGCTTTAGCTCTAATATTTTCATAACATTACTTGGTTGGGACTTCACACAAGAAAGACTTGAAAAATAACTGTCATTGGTTTTGAAGATTGTAATTCTTTCTCCAAGCAAGATTTGATAGCGTAACATTGAATGATCAGTTTATCTGATGAATTAGATAAGGCGCTTTAATAAAAAATGTGTATATCACTATTTCTTACGGCAACATGAGCATTCACAGCTGGTATGCTGTAGTGGTGACATTTCTTTTAACATGAAACAACATTCACTCATTCTGTTGGTCATATCTCACATGGTTACTCCTTATTGGATATATTTGTTAGAAACAGGCTGTATGGACATATATCACATACAGGTCACCACAGAGACTCATCAATACCTTGACACACAGCATGGCTGTAAACATTATAACACATATATTGGTATTACCCACATGGGTACTATGTGTGAAGCCTATTTCTGGTGTCTGCTTCTTGATATTACTGGAATATTGCTAGAAGTGGCATAAAACCTAAACTCAGTCAATCAATTGCTCACTGACTAAAATTATGTACATGTAGTCTTGTTTGATAAAAGAAAACAAGACAAAAGGCATATTTGTATCACATTGTCTAATATGTTTAATACATATTTTTATCACATTGTCTAATATGTTTAATACATATTTTTATCACATTGTCTAATATGTTTAATACATATTTTTTCACATTGTCTGATATGTTTAATACATATTTTTATCACATTGTCTGATATGTTTAATACATATTTTTATCACATTGTCTGATATGTTTAATACATATTTTTATCACATTGTCTAATATGTTTAATACATATTTTTATCACATTGTCTAATATGTTTAATACATATTTTTATCACATTGTCTAATATGTTTAATACATATTTTTATGTGTATTCCTGTAGTATTGTAAGACACCACCAACGCATTAAGATGCTGAAACCAAATATATTTTAGTGACGTTTTGTGTCAACAATATGTACGGACCATCAACTCTTCTGTCTCTTCAAACTTCAATGGATGTTTTCAGTGGAATTCAGTCGTTACATATGGACAAATGAGCTTGCTTCACAAGAGCAAAACATACTTGGCTAGACTTAGGCTTGGGCAGATTGGCAATATGTATCGATTCCGAACAAAGCATATATCATGATGAATTGCATTGATGAATAATGCTACTGCAAGCCCTCTTGTTGTGCTCAGAGTCCACCCAAAACACGGATTTGGGGATGTATCTGTGTCTACTACTGCTATCAGCATGATTAATTAAGATCATGGCTTTTCTAAGTTGTGCCTAACAATAGGAGAGAGTATGTGTTGCCATAGCCATTGTTTTGTTTCAACTTAATAATCAAATGTATGTCTATTTTCATAGTGAACAAATTCTTGTTGAAGTCTAGCTTGTGCAACAAATGTTACATTCATATGCAGATTTGCAAATATGAATACTGAATTTGGCTTCTTGGTATGCCTTGAGGGGTTTATGTGTCCGAGTGATGCTGAGCAGATCAGGTTGTTAGGACAGTGAAAGACATCCAATAGATAAATTAACTGCTACAGACGTTGGGTCAGTGTCCAGGCGGGAATGATATGTATCATATCTGATCCTGTAATTTGTTTGCATGTATCCAGGATGTTGACATTGTTACGGAACTGACTGTTCTTAGCGAGCAGCAGTATGGGGCAGGAATAGCTGGATACCAGAAGTAGCTGTACATCTGTCGTTAGTCGGTGTTTGGGGGTTTAAGAATTGAATGATCTTGTATGTCAAAAGCTGTGAACTCCTTTGTGCTGGATTTGAAATTGACATGAATGCACTTGTCAGAGACTGGTAAATTCTTGATATTTTGATATTTCCTTGTGAACATCCAGTCTTGCCAGTCATTTCATGCCAACTCTGAAGATCATTTTAGCAGAAAATGTAATTGGTTTCTTACCCACTGGTAATCTTATAATCTCACCACTGTGTACGTGGAAAGTTCCTGAAGATAAAAATTTATTTGTGAATTACCAAGGGTACGATGTATGTGACAGAACATTAGAAATTGATGTTTGTACCCATTTTCAAGAGTTGCATCCTGGCACTTCTATTGTGACCCTAATATGAAAATACTGAAAATTGTCGTTAAATCCATCTGTGCCAATTTTGTTGGTTTTCTCTTTAACACCTTACTCACCTTTTTTAAGTAGAACATTGAGGGGTAATAACTCTTGAATGCAGACGATCCTTTACCAGGGAAATAGTCACAGTTAACTAATTTTAACCACAGAATGATGGACTAATTCTATACGGTTCTATATGTGTTTTATGAGTAACCATTCATTGTGATGGGTGTCAAATATGAAGCCAACTAGTTGATAACAGCTCAGTCCAATTCATTACCATATGTTTTGATGCGCCTATAACTGTTTTAGAAGTGACAATTTTGCTTCATTTCATTCCTTTCATGTGACTATTGTGTACACTTTCCAATTTCACCAGTTTGTAAATTAAACACCCTAATTATCCCATTTCAACTATCCGGCGTCAAGTAAAATTGTTGTGCTGAAGACCAGTGGAGCCAAGTGCAGTTTTGTTTACAATTGCTGATCATGCATGTTAGATCTGAGAATTACTTTGAGTATACTGTGTTGCATGGTAAACATGACATTTATGGGACATATTTTGTCCTACTGCATGTTACTTTGAGCTGACGGAGTTCTTTGTATGGATTTCTGTTGCCTTTATCCTCGATGTTTAATCACTGTTTTCATTGGGTGGTTAAATCATGTTTTAGAAGCTCGTAACCATTTACCTTTGAAGTGATGATAAAAAGGACACTTCAGAACAAATTCAAACTACATTTGCCACAAAATAAATTGGACCCTCAGCTCCATATAGATCAAGTTATCACAAATTCAGCCTAAAAAGTACATTTTTCTGACAGCTTTAATTTGGAATGGTTACGTAAATGATTACAGCGCTGGATACCATTATTGGGAGCTATTCTTGGCATGCCTGCAGGACCTAGGGTTCATCATGGTTATTAATGTCCAGATTTACAGTTATGGAAAACAGTTAGATTAGTCCAGTATTATATAGTGTGTGTGGATGAACAGCTCATTTTGGAATGTATGCAAGAGTACTGATCATTAGTGAGGCTTTTGGGAAATGTGAGCATTGAATGTTGCTGTAAAATCATGGATTACCGTTTTAGATTTGAACCTGTGATTCGAAATAATGATCAACATTCATTACTACTGGAATAAGACATTCATACCTGTAAAATCTTCCCTGTGCACGTGCATGTGTTGGTGTCCAATCCGTGGTCATACCATGTTTTTTTGTATCCAATATGTTTGAAGTCATATGTTCCATACTAGGAAGACATCAAGTTGTTGTTTTCAAAACAAACACATCACTTTTAAGCCATCTTTATTGACCATTTGACATACCAGACTGTAGTCTGGAGCCCTGTAAATCATTTGGTTGATGACTTTCATCTTTGTTTTGAAACAGTTGTAGAATGTGATGTGTGAAGCCCATTTCTGATGTCCACTTCCATGATATTCTTGGACTATTGCTGAGACAGGCATAAAAACCAAGTCTCTCATTTGTCATACAGAAATACACGTGAATGATGTGCCAATGTTCCAACAAGGAGGACATGCCCATCAGCACCTGTTACACAATTTGTCTGTCATTTTGAAGCATCTCCAGACATGAAAACTTTCATATCCAATTTACTATCACACTAACAGCATTCACACAGAGATAATTCTCATTAATATTTTTGCCTAAATCTAATGATGGCAATAACTAGCTTGTCCAGACAAATTGAAAGACGGGAGTTTCAGGGCTGACCAATTAGAAGATGTAGAAAAGATGTCTGTCATTTTTGATGCTCTATGATTAGGTCTGAGAACTGACCAGAGGTCAGGGAAATCTGACAAGATTACCAACATAAGCTTATTACACATACACTGTTATTTCATATGACAAGCTGCTCTATTGTGCATGTGACGTAGGAAACTGACAGAACTAGCAAGGCGATTCAGCCAGTGTTAGGGCAAGAATGATATTTTCTTTGATAACACTTTCATTTTTTGGTCCCTAATTTTGCAAACACATGCTGGTGGGCATTAATGTAATGTTCTCTGACATGATGTAGTCCTACATTTTTTCCACTTTTGTTAACTTGGTTTCTGACCTTAGACCTATAGGCTGCTATGTCTTAATTGAATTTTCTCAAAGATGGATCATTTTAATATTATTTGAAAATGATATATGATCTCAAATTTTCTGGTAAATGTGAACATATTTCCATGGTTTGCTGAGTTTCTTTTTCAGTATTACAAGAAGGAGGAGGCAAATGAAAAATCAATTTCTTGGTTGAACATAGGTTACATAACCAGAAAACATTTAAGAAAACACATGAAATGGTATAATTTCATGTAGTGGGGAATGCTTGTATGCTCAGTAATTGATTTTTTATGTTTTTTTGAGTAATATGTTACCTGCTATACCTTAAAATGCTCAATTTACAAAAATGTAGGTGCAGTTTAATGGTTGCAATATTTAACCAATTTTTTTGATAACAATTTCATTATTTTGTGACTGCAACATCGTGTACAACAGTACACGAATCCTTATCAAAATATTGTACCCACAAAATATAGAAGTTGTTATTTATAAAGTTTGTTCAGTATTGTGCATCCCAACTTCTAAAGTGCCACTCAAACAAGTTAAATATTATTGTGACTTTTGTCAGGTGATTATTAAAATATAATTGCTAAGATATCTCTAGTATATTACAAAAGTGAGCTATGTAATACCTAACCTACTCACACGAGAGAAACTAACCTATCTGAAGTGTTATGACAGAGATATATGACCAATATTGAAGTATAAATAACTCAACATTCTGTGATGGCATTTTCTTGCAGTGTTGTTGAATGCTGTAATACACACTTAACTATGAGGCAGTATTCATTATCATCGTGTATAAATCGCCTTTGTCTCCTGTTGAAGCTGGTGATAGTCTTACTGAGTGTATGTAATGGTCAATAACTGTGGAACAGTTTCCTGAAACAAGGTACTCAGGATCTTTATGTTCTCGCAGTCATTGCTGTTTAGAGCTGCCCAGTCAGACCCACTGACCAAATCAATGCATGATAATGACAAGGCTTGAATGGTTCATGAGTATCTAGGTTATTGTTCAGATATTTATGGCCTTATGCATATTTGTTGTAAGTTTATGTGATCAGCTGGCTTAATGCCTGATGAAATCAAGAAACAAAATGAATGCCCTTTGACATTGTTTGCAGATGCAGATCCTGTGTTGCAATTGGGTGAAATTATGAAACCCTGAAAATTTTATTACCAATGCTTATAACAAAAAGTTGCTTAATCTGTACAAAAAATCTTATAATGATTAAAACAAACAAGTACCTTTTAGTACTGTTTTGCATTTGTTCTACTCGTGTGTTTCTATTTCATTATCAGTACTAATCTAGAAATTAAAAATCAGGTGTATACTTCTAGACCACATTCATGAAAGTTTAGGCCTTAAAATACAAAGAAAAAAATAGAGACAAAAAGATAAAGATGGGATGTGCTCATACCTTTTAACTAAGAAAAATAACATCTCAAAATGTGGTAAATGATTGAATGGCAAATATCCTTTCAACCTGTTTAAGTTGACATGTTATTTATATTATGTGAGGAGAAATTGTAAATAAATCAGATTTCAGTAAAATAGGTCTTTAGCAACCATGCTTGTCATAAGATGCAACTAGCAGGATCGGGTGATCAGACTTGCTGACTTCTTTGACACACATTATCGCATCTCAATAGTGTGGATCGATGTTCATGCTGTTAATCACTGGATTGTTTTATCCCGACTTGATTAGTTGCAGATGAATGCCATGATGCTGGAATATTGCTGAGTGCTGGATTGAACAGCTAACTGACAGCTAACCTGGATTCTTCTAATATATTTTAGTCGAACTATTTATAACATACAACAGTTTCCACAAAATTACAGCTGATGGTCCCTTTGAGTTTAGTATAACTGTAGGTTGTGGTAGTATACATGTATTTCATGATTGTGTCTTGAAGACTGATATACAACTAATTGTGTTGAGATCATGATTTATTTAAAGTCTAGTCATTATCAGTTGCCCTGTTTTATGTTTCATTTATTTATTTGGGTAATGGGGTAGCCCAGGGGATAAAGTGTTATCTCAACACGCCAAAGACCTGGGTTTGATTCCCCACATGAGTGAATTGTGTGAAGCCCATTTCTGGTGTCTCCCACCATGTTATTGCAGGCATGTTGCTAAAAGCAGTTTAAAACAAACTCACTCACTCACTCACTTGTTTGTCTAACATTCATATGTTGAAGGGGTGTTGGAATAGCCCAGTGGTTAAAGCATTCGCTTATCAAGCCAAAGACACAGGTTCAATTCCTCATATGGGTACATTGTGTGAATGCCACTTCTGGTGTCCTGCACCATTTTATTGCTGGAATGTTGCTAAAAGCAGTGTAAAACCATACACAATAGTCAGTCAAATATTAAAAACTAGATCTGTAATATTTCAGTGCATTTCTTTCATGGATGTGGTGATATTCTGCCTGGAGCACCTGACCTTGTTGGCTGTTGGCCAAGCAGACTTTATAAATGTGTCATCCATTCATATGTCAAAGTAAATGAAACATCTATATGATGGTCATTAGACAAATTGTAATCCACACCCATTTGTATCATTTCATTGTAGTCCGTTGGGATTCAAGGTTAGACTTCTGACCAAATGGATCACACAGACGTGGTTGACTGCATGTAGTATCAATGTATTCCCTGTGAAATTAATCCCTGCAAGCAGGCTATCCATTTTTAAATCATCCTTCTTTGTTTATTGGATGAAATACGCTATTTTGCTTTCAGCTCATATCGTGAGCTCTCACTGACCTGGATTTCATGAGCTTTGTACATGCAATTCCACGTAATGGACATTTTTCCCAGCATGTGTTTGACTCTCTGTGATCTTTGCAGGATATGCCATGGCCTAATGTGGTGATGAAATATTTACCTGTTGTGTCAATGGGACATTTCATTGATTAGTGGCTTACAGAGACTTTGTTTCTGTAGGATGTAGTACAAGGTCATCAATAATATAGGATGTAAGTGGAGCGTTGACGGTTTGTGGGGATTGCATTTTTATCCAGGCCTGGTCATCCTTAAGTGGTAACACCACCACCTATGTGATGGAGAAAGCTTCCATTTTGTCGACTATTGATACAATACTGATGAGCTTCACTGCAGATGTTTTAAACATTAAACTGAAAAATAATATGGTTTAGATTTTGTCAGGTGAGTCATACTGAACTGAAACATTGGTAAATGGAATTTGAGACCAAGTGATATTTTGTAGGTGAACAAGTTATGCTGTGTGGTATTTGATGTGTTGATGTGTGAATTCGATTCAGACTCGAGGTGTTCAAGGTTTGATAATGTTTGGTTTGTTGGGTTTTTGTTGAACACAGCACTGAGCATTTTCCCAGCCGTTTGAGGGCATACTGTAAATAACACCAGAGTCTTTACCAGACTATCCAGTAATTGACATAATGATCATCGATCTATTTGGGATATGTATCAAATGAAGTGCAGAGGAGGCTGACAAGTGGGTTAGCCCTTTGTGTATATGGACAGTTATTGCACAGCCATGATAACACTAAAAACGACCCAAACACATGGAATGGAAACATGGGGGAACTATTGTGCCAAATGTTAAAAAAGACATATTATAGTTTTGCAAACATCTGCAAATAATTGGCAGTCTGTGAAATACGTCTAGACCAGACAGTCCAGTGATCGGCAGCTACAGCGTGGATCTACACAATTGGGATATGTAGACATGTATCAACTGAGTCAGTGAGTCAGACCACCCAATCTTCTCATTTACCTCTCAGACAAGCATGGGTTGCTGCACACCAATTCTAATCCTAGACTTGATGAGGCTTGTACCTTAAGAAATTACTCTTTTTTACAGTTTCCATTCTGAGAAAGAATGTGCTATAATTTAGGACCTGGGGTAATTCTGTGTCAGAATATGTATCCCAGTTACCTCAAGTTGTCATGATTGGTTTCTTGGTTTGTTTTTCAGTGCTGCACTCAGCAATAATCCAGCTATATGGTGGCAGTCTGTAAATAATCGAGTTTGGACCAGACAATCCAGTGATAATATACAATTGGGATACGGTGTCATGTGTCAACAAAGTCAGCGAGCATGGTTGTCTGAACTGACATTCATATTTACCTGCTAGTGAGGCATTCTAAGGCTGACATGCCAACAACGTGGTTTGACTCCATTGTTTTCTAGGTTTCTATCCATGGGTTTCACTTAACTGACAGATATGTGACAACTTTGGAACTTTAGGGGTGGAATTAACCCGTTGCCCGATGTCCCAGTCCAGTGTTTTTTCCTTTTGGGCATAACATCTGTGTATGATGCTGTACTGGTGTCCAGCTGACGTTCCATTGTTAATTATGCTGCTCGTTTAAAAAAATCAACAAGAAATTCAGCTGGTATAGTGGAAAAATTATCAGGGCAAGGAATTTCTTGTGTGTCACTGTACTGGAGTACATAAGCAATTTCAAAGTTGTTCCTTCCCCCCCAAATTTGGACTTTTACCCTGCATCAAGTTGATATGCTGTGATGTTGCAGAAATACCATTGAAAGCCAAGTTAATCCATACTTATTCACTTTCTACGTTTAAGAGTGATCCAAATGTTTTCCGACATGTGATAAGACACATATAACTTCCAACTGTTTAGTGACAAATGTATCATGTATGCCTTATGTAATGTAATGATAAGGGTTAATCTGTACATGCAAGAAATCCCATTTAATCATTCAAGTGGAATTGTTGATGAGTACATTTGTAGTTTTGTTAGGTAGCACAGTGCATTTGGCATTAATGATATGATTGATCTCTTAAACTGCCGATGTGAGTAAGGTGTGAAGGGAGATTCCAAGGCTGGGATAGAACATGCTATAAATAATGTTACAAGACATCAATAGAATGTATACTGCTTAACATCCTGTTTTGTCAGTTTGTTTTTATGATTTTATATGGATTGAGTTTTTTCCCTGTAAGTTGTATAGCTGTACCTTATACCACTTCTTCATTTTTTTTCAGTGCTGTACGTGATAGCAACTATCAAGGACATTTTGATAACAGTATTGATTTGGGTCATGAAATGGCATTTAGAAGTGATACGCACAAGGAAGGGAGTTTTTAAGGATGTCAACTTTCATTATGAGGAACATGTTTGGGCGTATAGCCTTACTCCTTCATCAACTGAATGAATGGTATGAGGCAGAGAGCATAAAGCCTAAAAACACTACTGCAATACCATTACAGTTTAGACACCATTGCTTCAATAGTATGCCCATGTGGTAGATATTAAAAGTGTATTGAGATGGCAGTGTTGAATGTTGCTATTTCAGTTTGTTATCAATGTATTGCAATCAGTCATGGACAATTGTGATCAGTCAGTGTGACATCGTCATACCCTTAACCTTGAACTTTAATAGGTTTACTTGCCAAGGCAGCTCACCCATCCGCTTGCGCATGCAGGCACGCAGGAACGCAGGCACGCACGCAGGCACGCACGCACGCACGCACGCACGCACGCACGCACGCACGCACGCACGCACGCACGCACGCACGCACGCACGCACGCACGCACGCACGCAGGCACGCACGCACGCACGCAAAATAGTTTGTCCTCACTAATTTTCTACTTTTTGATTTTAAGACACAATGCGTGATGTTAATGTTTACCGTACTATTTATTGAAGAGTGATAATTTCACTTTTTACTAGCTCTACTTTGTTATTAGAGCTAACTTAAATAGCTTCATTATGAGCAGATATGAAATGAAATCCAAGATTATGTGCAGTTTGAAACCTTAAGTGGAAATTAGTAGTCCACGAACAAGTAAGATATCATTATTTGATTGCCCGAATTGAAAACTGACTTGTCCTGGGCAGCGGGTGCAGGGATTTTAGTGCATGTTCTAAAGCCTGCTGGTTCACATTGTAGCATAATGACATTGCTGGACATGAATATTCTTGTATGTTTTGGCCTGCAATGAACACAGTGTGAGGCAAATTCAATACATATCAGTTCATGAATGGAGGTAAAATATGCAAATAATTATTCACAGATACAAAAATTTAGCCACTGTCATATTATGCTTTGTAGTTGGAAGCATCAATACTGTTGCACCAAGACAATGAAGCATGCTGTCGAGTACAGTGCCTTGGGGCATTTTGCAAACTCAGTATAAACCTTTGATAAATCAGAGAAAATGCATACTTTCTGGAAACAATTCTAAAATATTCAGTTCTAGTAAATGAGAATAACAAATTAAATTTATGAAACAGTATGGTTTGGTGCCCTGAATATGTCAGTAAATCATGACAGCCTTAGTGTGTTCCTTTAACATTAATATCATTTGTTTTGAATTTCGATATGAGGTATTATACTGACCAGAGACATGTGTAATATTGTTTTTTAATTCCCACACACATTTCCTGTTCTCACTTTTGGAGCAAACATGTCTTTATGTCAATGCTGCAGTCACTGCTGTGACTTCCCATGAATCTCATGTTACAGACCATTATTCCCACAATATTAATACTCAAGATATTCAGACGCTTGAACTGAGGGACCATATTTGTCTATGAATGTTCATACACCTTCTGTGTTCAGGATTAATAGCCATTTTTGTGGAAGTTTTACGTCCCTGTTTTGACTGGTAACTGTGCATTTATAAATGAAATATGTCCTTTTTATATCTTACTATGATCTAGACTATGGAAATGGATAATTTATACTTTAAAATCAATACAAATTGTCGGTGTATTTTGAGGACTTGCATTCTTGTCTTGTTATACTGTATACTGTATACTGCAGAGTTCTTGTGTAAGTTGATATTTTCAAGGCCGGGCTGTTTAGTTAATTTGTTTTATGCTGTCATAGCAGAGAGATGGGATACAAAATAATAAAAAGTTTTTGTTATGAGAATAATTTGCTGAAAAAAGAACCTTTTCACAGGTTCAAAAATCCCTTCACGATGCATGGGACTATTAGTTTTCAGACAATCAAATATTGGTATTTTACTTGTCTGTGTGCTACCAGATAATTTCCATTTATGGCTTCAAACTGCAAATAAGTTTGTATTTCCATATCTGCTCAAAATGTAGTCTTTGAATTTCGCTATGATAATAAAGTAGACTTATCTTCTTTGCTATTTATCACTTTAAATGAATAAGAATGAAGATTTTTATGGATATCAACTTCTTTATTATGAGAACACGCTTCGGAGTTAATGCTTACTCCATCAGGTTTGGATCGTTCACTTGATGAAGGAGTAAGCATGAACTCCAAAACATTGTGTTCTCATAATAAAGAAGTTGATATCCATAAAAATCTTCTTTCTTATGTATTTCACTTCTAAATGCCCTTCAAAGAATTTAAATGAATAGTCCAGTAACCATTAGCATCAAGTAGCTTGTTAATTTATTCTTTCTTGATTACATCATCATGATTAATATTGTGTTATAAAATCAGGGCAAGTGGAAAATTAGTCAAGACAAGTTGCTTTCTTAAGGTCACTTTGCCTGTGGCAAGTGGTTTTTAAAAAATGTTTTGAGCCCCTGCTTTTTGAAAAGATGTTGGAAGTAATCAGCGACTTTGGCCAGTATTCCAAACTAAGAAGATAGTAAAAATGTTTTGCTACTGAAACTTTTAGACCTTGCTTGTAAAATTTAATCTATCAATACTAAGATCTTCTGAAAATCAGAGGCTCAAACATCTTTGGCACATACTCAAACAGGCTTTCCTTGAAAGTAAGGTATTTTGGTTGCCCTACACTCTTATGTTGATGTATTATGGAAAGTTTCTTTATATGGATGACACCCATGCAGATTCAGGTTAAAATTGGTCTTCAGTAACCCATGCTTGTTGTAAGAGGTGACTGATGTGATTTGGTAGCCCGGCTCACTGACTTGGTTGACACATGTCATCATGTCCAAATTGAGTAAGAGACTCATGGTGTTGATCAGTGGATTCTCTGGTCCAAACACTACTAGTTGCAGGCCGCTGCTTTATAGCTGGAATATTGCAGAGTTTGGCGTTAAACAACCACCAAATCAAACCAAAAATATGGATGATGTGTTCACATGGATTGATGTTAATCTGTTTTGAAATGTAATATTTAATTTTATGTAAGAATTAACTTGAAATCAGCATTCAGTGTCGTGTTACTCACTGCGAGTTATTGCATCATTAATGGATTGATATTCAGGATTCCCCCTTGGGACTTGAGATTGGAATTGAATAAAACGAGGCACATGCTGCAGCTAAACCAGGTAATGGGATATCAGCACGAGGATATTATGTGTGTTTGGGATCATTTCTTATGGTTTCTGCCTTTACATGAAATGCCTTTTGTTATCAGAATTAGGATAGTGCAAAGGTTTTGCAAAACATGCATTTTCATGCAAAACATTTTAGCGTTATTAAATCATTTTTGTAAACATTGCTGTGAACATTGCCAAAGAGATTTACATTTGAGCTCAGTGATGAGGTGGGATTACGGAATGTCTCTGAATCACTGGGGTAGCTGAGTGGTTAAAGCATTAGCTGGTCATGCTGAAGGTCTGGGCCTGATTCCCC
This sequence comes from Haliotis asinina, assembly GCF_037392515.1. Classification (NCBI taxonomy): domain Eukaryota; kingdom Metazoa; phylum Mollusca; class Gastropoda; order Lepetellida; family Haliotidae; genus Haliotis; species Haliotis asinina. The sequence goes on from NC_090285.1 coordinate 46,942,131, forward strand.
ACATTGGTATAATGTGAAAAGCTCATTTCTGGTGTTCCCTGCCTTGATATTGCTGGAATATTACTATAATTTGGAAACAACATAAAACCATCTTCTCTTGCTTTTAATCACCATTCAGTGTTTCTTGCTTGTGTGTCACAATGGGGTGAAAGGGTTGCATAGTGTGTAAAGTCGAGCCTTGTCAAGACAATTTCCCATATTCCTCACAGTGAATAGAAAGTAGTCATTTGTAGACACAGTTCTCATTTGTCAGAATAAGTATTTTTGTTATTGTAACTAACATATTTTAACTTGTACTCCGTTTTGTGTCCCTTACATGCACCAGGATTCACTGATGTTTGCAGTGAATATTGGAACAGACATGGTTATGATCCTTGGTCTGTTGGCACAGTAACCATGCTTGTACTTGTGGTCTATGACCTATAGCATTGAGCTTTTATCACAGAACTGGAATAACTGAAATTTTCTTCTAAATGCTGAAAAACCAAACTATCATGTTTGTTTTATTGTATGCAAGTGAAGTATATATAGTGAAATTAAAATCAACCATGAAATAATGCTAAGTAGAACTTAATTTTTGTGGTAATCAAATGTGCAGTAACACGTATTTTGTGGTCCCAGTTTCTTATGTTCAGCCTGATTTCTTTTAGATTTACTTTTGAGGCCAGAAAAGTATTATTTACTAGTAAGCAGGATATGTATTTCTGGTTATGGTGCATGTGAGCCATTGAACCCAGATCCCTGGTGTGATGAGTAAACACTGCAACCACCAAACTACCTCACTGCCCCAAATCAAGCATGAAATAACTTTATTTGTCTGGATATAATAGTGCTATAACACATAAACTGGACAAAATTAGTTAAAGATTATGGTATTTTGGGGATTGATATCTTATTGTTAAGTCAGTGAATAAATAGATCTTTATTCATAATTTCAAAATTTACATATATCCCCAAGTACTATGTCTAGTATATTTAGGGGCTACAGTTTCTTATGTTAAGCTTCATTTCTGGAGGTTTACTTACAAGATCTGTACTAAGCTGTACAATACGATTTTAGTTCTAAGATGTCTGTAACCCCCATACATTAACATAGACTTAAGGTAGTCTTTGCACTAAGGTTGTTTTGAACAACAGCACTAAGAAAAGTATTATTTTGCTTATACCAAGATGGGATACGTATCTCTTGTTCCGGTGTATGTTGATAATGTCATATATAATAATACAAGGCTACGTTTTAGCAAACATCATATTGGAAGAAAACTTGAGTTCTGAGTGTATATCTGACTAAACTGGTCTAAATGTCAAGCCATGTAATGATAATACAATGCAAGGATATCCTTGAGCATTTGTACATGATCAATATATGTTCCCACGGCTTTGAGAATTCATATATGATGAAATGGTATTGTTATGATTGGTGGCGACAAGAGATCTGTGGTAAATATATCCTGTGTAGTGGTGCTGATGAAGACAGCTCTGGGTGGAAAACAAATATTGATGAACTTCTATGAGGCGCTCAGGGAGTACTTGGGTTGAATTAGTGCAGTGAAGGAGTAACTTATAATTGCAATAGGGATGATTGTACAGATCTAGAGGTTGGTAGGTTGTAGTTTCATGCCGCTTTCAGAAATTGTCCAACTATATGTTGGCAGTCTGTAAATAATCAAGTCTGAACAAGACAGTCCAGTACTCAACAGCATGATCAACAATGTATGCAATCGGGATATGTTGACATGTCAGTGAGCCTGATCACCCGATTCCTTTCCTCACTTCTTATACCAAGAATGGGTTGCTAAAGACCAATTCTAAACCAGGTATTCACAGGTTACAGGGCCAATAAATATCTACAGTCATTCAAGACAAAGCCAATTGAGAGTTTGGTGCCTGTTATTTTATAGCTGCTCTTTACGGGTTCTCAAAGATAAATCATGTTTTTTACTATGCTTGAATAGTTAAGATTCATTACTTTATCTTGATGACAGCACTCGAAATGTTAATTCAGGGTTTATATCAGTTATTCATTTTGAAGTCACCTACCTACTAGAATTGGGGGTGAGGGTTGAATGCTGTGTTATAGCACTTTTTGGGCTATTGGGTAGGTTAGTGGTTAAAATTGCTGGCTCATAAAGCCAAAGTGGGTACATGGGTACATGGGTACAATTTATACTGCCGATTTTGCGGAGTTCCCTACCATGATACAGCTGCAATATTGCTAAAAGCAGTGTAGAGTCTCACTCATCTTACTATGGAAATTTCAGTTTCTACTAGAATTGATTGCTTTGAAATGTTACTTACTTTTGCCATGTGAATTTTGATTTGAAGCCTTAAAGCAGAATACAGTTAGAGAACAACATCGCTTGTCTGGGTTGGGTCTCCTTCTCACTGATGGTGGAGCATAGTTACTCAGGTATTGTACAAATCTTTACACAATCACATTCCTGTTGGGTGTATCAGTATAGCTAACATGAGAATCAAAATGTTTCCTGTTGCCACGGCAACCCAAGTATATTTTAGGATAAAGAGCATATATTGTATAGAACAAAATTTATGGCGATATTCTTTGATATCTTGTGATGACCCAGTTCTTCTCAGTGATACTGGAGGGGGATATTCAGTTTGTAATATGAAGGTCCGCAATTCAGCTGTAATAGGGTGATTTCTTTATGAGCAGAAAATCTTTACTTTATTTGTGCCCTCCAGATCTATTTATATGTGAGATGTTGCATTCCTTCTTGTGATCACTGTTAATTTCTGTCCTTGATTAGTAATGTTAGGCCAGAAAAATGTTCTTGTTTTTCTTCAGATGTGCCTCATGTTCATGAAGGTAAAAAATGCATTGATACTCAGTTAGATTTGAAATAAATTATTTAGAAGATTAATGTTTTTGTTATTTATTTCAAGAGCTTTATTTCAGAATCAATTCAGAGGTAATAGGTTTTTCTTTATGAGAAGGAGATCTTTTGTTTTTTTTGTCCCTTGGACCTATTGACATGAGAGATGTTACATTATTTTGAAAAATTGTTGTTAATTTCTGAATTGTTAATAGTGTTAAGCTAGTTCAACATGTTTCTTGTTTTTCTCATGAACACTGTTTGATATAGAATAGATTATATAGAAGATTAATGTTTTTGTTATTTATTTGAAGAGTTTTATTTTAGGAACTTTACCTTTTACTCTAACAACATATTCAGTTGCCAGTCATTGTTGCTGTTGTCTGAAAATTCCACAATTTGGCCACAGATTATGCTTTGCACTTATCCAAACCAAATTACCATTCTTGACATTTTTCATGAATTATTCACGTGCATGAAATATCAGGAAGAGTGAAATTTTTGTGTACCTATCATAAGTAATGTTCTACAGGGGACAAACTGCATGTAAACTGGTGAAACTTGAAACATCACGCCGGTTTTGTCACAGCTTGTGCAAAACAGTTAATAATGTATTGCCACATGCTAAAGTTTATGAATATGTGAAGTTAAAACCAGCATCCTGGTAATATTGTCACTATTCATATTCATGGGAAACGATGCCTTTTTTCCCTTTTAGAGTTGCAAACTCTGCATTGTTTGTCAGGAAGTCATGAAGCTCTTTGGGATTGCTGATTCTTTACTTGATTAGTGACATTTCTCACCTGTTGCCCCATAGACAGGTGATGTTACGGTTTCTTGAATTTGGAAATGCTCTTCTTTTGTTGACTACAGATTCTAGTATGTATTTTGGAGGGCATTAGAGTCCCATCTGAGTTAACCCACAATGTCTGATTTAACAATGCCATTTAGAATGGGATCAGATGTATGACAGCGTATTCCGAAATGTACCATTTGTTATATTTGACCACTTTTTAAATGGCATTGTGTAGTCATAGCTTTCGGACTTGGGAACCATGCTAATATACACAAAGTCGTGGTGGCTGATTAGGTGCCTGACTCTGAGGGTGCGGGTTCCAATCCCGAAAGGGAGTCAATCCAAATAAAAACTAGAGTTTGTACTATACTAACAAAGTGTAATCCGAAATATTGCAAATGTTACACAATGTATGAGGGAGGCACCGGCCCACCAGCACACAAAGTCAATGATCTCACCCTCTTACCAACTGCAACTTCCTCGGAAATGATGGTCCAACTGGTTATAATCCGCAAAGCGTTCGTAACGTTATGACCTGTCATAACTCTATAGTTAACCATAGTTTATTCATGTTGTAGCAGTATGAAGGTTTTATGGATCGTGACCCTGATCATGTACTATGGGTACCCTTCTGATGGAAGTAAATAAACCTTTTCCCGAAATAAGTTGCGTGTCTTCTTACTCTTCAAACTTCGGAATGCCTATCAAAGACTTGATTATTTTTCGTGTTGACTCCATCGTCTTGGCACAAGAAGACAGATTGGTCTGGCTCTACTGATACGTGTACAGGTGCTCTGGGAAGAGATTTCTCAGTATTTCTAATCCCCAGACCACAGCTTGTATTGATAGTGTTATGATGCTAATGATATCGGACTTAAGTGCTAATACCTGGCCTTTTAACTTCAAGAAGCTTTTGCATCTGCATATAAGTATTGATTAACTAGGCAGCATGTTAGAGGCCAAGATGTCGATGAAAACATAATTTTCTCACCTTCTTTCCCATGACAGCTAGCAGCCTAAGCGGTATAGGGTATAATTGGAGTGCCATAGGTTGGCCAACTGGAGACGACAGAGGTGCATCATGGTTGATGCAAGGTGACGGTTTGTCTAGACATGGCCAATAGGCTATTTGCACAGATTGAACACAAAATGGTTCCTATCTTGTACTCGATCGATTTAATGAGTAATGTTGTGTATAGCATGTTTTGGGAATGTGTCCAAGAAAACAATAATTTATCTGGGTGTTACTAGCAACTCTCACAATGTTCTCATCAACTCTACTTTTAGTTTAGTTTTATGTTTTACAGACTGGTTTAGAATTTGTGGTTTACAGAATAGATTAGTAGTGAAGTGGTTTTACATGTAGGGGTTTTAATGAAAGTTTCGATAATGAGAGTAGTGGTTTTACAGAATACATTTATAACAAAGTAACACTTTCATAGAAAGGGTTAATAGTGTTGTGATTTTGCAGAATGCATTTCTAATATAATGAAGTAACAGCTTTAACAGAATGAACTTTAAGTTTGTTTAGACATACTTGAAGGGGAAATTGTAAGTTTCCTCACTATATCTTTAAATTCAAATTAGATACAATCTTTCTTTTGAGGACTTGAATGACTATAATGGTATTCCATATTTTAGGCCTGATGATATTCATCACAGAAAGTATTTGACATCATATGAATTTCATTACTTTGTGAGGTTGGCAAGTGGAGGTATATTGATACAGACAGCTAGCTAGTTACATCTGACAGCCTTGCAGCATTTAATCCTTTAGCTGGTGTGATAGTTAAAGCATAATAGCTAAATCAATCAATTTCAAGTAAAATTACATGAGTACCTTTATTTGAACATGTTTTAATGTACCCTAAATATGATACTTATACTGATGGAACAGGTAAACTGTCTCAAATCAGATATTGATGGAAAGTGAGTTTTTTCCTGTTGTGTCTGTAAGTTGGCAACACTAATAGCAAGAGAGTATGATGGATAAGGCATTAAGTGGAAGCTGATCTGTATTCATGTCTTCCTGAGGCCTCTCAGCATAGTTTGAGTCAGACATCGATCTGGCCAGATAAGGCCAGTCATGTCCTCTTTATTTTATGGTTTACACATTTTTCTTCACTCAGGAAATTCAGTAAATGGATGGTAATAGTAGAAAATCTAACACATCTATGGCATAATCATGAACATCAATGGAGATTAGGTATGTGTAGCAGTGAAAGGAATATACTTGTCTTTGGTCATCAGTGTGTGTACAGAGTGTTCTGGTGATGCTGTGTAGTCATGCAAGCTTGAGGACGTGGATGAGAACATGTTGCACAAATGATCAATTTATTTGATATATTGTCATTAGAATGCTTTATACAAGAACACACTTTGTTGATACTGTTTGGCTCACCTTTTACTCTGGAACTACTTCAATTCTTGGAAGATATGGGGTTGATTAGGCCTTCAGCAACCCATGCCTGCCACAAAAAGCCACTACGCTTGTCATAAGAGGTGACTAGTGGGATTGGGTTACTTTGTTGATATGTCATCAGTCCCCAGTTGCGCAGATTAATGCTCATGCTGTTCATGACTGGATTGTCTGGTCCAGACTCTATTATTTACAGCCCGCTGCCATAACATTAGCTGGAATATTGCTGAATGCAGAGTAGAACAAAAGTCACTCGCCCACTTCATTTCTCGGTATTATTTTTTTAATATTTAATTCAATATGTAATTATTTTTAACCTTTGGCTACTAAGATATCCAGATATTTCTCTCAGGTGTTTCAGAAGTCTGAGTTTGATTCCAAGATCCAGCTTGATTATGTTCCTTGGCTTGTCACAACAGATCCAGTGCATGAAACTTATAAATGCATCACTTGAGAGTCTCCCCAAGTGACTGAAGTAATGCTGTGAAGTACTTCACAAACTTGTGTAAAGTGATTCAACTATTTCACTTACTGTGTGTATTGTGTAAAGATATGTCTTGAGTTTGTTTGTTTTGTTTTGGTAGCTTAACAACAGTCGGTCCATTATAGGTTTTTCCCATCCATGACCACTTCAGGTGGAGTGTTTTCAACACTGAACTCATGTATGAAGTACTTCACTGTTCAGTGTCTGTTGTGGATGCATTTTATTTGATTTTATCCTCTGAATGCTCTGGTCCGCATTGATTAGAGCTTCTCCAGGGGAGATTAATTGAACCTGAAATTCAGGGAAGCACTTTGTCGATGTTTAATTGATTTTGGGAGAAGACAAACACATGAATACAGTTGGAACTTGTTTTCTCTGTGTCATTTAGATGCATCATGTAGACTGTTTAGTATGAAACAGAATATGGCCTACCATATTTGCTCTTTTAATATAAATCCAAGATTATCATCTGCACGTTTATTTATTTTACTTGTGAATGATATATATAATGACAACAGCTTGAAATGGAAAGGAAATCTGTATGTGATTTCTTGAATGTTTTCTGAAAAATTGGTCATATTGTTATACATGTGAGATTGGTTTATGACGATTTTAGCAATATTACAGCAATATAACGACAGGAGACACCAGAAATAGTCTACACACATGGTACCCATGTCGGGAATCTAACCGTGTCCTTCTGTGTGAAGTACTTAAACCACAAGGCTATAATCAATTTTATTATCCCCACCACCCATTATGCTGAGCACTCATTTGAGCAGGGAGTTCATATTTTGAAGAAAGTTAGGTAATTAGGTCGGTATGTCTTGGTTGATAGAGCCGCAAACTGCAATAAAATTATTCCTTGTGACTACATTGGTAATAAGGGATCTGGGGACATTTCTCAATATTAGTCCTTTAATAGTGAGTGAATGAGTTTAGATTTACACAGCTTTTAACAATACTGCAGCAATTCTTGGGACACCAAAATGGACAATTTTTACCCATGTTGGGGAGTCAAATTCAGGACTTTGGTGTGACAAGGGAAGGCTTTACCACGAGGCTACCCAACAACCCCTTAGGCCCTTAATAGGTTGGTGTAGTTCTAGCCTGTGCTTGGTAGCTATTGGTATTGGAGGCTCAAAGTGTGTCACAGGACTTTATTACGATACATATTGTTTATTTAAATGTTGAATTTCGAAGCAACCATAGCCATCATTGCATGAATAGAAGTTCACTGAAAGAACAAAACTAGAAGCTGGTGATAACAATTGACCATGCTGCCATCTTTGTTGACAGAAGTTGCAATGAGCATGCACGTAAGGGTGGTTACTTCTTACCTGTGCAGGATTTGCATTTTGGAATTACAGAAACACTTTGAAGCTCTCTTGTGAACGTATAACATTAAACACATAAAAAATTACTATTTTAAATCACTCACTTTACCAATCATCCAAAAATACTATTGTGAAATGTATTGTGTAAAGAGTGCACCCCAGTGAACTTCTATGCAGATCATACTGTGCATCCTTAGTGCTTGGAGCAGCACGACTTGCACTGAATGAACTCTGTTCCAGCAGACACTGATGTCATAAATATCATTTGTTACTCACCCATAGAAGATACTGCAGTGTGATATTTTTACCGCAATATTACACTAGCATAATACCGCTAGACGTATGACATCATAGTGGTTACAGTTATGACATCACAATGCCAGTGCCTCTGTCATAATGGTATTAGACTATGCTTGACTTGCGGAAAATTGATATGTGAGTCATCACACTGGAGGCAGTTTTTATCAATTTAGAGTAATAAACAGAATACTTAACTCGCTTCTGTGAAATAACATTTCACTCGTTTGATACCAAAATCATTAACTTGTTTAATAAAATTGGTGTTACACAGAAGATTGTTCAGTAACCTCTGTACACATGTTGTTATATGTTCCTTTTCCAATTGTCTGAAGTAAAATTGATTGTGATCCTCATGCAAACACAGGGAAGTGTGTCACCAACAGTTTCCACTTTCAGTGAAGTGTCTCCAAAATGAGATACCATGAGATATGGTAACTTGGATTACTTTGAAGCAATCATCTCTGCATACTTTTTTAGATGAAAATCCCCAAATAAAATCAGTCAGTACATCCAAATTTTGAGTACATTCACTCGATGCATCTCTTGGGAGTATTTTCTGTAGGTATTAGTGTTTAGGTGTACACTATATCAGCACAGCTTACCAGACCAAAAGAAATGTTCGTGGACCATGCTATGGACAAGTGACTAAATTACGAGACTGTTCATTGACTTGGTTATATCTGTAAGGGGGAAAACATACAGTTATTCAGTTACTACTCATAATGTACAGGCTTGTGAAGGTCCCAGGGTAGAATAGGCCTTCAGCAACCCATGCTTGCCATAAAAGGCAACTGCAGTTGTGGTAAGAGGCGACTAATGGGATCGGGTGGTCAGGATCGCTAACTTTGTTGACACGTGTCATCGGTTCCCAATTGCGCAGATCGATGCTCATGTTGTTGATCACTGGATTGTCTGGTCCAGTCTCGATTATTTAGAGACCGCTGCCATGTGGAATATTGGAATATTGCTGAGTGCGGCGTAAAACTAAACTCATTCATTCACACTCATAATGTCCAGCAGACTGTGACAAATTGACATTGGTTCTGTAATTATGCAATTACTTAGACAGTGACAACTGAAATTACGCTGCTACTTATTTGAAAATAGATGTGAAGATGAACAATGGCATACTATTTGTGGCATTGGCGTTGAAGACCAAGGTTCAATTCCATACACAGGGGTTAAAAAATCCCTTCACCCAATGCCCAGGACAAGCATTTTTCATTTCCGGGCAATCAAATAATGGTATCTTACTTGTCCGTGGGCTAATAAATGATTCCCTCATATGGTGTCAAACTGCATATAAAATTGGATTTCATTTCATATCAGCTCAAAATGTAGTTATTAAACTTCACAATTATAATAATGTAGAGTTATCTTTCTTTGCTATATATCACTTTTCGAAAAATAATTCAGTAAACATTAACATCAAATACTGTGTTGGTTTATTCTTTCATAATTACATCATTATAATTTTGTCATAAAATGTTTGCAAGTGGAAAATTAGTCAGGACAAGTTACTTTCTAAAGAGTCACTTGCTCAGTGGCAACTGCTTTTTGAAAATAATTTTGAACACCTGCCACATGGGTACAATGTGTGAAGACAACTGCCTTGATATTGCTGGAATATCAGGTGTAAGAGGTGTACAATTATACACACTCACATTATTTGATGTAATTTGTTTTAAATCTTGAACGTAAATCCAGAAAATGTGCCTACAACATTTGTAAGCATTTCATAAACATTAGCGTTACAGCCAGTGGTAACGTTACTAACACTCTTTGATTCGGGAAATGGCCATTTGTGATGAAAACTGGAAGTAAATATTTCCACACTCATGAATATTATTCATAACATCTATAATAGATTCTGTATATTGTAAGTGATACCATGACATTTGTATATTTTTAATTTGGATGGATACGCTTGACATCTGGTGCTGCCTGTCATTCATAACAGATAAAACATGATGATCAGATAAAGCAGAGTTAACAAGATATTCTGTTAACATACCATAAATCATTTACTTCATCACATAATTTTTTTTCAGTCTGAGTCCAGAGCAAACAACTTGCTGGACATCCTCACCAGAGGTCTCCTGTATGTAGAGATATAAGTTTTGAAATTCTATTACCAGACTACCAGTTACTCATGGAAAACCATGTTCCCAGTTTGCTTGAGGTGGTAGCTTCAGATCTCTCTGCTTGTAAACTTCATCAATATGGGCGGGTTTCATATGACGCGTATGTTGTCCAGTAAGAGTACAATATGATGAGAAATGTCTCGTGTTCTCCTTAGTTCATGTTACACTTTGCAGCCATGGTAGCAATTATTTTTCGTGGGCGCGGATCAAAAAGTGCTTATCAAGCTGTCTATATTGTGCACAACAGACATCCTTCTATTGATTTGGGATGCTGGTTTCAGATATGATTGACCATGTGATCATCAGTCTTCTGCAGTATATCTTAACCATGACACTCAAGGGTTTTTTGTGTGTCTTGTGTAACTGGAAAGGGGGACTATTTTTTTCCCATTTACTTGTACACCAGAAGATTAATTAAAATATTTTGTGTACACTTGATTTTTTCAAAATTAATTTGTGTTGAAAACAGTTTAACTAGAAAAAAAAAAAACTTATCAAGGTTTAATGTAACCCAGAGTTGGAACAGTGGTACAGTGTGATACAGCTCTACAAGTGACTGAGAGAATGTTGATGTATGCTAAAATCAGAAAAATCGAAGCTGTTTATCTCTGTGTTTTACCAAATTCATACAGATCTGCATCATTGCTAGTTTTCTTCCAGATTGAGCTGACATGCAGTGTTGCAACTGAAATGCTGTTCAACAGAGCCTTACATCAAAGTCACTGATCATATTACTGTGATATCTGTAGATACTGTAGTCTGGTCTAGGAACTACAGTGGTTGATGTCATGAACACAACTCACCATTTTGAACAGTCAGCGTGGCTGTAATGATGATACTACTAATGTGTCCATTTATATATTGCCAAACCTAACACTAGGTGTGCTCATAATGCTAGCAATCAATACCACAGTGCATTAAGGTTTATAATTGTCGCATGACTAATCCCACACAGTTTTGAACAAACTCACTTGTCTAAGGTGAGACCACATGTATCACATGTGCTTCGTTGTGGAGCAGGATTGAAAACCTTAGAAACTCTCAGGAGTCAAGCTGCCAAACATGATCACCCATCCAAGGAGTCTCTACTCTCAATGTTCCTTTCTTCAACTTATTTCTGACCTGAGCCCTATGCACACCACCACCACACATCAGCACATTTGACCCAGCAGTAGTTATGTTTCCTCTGACAAGAATGTTTTCCTCTTGTATTTTTTGTGTGACTTGTAGATACTGTAGTCTTGGAACACCAATGGTTGATGGCACGAACGTAAGTGGTGGACAACTCGAACACAACTCACCTAGATGAAGACTCATCCTGCCTGTACATTGAACCCAGCAGTGGTCAGAATTACTGTGATAAGAATGTTATCTGGTTGTATTTTTAACGTACTCAGCTGTGTTCGTGTTGGTTAGTTGGTGCATGTTGACATTTGCGAGGCATTTCTATTACGAGCTGGATACCGTCAGCTGCACTGGCTGCTCCAGGTCCACCGGGACAGCCATTTGTTTGATCTGGATGCATCTAGAAGCATGTCAAGGACAGTGCTGATAATCACAGGCATATGGTGTTGTATTTTGCTCAGACATCTGAGTTGAAGTAGCTTTGAGGAGCACCTTGCATCCATGAAATACATGTTGTTTCTGTAATTGGTAGATGGATTTGTTTCTTTTGATGCAGTTTATGCTCATTTGTTTGATGCTGCACTCAGCAGTATTAGAGCAATACAACAAGACCCTATAAGTATAACAATGAAGTCTGACCAAACAATCCGATTGATATTGTGATGCCATTCACCAAGTTATCTATCCATCTTACTGACTAAGTTGCTCACTTTTTTTTTCTTGTAATCCTCACTAGTTTCTTGGACCTGTGTCCTGCCTCACAATGCGTCACAGATGACACATATGGCCCCAGTTTTTGTGGAGGCAGTGGGTAAATCCAGCGGTTAAAGTGTTTGCCCAGCACGCTGAAGATCCAGGTTCGTTGCCCACATGGGTACATTATGTGGAACCCATTTCTCAGATGTCCTTCGCTGTGATATTGCTGGAATATTACATAAAGCAGAATTTTACTTAACTCACTCAGTTTAGCATCCTCGATATATACAAGGTCTGCATTTTGATAAGTCCCCACTACACCCTGGATGCATCAATGAGTTGGACTGATAATTTTATGACCTTCCTTTGCTGGTTCCGCATTCTCACAGCAGCCAATCAGCTAAGCCACTGTTGCAACCAGGTTTGCCAGGATCAACAAGGATAGCAGATTTTTGGGAAATTATACAGACAAACTGATAGGTCTGAAACTTTAAGAAAAAAATATATGCAAGAACTCTTTCTACCCCTTTCAGAGCACCTGGGCATGATTATGTTGCCAAGTTTAATGGGTTAGATAATTTAAAAAGCGAAAGTGAGTTGTGATTTTCACTCAACTTTCCAGTGTAGACAACAGAATGGATAAATAGCCAGTCAAGGGAGGTAATAAATTTATCGGGCTGAGCTGTAGGTGCATCCAGGGTATAGTGGAGATTCATTGGAACATGTACCCTGGAGATATCAAGTATGTCAGTTAGGGGAGTTTGTTCAAAATTGCCTCCATTCACTTAGCAGTAAATGGGTACCCAGTAGCATAAATCATGTGGGGTAATAATGTCCAATATGTTTATGTGCATGCTTGTTGCTGCATGGAGTATATGTTTATGTGGCCTTACTGTGATTAATTTTTCTATTTTGTTCATGGTCCTTTACAGTGATACAAGCAACCATGAAACATTAGGACTGGTAATTGTCTGTAACAATTCATTATTGCATTACTGACAAAATAAGATTCCAGTTTATTTGTGGCTGGAGGGACTATTGGGTAGCCTAGTGGTTGAATATACCTGAACACACGGGCCGTTCCCTCGCATGGTTACAATGTGTGAAAGCCATTTCTGGAGTCATATTGCCAGGATGTTGTATGCGGCATTAGACCATACTCACTCTCATTCACTCACTCACTTGAGGCTTGTTGTAAAAGCAGAATGGTTTACAAATGTATAGCCCAGGATAGTTTTTTCTTTACCATCAGTATGATAATTGGTGAAGAGTAATCATAAGAAGCTAGTGAATATACCAGCCTGTATAATATCAGTGCTGTCATGCATTGAGATGAATCTAGATCAAACAAAGGCCATCCCTTGTGGACCAGTAACAGTGAGTACAGCTGACAGTAGCTCAGAATAGAAATGCTTTGCAAATGTCAACACACTAGCTTTCAACACAAACTCGGCTGATGATGTTAAAAATCAAACTGGATAACATCGTGGGAGAATACCTGAGTGCTGGTTGGTTACGTATATGTACGATGTACAACCAGATTGTTGAGTGAGTGAGTGAGAATGGTTTCACTCAATATTCCAGCAATATCAAAGGGAGACACTTAAAATGGACTTTGTACCCATGAGGGGAATTGTACCTGTGTCTTCGGTGTTAACATTTAATGAACGTGTGAAGTGTTCATGTCTTCCACGAGTGGTGTGCCAGTGAGTCAGTTTAGTTTTATGCCTCACTCAGCAATACACCTATATACTGAGCAGTCTGTAAATTATTGAGTCGGGAGCGATCATCCAGTGAACAAAAGCATGAGCATCTATCTATGCAATGGGGATATAATGACATGTCCGCTAAATCAGTGAGCTTAACCACCTGATCTCGTTAGTTGCCTCTTCTGACAAGAATGAGTGACTGAAAATCAATTGTAAGAGTAATGGCCACATACAGTCATGACAAAGTTGGAAATTGTCAAAACACTGTTGTTGATCGTTAAAGGTCAGGAGTCATTGCAGCTTCAATTCTTCACATTTACTGAATTTAATTTGTGGTCTCTTTGATCATGTGATATGGCTACTTCACCACACATTTTTTTTAATTATCCTGATTGGTCCCAGCAGTATTCTTGTCGTTTGTTGATTAAAACCACACTCGGCAATAATCCAGCAATATGGCAGTGATCTATACATAATAGAGTCTGGACCAGACAATCCTATGATCAACATCATAAGCATTGTTGTTGCAAGATTCAAAATATATGGATCAGGTTGTCACGACAAAGTTACAAAGGAAGAGACCGTATGGCTATGACTAACTGAACTTGTATAATTTACCATTGACTTAAAACAGTCTTATCAATATGATGATTTGTGGAATGGGATCTTGTTTGACTTGCATGTCATAATATCAACCGCTAGTTTGCAAGGGTGAGATTTAGTGGGAATATCGATGACTGGATTAATCAAGAGAATGAGTTTATATATAATGTCATATCAGGTAAATGTCAGTCATATCATGATTTAAAACTCTTGACAACATTGAAACGTTGCCTATACAGAATAAAGAAGTTGTATATCTGTAAAAATTGTCTTCATTCTTCATCTCCTCAACTTCTAGAATGCCAATCAATGAAGTCGTATCTTGATTTGTCTTTTGTTCACTTCAGTTTCAAGCAGTACTGACCCGCTCAACACTGACCCACTCAGTTAATTTTTTGGTCTTGTGAAAATGGTACTTTACAGCTCCACTGGTAATGTTCATGAAGGCCATTGGCAGCCTGTTTCTATATATAACATATGCAGCACCCAGATCCAGCACAGATTCTGTGGCGTGTTTTATATCTATTGTGGATCTTACTATCACATGCCCATAAACTTGTCCAATTCCAGACTAGGTCAATTTTATGTAAATCCATCCTTTCTGCTGCAGAGGAGTGAGTCAGGTTTTATGCTGCTTTGGGCAATATTCCAGCAATATCACTGTTGGGGACACCAGAAATGGACTTCACACATTGTACTTATGAGAGCAATAAAACTGAAAAGAATATTTCCACTGTATGAAATACAGATTGTCTGATGTGCTTCTATTTTCACCTGTTAGGAAACAATAGTATAAGAATTGTTTTAATAGTACTTTAATTATAGGTTAAGTGACAATATGACTGAAAATGCTTTAAGTGAATTATGCTCCTAGGAATACTCTTTGCTTGATGTTCTTGTTAGGGTGGGCAGTGGGGTAACCGGTGTCAGCCAGTTGTGTTTGCAGTAAACAATGGTGGTGTAGCCTAGTGGTTAAGGTGTTCTCCTGTAACGCTGAAGATCTGGGTTCTATTTCCCATATGGGCATAGTGTATTTCACGTTGTGATATTGTCTGAATATTGCTGAAAGCAGTGTAAAACTAAACTTGCTCGCTTACTTACTCAGTCGCTCACTCACTATCTCACTCAGTCGCTCACTCACACACTCAATCTCTTGTTGGGGCCCAGTTACAGAAGGTGCTGCAGTGATTATTATTATAGGATATTTATATAGCACACATATCCTAGTACATATCCCAATACTAGTACATGCTCAGGATGCAGGTATTTTTTACCCTGGATCACTAGATGTCAGTCTCAATGGTACATCATATTGTCAATCTCAATTCCCCATGGATCATCTTGCAACCACTAAACACACCAAGTTACTGTGGCATTCTCATCCATAGGAGGTAACCATTCACAGCTGGATGGACTGGATCACATGATCACTGAGTACTTTGCCCAAGAATATTGCAGGTTGCTGTATCTGCAACTAGGTGTTTGGGATTCGAATCCTGGTTCACCCTGATTATGTTCTAGGTTTGTCATTGCCATAGTTTTGGTTTTCACCAAACACCTCACACCTGCATCACTTTGAACTTTCCCCCAACAGTAAAGCAGACTGCGTATAATAGAACTGTATTGGTGTTGAAAGCTGTGTTAATCCAAACTCACTCATTTGCCCAACAATAATTGAGGCAGCATGGCCTTGTTCAAGGGAAATCTTGCCTTCTTATAATATAGAAGACCGTATTACCTTATGACGACCTCAATTTCTCTCTGAGATTGACAATTACTCCATCAGGTGGTCATATGAAGATGAAAATTACCTGGATAATATAGTACAGGAGTCTGCAATATATTGATCATAGCTGGAGCTGAAGCTGAGCTTGTGGACTTATCCGGATGAGTGACTGGCTTGTCCACTGACAGGCTGATGCTCTATACAGGGTTACACTTGTCAGTCTTGTATTACCTGGCTGCTTCGTTAGGTGATCAGGAAAACTAATTAGCCTGATATAGGTCATGGAAAACTCCTTCTCCGCTCCACAATTGACTTGTATATGTTAAGCTGATCGAAATGACAATTTGGTCCCATGCACAAGTGTTATGTCTACTTATAGCAAGCTCTTGGCTGCGATGTCATTACGTAGATTGTATTCTGAGTCAATGGGAAACTGTAATTGTTATATATAGATGTCTTTGATGCTCTGTGTTATTGTTGATGGGCAAGATTTTGGTTAATTCTATTAGTATTTTTGGTGATTGAGGAATGTAATTTGACAAGTTCAGGGATATGTGGGATTCATTTTATGAAAGGATGGAGATATTCTTACTTTCTTTTTTGTAGTGATGATGTCAGCTTTCAGGTGATTACTAAGACATTTCATCACAAATTGTATTTAGCTATATGACCACAGGGCGATATGAATACACACTACCTTTTAGATACGTCATATTTTGGATTTCAGACACTGACTTTGTGTGCTGTAATAGTATCATGTCTGTGACTCAGTCCAAAAAGTGTTAGAACCAGTAATTCACATAGAAAGGGAAATCCAAAATATGACATGTTTTGTAGGAATGTATGTAGATATTAATTGTTATTTTATAAAGTCAAGATTCCATTATTATCACAGTTTTATTTAGTGAGGTTCAAGATTCTGGTTTTGCTTGGTTTTGGAGTATAATTCAGGAGCATGCAGAAATATTCCAGCATCTGGTAACTGAAGCAAACAGGTGATTGGTGTCATGAGCAAGATAGTTGAAGCATGATGATGCACAATCAAACCCCATGAAGATTCAGTGTAGAACTGGCCCCGATTTCTGGTAACAAACTTAAGTCTGAGTTTTGACTTAAGTCTGAGATTTTACTCAAAACTGATAAAACGCATTTCTCAGAATGAACTAAAATCGGCACAAAACTCAAAGTGTAGGAAACAATTTGAGTTTCGTGAAAAGATTACTTAATTTGTTTGGGTTTTATATGACCAAAATGCAGTTGAGTTAAAATTCAGCTGTTTCAAACTGTGAAACTCAGTTTGAGATTTGAGTAAAAACTTAAGTTTGTTTCAAGAAATCGGGGCCTGATCTTCAGTAACTCAAGCTTGTTGTTAGAGGCGACTAATGGGTTTTGGTGGTCAGATTTAGCGTCTTGGCTGACATGTCCCATCATATCCCAGTTGCATAGATTGATGCTCATGATGTTGATCACTGGATTATCTGGTGCAGACTCAGTTATCTACTTACAGCCATGTAGCTGGAATATTGGCTGAGTGCAGCATAAAACTCAATCAATCCCAATCACCAGAGTCAGTAAAACCTGACCTCCCAATTCATGAAGTAGTTTCTTATTGACAGATAAAGCTATGGACTGATTCTTATTTTGAATCACAAATTCACAAATTTGACCTGTATCAAACACCTGTCTTTGGTGTGACAAGCGAACACTTTAACCACAAGGCTACCCCATTACCTCCCAAATTTATTATTCACAATGTCTAAAATGCTTATCAAAAGTAAAGAACAAAAAATACTTTTCACGTATACCTGGTATCATCACTGATCTTCAGTGATTCATTTTCACGACTGTTTATCCCTTAACGTTATGAGGAATCTGTTTCTGAAGATATTATTAAGACAGGGTACTTACTGTGTTGCATCATTGTTTTATCTTTGGAGTAATGCTTTTGTTATCTTAAACCTGCACTGATCTTTGTCATTTGAATATGGGGGGGCTATTTAGTTGTTTCTTTATCTGAACATAGTTTTAACCCAAACGGGGAATCTTTGTACATTGTCTGCCATGTAAAAACTCTGTTGAACATGCTTGGTGATATTAACACAATAGTTTCAAGCCTGTTTTCCTGTGTTCGTAATTACACTCTGCGGCAGAGTTTCCATCGAGGTGAATCTTTTTATATTTTATCATGATGTGTGTGTATAATTTCTGCCAGTTTGTTGGCTTGTTTTAGTTCTGGTGATGGTTTTAGATTCTGCTCTATCATCTATTACAAGAACTCAGTCTGGGTGTCATGTGCCACACAGGATATTGGCTTACCTCTTGTTTTGTTGTTCTCCAAATAACTGCAATAGCAGAGACAAAGGTGGGCAATACAGATTTGATAACTCTGATGTTTGAAGTATCAGTGCAATGCACTAGGCAAGGAATGATTATAGTTTATCATCCCTAAATGGCCTCCTGAAGACATATTGTTTGGTTGAGATTACACAGCAGCTTTTTGAACCAGGCACCTCTTGCACGGATTGGGTTAGAGAACTTTCACAATGGGCCATTTTCAGGATTATTGGCCTTTTTCTGAATTGAGAATGGGCCACTGCCCTTGTATCAATGGTAAACTTCAAAATTTTAATGGGTTGTTTTTTATTCTGATAGCAAAATGGCCCATGACCCCTGCCTTTCCCAATCCCTGCTCTTGTTTAACATATTCTGTGAATATATTGCATGAATGTATTCTCTGTATGACAATGATCAATGTAAAGGTGTTGTTGGGGTATTGCCTAAATCATGATGAAATCATGGTGATTGTCATAGCAACCCTTTTTTGATAAGAATGTGAGATTATCCCTATTCTTAATAAGGATATGAGGGTATCCCTATTTTTGATATGGATGTGAGGGTATCCCTATTCTTGATGATGATGTGAGGGTATCCATATTCTTTATAAGGATGTGAAGTTACCCATATTTTAAATAGGGATATGCAGGTATCCATATTCTTTATAAGGATGTGAAGTTACCCACATTTTAAATAGGGATATGCAGGTATCCATATTCTTTATAAGGATGTGAAGTTACCTATATTTTAAATAGGGATATGCAGGTATCCATATTCTTTATAAGGATGTGAAGTTACCCATATTTTAAATAGGGATATGCAGGTATCCATATTCTTTATAGAGGTCTAATTGCATCCCTGTTTTTTATAAGATTGTGAGTATTTTTTTATTCTTAATAGGCCTGTTAGGGGATCCATATTTTTGATACGGATATGAAAGTGTCTATATTCTTGCTAAGGATGTGAAGGTGTCTATATTCTTGATAAGGATGTGATGATATCCATATTTTAAATAGGGATTTGTAGGCATCCATATTCTTTATGGAGATGTGAATGTGTCCCTTTGCATGACTAGGATGTGAGGGTTTCCTCATTCTGTGCATAAAAAGCAATTGCATGTCAATAGATTCGCATAGAGAAACTTTTTAATTTTTAGGTATTTTGTAGTATTCGCAAATAAGAGTCACTGAACATGTTGAAAATAATATGCTTGTTCATTTCAGTATTTCAGTACGGAGTATCCTGCAGATGTAATGCGACATATGATTTCCAATGAACAGTTGGTTTTTGTTCATGCAGGAAATGAAAATTCTTGTAGCCATGGTGACAGGAGATTGGAAATAATATTTTGTCTTCCACTTCCTGCATTTGTTATAGTAGCAACTTTTGTCAGGTATCTCTCGAGAATGGAGATTAATCATGTTACCATGTAAACAAAAACTAGCTGCACCCTATATAGCTGACATGGAACTTTTAAGCTAGGGATGGAAACTGAAGACATTAGGGACCGTTCATAATTTATGACTAGAAGGAATTGGTAAAATGTCATGATTGATGACATCAAGTGTTTCAAACACAAAAACAGTAGTTCCAAAATCATTTGTTTTCGATCCTGAGAAAATGTAATCGATTGCTTTGTTGTTTTATCAATGCGACCAATCTTCACTTATCCACCTTTAGTAGTTATCTCAATCTGAAGTGTAAGAAAGTATTTTCTACCTTTGAATACAAACATATTAAGTTTATAGTTTATAGTTTGATACTTGGTATATATACAGTACAAATTTTATGGATAGCAACTTCTTGAGTTTATTTTTACGACGTATTGGGGCTTATCCTAGCCCCCTCATCAGGTTGAGCTGAACTGAACAGTAAGGCTAACTGTTAACTCTGCCCATGACCTCACAATGCTTATGATGTCACAATGTTATGACAACATGATACCAGTAGGTAACAGGAATGCATTCTGCCTGATAATATGGCATATAAATATGGCATATATAATTCTCTGTAAGACAAAACAGCCTTATGTACAATAGACCAGTTGGTGGTGTGGTTGCTGTTGCATCCCTCTGCCATGAGATTTGAATCTCGTGTTTCCAATGATTTAAGGCTCTTAGGATTTGCAGAATCTAAACAAATCCCTTCATGATTATAGTTCATTGTCATCAATGAACTCAGTTGTTCATTATTTAAAACACAATATATTTTTCACATGAATACGGATGTTATTTATCAGAATAAGATGTCTAAAATCGAATAAATCCTAGTGAGGCAAGATAAAGGCTCTATTATGTGAAACTGGACAGGAGTGTGGTCACTGGTCAGTGGGGTGATACATACACACTTACAGCATACATTGCACTCTGTCTAATTCAGACCAGCTTGGGACTGATGAAAAAGTCCCAAGTTAAACAGCAGTCCAAGTTACACAGAAATATCCTGCAAAGGATTATGTCGGGACCGTAATGTGAAGCAATCCAAGAAAGACAGAGCCCAAGTTGGGCTTAGTGCACTATAGTCAAAACATGTCATTTTGTGTTTGTGTTACTGAATATAATGTATTATGCATCAACTACCGTGTTGTTATTGTATTTATTACTGAATATTCATGAACTGTATAAAGTTTTCCTCCCCTTGGATCAGTTACAACCTTACTCCTTAGGGAACCTGCGAAGATTCGGGTTAGAATTGATCCACATCAACCCATGCTTCTCGTAAGAGGCGACTAATGGGTTTGGGTTGTCAGGCACGCTGACTTTGTTGACACTTGTCATTAATTCCCAATTGCACAGATCAATGCTCATGCTGTTGATCTCAGGATTGACTGGCTCTGTATAGCTTGATTATTGGTGAGTGTGGAGTCATACGTCAAACCAACCAAGTTATCATGGCCCTTGGTGTATGACCTAGTTTATTGGTTGCACCCTTTAGATATTCAAGAATCATGGTTGATTCAAATCTCAGATTTTTCCTGATTGGCCAGTGTTTAGTATTGATGTTAATAATTTCTGTTCAAAGTATTGTGAAACCAAATTAACTCACTGTCTGTCTCCATCATAACCTAAAAATTATTTAATGGAAATTTGGGGATGGAATTACCACCTTAGACCTTAAGACATTACTAGAATGTGATGGTTCAAAGAATGGTTGGTTTATTACTATTGTATGTGAATAGTTGTATGAGAAAATTTACCACCTCATACCTTTAGCATAACGAGAGAAAGGTCAGTTTTTTATATGTAAACTGGTGTCTGAGAAAATGAACCAATCTGAATCCTTGCTCAGAGCAAGTAATGTCCAGTTTTTCATTTGTTAAACTATGTATCAGAAGAAGTGTATTGTTTCACCCCTGGATAAAATTCAAGAATTCAGTTGCTTAGATACTGCGACACAGGAAGCTCATTTGTGATCTTGTCACCAGCTGTCATACACTTGCACATGCTTTGGGTATAGATCAGTGATTTCATCAAGTTTGTAGTAGACATTCACCATGCGAAATCTGAAATCCTTATCACCTGCAGTTGGGATGCAAACAGACTTATATCATATAATCCATCAATGTTAATTATATACAAGCGTTAAAAGCATGGAGCCAATTCTTTTTTCTCGTCTCATCTCAAATCAAACCTGGCATTTCATTACAAAGCATAATTGGGGGCCTAAAACATGGCTACCTATAACTTGACTTAGAGGTTGAAACAATAGGTAATCACAAAATCACAATGTGTTTGAAATATTGTTTAGTTCACTTTCAGTTATAACTTTATAGTTTAACTGGAAATCTTCCTATACATGAAGATAGGTTGTAGGAATGACTGAGGCTCAGGTCAGATAGAGTAAATCTTGGCTATTTAATTGACTGATTGTGCTTGGATCTACAGAAGATGGTGATGGTCCCCCTGTGTTATGGAGGTCATCAATACGGGACCAGTGAGGAACATTTCAAGGTTAATAACAAAACCTTGCTTCATTTTGTCTTACTTTGTTTTCTACGTAGCTTGAGGATCAGGCCAAGGGCACTGTCTACATCATGATTAACTGATTTATGAGAAAAAAGTTAATAAAAAGTTCTAAGATCATGTTTCACCCCAGGTTTATGAAACTTCTTTGAGAAGGGTTGGAGGCCCTTCTTTGTGTCTATGCGTCCACCACGGCAGTAACAATATTTTGAAGCATGCAGGATTGCACTGACATTGGAAACTGACATTAAGATGCAGTGCCTTCAATGGGAAATATGATGAAAATGCTTTCACTTATGTGAAGTAGGCCAGGTATGGGTCTCTTAACAATATTTTCATCACGACTGAAGACACAATATCCCAAACAAATGAGTACTTTAAATAGTGTGTCCTCATAAGACTGTCATAACATCATTGGTGAACTAATCCTGTATATTGTCCAGTACAAGTCATACAATCTTTGTTAGGGGAATTAAGGTGCTGTGGCCCATATGGGGCTGCTATATGGAGTAAGTGCTATTTTCTGTGCAGAGTTGCATACTTACTCATTATGGGATCAAATGATTATTGGTTCAAATCCCATTGGCACCCATTATTATCATCCTTTTTCTGTCAGTAACTGTAAGGGAATATATGTAATACCAGCATTGGTTTGGGACCTTATTCCATGATCTACGACACTCCAGCTTGAACAGTAGATGGTGACACTGAAGTAGGAATGTGTGCAAAAAACAGTCAGAATTCTTTTTGAATTCAGTCATGTGCTGAAGTGCGAGTGTGGTTTTACTCCCCTTTCAGCAATGTTCCCGCAATATCACGACAAGGGACAGCAAAAATGACCTTTACACATTGTATCCATGTGGGGAATTGAATCTAGGTCTTAGTCGTCTTCATTCTAGTTTGATATTTAACTCAGACTCATAATAAATTTCTGTATCAAACTCGCAAACACATGGTAACTAATAGTATCCTTATTTAATTCTGGGTACTGACACTTGACTTCCAATAGACATGCTGGTGTCATGGCATACCTACCAGGGAAAGCTATTAACTGTAACTGTCATCTACTGTCACTGTGTGTAAGACATTCCCAGCTGTACAGCTTATTTTTCAGGGCAATAAAAAATACGACATTAGATGCTAATGGAAAAGATCATCTGGCAGTTCATGTACCAAGGAAACAGTTTTTCATGTCTTTGCGAAAATAAAAGTTAATTCTATCTGGAGGCATTGATCCAGCATTATGATATAGCGCTGGACTTTGATGGTTGCCGTGGGTGAACTGTATCTCCTTTCATGGAATCTGAATGATTAGACAGTCATGACCATTATTCAACTTTTGGCATTGATGCAATGATCTTGAATTAACTGTCAAGTCCCTGGCATATTTTCAATCAAGTCTCCACTTTTTCTCATCGCAATATTTTAGTGTTAAATCAATTAATATCTCAACGGGAAGTAGACGTCTTTGATCAGAGCTTATTTTCCTGTGTCACATTAGGGACACTGATTTTCATGTCATTTTTTCTTGCTGGGAGACTTGAACACCTAACTTGGCTACAATTACCACACTGTTGGAGGGAGAGAGAGACTTTACAGCTTTGATTTTTAGAAATCGGGCATGAACCTGATTATGATGTAATCCTGAAAAATGCAGGGTTGAAAAGTAGATTGAAATAGCCAAGCCAATCCTCCACTGGAGGTAATGATAGGTGTCGGGTACAGGTTGAGAGGGTAAAGGGGTGGATATGGGTGGAGAGTGTGTGTAGAGGATTGATCGAATGATGCAGACCAGTGGCAAAAGGTCACATCTTAGTAAAATTACTCACATATGAGTGAGTGAGGTTAGTTGTCACTTCTTTTAGTAATATTCCAGCAATATCACGGGGGGACTTCACACTTGTGGGGAATCAAAACTGGGTCTTCAGCATGACAAGAAAATGCTTTGAGAGCTAGGTTACCCCACCGCTTCTACTCACATAGGGGGGAAAGTTGTGGGATGTATGTGTGAGAAAGACATAATTACTCTCTCTGAGTATTATCAGTTACATTGTATCTTTACACTTTCTTTATTATTACAGTTGTGTGGTGGAAGGCATGATTTTCTCTTAGACCTTGATTTATCTTTGAGAATGGTTACTCAATGTGAATAACCAACTCCAAATATTTGACAAACAGATGAGCATGTACACATTACATGGTGGCATGTACATACATCTGGTGAGTTCATGTGTGTGGTCCTGTGTTCAATTCCCCACTCGGGTGAAACCCGTTTCTGTTGTCCCCTGCAAAGATATTGCTAAAAGCTGCTTAAAACTAAACTCATTCACTCACCCATGTGTGTTGGACTGTCTAGAGTAACAGGTGCTTGATGCATATACACCAGTAGTCATGTTGATTTGACTGATGATATGATAGTGTATGAATGTTGGAAATTACAGTGTTAGACTTTGTACATTGGTATAAATTATGCAACAACTGAAATACGTTACTGGTTTCCTCACCATATTTGCCTTGAAAATCAGACAATCCAGTGATCCTGTTAATCGCCTCGTACGACAAGCACAGTCGCCTTTTATGGGTTGCTGAAGGCCTATTCTACCCCAGGACCTTCACGGGTCCAATTATTTTCAGAACCCAATAAGCTAAGATTGCTGGAATGGGAACAGCAAAACATTGTGAACCATAGGTTCATCTGAAACTGATGCCTTTTAAACACAGGTCACACTGGTGTATGGTGGTGTGGTAACCTAGTGGTTACAGCTTGCGACGCCGAAGACCCAGGTTTGATTCCCCTCATAGATACAAAGTATGAAGCATATTTCTAGTGTAAAATCCTCAGTAATGTGATAATTACATTTTGTTGCATAGTAGCAAGTAATTTCACCTTAGAAATTGTAAAAGAAATAGATTTGTTTCTAGGTGATCATTTTGGTTGAGTAATCATTATTTTTGTTCTCAACTAAATGACCTTAGTTGGGCATTTTGCTAGTTGTGCCAAGTTGTTTAATTCTTTATTCTACTAATTTCCTATTCCTTGGGGAGGATTTCTTTGAAAACAGTTAGTCCTGATTTTCCATTCATGTAGCTCATGCAGCCTTGTAGACATTGTGGTTGCCATAGAAACCACATGACTGTCAATTAAATGTGCTATCAAAATTGGTTTCAAAATCCCTTCTCGTTTCAAGCTGTAATAACATTAATTCCAGATGACTGGATGCATTGCTTACCTGCAGGCTGCTTACATGATTTAAGTGCTGTGGTCATTTAATTCTGCCTGGAGAATATTTGGCAAGATGAATGTGCATATGTATTTTTTCACTTCTTTCATACATATGCCTGTGGATGTTTTCAGGAGATAAATACATGCATTTACTGAAACAACCCAGATGGCTTCCATGCAATCACAAGGACATTGAACTTGGCTTTTGTTTGTTTGTTGTTTAATGCAATTGCAGCTCTAGCTATGTGGTGATGGCCTGGAAATAGTCAAGACTGGACAAGGTTATCCAGGGATCAACATCATGAGCATGAGTCACAGTTTGGGTTCCAGGAAGTGATCATAGCGCTAAGAGTAAGACTGTCGCTAGCTAATGTTTAATGCTCGAGGTTATGATCTCCTTAGCACTATGATCATTTCACAGAATGGGGCCTTAGGTCCATTTCCACAAAGAGATCTTAGCACTAAGGGACCATTTATAGGAGGGGTGGTGATGATTTTAAGGGGGGTCACCCAGTTTATTCTGGGGAGGGAGAGGGGTCATCAAGATTGTACACATGTTATTACTTTGTTCATTAATTTTGTGTGGGGTTGGGGTGGGGGGTGCTGGTCATTAATATTGTACATGCAACACCATAAAAATCATCATCACTACCCCCAAGCCATAAATTATGAAAGGTCCCTAATGCTAAAGCAAGTCTTTGTAGAATGATAATAATATGTGAACCAACCAAAAACCTCTCAAGCAGAATGTCAGACATAAAAAATCATATTATTGCTGAGGATATGAATGTACATCAGTTATGGCTGGAGCTGCTGTGTGAGACCCTGTGCCGGCAGTATATTTGACAGTTGAATGATGGTAATCTGGAGTACGAAATATTTATCAGTACTGATTTTTTCTACCAATGGATTGTTGTGTTCCAAAGAACTGATAGTATGCTGGTCAAATTAGAAGGAAGTGACAATCATTTTCAAACATAATCATATCCAAATCAGTTGCTGTAGTGACATAATTGTTGTTCTTCATCTTCAGCTACATGTTCATGTTTATGTCAGAAAATTATGGCAGATGCAGTGAGATTGGGTTAATGTTTGTGGTTATGTTTTCACTTTCAGTTGATGTGCTAAAAATTAATTTTCATTTCTACCTCATGAATTGCCTCATGCCAACTAAAGCTATACTGTTGACATATAGTAAATATTTCAAGTTGTTTCTTTGTGTTTATTGTGGTTTTATTTCAATTATGTAGCAGTGGTTATGTATTAAATGCTATGTTGATATAATATGTTGAACAGTCCTTGAGAAAACTCATTTGTCACACTTGATGGTGTACATCAGTTCTAGTATTCTGAAAAAATATGACATAAAGCAATCAGTTTGTTTTCCAGTATGTCCTCCATTTCATCCATACATTCCCTGTTTAAGAGGAGAACTCCAGCACTGTGGAATATTTCTGGATGAAACTTGCTATGTTAGATCAAGGCCAGGTTTCTTAAAGCAATCAGTGTGATACGACGGTCGTAAGTCTATGTTAAAGTGTTGGAGTTATGATCATCTTAGCGCTACGATTGTTTCAAGGACAGTGACTTTCAATGATTTTTTCATTTTTATTTCTCAAGTTTTGACTGTTTGTGATGAAAAGTGGAATTTGATTCACAAATCAGTCTTGTGGTGAATTGGTGCTTTTTGATGAATTAGAAATAGGGGATTTTAAAAAGAATTCTGAACAGCGTCTTTTTTGTCTATCAAGGACATGTGGAACCAAATCTCTTATGTCATTGAGTTAGAAGTGGAATGTAAGTGGATAAACCCCATTCCGAATTGCTCTAGATTGCAAGGACTCCTAACATCTGACCAACACTCAATATATGTTTGGATTGAGGCATCTTCAGGCTTCGTACTATTTACATGTATCTGACTGGCTGAGTATGGGCTGTATAGAAAAAAATTAGAAATTGTATTTCGGTCCAACATTGATTTACCAATGTGACTATTCTTTTTGTTAATTAAATGAAATTTTGATGTTTTTACATTTGTGTATTAAACATTATTAAGATTTCATGTTGTTGACATATCAGCGAGTTTTCATTAATTTTAATGTTGTTGACATTTGGAGAAATTGGAAATGAAAATTGTAAATTGTTCACACATAGCCACCATTATAGCACTGGAATCATATTTACAGCACCAGAATTACTCTTATGGGAGTAATATGCATGAAGCTGATCACTCCTTCATGGAGACAAAGGGCGTTGTGTTTGTGGCCAGAGTCTACTGCAGGTTATGAAGCCAGATCAGGTCTTCATCCTGGGGCAAGGAAACCGCAAGATGAATATTACATAGGAGATGGAACATGATGAAAATTTATGCCTCAATATATGTCTGTTTACAGAGAATGAGCAGCTTCAGCTGGTGTCTTGATGAATGAGTGATAGGTGAGTGAGTGATAGTTGAGTTGGTTTGTCGGTATGGAATTTGGTTTTAACTTTTCGTGAGGTTGGTTTGAACAGAGGTTGTGGGGAAGGATGTGACTTGGTAAGCAGATGAGGCAAGATGGTTTGAAAGTTGGTGAGATAAGTTATGTGTTAATAAGGTTGTGTGTGTGTGTGTGTGTGTGTGTGTGTGTGTGTGTGTGTGTGTGTGTGTGTGTGTGTGTGTGTGTGTGTGTGTGTGTGTGTGTGTGTGTGTGTGTGTGTGTGTGTGTGTGTGTGTGAGAGAGAGAGTGTGAGTGAGTGAGCAAGTGAGTGAGCAAGTAGGTGGGTGAGTGTGGATGTGTGAGTGAGGGAGTAGGTGGGTGTGTGGGTGGGAATGAGTGAGTGGGTGTGGGAGTTAGTAGGTGGGTGTGGGAGTGAGTAAGTGGGTGTGTGAGTGAGTGAGTGTGTAGGTGGGGGTCTGGGTGGGAGTGGGTGTGTGAGTGAGTACGTGGGTGGATGAGAGAGAGTGAGTGATTAAATTGATGAAGAAACAATAGAAGCGATGGGGGCTTGATGCATTCCTGAACTCCCACAGATAATGAATAATGCCCAGATTATGTATGTAGAATTGATGCTGTATTTCTGTAGGAAATGGGTACAACGTTGGTGCCTGGCTGTTATTGTGGTGTTGGAGTCTGGATGACTTCAAACTGGCAGCCCTGCCAGATCTTGTTATCACTAGTTCCATTGTAGCCTGCAACTGCTCCCCAGGGTCCTTTTGTAGAGAAATAGGCTGTGGTAGTTAGGGGTTCTGTTGTCTAAGGGCATTAATTTATGGCTTATAGATGGTATTGTAGTGAGCAGTGTTTAAAAAGATGTTTACCCATTGTTTATACTTCAACAAAGATTGACCGATTTGAAGAATTATATTACCAACATATTGAACATTTTGCTGAGTTATTTTGCCTTGACACTCTTAACAGTTACTGCAAAGTATTATGACGGATTCAACTGTTTTTTCATTTGTCAGGGGAGTGGGGTAACCAAGCAGTGAAGACCCAGGGTGCCTACTCTTGAAAGTGTCCCAGCTAAGACAGATCCTAACTAGTTAGGACATCAGGACATCCTACTCTTTAAGATAAGACCCATTCTCGAAACAATCATATCCTTGTCTTAAGTTGAGTAACAGATCCTAGCTAGGATAGTGAGCCCCTCAGTAGGTGAGATAGAAAAAAAACTTCACTCACTTCACCTAAATGTTAAAAACACATTTGTAAGGGCAGCTACGATCTTGTTTACAAGACACATGGTGAGACAATAAATCGAAGTAAAAGGTTTTGGTGGACTTACTTGATCGAGAAGAAACTGTAATTAATTATAGTTATAATCAAAATTCGTACCTTGTATCCAGAAAAATAGAGTGAACTTGTACACGAATAGATCTAAAATATTATATCAGATCTAAGTATTTTTACATGTTAACATATTTAATATTTTCATCACATCAAATTCATTTTAAGGACATAACATTTGTCGTCAGATTTTGAAAGTCTGCCAAAAAGAGAATTAAGATGTGCAAAAAATAGTAAAAATTAAAATAGTAGATCTAAAGAATATGTGTATTGCAACAAGTATGTCTTATTCACTACTGATAAGTTGATATAAACTCAAAAAAAAAAGTAAAGAAACTGTGTGCTGTTGTAAATTCAGCTGTAATTTAGTTTTCACAATGTACAAATTGGTGAACAAACAAGTAACACACCATGTTGATTTCCACTAAGATGAACTTAGGACAAGTAAGAACCTATCCTTGTATTTGTCTTAAGTTAGGATGTCCCAGTGCAAGGATATTTTTCGAGAATAATGTAGGACACCTATCCTAGACCCTAGGATCAAAATTAGGATATCCGGGGGCTAGGATCCTTTCGAGAACAGGGGACCAGGTTTGTTTTTCACATGGGATAATGTGTGAAACACGTGGTGTTCTTTGGCAGTGATGTTAATGTTGCTCCAAAGGACGTAAAATCATATTCACTCACTTACATGTGTCAACCTCTTTCAGTGAGTCAGCTGGTTTTAATACTGATAGTATTTTACAGCAAAGGAGCTTAATGACAGGAAAGTAATTTGGGCAGGTGCTGACAATCTGGATCAAAGTTTCATGTGAATCTGGCATTTTGAACTACAATCAGCAGATCTTGGCAGGACTAGGGAACCAAACTCTTTACAGTGAATTCTGGGATCTGTCAAATTAATGGAATTTAAGAGTCTTACCAAACTGCTTGGTGAATTCTTGGATCTGTCAAATTACTGCATTTGTGGATGCAGTAAGAAAATGCAAAGCCTGAATCTGGCAAATGTTTTAGGTTATGGTGTTTACCCAACTCTTCATGGAGAATAATGAAATCTGAGTGTCTTGCTGATAGCCAATGGATGAATAATGCTTAGAACTAGTCAGTGTTAAATTTTGTTTGAGAAAATACATTTGTGGTGAAACCAAAATTCATTTCTATAATTTGAGACAGTTTTGAATTTCATATCAGTTATTCTTGTGAAAATGTTCCTGAAATGAGTTAAATGCCCCAAAGAGCTTTATTTCAAGGATTACTCACCCACAAGAGCATCCCCTAAGAGCATGGAAGGCTGATGAGTCAAGTAGCCATTACCTTCAATCATGTTCTTGAAGGTCATGTTGGCAACGTGGTCTAGTCCTTTTCATCATGGACAAAGATTCAACACTTTCGTGCATATGTAGTATACTATCGACAAAAATAAGGAAACTAAGAAACTGAATGCAGCAAACGTTGAGGTGAAAGAGTGTGTTACCCTTAGTTGCTATAAGTTTTGCTAAAATGACAATCATCATGCATGTCAGCAAGCATGGTCACCCAGTCCCATTTAGCTGACTCTTGCAAGAAGCATAGGCGGCTGGAGAAATAATTCTATCGTCTTCATTTTGAAGGAAAATAATTTGTTTGAGAAAGTCTGTGAAATGTGAAGATTTTAACATTGTCACCAGAAACATCTGGATGTCTGTTGTCAAGATGGGTTAGACTGGTGGTTAAGGTGTTAGCTTGTCACACTGAAGATCTGACTTCAAGTACAATGTGTGAAGCCCATTTGATGTTTCTAAAGTAGTGTGATTTTTACATGGAGACCTTTTAGGAAAGATACAGAACCATGCCATTTATACTGGGACACTTTGGGATTTCCATATACATGCATGTTGACTTAGTGTAGCATAAGTAATTTTCATGAATTTAATTTTCCTGAGATCCATTTCAAATTTTGCATAGTTGTGAGGAATCATCTTGCATACGATCACATAATTTCTGTTTAATGTTCCATTGCTTATTTATCGAATGGCGACAAGTTAATCAACATGTACAGTTCCGAGAACTCTCATAAGTTGATAAATGTGATGTCATTAGTTAAATACTGGTTGGGAAAATGAACTGAAATTATGTGCACAGAGCAGAGATGATTTCACGTTTGCCTTTCAAACTTTAGAAAGACCCATCCCAAACTTGCCCCATGAAAATAATTTTATACTACCTTAAATAACATGCAAGCCTATGGAAATTTTGTCATATGTTAGAATATGTTTGGCATTGGTCTATAGGCATATCTTAGGAAAAAATTAGAATGTTTCAGAAATAGTTTGGATTATTTCAACAATGCCTGAAAATGTTTCAGCATGTGTTTGTCAGGTTTCTGGAATGGCTGGCAATTTATTATAAGTTCCATCATTGTATCTTCTATGTTATTTTCCCTGAACTAAGGCCTTGTATTTTACTGAATCTGTATCTAAAATTCATCGAAAATATATGAAGAATACATCCCAGTTCAAACTTCTGATACAGGATACTGGTATCTTAACATCCTGTTCCATAGAAGCTTCAAAGTACCTGTTAACTGATGGTGATGTAGCACTGTTATTTGATGAATTATGTTGTAAATTTACCTTTCAACCAGTACAGAATTATCAATTTTCAAGGCCTGTCAGTAATATGAGGCTTGTCTGCTCATCCCTCCTTAATGACTTTAGAAACACGTTGAAGTGTATAATAAAAAATGTATTGATTTTATATAAATCATGCTTGCCCTGAAGGAATACAAGGAATAAAAAATGGAAAATATTGGCAGTAATAATTTGAAGGATACACATCTTCCTGTTTTGTGGGGCTCGTATCACCAAGGGATGGTAGTTGTGCTCATCTGGAACAGGGTCTTTTTTCCACCAGTCTCATTAAGTCTTTCAAATCGTTCATGTTCTTATAGATCCTGCCCACTTAATTTTCCATTTCTTTTGCACTATCATTCAATTCTGGTGTTATTAATTTTGTGACAAATATAAATGTGACAAAATAATATTCCATACTTCTTATTTTTAGATAGGATTAATTTGTGGTGCTGTAGGTGCGTGGTAAAGGATGTGGAGTGATGTCTTTGTGTTTCACTGGCTTCACAATGGTATAGTTTTTGTATGGAAGTATGGGATGGCTTGTGTTGCAATAATAATGATCACATGTATAATTATGAAGCTTAGGTTTGTGGAAATACCTTTAATATAACGGAAGTAATCAGAAGATTTTGTAATACTGGCTGCCAAGTGGGACATTCTGTTTTCACTGTTGTGGACTTTGATTTGAAACTAACCATAAACAGTGATATTTTGGCAGAATTCAACACTTGTCACTGTCATCATTGGTCTGTATTTTAGGCGTGAGTGCTGTAAGGTCATCCCACTGGAATTTAACAAATCATGCATGTTGTAGCGTCAAGTAATGCCTGAGATTCTCAAGTGGGTTTCTGTTCAGAAGAAATGATTCGAATTTATCATAAACTTCAGGACAAGGATTCTTGGAGCTGGGCAAGCAGTTTTAAGAGTTATATTGCCAAGGGCATCAAGCATGTGTTAGATTTCTATAACCATGTTATGTAATTTGTCACATTTCTATTTCGGCAACATTCAGGATGGACACCAATTATTGCAGATACTATTTAAAGATCTTAACAACTCAAATCTTCTCTATGACATTTCTAGATTCAGTGAGAGCATGCTTGTCCCATGTAAGTTTCAGTTGGTAGGTGATTTTAAGCATTATATCTTAGGTGTTAGATTGTATTCGATTTTATGAATAATGAGTGTTATCTGTTACCATTTATTTATAAGAAGAAGTGACTTCTTTAGAAGTGTGCAGAGAGTTTGTGAGTTCTTTAGAAGTATTCATTTATGACTATTGCCAGTGGGATTCACCACATGGATACAATTTGTGAAGCCAATGTCTGGCGTCTCATGTCATATCGATAAAGACACCATTAAGACTCACTCACTCACAGTACAGCACATGAGAGAGAGAGAGAGAGAAAGAGAGAGAGAGAGAGAGAGAGAGAGAGAGAGAGATTTCAGTGCAATAATCAAATGTCACATGTAAACCCACTCATTCACTCACTCACTTTTTAGCCACCTAGTGCAAATGAAGCAAAATGACACTGTTGGATATTATTGTTCTTGTATGTTCTTACTGTTATCTGTTTCACATTAGTAATGACAGCCCTTGTCTTTGCTACTATAGAGTATCCCTTAGTCAAAACATGCCAGTGTTGACAAACCAATTAGGGGCCATGTACATCAACTGAGGATGTCAAGCCAGCGTTGAAGACAGAGGGAAACTGATTGTAGTACAACTTTCGATCTATCACACTGGTAACTGTTCACTGACTCTGTATTGTACGGATAAATTGTGAGGAAATTACTCTCATGTATATTTCACAATATCCTTCCACTAGGTTGATGAATGTTTCAGCAGGTTTAGATGCAGGCATGTGGTATGCCATTCACTGTTATAAGCGGCCTGGACATTTTGAACACTGGCAAAGCAGAACTTGCGTTACCACCATTCATGAGTTAAATTTGTTGGCAGAATCAAGCGGTTGAGAAAATATGTAGTTCAGGTAACAAGGAAGTGAGTGAGGATGGGTTTATCCTGATGTTTGCAATATTCAATTAGTGTCATAAAGAAAGAAATCAAATGGGCTTCATAAAGAAATGTCTAACAATACATAGTGTAGTTGGTGCCTTGACTGTAGTGAAGGAGATTGATGCTGATTTTGTCAATCACTGGATTTTCAGGTCCAGCTTCAGTTATCTTCAGACTGCTGTCATATGGTAGGAATGTTGCTCGGTACAGCATTAAAGATCACATACTGTAAGAGGTGCAAATGCATAAATCACTCATTGACATCTTTATAAATGAAATACCATCATTAAAACTGCTCATTTCGATCTTTAACTACCTTAAATTGACCTTTTTGACAACAGTGCACAATTCTCAGCCGCAAACGAAATTTCAACCAATCAGAGCGGCGCGTCTCTGTGACGTTATAGTAGGCATAGATATGAGTGTCTATGCAGAATTCATCTACATTTCAGGGGGTAAACTATTTCGTTTACAGGTTTGTACAAACCTGAAATCGCGACAGCTGTTGTGCAAAATGAAAGCTATATGTTCTCACAATCTACTATCATTTACTTTTGTCTCCTGCTTTGTCAAGTTTCTGAGTTTCAACTCTTGTTTTCATAGACGATTCTGTCAAAATCACTTGGTGTCGCTAGGTTGTAATCCGTGTCAGGTGGTATAAATCTACACGTTATTTGTCATCATTCACTTGATGCTCAGTTAATAAATTTATAACAGGCATAATTAGTGGTAATGCCACTTAGATTATCTGGCAAAGGTCCCCATTTGGCATTTCTTGTGTCTGGATCAATCAAAGGATTAACTGATAACACACTGATTGATTAATTACTTTTATGCGGATTTAAATGGGGGATTTGTCAAAAGGTAGTGTTTATATATGTACATTTACTAATCTATACTGAATACACGCTGTCATGTCTGTGTCTATGTTAAAACAACACCCTTCTTTCAAAGGATTAACCACCAATACATTGATTGATTGCTCATTATTGGCAAACTAAATAACTTTTTAAAAGAACAATGCACATTATGCAATTAGTTGCCATGTGTGCGTTCTTGGGTGACCAATGAGACTATACAGCAATGTGAAAAACCTGAAACGATACATCACGTTTTCGTATATTAGACTGTTAAAAGACACATCACTTGGGAAGTCTGCAGATGTATTATATATCACTGGTTTTTGTGGATATTGATGGATACATTCCTTGAACAAGGTAATAGCCAGACATTCCTCCCATAACTTTAATTTGCTTTAATTTTAATATTTGCATTTTTTGTTTATTCAGTTGTCGTAGCTTTCAGCAGAATCATTGTTTTTGTCGTGAAGTGTAATGATACAGATGACATACACTAGGGCGTGCGTGCGAATTATGATTCATATAGGCAAACTATAAAATGTCTAGATATTACACTCCTGTTATACGTTCGCAGATCGCTTCTTTTTGTTGAGTTTCAAAATGCATTCAAGTATGATTTTGAAGTAATTAGGATTATGAGACCAAATATAAAGACGTATATTGACATGTGTCTGCATACTGGTGAGTGAACGTTTACAAACCAAGTAAGTTTAGCAAGTGAAGAAATTTATCGCGCAGTATTTTCACTTCGACCCCGACCTCGCTTATGTTATGTTACAGATTGTGTCATGCAAACTCCTTTTGGTCTTGATTCAAATACATATTTAACTGCTTGTAGAAAGTACTTTTGCTTTTCTAACTTGATGAAAACCAACCACAATCTCATTAATTCAAATGGACTTTAGTTCGTGATTTCACTATTTTCAAAAGTGGTGGTGCCCTGTCTTAGGATAAATGCTATTTAAGTTTGTTTTCACCGACTTACAGCATCAAAATTACTTTCTACTGGTAGTAAATATGTGTTTTATAGATGGACAATAGGATTTGCATGACATTGCTTATAGCATAACAATTTCACTCTTGGAAGTGAGGTGGAGGTCAGTATAATATTACTTACGATAATATTATCACTTCGACCACAACCTCGCTTCTGAGGAAGAATGCGTTATATTCATGCAAAATCCCTTTGGTCAGCAATGTGTAGTGAGCAGTCTTGATTTTATAAACTTGATGAAACCTGAACTCCATTTTCTATCCTGGAAGTGTGATAGGGGGCGAACCATCCGATTTAGTATATGCCACATGCTTCCACAATGCTCGCTTTGCACACACAAACAACCAATTTAAGCACAAACTACAAGGTCTGGTGGAAATCTGTGCATAGTGACACCATCACCCTACCTCAAGGAGCAATTGACGGCAACACAACAATTCGGTTTGTCTTTGTTGATGTTGAGAAATCAGCAAAATGACGAGCTTCCTACACATTTTCTATACAATTGACTGCATATCGTTCCTTCTGTGATGTTACTGCAGGGCTCTGGTGACAGTTACATAACCTGTCTATGGTTTCATTTGCGGGCGAGAGAGAAGCAGACAGCTTTTTAGCAACTTTTAAGCGCTTGGTATTAATTAACCAACATTTTTTAAAAAACAAAATGGTGTTCCGTTGATGACTAACCAGAAATCTTTCATATGCAGTGGTACGTTGATGACTAACCAGAAATCTTTCATATGCAGTGGTAAAAAGAGTACCAAAAATTGGGTTTATTCGTTCTTTAAACAACAAACATTTGAAAAAAAAAAATAATGCATATGTTCTCTGAAATAGGACCTGTGAAGAACTGGGTTAGAATTGATCTTCAGCAGCCCCTGGTTGTCATAAGCGGCAACTAATGGGATCTGGTGGTCAGGCTTACTTACTTGGTTGACACACACCATTGTATTCCACCTGCGTAAATAGATGCCTATGCTGTTGATTACTGGATTATCTGGTCCAAACTTGACCGTTTACGGACTGACACCATATTGCTGGAATATTCCTGAGTGCGTTGTAAAACTAAACTCACTCTCTGAAGTATCATAAAGAACATACCTGATTTATTCTATAATGTCTTTGTTTCTTTGCTTAACTCTGGTCAGATTTGAAATTTTAAACTATAATGCTTTATTGGTAGAAATATGCCAAAATGTGCTTAGTTTTCAGTAAAATTGCAGGTTTTGTTTGATCATGATGGATAACTGAGTACAGTTATCTCTTAAATCAGGATAATAGGTTAATTAGTAAGACAGTTATTAAGAATATATTTTATATGTATTGCCTTCTTGGCGTCTTTGCTGTGTGTAAAATCTATTTCTGGTGTCCCCCACTTGGATATTGCCAGAATAAGTGGAATAAAGCCAAACATGCTTGTTCAGTTTTGACCCCTGTGGCTCCAAAAGTGTTAGTGTTAGTACAGTATTTTGAGTTGAACAAAATCTACTGACTCACTTGAAACTATCCTCCTGTCATGGATCACCACAAGACTTGCCTGTCAGGAAGGATTTCATCATCAATCATTGATTTTAATCGGTTTGTCCCAGCTCATCAATCATCCATTATTATCGGGCACTACCGTTTGTGTATTTTCCGGTAATTATGCTCTAAATACCTATTTTTGTCATGATTTGAAATCTTTAAAAGTCTTGTTTCTTTGATGAAAAAAATCTGATTGAATTTTATGTCAGTGATGAATGTGTTTGCATCTAGTCTTGTGTTGAATCGATGAGTGATTGAACATTTCAGATAAACATTTATGTTCAATAAAACAAAAATCACAGTGTATAATGGACAATCTCTCACTCTACATCATAAGCATCAACAAAAGTTAACCCATCAATCATACATTACAATCTGTCATACACATATCACTAATCTTGACTGTTGAATATGCATCAGATAGTTTAAGTTGTTTCAAAGGCATTTAGAAGTTGGAGGAATCAAACTAAAAGTGCTTTATGGTTCAACTTCTTTATTATACAAGGTCACAACGTTTCGAGACAGATTCTAGTCTCTTTTTCAGGTGAAGTGAGGCTAAAACTAAAGGGTTGTAGTGTATATACACATAACAGTAGACTGATAACATTGGGTAACAAGATATACAGGTTATATACACATAACAGAAGACTGATAACAATGGGTAACAAGATATACAGATATACACCTGTATATCTTGTTACCCATTGTTATCAGTATATATACTACAACCCTTTAGTTTTAGCCTCACTTCACCTGAAGAAGAGACTAGAATCTGTCTCGAAACGTTGTGACCTTGTATAATAAAGAAGTTGAACCATAAAGCACTTTTAGTTCATCAGATTTTCATTGGGCTCTGTTTTCTCTGCTTTCATC
Organism: Haliotis asinina; assembly: GCF_037392515.1. NCBI lineage: Eukaryota > Metazoa > Mollusca > Gastropoda > Lepetellida > Haliotidae > Haliotis > Haliotis asinina. The sequence goes on from NC_090285.1 coordinate 46,980,473, forward strand.
TTCTTGTTTGTTTTGTTGTTTATTATTTTGTAACTCATGAACTCGATGTGGAAGCTACAATTATGTCTATCATTACAAAAAAACTCTATCACTGGTCTAATTCATTCTGTCAGGTTCTATGTTCTGAACACAGTAAAGTAAGGGCTGTTACAATAAACTCACATATTCGGTGAATTGAACCGTAGCCCTGCATGAATACAATTCGTTATTTGTGGTCATATGAATGAATATTAACATTTTTTTTTAATCAGAGCATGTTTTGCTTGAGCCCTTATTAAAGTGAGATGTGCAAGAATGGAATATGTATTAGCATTGCAGTAGTTCAAGTCATGTTAGTTTGCAATGCAATTGCTGTACATGATGCTGTGGGCAACAACTACTAGTCTATTACATACCAAATTTGAGTGTCATGTCAGATCACTAGTAATTACTATGACAGATTAACAGTTAACATGGCTCTTCCATATTGTCCATCAATCACTTAACTACAATGTCATTTTCGTGAATAATTAGTCATATTCGTTACCCAATATTTGTGATAGATATCATATTCACCACATAGTGTATTCATTGCAGCCCTAGCTAAAATAATAAACAGTAAGGTGTTTTTGTCAGCTTGCACATTGATAAACAATGCATATTATGTGTGCTTTGTATGGGGCAATCATTCAGGTCAGCAGTTTGCTGAATGCAGTAATGAGGCATCAGCTGGGTTATACAGATATGTCACTCACACAAGGCTTAGCCACTAGTCCAAAGCCTGGGTCCAGCAAAATTTCATTTTCTCCAGGTAAGCTCATCATATGATGGTTGATAAAAGACGAATTCCTAAAAACGATACAAGGTCAGGGCAGGCAAGTGAATGAAAATGGTGGGGTAGCCTAGTGGTTAAAGCGTTGGCTTGTCATGTTGAAGTCCTGGATTTGATTCTCCACATTGATACAATGTGTGAAGCCCATTCCTTGTGTGCCCTGCTTTGATATTGCTGGAATATTGCTAATAGCAGCATAGAATCATACCCACTCATTCCTGCTTACATTGGTTTTAGTTAGATGGATTTCTATAGATGGAAAATTATATACAGCTGTATTATAGTAAGGAATCGTTGTACTCACATGTCAAATTTTGTACTCATGTAAAGGTATATTTTTGCAATCATTCTACTCACATGACAAATATTGTGATTGTGGTGCCTGTTCCTAAGGGCTGGTATGGACATTGGCTCAGATGTCCTTGTGCTGGTTGTGACTTCAGTATGAGTGAGTTTTATACTGCATTCAGCAATATTCCAGCTATGTGTCTCTAAATAATCAAGTCTGTACCAGACAATTCGGTGATCAACAGCATGACCGTTGATGTACGCAGTTTGTATACGATGACATGTCAAGCAAGTCAGCAGGTCGGAACACCCGATCACATTTTACGACATTCATGGAGATCAACTCTAACCGAGATCTTCACAGGTCAACTACAGTGTGACAAACAATCTATCACCATACTTATGATGCCCCAATTTAGATCTCATCGTCCCAATGAAAGCGGAATCTGTGTGTACAGATCATCTGTAAACTGGAAGGATTGCAGTGATAGTATGAGGAACTTCCTCAATAGATCTTGATCCATGATCCCTGTGATCAGCAATATTTCAGTGTCTGTGCTCGATGTACTGTCTCTTTCAGCCTGTACATCTCCAAAGCTTTTGTTTGGTTAAGGTGCACCTGTCAGACCAAGTCTGAGTAATTGCATTGCATTGGACCTGTAGTCTGTGTGATAGATTGGGCTGCCCTCTCAAGGCAAACACGATAACCTGGTGAGTCAACTTCAAAGCCAGGAAGCCTCCTTGCCATGTTTCACTTTGGAGAAGTTTTGTTGAATTTTTCAAACCTGTTTATCAAAGTTTGATTTTTGTGTCAAGATGTTTAGAATTTGAAGATGGGTGTTGCCTTTGTTTGTCTTTGATGTTGTTCTTGACCTGCACTGTGACAGTTGATACTTTTTGTTCATTATAAGTGTCCATTCAGGACAGCCAGTTGTAGATTTGCCAGTCAAGTTAATGATTTATTTTTACTTCATTCAAGAATAGTGATTCAAGTTTATATAGAAACACCTTTGAGAACATGTGTTAATGTAAATGATGAAATGATATTGGTATGTAAATATGTATTATCAGACAACGGATTTAGGTCAGGAGTCTTGACTTCATACCACCTGTTAAGGTGAACATACCAAGATGGGAATATAAGTGGAGTGTAGAGAAGCTGATAGTGGGAAGTGGATGAATGACATCAGTCATATAGTCCAGCATTATTGGCAAAGATTAATTTGCCTTTGATAACTGCAAGATAGAATAATTAGGTCTTTTCAATGGTATCTTCAACTTGGTACATATGCACTCTGGAAAGATCTCGGTCAGCTAGCATTGCAGTTTGGTCCTTTCTTCTTCATCATTCTTTGGGGCATGGATGACTCAGTCCTTTAATACCTGGTTCAAATGAATACAAAATTCTTATTTACAACGGTTTGTGGTTATTTGGTGTGAATGATGTCATGCAAAAGAATGAAAATAACTGACTTTTTTGCACAAAATACCACTGAGAAAGCCCCAGTGTCAGCCACGTCCCCCAGACTGATATGTCTGTTAAGGAGACATGTGAATCGAAAGGCGAACAAAACCCAGAGACTGACCAGCATTACCCACTCCCAGAACATGCTTGGGCTATTAAATCAGTATTAGACACACAGAGACAGGTGCAGGTTTCAGTTTGAAACGTTGCTTCTGATATGGTGGCATCCAGAAAAATGCTGAGTCTGACATTACAACTAAGGTATTCCTATTGGAAACATTGAAAAGCGATATGCTTAAATGATGATGCTTGTGGTATAAAGTACGTAACTTAGGAGACAGATGTAACTGGTTTCAGTTGAAAGATCGAGTTTCCAGTTGCTTGTTACATAAGACAGATTTATTGGTTTTTCTGACACCCTACACCTCCTTTGTGACACCTTCCTGTCACATCTGATACAATGTATTATGAGTTATGGTAATCTTCATAAATCTTTAAATTTTTAAGATACTTCTATGTCTTGTTAACAGAATAAATATACTGAGGAAAAATTTGAACAGCTTGGTCAACCTTTTTAAGAGAGTTCATAAATTGCTGCTCAAACATACCTGCCATGGGACATAGGGTAAACCAATATATAGCCTTTGCGCTTCATGCTAGAAATGGGGGTTTGATTCTCAACCTGTGAACAATATAAGAATGAAGATTTTTATGGATATCAACTTCTTTATGAGAGAACACAACGTTTCGGAGTTAATGCTTACTCCTTCATCAGGATGATGAAGGAGTAAGCAACAGGATGATGAAGGAGTAAGCATTAACTCCGAAACGTTGTGTTCCGAAACGTTGTGTTCTCTCATAAAGAAGTTGATATCCATAAAAATCTTCATTCTTATGTATTTTTCACTTCTAAATGACATTCAAAGACCTGTGAACAATATGTGAAGCTCAATTCTGGTGTCCCCCACTATGATATTGCTGGAATATTACTAGAAGTAAAACTTTACATGTCCACTCTCGTTTAGGGAGTGATATTATGAGGTTATTAGTTGTAGTCTTGTGAGTGCCACATGTTAATTACTTCTTTTGACCTCAGTTCATGTCAGGTCACTTATGTCCATATTGTTTGTATTCATACAGCCAAGTCAGGTCAATTGTATCAACATGAGTGAGAATAATGATGGTGTAGAGAACTGATTAGATGAATCCTTATTGGTTCTCAGCCGCTAATTCGGTTGCTGTCATTAATGATCTGCCCTACATATTAGCTGGTGTAGAGCATGGATTTCTGGATGAACAGACAGTAGTTAATTATTTCAGTACAAGCTCTAATTTTATGGTTTATAGATTCAGTAGCTGCAGAAAAGATGCTAATGAGATTTACTGAGAAAATAGATCCCTTTGTCAAGGAAAGTTCAATATATTTTTATGGATTGGGGAATTTTGACATTTAATTAGGGAACAATAATGTTTCTGGGAAATGAGAGTGTTTGACATTGGAAAACTTTTTACTGTTTTTTCTTTCAATTTTAATAATAATGTGTCAAAAAGTTTGAGATTTTACATAAATTTGGAAAAAGAGAAAATGTGATATTGATTTTTGAGTGAAAACAGGTTATTTTATGTCAGTGTATATTTGCTTTTGAGAATTATGTTGTAATGGTCATTTAAATGTCATTTGATCATTCATGCTTGCATCCTCAAGATTCTTAGTACAGGTATCACTTGGCTTTGGATAACCCTTGATTCCAACACTACAGCAAAGATAATTTCAAATCCATTGAAAGGTACTAATTCACCTAAATGATGGCATCTGTGTATTTGCATTCCTCACATGTATATCACAGTCATATTCCTGACTTGTATCCTATACTTGTGTTCCTCACTTGGATATTACAGTTGTATTCATTACTTGTATCCTGTACTTGTATTCCTCACGTGTATTTTGAAATCATATTACTCACTTGTAGTTTACAATTTTATTCAACACTTGTATCCTTCATTCGTATTCCTCACTTGTATCCAACATTCATACTCCCCACCCACATCCCCATACCAGTGCTTTTTTTCATCTAGAACCATTTCACAATTGAAAGGAATGATACCTAACATCCAACCCATGACAAAATACTTTAGGTGACCATCCATTTCATAGTCTGACTAAATATCGGTCAGCGCATGGCCAAGTAATATCATGTAGTTGGTCAGGTTATGAGGTAGTTGTTCTGGTTATGAGGTATTGATGTGGTGAAGATTGGTAGCTTAGAGATAAGTTATTGCTAATATCAGTTTGTGGGAACAAACACACACTGAACCTCAGGGATGGCTGGGATGAGATATCGATGTTTTGCCATTGTTTAGATCAGGGAAGAAGACGATTGCCAGAAAACTGAAAATTCATCTAAATTATTATGCAAGTGGTAAACTTCTCTAATGTCTTTTCTTTGCGGTCACTAATTGTTTCTTCATGAAACTGATTTACATGTATAAGCATGCAAGGCTGCATGCAGAGGGTAACTCCTGACTTCAGGATGGTATGGTAAGAGCAGTAGGTAAAGAATCGTCATGCTTTATACATGGATTCATTTTCCACCATGGATGCCACTGGGTGATGCCCATTCATAGTATAGACCGTGTGATATTGCTGGAATGTTGTTCATAGTGGTGCCTTCTTTGGAAATTTTTTTGTGTTTGCTTCCTGGAAATCATCTTATGGCAGAATAATAGATGATGTGTGTCAGTGGTGCAGTCATGAATGATTATCTAATATTTAATTTATTATGACCTTAACCATTTTGCTGTTGTCTTGGTTTTGAAACAATTTTGAATCACTAAAACACAGTCAAGGCCTAAAGTACATGTGAGAAAGAGGGTATATGGTTTCATTTGGTATTTTCTTGCCTGATGGTACAATTTTGAAATGTTACCAGATATAATAAAAAAAGCACAATCAAATCAAGAAAACCATTTCTATGCTCTTAAAAGATAATTAGATTAAGACATTTATGTTTCATAACTATGCACTGTACCTGACAGTTAGAGAGGCTAAACATAGATGAATACATCAGATTCAGTGCGCTTTGATTGTCCCACTAAACCAGGTATTGACGGTGATGTATCAGCCAATCAAAGCCAATCAACTTACACCATGTTCTCTATTGAGCTCTTCCAGTCTTTTGTGTGTATCAGACTGTCAACAAGGGGGTAAAGGGAAGTCACAAATTTATATATCGGAGTTGGGTAAAAAAGCAGTGAAGTTTATGGTAATTATTCTTATGAGGTGTAATCACTTGCAATACCATAGCGTTAAGTTGTCTCACCTGCCAAGGTCCAAACAATGGCAGTGAGAGGGAGAAATCATTGAACACTTCTTGCATATGACAATGCAGCTTGACTTTTGTCGTATGAAATGTAGAGGTCTGCAGTCATCGAGAATTATCTGTAGTTTAATGACTAGAACATCGTTTTGCAATTACATTGATTTCCGATGTGAGGAGGGGAGAGAAAGCAGAAAGTTCTACATTGCCTGAACATGACCTGTGATTATTGAAGTCAGTCTTAAGCTGAAATGTAGCCGGTAATCACAAGATTATCAGTATTCAGGTGGTTAGATGTTAACAGGCTTTGGGTGGTTCTAATGGATAGACCATGTTTTTGGGTGCTGGGAGATCATTAGATTGAGTTGGGTTATGAAGTTGTTTGAATATCTCAATGTGATGCTTATGTAGTATTTAAACGCAGCTCTGATCTTTTGGCTTGTTGGGTAACAAGACAGAATTATATTTCTTCTTTGGATCACATATGATCGAAAAGAATATGAAAGTTGGCAAGTATAGCCAGCTGAATTCAGTATTAAATCAGAGTGTTCATGTTGGTGTATTCTTTGCAATGAGGCTGCTTTTGGTGCAAAAACAGATGTGTGTTGCTTTGTATAGCTGTTGGAAGATTCACATGAAGAAAAGGTTTGGTGTGTGAGTGAATAGGGTTGTGTTGAATAGCAAAATATTTGCACTATGAGTTCAAGTTTGATGTTATATATTGAAGCTGTCTGGAGCCCCCTCACCTGCTGTGCTTGTTGTTAAATGCTGTATTGTTGCAGCTGTCAGGTGATAACTTGTCAGTATTCAAGTCCTGATGGGGGTGGGTGGGGATGGTGAAAGTGTTTACTTGTCATGCCGAAGATCTGGGTTCAATTCCTCAGAGAGGTAGAGTATGTGAAGTGTATTTCTGGTGCCTGCCACTGTGATATTGCTGGAATATTGCTAAAAGTGGCGTAAAACCCAAATCACTAAAGTCCTGAGGAGGCAGTCCAAAGATTGAAACAGTGAACAGCTATCCACATTGTTGATAATGCATGATGACAAGCTGTGGTGAAGATCAGGGTTAGAATTGATCCTCAGCAATCCATATTTCTTGTATGAAGGTTCCAATGGGATTCTTTGGTCAGACTAACTGAATTGGCTGCTCCAGATTTCATTATTTACAGACCACTGCCATATAGTTGGAATACTGGCGTAAAACTAAACTCACTCACCCAAGTTTGTGTTCCTGATTCTGAATTTGTTTATCACGTGTTACAACCAGTGTAGGTTGCTGAAAACCACTTCTAACCAATTTTAAGAAAAGATATCTGTAATAATATGGCAGTGGTATTCACATATTTATCTCATCTTCCTAAGAGTTTCTTCTTTGAATGTGTCTGCTCACATCAGTGTTTCTTTACGTTAACTCATTTATGCAAATTTGAAAAGCATTGTTCCAAACGGTACATCCTATGATGCATGAGATGTTAATCTATGGCTGAAATTACAAAGATAAAGGTAATGAGGTATGACATTGAGTTGGAACACCGGTAAATTGGCCTAATATTGACTTGAACTTCTTGTAGACTCCTTGAATCTGAGTAAGTAACCCACGTGTTAGATGCCCTTTGTGGATCTGTAGACCATTACAATGTAATTTGTTTTTGATAAAATTACAACCTCAGTTATAAGTGTCCTGACTCCCATAGCGGTTGTATTGAGTTTAACTAAAAATACAAAAGTGTGCTTCTTGTCCTGGGACTCATAATAATAATTTGTTATCCTTTATAAAATAAAAGTTGTAAAAGTGAAACTGATGCGCAGCTGATTACTTCGAGGTGTTGCCTGAGAACTAACTTAGCGCTAATTCCCAAAATCAATTTCCGTTTATTTGGGGGAGTTGATGATGATAATGTAGTAAAGACATTTGTGGAAAATTGAAATCTGAATTTCGATTATTAATGGAGTGCTGAATGCGCGCTAATGAACCTTTCTCAACATCACCTTTTTAATGACCAGCCACATCCTATCATCACTTTATTTTCTCCAGTCCTTCTCAAATGTCACATGCAAATTGCCTGTCAAACTACCATCCTGCTCAGGACAGCCTCAACATAGAAATTGAACCTTGAATTAATTTTAGTCGACAACCTTTTCATAAGCCTGTATTTGAAAGGCAGATTAACCTCATTTCAACTTGACTTGGGTTTGCTGAAGAAAGGTTACAGATTGGTGTCTCAAAGTGAATTATTCAACAAACCATTTTGGAACAAGACGAGAAAACTGTTGATTGAATAAAGGGAGATAACCAGGACAAATCAAGTCCAAAGACTGACCAGCATGTCCCTGCTTATATTACTGATCACTGCGATTAGGGATAAAACTGACATTGAATTTAAAGTAGGAATCATGTCAGTCAGTATTCTGCTCACATAATGGAAATATACTTGAGAGGGAAGAGCATAGTTGAGTTCTGAGCCATATGGTAATATTGATCGTCTTCAGTGTGGTAATTGCACCCATTTCTGTGGCATGTCCGTGAGATGGTGTGGTTAGATATCAAAGACAGTACATGCATGTCTTATAGTGATGAAGGATGGGAACAGCAGTGATAGAGAGAAGTCAGATTTGAAGTTTTTGTCGGCCTCAACAAATTTCCATTATCTTCCATCGTTTGATTCTCTTCTCTCAATCACTCAGTGTCAAAACTCTTATAAAAGGATAGAACACTTGGTAATTACGTTTGTCCACCAGGCACCTGTTACGGGATTCCAAGCTTACTAGACAATGGTTGTGTGTTGTGTAGATGTCAGACAGTGCATTCCAATTTGGATCTTGGGAATAGGTTTTGGAGGAAATGTTTTATTTATGAATTTTTTTCCATTGACAAAAGCAAAAAGTAAGAAGAAAAGTTCTGTAGGAAGAATGCCAAATGTAAAATTAGATTGTTTGTGCAAGAATTCTGAAAAGGAATCTCTTCCATCCAATTGCCCCAAGCCATATGCCCAATTACATTTCCCTGATGTTAAACTTGTGATGGATAAAGGTAAAGTTGGCCAACCACTACAGATATATGACATACATGTATATGTTAGTGCTTAAGAGTTGCTGTAGTTAGGGTTTGTTATACATAATGCAGACTGATGGGAGATTGGTTTATTTTTGCGTAGCTTGTATAGAAATTCTTGCATTATCACTGAGAACTACCTCAAGGATGGGCTGTTGCAGTTCACTCGTATTTTTGATGTATCTAACTGCATGAATTCAATTTATTATTCACGGTCACTAGTATAGAATATTTATGAATATTTTGAAGGGAAAGTTTTTACTTGGACTGGTTTGTTCTTCATCAAAGTGAGATACGAAGAATGTAATCTTGCCAAGATATTACTTTAGAAACATTGCTGTATAGCGTTGTTGTGTTGTATTTATTAGCTTTTATACAAAATATTTAAAGGTTTCAAGTTAAGCAATCACATAGCAACTACATGACAGCATCCATGAATAAATATTCCTATTTGTTACTAAATATTTGGAAAACATATCTTATTCGCTTCATTGTGTATTCGTTGCTGCCTTGAGCATGACTAGCCAGTCATCTCCCCACTCCCTCCACCCACATGTCTTTTAATGGGAAGTCTGTAGAAGGGAATGATTCTCTGAGGCACTGATGCATCATGTTTCAAAACCGATAATGGAACTTGATGGTGGATCGTTATGATGTATATCCCTCTGTGTCATTGTAGAAGCTGTATTGAAGATAAACTTTTTCATGAGCCATAACTTCTTTTTGCTTTGATTTTTTTTATGTACAGATTTTGTAGAGGTAGTTATTCAATAATGAGCAAGTGACTTCTTCTAGACACACCAACATGGCGTAATGTTTTTCCTAATCCGACAACAAGCGCTTTTACTTTGTCAATCTTGTTTGATACTGTTTTTCTCATGAGTGTATAAATACTGTTCTATGTGGTTGTTGATTTCCTGACTGATAAACATGCTATCATATGACTATGGATTCAAGTCTTCCTCTGGTTCATTTATGACTTGAAGTGTGTTTGTCAGCACTATTCCTTGGTTTCCTGAAAGTGGTTAATGTCTTTGATGTTGTACTTAGTTACTTTTTTTTCCCACATTTTGATAAAATGACATTGACATGACTGGAGGATACAGATATCTAAATTTGATAGCACCATTCCTGGGTTTCATCAGAGCAGTTGTGATGTATCATTTCACCCACGTTTATTTATAATAAATAAACGCTGGAGTAGCATTCAAAAGTACTGTTAAACCCGACTCACTCACTAACCCCCTTCCTTAGATTCGTTAATGTTTTGGACACTGTACCAAATGTATTGCACTCTTTGTGATGTTATTATAAAAAAAAAAAAGACAAATAAAAAAAAATAACATGCCACAGAAAGGCACTTTCTTGCAGCTAAGGCTGTTAATGGTGACGTCCCTTTAGTAATACTTGCTTGTCCATTTTATTATTTCATCAGCAAAATTGGATCCCATATGAATTTCTTTGTATTTATTCGCTAGTCTGTTCTTTTAATGTTTAAAAGAAATGTATTCTTGCACACAAGGTTTATGTAAGCTGGTGAACATGCTTGTGGTAGTCCAGTTTAAAAAAATTGAAAATCTTAGAGACAGGATTCTTTAAGATACCAAATAGGATGGATGGTTAAGAAAGTATGGTGTCAATGATATTTGGTTGGCGTGTTTTAATGTTTTATGGCACTCTGAAATGCACAGCACAGCAGAAGCAACAGTTAACAATATCCTGGGCCTAAAATTCAATGTGGATGAAAAAAACCCAATAAAACAAATTCCTGTTCCGAGAAACGCAGGGGCTGCCAAAGGGTTAATATTAGTGCTTGCTTGCCATCCCAAAGACCTGGGTTCAATTTCCCAAATGGGTGCATTGTGTTAAGATCATATCTGATGTCCACCACCGTGATATTGCTGGAATATTACTAAAAGTGTCTTAAAGCTAAACTCACTCATTCATAACACACAGTGTGTGTATCACACCATGATGGAAAATGTCACTTTCAAAAGAAAAATCCTGTAGTTCAGACTACAGAATTTCTGCAACCTCTTAATCAGACCATGCTTCTATACCTTTTCCAGCCATGTAGATGGATGCTCATGCTAATGATCACAGGATTGTCTGCCCCATACTTAATTATGTATTGACCGCTGCCATATACTTGTAATACTGCTGAGTTTGCTCACTCATCACAGTAACATAAAATATATCAGTGGTGAAGGTATCTATCTCATGAAAGATTAATATTGTGGTGAGGACAGGCACCAAACATAACTGCATTTAAAATGAAAGATAGAAAAATGAGATAAATCTGTTAATACTGATATGTGAGAGAGTTTCCTTTTATGGCTTCAATCTGTGTTCATGATTTGATATCATTCAATGTGAAGACAGTCAGGGTTTATCGGGCTTTGTACAGTATTTCAGTTACGTCATGGTTTGTCAGCTTAATGTGTGACAAAGGCCAGAAGTGACACAACTCATACGTGTTTACCACTTTAATGAAGCCCATGAGCATGATGTTGACAGGGGAAGGATGATCCTTGGCAAGTATCTAGGATTTATACCCACTGCCAGTGCATCTTGGCAGCCATGGGATACAACCTGCAGCTCTCTTAAACCTTTGTGAAGCTATTAATAGGTTTCTGGTAGACATGTGGAAGACTTTTTCAAATGTCTGTCATTTGCTTGCAGATTATATTCTTTGTTTTAAGCCTGACACTGGTTTATTTTATTTGATGATGTGGTGCCTTTTAATTTTTCAATTTTGTTTTTAAATCAGATTTTAGTTTTACTTTGGGCATTGGGTCTGCAATGGAACATTTTTATGTGAAACCAAAGTTACCTGAATCAAACCTTGCAGGTTTTTCTGAGAGATGCTAATCAAAAATGAGTATGAAAATTGTTAGTTTTTGGAGTTAGATGGCTCACTCCATGTGCTTTGACAGAGTTAAGGCCCTTACTAAGTGCAACATTAAGTTCATATCATTTATTACAGTGAATGTGCTGACACGAAACTAATGGATACAGCAATCCGTTTTTCTGTCCTATCCACTTGATGTGTATTTCTGTCAAAATGCATAAAACAAACTATGGTGATAACAAACTAAAGCATAGCTAATGCACACTCGGTGAGAGATAGTCCTGGTTTTACACAAAATGTGTGTCAGATGAATAGAATGGATACAGAAAATGACACATACTGTATTCCTTGGAACACATCCTAATATTAACTGTTAAAAATCTGTAACAAGTACATAGTTCTTTTGATTAAAGTAATCTTTGAACCTTACAGTACATTGCAAACCAAAAGTCACTGATTGGTTGAAGAACATGATCAAATGGGATTTGATTCCCGGAAATTGCAAGACTATTCGCTGTGTATTGACACCTAGAAACAATGCAAACAATTGTTTTGTTGCGTCATCCACAGTCGTGACGTCATTCAAATCATATTGTGACGTAAAGTCAGAATGATGTCACAAATGAGCAGCTCCAGATGCTACCATGGGAACCAGATAAAACGACCAGCTGATGACACTTCACTGCTGTACCCGTACTCGATGTAAAGGAGTGCAGACAGTAAAACCCTTTGGTTTACTTTTTGATTTACAATGTCAATAAACATCATGTGTTGGCCAATTTCCAGGTGTTATTAAGTATTTGAAGCTCAGGAATATTTCATTTGAAACCTCTGGCTGACGCCGTCTGTTCCAAATGTATTCCTGGGCTTCAAATGCTCAGTAACACCCAGAAATTGGCCAACACATGATGTTTATCTCCCAAGTCTGCTACACCATTTTATCACTTTACAGAACTCTTGTGTTTCATGTATTTCATGTCCGGACATTTTAAGTCAGTAAGTAGGGGTCCTGTGGACCCCAAATTTTGTCTGTCAAGGTAAATTCCTGGATAGTAGTTTCTCTGTTTTCATTGCTTTTGATACATATCTACATAAGTAACTTTGGTAACAGAGCAGCTGTTTCTCGAGGCTCATGTCCAGCCGATGTCATTAGCAACTATGTTGTGTGGCTACCTGGCCGTTATCCAGGATCAAACATTCTCTTGTTGGACACTGTGGCATCTGTTTCCTTTCAAGAAACATTAGTTAATGATGCCAACCTTCAGATTGGTCTATTATTTGTGTTCTTCAAAGGGTTTATTAGATAAGGTTAGAGAGGTTATGGATATTAGAAATTGTTTCTTTAATGATGGTGAGGTTTTTGAGAAACATACTTTCTCACAGCTGAGAAATGTTAAGTTGTGTCAGTGGAAACATGGTGTTTATATCTCAACACCCAGTTGTAGTTTAATACCGCTTTAACATTTTTGGGTAGAAAAGGTAAAGTCGGGCACAGTTTAAAAATGTTCAACACTTTGGTTGTATGATTGTGTAATAGCCTGTTTGCCTTGTAAAGAGGAACCAGACTGATCTTAAAACTGTCCATAGACATATCACATAGGTGTTCACTATCAAATCACATGTCCAATCATATTTCATTGTCATGCTCTCAAATAATGCATGAATCTACTGCTAGGGAAAGTATTTGTTTTCCACAAATCACAGTCTACCACCTCACATCATGTTTTAGTCATTGTGTGTGTTCACCTTCAAACAACCTGTAAGTACACTTCAAGTCAGATGAATGTATGCTGATCCTCAAATTACGCGCAAGTACAGCCTCAGATCACATAGTGTCTGTGTTCGAATTTGTCTGGTCCCTTCACATCTCTGTTACAGCTTGAGTTATGTCTCTTGGGTGTATAAAAATACCTGCTTTGATTACTGCCCTTCACCTGCTGTTGTTTGATGGCAGGCAGACAACACAGGCAGATGAGAGATACCATGGAACTAGGTTTGATTGGTTCTTTCACAATCAAAGAAACAGTGTTGTCATGTAGAGAGCTGCCATGATTTAATTAAGTCTGAAATTAGCAATGGTTCTGTGAGTATGGAATACAGTCAGTGCACCAGTTATATTCGCTGTAATGAAACTATTGTGATGGAGAGTGTGTGGTATGTCTTGCTCTGGCTAGCTACTTCACGGGTCCTTCAGCCACACTGCTATGGCCATTAGTATAGTTGATTACTGAATATCATATTTTCTTAAGGTAATAAAGGAGGGTTATCAGTTCATCTCTAATACGTGACTGACTGAGATGGTATTGACAAATCCGAAGTTGTATTTACAAAGAAGTGTGTAGACTCTGTACTGTGTTTATTACTTTACCGACACTCATAGACACCCATGGTAAATGTCTGGGATCTGCATTAATTCAAGCTCTCATGTCTTTCAACTTCAGCCACATTTGCAGTGATATAACCTGGTAACTGCTCAAAAAAACTGCTCATCCACCTACACACTCGCTTAGCCACTCAACCACCTACCCAATCACTCACTGACTGACTGAGTGTTTGAAACTGGGTCTTCAGCGTGACGAGTGAATGCTTTAACCTGCGGAACAAAGGGACAGTTGGGGCGCCTGGCAGTTAAATTGTTCTCTCACCAAACCAAAGACCCAAGTTCGATTCCCCATATCTGTACAATGTGCGAGATTTCTGATGTGGGTGATAATACTGGAACATGGCATAAAACCTATCACTCACTCACTCACTCACTCACTCAAGCACTCACTCACTCAGTAACATTATGTATTGAAGCACTTAATTTATTTTCATAAAATAATTAACTTTGAATCAAAGTGTTTTGGTTGTATTTCAGGTGATCCTTGTCCGATGGAATGAACCTTATCAAAAGCTTGCAACATGTGACAGCAGAGGCGTCATCTTTGTGTGGATAAAGCATGAAGGTCGCTGGTCTATTGAGCTGATCAATGACAGAAACAGTCAGGTTCGTTATGTGACTACATTTTTTTCTGTATTGCTCCTTCTAATGGAAGAAGCACACAAGTCTGTTCATTATCCAACCTCATGTACATGTGCTGGTAGCATTGCTGATTGCATATGTGGAGCTGACACATGTCAATCTTGACAATGTATTATGGGATCTTTTTCAGTATTTTGTACGGAGGAGATATGTGATACCATATCATGGCATCACATATGACCTTGACCAGTAGAAAAGGCAGTTCTTTTTTACATCTCTTGAGCAGTACACTTTAAAGTATGCTCTCTTGAAATGTTTTATTGTTGCAGTTATAGATCAGTATGACACAAAACAACTAGAGTCGAACCCTGTTTACTCGGACCCTACATATCTGGAAACCCTGTATTCCAGACGATTTTTATGTGAAACGAAACTCATGTTTATTAATTGTACTCGCTTAACCGGACCCCATGCTTCCAGACTTGGCCGGCGAATTTTCAAATCATTCCCGTATATTTCCTCTGAAATATGATCCAGTTATCCAGATGGAGTGATCTGTGCAAAGTGCATGTGTATGTGTCACATTAATACCGTTTACTGCACGACTATGTGATTTCATTCTTAATTTGTTGGAAGGCATTTGATGTGAATTGATAAATTAGCCATCAAAACACTAAGGATGTGTGTCACTCAGGTTGTTGTTAGGATTTGGTGTGTGTGAGGACATACGTCTTCAGGGCATTTAAAATTAAAAAAAAATATGCAATTGCAAACATATATGCAAAATAGAGACTTTTTGTCATTGATTTACGTTTTCCATCTAACTTACCACCTGAACCCCGACACGCTACACGATTGCATCCAAGACAATCTGACAAATGGTAACCTGCATTCCTGCGTTCCGCCTTCCATGTATTATTGGTACACTTACATATTATGATGATTGACTGTTAATTTATTGATATATGTACATGAAAAGTTTTTGCTTTCACTAAATTTTCACATTTTGCCCGTTTGATCCAGTTAACCGGGGCATCTTGCTATCCGGACGATTTTCAAGTGAAATCAAAACGTCTGGATAAATGGGGTTTGACTGTAAATGTGATCTGATGAAATAGAACTGCACAACTGTAAAAATCATTGCAGTGGAGTGAAGACAAAAGACAATATTCTGAAAAGAAGATGCTTTTCCACCTGCGTGACAATGTCTGATTTAACTGGATATAATGCTAAATTAGGTCTCTGTAGGGAGCAGAGTACCTGGTAGTTTTTGTATGAGTAACCATGGAAACTTGTTTGGTTTTAGAGCTAGTGAATGAATGACGTCAGGAAATACCTGGAATCTTGTAAGGAAAGAAAGATCATGTGTCACAGTGATACAAGCCATTTATGTTAAACTGGATGTTTTTATGGGCCGAGACATCTTCCATCATGCTTGAGAAAAAATGCAAACAAAAATTGTGTGTCCAATCTTATCCATTTGTAATTGGTTTTTTTTCTGACCATTTATTGAACAAGCAAAGACAAGTGGGTTTTTGAAAGATAAGTTCAGACTTAAAATGGGATTCTTGTGACATTTTCAGTGCTGAAAAGGTATCAGAATTTTTAGTTGGTGGGGGTATTTGGGTGGGTCATTGATGTTTAAGGATCAACCTCTAGGATTGCACTGTGTAAAATAAGTTGCCATTGATCATCATATCAGTTGTAGTTTTATCAAACTTGTGTATACTGTGGAGAAATTTTGAAAAAAAGATAAAGAAAATGGCAACATGGAAGATTGGGTTGACAGGGTGGTTGAAAGACAGCATGAATTCATTGAGTTACCTTGCCCATACTCAGTTATTTACCATGAAGCTGTAAATTGTAGCATCGACTTTCTTCCAGTGACTGAGAAAGATTTTGCTTTGCCAGCAGCTAGATGTGCTTGATATTTTTAAACAACTGCATCAGCATGTTTAGATTCCACTTGTTCATCAAAGAGTTAAACACGCAAAAGAAACTATATAGAAGAGAATACATTAGAAAAGGATCCAAGTCATGAACTGATCAGTACTAAAGATTTGTGAGTGAACATCCATTCTTATTTTCATCACTATTTGGCCATTTACGCTGAGTGGAATTTGTTTTGGCAAATATTTGATTATGCTCTGGGGCTGACATTTTGAATTTTATAATTTGGTTGGATCATTTTCAGTTTCTTAGGATTTGTTAACTCCACAGATATTGAACTTGGTTTTTGCATGTACTGGTACAGATCCTAATAAATGAAATATTGATGAAAGAGCTATCAAGGCCAAGGTTGTCTTTGAGATTAATGTAAAACACTGTTGCATTATTCATTGCCAGTTACTGATGCACTTTATCTTCTATAATCCTGTGGATAATTACTGGATCTTATGAAGTTCTCGTAATTGGGACCTGGAAGTAATGTTTCAAGATTGGAAGTATATTGACTATGGCCATTGTGGGACTTTAGAAGACATGACCATGAATGACTTGCATCTTTTTAAGTACAAACTCAAAATTCCGTGTGCTGAATAGTATTTTTTGTTTTCGGTATTGTTTTTCATTGGTTATCATTAGTGCCCTGCCATTAGGATAGGCTAACCTGATGGTAAATGGTTGGTCAGTCATGTTATGTTTGACTGTCATTGCTATCAGATAAGGACAAACTTTGTGGATGAACAACTTCTTTATTGAAGTGATGCTTCAATACAGATTGACAATGATACAAATATCTGTATTGAAACATCACTTCATACTTGCTTGACAACAATCCAAGAATCTGTATAAAAACATTGTTTCATACTTTCTTGACAACGATACAAGAATCTGTATCGAAACATTGCCTCATACTTTCTTTACAATGATGCAAGAATCTGTATTGAAACATTGCTTCATACTTTCTTTACGACGATAGAAGAATCTGTATCGAAACATTGCTTCATACTTTCTTTACAATGATGCAAGAATCTGTATCGAAACATTGCTTACAAGAATCTGTATCGAAACATTGCTTCATACTTTCTTTACAACGATACAAGAATCTGTACAAGAAATGATGCAAGTAACATCGCTTCACTCGAAAAAAGAAGTTGTTCTACCACAAAGTTTGTCTTTATCTGATTCATCAACTTCTAAACATGCATCTCAAAGAAGTTATCACTTCTGTAATGAACTGAAACATTTCTGTCAGATGACAATATTATCTGGGAAAACATGTTAGACTTGAAATCTTACCCCATACAATACTTTTGAGGTCAATAAAACATTTCATGGTTGATGTGATGGTCTGTGATGAACATTGATTTGATAGATTCTAAGTGATGTCTTTGAATGTAAGCACTTTAGCATGCATGCTTGTGTATATGCATCAGCACAGATCATGATTTCACAACTTATCCTTTAGTGATTATGTGCCTGTTTGAATGTAAACATTAGGCACAGTTTCCAAACTATCCTTTAATGATTATATGCCTGAACTTATCCTTTAGTGATTGTGTGTCTTTTTGAATGTAAACGTTAGGCACTGTTTCTAAACTTATTCTTTAGCGATTGTGTGCCTGTTTGAATGTAATTTCTAAGCAAGAATGTCCCTGTATATCCCAGACTGATGAGAAAGATGGCTCCAGTAATGATCAGATGTATAGACGATTAATGGAAATGGAGTGTGACTTGAATATTGTGTCGAGACATCCAGGGAGTGGATGTAGTCTTCACACCATCACAGAAGTAGATTGGCAGAAGTGACAGTTGGTGTTGGAACCACCAGCACTCACATATGTCAATAGCCAAGAACACAGATGACTGTTTTCCCCATGTTAACATGAACAAATAATTTATAGGCACAAATCATGGATGACAACTTCTTCTTATTGTATGTCACATTTCTGGGCTGTTCCTTGCCTTTTCACCAGGTGAATTGAAAGTGCTGTCATTCAGCGAAGAAGCATGGAAGAGCCCAGAAATGTGACATACAATAAAGAATAAGTTGTCATCCACAATATTTGCCTTTCCCTTGTACACCAACTTCTGTATGTCTCTCAAGAACCTCAACAAGTTATTTGTCCTACCAGGCCCCAATTTTTCGAAGCAAACTTATGTCTGAGTTTTGACTCAAGTTAAAGTTTTTACTCAAATTTTAGAAAATACATTTCCCAGAATGTACAGAAATTGATATTCTAGTATGACATTTTGAGATACTCGATTCTGATTGGTTGACTGCTGCACGTGACCGTCCTTAAACCTAAATCAAAAGACCACTAATTACACATCGACCGCTTCACCTGCGTATGAATACATAGCACTTGCTGACCTTTTTGTTTGTAAACAAACATGTCGTTTGAATTAGACATAGGTGATTTTGGTACCTTCTACGAGATATTCGGAGAAGAGAAATTTCATCTAAAACCGGAATGGTTCGATGATGACCTACTGGAATCAAGCGGTACACATGAAATTCTTCAACAACAGAATTGCGGCACACATTGAGTGTCACTGAATTAACGCTAGATGCGACATAGAGCGGTGCTGGGTATTACATGACTGCTAACATCACATCACGTCTAAGTTAGTAATTAATGTTTCATCACTCGTAACACAAATAAATACACAAAACGAACCTCACAATGTCTATATATGTGGGGATGGAATTTTGTTCAGTGACGGCCGCTTGTTCAGTAATACCCGACACCGCTCTAAAAAACAGTCGTACAAGACTGTACTGCATACGGTTGCCACTCCAAAACAAAGCACAAAACAGTATGAATTAAAATGAAAATGAAATTTATTATTATAAACAAATCTCTGTTAAATGTAATCTTAGTAAGCAGTACACAAACCATTGTGTTCGGTCCACCACTGTAACACTCTTATCATATGCAGGTGTTGAGGCTAGAGAAATTGTCAAAATAACAAATCACAAAAACCATCAAAGTTTATCATCCTACAACACCGATTCATCGGCAGCACAGAAACGCCATTACTCAACCATCCTTCACACCAGCAATGAAAACACTCGGCCTATCCCTAACCTGATGCCTTTGGTCCCCACTGCATCGTCAGTTGTTGCACCATACACATCTACTATAAACGAGTCCAATATCAAAACTGGGATGTCTGGTCTATTCCAAATTGGCAACAGCAGCGTGGTGATTAATAATTACTTCCGTGAGTAAGTTTGAAAGTTTGAAGTGACAACACTTTACAGTCGTCCTACTTGTAGGTCATGGGCAAGTCTATAGTAATGTAATCTAGGGGTGAGGTGATTTTTCTGTTGCATATAATTGTATAAAATTGTTTGGGGGTTCTACACTATGTAACTCACAGCATTGTATCCATATGTAGAGACACAAACAACTTGTTTGAGCATCCAAAATAAAGTTCTTGTACTTTGCAAATGTTTTGTCTAAATCATTGCTCATCCTGTTCTTGAGTTGGACGATTCCATATCGATTCCTGGAAAAACGCCCCATCACAACTCTGTGCTCTTTTGCGTGAAAGTGTCCGGATTTCAAACGCGTGTCAGTCGTGCTAGAATGGAGATAAACCTATTCTGTTTTCATTTTTGCGGTCCTTTATCTGTTGATTTAAGACCGGTAAATGTTTCATTTAAAGCCTCACGCTAACGCTTTAAATGAAACATTTATCGCTAACACTTTAAATGAAACATTTACCGATCTTAAATCAACAGATAAAGGACCGCAAAAATGAAAACAGAATGCCTTTATCTCCTAATTATACTAAAAAATATTAGACAGTTTTGTGAATATATTGCTCAAGTTGTTTGTTTTTTTTGTGTTAGAAATGCAGTATTGTTGAAATTTCAGCTGTTTCAAATTGTTAAACTCAGTTTGAAATTAAGTGAAAACTTAAGTGTGGTTTGAGAAATCAGGGCATGGTCATATATATTTGTTTTAATGACATCGAGTTCTGTCACCATTACTGTCACAGTAACACATACTGTCCCTAATGGTTAAGGATTCTTGTATTGAAAATTATGTCCATTCTTCTCAAGTTTTTGTGATTATGCCAAGGCATGACATGTTGCCCACTAAACCACACACTTCTGCGGTTTCTGCATTCTCTTCCCACAAAGGTTACTTGTCATATCTTCCTATGAACTTCTGTTCTAATACGGCCATATTTCGTGGTTCTCATAAAATCCTCTCCCGGCAAAATATGGCAGCAGATTTATTTCCCATCAGTCCAATCAGAACACGTGTTACATCAGCCTAGATTCAACTTGACAAATTCAAGCAATGTGGAGATACAAATATGGCATGACTGAGTTCTGTCTAGAAGAAACATTTGAGTATCTCGCTCAGGAAGAGGCTCTAGTTTTCACGATTCATCCGGAAATTACCGAGATCTTGCGAATGATTACTTTTGAAACAAGGTCGCTAATTGCACAACTAAATTTGATTGCCTCCAATCATGAGTCATGAACACTCGCACCATGAAAGGGTCGTATTAGAACAGAGGTTACGTAGGAAGATATGACAAGTAACCATTGTGGGAAGAGAAAGCGGTTTCTGTTGTCCACAAGTGAACTAAGAGCATTTTCTACCTAAGCAGTAGTCATGTCAGCTTGATTAAGAGGATAGGGAGAAGGTTGAAGTTACCAAGTTTAGAGGTTTACCCCCATGCTGTAAGAAGATGACAAGAGGAATTAAACCTCCTTAAATCTAGATAAGGCTGGACCATTTATAATTTTTATTTTTTGTTTATTATCCTCAGAAAACCTGAAGGCTGGATGGGGGGAAAGGGGAAAAAAGCCCCAGTCAATGCCAAAATTCCCATGAGTTTTTCAAATGCGATTTTCAAGTTGACTATCACTGAAGTGCCCGAAGCACTAATTTTTAACACATATATTGTTAAATAATTTGGTATAAAATCTCTGAGAACAGATACTGGTGTTTACGTGTTCAACAAAAAGCCTTGAATAGTCAGAGTCTTGCTCCCATATATCTTAACTTTGGGATTTTATTTTGGGGGGTGGGGGGATTTTTTTTTCTTTTTTATTCTTGAAAAAATATGACCAGCGGATCCATAAAACAAGAACTAAAAGTGGTCTGGCGTAAACTTAGATGTTTGGAAATTGTATGTTTATTCTATGCAACTGTGTATAGCACGTCAACATCAGCTGTTTCTGAGATGTTGCTGATCAGTGCTTGCTGATTAGTCCCTGAGGCTCAGGTGCTTGCTGATCAGTCCCTGAAGCTCAGGTGCTTGCTGATCCATCTCTAATGTTCAAGTGGTTGCTGATCAGTCTTTGAGGCTCTGGTGCTTGCTGATCCATCTCTTAGGTTCAAGTACTTGCATGTGAATATGCTTGCTGATCATGCTTTGAGATGCAGGTGCTTGCTGGTGAATCTGTTGGTCAGTCTGTGCAATTTATGTGTTTGATTTAGACCTCACCATTTGTCCGTCCTTGTTTGCTGGAGCCTAGACTGGTAACACTTTGTAGTCTGAGAGGACACAGCTTTGAGTTTTCTTTTGACAGCTTCTGACACCATTCCTTTTCTGTCTTCATCCCTATTTAACTCCATGTTGATCTTGTGCAGTTCTTTCCATGGAATGTTCACAGATATCCCAACTGATTAACACTTTTGATTCTCAACTTGACCTGAAGAAATAAATGAACAATCTCTGTTTAAGCATCACCCTTGGTGGAGATCACCATTATCCATTTTAGGTAGAACATAGTAAGTCCAGATAAATTGTTCAAATTGACAAAACTTAATTATTGGATCAGACATGTTTAATTTGGCTTCTGGATTTGTAAAGGGTCCATTTTGTGAGTAAGACAGATCTTTCCAACATTTAATTACTGTCTGAGAGAAGTCACTTCCTTCACCAGGATTGACTCTATCTGTGCATAACTCTGCAAATGTCCAAATAACAATGCTGCATGTCTGGTAACATTGAGACTGAAGTAGGATATTCCCGCAGCCTGCCAAACCATGTGACAACAGATGACTTTACATGATCATTCTCCAACATTGATTGAACTGCCCTTTGCCTGATCAGCCTGGAAATGAAGTTGTAGCTATCAAGGTGGTAGGAAAGTTCCATGAGCTGATTTGTAGGTCCAAGTCAGTGAGCTTGAGAACCATGTACCAAGATTATAAATTTGCATTTGATATCCAACAAGGGCTGCATTGTGAAATAATGACAATTACAATGAGTTGAAACCAGTGTTACCTAATGCAGTTATTTTGATTGAGTCTTGTATGAGGATCTTTTGGTACAAATATCTGAGCCAGTTATTGATAATGGAATGTAGAGATATGGAGCTAAGTATCTTCCAGGAAAAGTGGATGTCTAATGTTGAAAGTTTATTGGCATATCAGGTTATTCCATAAGACAGAATGTGGAAGTGGGCAAAGGTTTTTGAAGTCGACATAGGCTGTTGGGAACCAGTTCTCGCCCCACAGTGGAGGCTTTTACTGCAAGGCTAAATTGTAAACAGAAGTGTAAGTGGAAGGTTGCTAGTGTGTTCTTTGTTGTACGGTTTGAGCCTGTCATTGAAATGATGGTGAAGCCTGTATTTGTGAAAACTTGAAGGTGGTCGTCACTTCAGTGGAACATGCTGTTTTAGGGAAATGGGTTAGCTATTCCTAAATTGTTTGTAGCCCATATGAACTTCTTAAGCCCATTCCTTAACACATTGTCTATGGTCAAAGTTAAGAATTCTTGGGCTACGAATGTTTCCAGAATATAGGCTTGTTTGGACTGTCTCATTAGGGCAAAGGTTGTTTGCTTATTTGGTCAGTCGGTTAGAGGACAGTAATTGTAAATTGTCATCATGAGACCGTCACTGAAAGGAAAATGTATGTGTGAAAGCTTGCTTCATGGTCTGAATAGGTCCCCATGAGCTTAAGTATTGTGTCCATGACATTCAGGGTAGAGTTATACAACCTGACCACTTTCAACATAGTTACTAGCTAGTTATCAAGCTTTCAAAGGTTTATTCAAACTAAAGTTACAAGTAAAAAAGCATAAAGCTCATTAACTGAAGTTTTAACTTCATTTATAGGAAGAGAACACTCTTCTAGAACACTTCTTCTCCCACGCCATTCAAGTTAAGAATATGAACTCTTCTCCATGTCTTCCATGTGGAAATACATAAGCATTTCCTTGCCATACTAAGTGAATAAAATCTATGTATATGAGTTGTAAATGCTTTGAAGAGGTTTTAGCTGCTGTCATCTGATGCCTCTAATCTTTTTACTTCTTCTCTGTTCATGAAAGTGAAACTTTGAAAACTTGAAAATAGTTGATCTAAATATGGTCTCTGCCCATTTCTATCCATTCTGTTTCCATGGCAACAGAATATTGGAAATTCCTTACTTGGCTGTTGGTTCTCAGATTATATAAGGTCTCTGTATATAGTTTGTATTCACTTAATAATTGGTTCTCTGTTTATGAAAGTATTGTGCATAATTCTGTGTTGTATTTTGTGCTCACTTCAGCATTTAATGCCTGTACTTTGCCTCTCAGCTTACAAAATGTGTGAATTCTGTTTTCTTATCTTGTGGAAACCTCCTCACAATGAAGTAAAGCGAAACATTGCATGGAGGCGTGATCTCACTAGTGATATCTCTCAAGCAGACATGATTGTGAAACATTTCACATGATGAAGGAAGTAAATAGTTGCCCAACTGAAACATGTTTAGTAGATTTGAGTCGGTCAATGAAACACTCGAAGGAGACACTCTTGCAGGCACAGATATTCTTTGGGCTTGACATAAGTAGTTTTCTTGAAGTTATGGCCCTGTGGCTTTATGGACAGTTCTTCTAAAGAGCTTGGCCAAGCACCATGCTGGGTTGAATCCATAGTTAAACATAGACTGACAACAGTCTAAGATCACAATATGGAATGAGACCAAAATCTTCAGGACAAGGAGTGCAGCTGGTAGATTCAACTTTGGTCCATCTTTCCAAACTCTGACTCACTGTTAGTTTCATGTTGTCCTCTTCCCTAACCATTTCTTCTGATAATGTCTTTTGGTTTTATTTGGAGATACATCAAGTGATACTGTTTCAGAATCACAATTCAAAGTTCACTTTTTTTTGTTAAAAGACTTTCATCATGTTGTTTGCTGTTTGGCATTTTGTGGATCCTAACATCATTCCAGTCAAATTTACAAGCACAGGTTTTCCTTGTCTTGTGAGATT
Organism: Haliotis asinina; assembly: GCF_037392515.1. Taxonomy (NCBI): domain Eukaryota; kingdom Metazoa; phylum Mollusca; class Gastropoda; order Lepetellida; family Haliotidae; genus Haliotis; species Haliotis asinina. The sequence continues at coordinate 47,005,404 of NC_090285.1, forward strand.
ACCTGCTCCTTCGTAATGATGGCATGCAGTTATACAACCCTGTTAGGAGCTGTAAAATTTCCCAACATGTCCCTGGATGGCCATTTTGTCATAACTGCTTCAGTGGTTGAAGCAGCAGCAGCCTGGTGTATTTTGACAGTTGCAAATAGGTCACTTGTTATAGAGTGGATTCACCTTGACATAATTACATTCTAGTGGGAGGGTCATTAAAATAATACCCATATTTTTAGTGCTGGGGAGGAGGGGGCACATATTGGTAAAAGGGGAGAAGGGGTTACATATTGTTAAGGTGCGGGAAAGAGGGGTACATATTGATAGGACGGGGTAGGAGAAGGTGCATGTTGTTAGGATGTGGTAGGAGGGGTACATATTGTTAAGTTAGGGGAGAGGGGTACATATTGTTAGGACAGGGTTGGAGGGGTGCATATTTGTTAAGGTGTGGTAGGAGGGATACATATTGTTAAGGTGGGGGCGGATGGGTACATATTGTTTAGGGCGGGGGAGGAGGGGGTATATAATGTTTAGGCGGTGGAGGGGGGTACATATTGTTAGGGTGGGGGAAGAGGGGTACATATTGCTAGGGTGGGGGAGGAAGGGGTACATATTGTCAGGGAGGAGGAGGGAGTAGCTAGGTCATGAAATAGTTAATGTCTTGTGACACCAGTAATCATTCGTGGTAATGTTGCATATTATGTTTTTTTATAAAAATCCTTAACATTGTAGGACATGAAGATGGTCATCTGAAATTATTACAAGAATAAGTGAAGGGTCAATATTTTCAATACATGTGAGCATGAAAAGCCTCTGCTTTGGTTAAAACTGTCTGAATGTGTTTGTGGTTTTACCCTGTGTCAGATATAGCTGCCTCGGGTTTCCAGATAAGGTCAATGATCAGGCCAGTTGCAAAATTTTGCATACTGGTTTCCTTCTGTTTGACTGAATATGTGTTTGTATAAACCTGTTTATATCTTTTCTAACTGTCTAGTAATTGAATCATTTTGTCCAAATTGTTGCATTCCTAGACGACCGCCATTTTATTTTCTGAATTGCCTTGAATGAATGTTGATCTCCAACAAGTCAGCAAGACACCAGGGCCTTGGTTCCTTTTTCTGTTATTCAAATAAAAATATTTGTCGAATTGTGTTATACCTTCTGTAACTGTATACGATATGAAAACATATCGTTTGCATTCAAGACGAGTTGTTACATATGGTAAGCGACTAACGGCATCGGGTGGTCAGTGTCGCTGACTTGGTTGACACATATCATCGGTTCCCAATTGCGCAGATCGATGCTCATGTTGTTGGTCACTGGATTGTCTGGTCCAGACTCGATTATTCACAGACTGCCGCCATATAGCTGGAATTATTGCTGAGTGCTGCATAAAACTAAACTCATTCACTCACTCACATATGGTAAGTATAAAATTCCAACTGGGTTTATCCAAATACAACTGGCAGAATACATTTAGAATCTGAATTTAGAATAAAAACAAACAACCATTTGATGCATAAAAAAACTAATTTCCTAATTTTCTTATACCTGCACTTGTTTTCTGAATAAGTACAAAGTAGAACATGAACACTGGATTTACTGAAAACATAATATTGACAGCTAAATATCGTTACATGACTTGGCAAAACTTTCCTCTCATATGTTCTCAATAAATCTGTCTTAGAAATCTCTAATTTAGTATGGTAACTAGTCCAAATGTATACATGTCTTAGATTTCATACTTTTTATTGAATTTATGTTCAACAGATTGGAATTAAGATCATTGGAATTAAGATGGAATGACTTCTAAGTCTTTATCATATGTAATTACAGTATGATATACTGAATAATGTGTGTCATTTTTTAATCCAATCAATTAGGAAAACATTATGAGCGACATCAATTCATTCATACTAAAATAACAAAACGATCAACTTGATACACATCATATCACACCTCGATATGTTTCAACGACTGATCAGCTATGAATGTGATGACTTGACCTGAAATTTGGTGTTATTTATAGACATGTGAACTAGACATGTGACAATGCATGCTGTTACGAACAGTACCGATGATTGTGTGAAGGATCACGTGCCATTTACTATCCAGTTTCTATGTGTTGTGTTAATTTATTTAATATGTTTAACATAATTTAAGTAATGACAGTTTAGTTCCTTCAAAATAACAAAGATTATGGTTAATTTTTCCATGTTATTAAACAATGCAAGCTTTAGTTTGCCTCTTGTCAGTTTTCTGCATCATGATCATATCTCATATACCGAACCAAAACGGACCGAACTGAAGGCCTTGTACTGCAGTATGTACCGTAACATTGTGAGAGTGTACCGTTTCACCCCTAAGTACACTTGCAGTACAGCAATGTCATAGCATTGTGATGTCATCAAGTTCATGGCATCATAGCATTGTCAGGGCATTGAGCAAAATCTGCTGTGAAAACATATCTCCTAGGAGATATTGTCTCATCTCACATCTCCTGTGGAACACAGTATTTGATGATAATTAGTTTTAAATGATTTGGTATTTGAATTTCATTAGCCTGTGTTTAAAGTTTGAATGAGGCTAATGTGTGATATTTCACAAACAAGACTGATTATGTGCATAGTTATCGATAAACTTGCAACTGTTTAGTTTTAAGGATTTGGAATACTGGCAAATCTACTCTGCCATACAATCAAGGTTATGCTAAGTTAAACAACCTATAGCTTGCTTTATGTGTCATCAAATTGTGTAATAGTTATATTGTGTAGACATCATTTGGAGTAATTAATTAAGAAACTCAATCAGTTGTTAAAAAGTGAAATAGATTTTGAAAATATTGGTTAGCATAGGTGTAACTCCTTGTAATCCTTGAAGTACAATGCTGCTGTTGCTTTCATGTCAGATTCGATGATTAAGAATGTTGTTTAGCTACAGCAATATTACATACTATCTTACATATGTTTTCTGAGAACATCCACAAAATAAGATCAAATTACAGTGTTGCAGCACTGTGAATAATTACTATTTTATCTGACCAAAATATATTTACTGTTGTCAAGATACCGTTCTTTTACAGCATATGGGATTCAAATCCAAGTACACTGCTGTTTATGACCGTTATATGCTGTCTTTGAATGGCATTTAAAAGTAAGGAACAAAGTGTGATGGAAAAGTTGGCATCATCTTCCTGAAAATAAAGTTGACATCCATAAATTTTCCCTTTGTATATCATGTCCTGTCATGTTAATAACTGATTCAATCATCAGTATACTAGACTGTTATATCCTGACTGGGAATAACTGATTTTAACCATCCAATTTCAGTACTGTTATATGACTTATATCCTGACATATCCAGGGAATATCTGTTTCAAGTACAGATTCATTACAACATTGTAAATTTCAACTGCAGTGTCCAGACTAAGAAGGTTCTGTTGTAGTCTGTGTGGATTTCAGCATTTGGGTGTTCTCCTTGTGTCTCCAGAACCTGTTGGTGCTTTGCATTACGCAGCTAGCTACATAATTACTCCCTCCTAAGAATTATTGATATATAGTACAGCTGCTAAGCTGTATATAATAGGTGTATTCTAGCTAAAAGTGTTTGATTCAGACATCAAGATACTGTGATTGTCACTTCAACTCTGTGAACTGTAATTTGGATATCTTGATGGAAAATGTCATATTCGATGCATCTAAGACCCGTGTTGCTCCAGCAGCGGAAATGGTAATTGGATTCCTCCAGTGCATTACTGTCAGTGTCATCTTCAGTCCTTTCACTTGAATCCCATTGTTTTGGATTTGACAGCACTATGTCACATTGGCATGTTGAAATTTCTACCACGCTGACGTGGGATAATGGGGCCAAGAACTGCCAAGTGTTTTGGCAGGATGAAAAGTCTGGGAGTCTGGACGGGGAGATGAAGCTTGTGCCATTATGGTGTCGTGAATTGTGATAGATGCCTATAATGAATCTAGGACATTGTGCTTGTATCAAGTCAGTATTCACTATTCTATCTGGGTGGGAGCAAGATTGGTTGAGATCCACTGGGAGAATTCCATTAACTCTGCCAGTGGTTCTTTTTGTGAAGGAAAAAGTTGCTCCTCCTTGCTGAACAGATATATTGATCTGGTATTCCTCTCAATGCTTCCTACCTCCAGAGGAATCCAATTTCTTCAAAATGTGTGTAATCTTCAGAGATTCAACGTCACATTGGATTGGTGCACCAATGAACCGACATTCACTGATCAAATCTCAAGTGTTTTGTCCTCAATATTTTACCAGAACTTTTCAACAAATCAGCCAAATTATTGTGAAAAAATGAGCCTTAGAATTGGTCTAAAGACCTTCATTGACAGGTCCGGCACAAATCTTCCCATCTCTAATTCCATCAATTCTCATTGATGGGAGACTAAAACTTTCAGAATTGCAGCACAATGACTGATTTGTTCATTCCTTCTTGAAGCTGTGGCTGAGAGAAGCGTAGAACTGTGGTTACTGCTTTTTGATCTTTTGTGTGTTGTGACAATGATAGTGTTTCAAAACTCTAAACAAATTTACCTAAATGTTTAACTGACATTAAGGCCTTTGGTGAACCTGTTTACCTTTGGCCTTGTGTCATCAGAGTATTCTCAATATTTATTGACGTCACTTCAGTTTGTTTGAGAAGTGAAGAAAAAAGTCTTCTCTTTGCTGGAAGCCACCGTTCTGTCACTCCTGGTAAACAGGAAGAAGCTGAAAGTGTGCATGATAAAAACTCATGTGTTTGAGACATTGATTATTTAGTGCCTCCATATATTCTTTGATGGCAAAGGTGTTCTTACAGAGAGAAATGTAAATGCAACATTCCAACATCAAAGCTGAAGTAGAAAGGTCAGTAGTTTCTGTTTTGGAACACTTTCAATCATTCTGTTGCCTCACATTTAATGGGGACCTGTGAACATCCGGGTTAGAACTGATCTTCAGCAACCCATGCCTGTCATATGGGGCAACAAATGGGATCGAGTGGTCATTCGCTCTGACTTGGTTGACACATGTCATTAATCTGTTGTGTAGGTTGATCTTCATGCTGTTAACCACTGGATTGTCTGGTCCAGACTCAATTACTTGCAGACTGTCATCATGCAGTAGTATTACTGAGTGCGACATTGTACAACAACTCAACCACATAATTGATGGATCACAATAATTACTTCACAAGACTACACTATTTAGAATAACTTGGTAGCTTACAAATTTGAAAGTTCGGAAATTTATAAATTTATTACTTTAGTTGTATTTGCATTGGTGTTTGAGAAGCTTCTGGACGTGCTAGCTGTCTACTTTCATCATGTTGCATATATTACAAAATATTGATTTTGATGAGTTGGTTTGATTAGATAATTTAGAATATTACCTTTTGTATCTTAAGCAGTGATTTGCTATGTGAAGGGGATGTAATGAACTTGTTTTATACGATTTATCCAGTTAGCTAATGTACTATGATTATCAGATTCAGTGTATTGTATAGTGAGTATAGTGCATATTTTTTTTCAAAAAACCTTGATATGTAGTGTGAGTGGGCATTATACACACCATAATGAATGTTGATGTTCTTTTCCCAAAACACAATCTTTACACACAGCATGTAAAACTGGAAATAATGCGTCCTGAATGGAGTAATCACAAAATTACACTGTCTTGTTATAACAAGAATTTATTGTATGACTGGCCCTCATTCTTCAAAGCAGGTTACATGATCATAACTCCCAAGCGTTAGCACTTCTAACTGTTGTAGTGATACAATCACTTTGTGGAACATAGCGGGCCAGGACTTCTGTTTTGTTGTAATTCCTTAATTTTTATTTAAAAAGTCATTCAGTGTAATTCACCACCTATACATTGATATTAGCAAAATGTGATGTTATCCGCAGTGAACCAACTTATCAACTTATATTTACAACAGGCAATGTCAGATTACTGGTTTTGACACATTAAAATGAACTTTAGTTGACAAAAAATAGGTCTGTTTATCGTAAATGGAATACGTTGATATGTCTTATTTATTGTGTTTTATTATGATCCATCAAGATATGATTTGACTTATCAAATAGTACAATATTTAAGAAAATCTGAGCACTTTGATTAACTGTACCAAACTGTTTTGATAACATGTGACAAAAATAACATAATATTTGAATGTGTCTTTCCTGGAAAACCCCCCAAATAGTTTGAAATGTATTTAGACTGTTGGTTGAATTTTGGTTGAATACCATGACTGTTGCAGTATTCACTCATCATGCTGAAACCAAGGTTCAGTTCCCCGCATGGGAGTATATTCACATATTACTAAGATATACTAAAGTGTATGAAGCAAGTATGTACTGCAATGAGTGAGAATCAAGAAAACGTTTGTACTGTGATCAGAGTGAGTTTAGTTTTATGCCGCTTTTAGCAGTATTTCAGCAGTATCAAGGCAGGGAACACCAGAAATGGGCTTCATATATTGTGCACATGTTGGAAATTGAACACCGTTCTTTGGAGGGATGGATGAACGCTTTAACCTCAAGACCATCAAACCACCCGTACTGTGATCAGCAGCAGTGTGGCAAGTATGTTCTGTCATAAGTTAAAACCAATTCACCACCTATTCATGCGCCAACAGTTTTACAGATTAATACTAAGACTTTGGGTTTTCACTTATTTGTCAGAATTAATTACATGTGTGCACTCACGACCACTTAACACATTAATATGAGTAGCCACTGAAACAGATTCACTGGAGTTTGGCTGACGCAGAGGGGTAGCCTTGTGGTTAAAGGATTGGCTTGCTGTGCAAAAGGCCCGGGTTTGATTCCTCATATGGATATAATGTGTGAAGCCCATTTCTGGTGTACGTCATGATGTTATATTGCTGGAATATCGTGGCATAGAAACTCACTCACTCACTCACTCACTCACTCACTCACTCCTCACTCACTCACTCACTCACTCACTCACTCACTCACTCTTTGTAACTTTTCCAAGTTGTTAAACACCACCAATGTTTCTGTTCAGGCTTTCCAGTAAGTACAGCTTCAAGCTGTATCAGCTATTTTGTGGTTATTTTCGGCGTCTCGAAGTGATGAGATTCTAACAAACACTTGTAATTGCATGCATCTCAATCTTAATTTGATCAGTAGTCCAAAGTGTGTACATTTGACATGGCCCTGGTCATGCTGGAATCCATCCTTATTGAACTCTTCCTGTGCACAACCAGATAGAAGACCACAAGTTGACTAAGACTACGGCAGCAAGAGTGATTTAATCACCAGGACAGCAGCATGTGTACGTGCATTGTAGGAAGTGTAACATGAGAGCGCCATCATCACATGGAGCTTGCAGCTTCCCATCACCCAAGCCTCATTACGCTGTAGTGGTTCTGTTTGTGCCACTGGTGGGCGTCTTTCATCAGTTGTGGCAAGATGGGGTTGGATCTTTGAATTGTCTCATTAGTCACCCTGTGGCCACATTGTCCATGTTTTTCTACCTACAGCGGTGGTGTTCTAGATTCTGATGAATCCAGACGTCAATTTAAAAGTTAATAAAAGCAGTCATTGTGTTCCTTTCTCTGTTCATTTGAAGTCTGCTTTCTATTGGCCACTATCTCATTTAGGTTGGTATGAGGAAGTGTAGCTGTCATCTCATGAGGACTTGCTTATGGTGATGCTTCTGTGTAATGTTCTCATGTGACCAAATGAGTGGGGTCATAGATAAGATAGGTTCTTGATGACATGTTACCATGTTATAAGACACCAATTTTATCGCTATTTTTGTACTGTTCATGGTAGATATTTCTTTGTATGGTCACAGATGAATGGCAGTATAGAAACGTATTTGGATTCAGGTATGCAACAGTGCCATCCTGTTGAGGTTTAGGTTTGTCAGTTAGGATTTGTGTGTGCTGGCAAGGAGAAAATGTTTGAGAGTGGAAGCATAAATGTTCATAGAAAGTGTATTTGTTAAGTGTGTTCCAGTTTACTTGTCCCCTTTGAAAATCATGTTTATATTTAGAATTGGTCTTCTGCAACCTATTCTTTCATAACATGTCACTGGTTTGTCAGGTAGTCAGACTTTTGTAACAGGTGCATGCATGCTGTTTGGTTGGATTACACTGGATTACATGGTACAGGATCAATTATCTGTGGACTGATATGCTATAGCTGTGATATTAAGTTCAGACAACAAACAAAAATGGGGTCTTCATGTGATAACATTTTGTCACTATGAATTGTTCTTAAATAAAACTTGATTTCAAAATCTTCCATTAAGACACCAGATTCTTCCTTATATTGGATTATTATGAATCAAAACATGCCTCTCCCTCATGTCATTCCATCCTGGAATTTCTAACTGAAATTGAATAATCAAAACATTAAATTCTGTATAAACTACAGTGTTGGAAACCTTATGATGAAAATGGCTACGGATAGTTGAGAACTGTGTCCAAGGGCTAAATTGGTGAATTAAAACATGTGACAAGAAAGGCACAAACTGCTTTTGTTGATGCCACTAGTGTCTTAGCATAGATGTTGGTTAGATTTGATGACATCTCACATGAAGATTGAATTGCACCACAAATAAGACTTTTACAACACAACAAACTAGAGATGCACATAAGCTCTGAATCCTGTGTATATTGAGTTAGTTTGTTTTAATTGCAAGTTATATGGAGTAGTTTATGGCATTGAGGAGTGTACAAAAGGCCTTTAGACCATATTTCCAAGATGGTGGTTGTAGTAATGTAGTTCTTCCTTCTCTGACATAAATGTAATTGTATAGATTGGGTTTCTTTGGCTATTGTCTGAGCAGAACCTTAGTCTGCCAATTTTCTGAAGTTAGTTATGATGGATGATGCAATTGTCTGGAGTGGCTGTGTAAGGCTTGAACACCTGGTGTCGTGTGTTTGATAGTAATTTATAAACATGATGTGGTTGAAATCATATAGTTTAATTTGTACAAGAGAGTTCTTATGAAAAAGGAAAGGATTTTTTCTGTTTTATATTGAATGAATTGTGTCTGTTCAGGATATGGCTGACATTCTGAGAATAATGCGTTCTTAGGTAATGGTCACGTGATCCCATTTCTGGTTCAGTTGTTTGTTGTTTTACGCTGCATGCAGCTATACTGAAGTATGTAATCACGTCTGAACCAGACAGTCCAATGATCAACATCATGAGCATCTATCTGCACAACAGGCATACCATGTTATGTGTTAATCAAGTCAAAGAACCTTACCAGCGATCCCGTTGGTCACCTCTTTTGTCAAGCATTGGTGAAGACCTATTATAACCTTGATCTTCAGGTGTATATCTGGCTTACATAATTCTTGTTTTGATGAATAACTATTTGGTGGATATATGTTTTGTTGTGGGTATTGTAGTATATAGACTTATCAGGAAAAACATGTTTATTATGGTTTGGTTCATGACCAAAGATACAGGTTGAGGATATGTGATGAAATCAAGATAAAATACTTTATAATTATTCTTTGGGTTCTTGAAAACTTATACAGTCTGACATGGGTTGTTTTGTGTTGCATTCTTTGGTTAACAGTTTGACCATCATCATTCAGTATCCCTTCCCAGCCTGTGCTCAAACACATCAACATTGTAGGTCCATCTGTTCTTGTATAGTGCCAAAGACCCAGATTTGATTCCCCACATGGGTATTATGTGTGGAAAACGTTTTCTGGTGTCCCCTCGGATGATATTTTTGGAATATTGCTAAAAGCATTGTAAAACTATACTCAGTCACTCTTCTTTTATACTGCTACCTCCTTTAGTTGTCTAATGGAAAGACCCTTGAAGGTTCCGGGGTAGAACAGGCCTTCAGCAACCCATGCTCACCATAAAAGGCGACTGTGCTTGTCGTAAGAGGTGACTAACGGGATCGGGTGGTCAGGCTCGCTGACTTGGTTGACACGTCATTGGTTGCCAATTGCACAGATCGATGCTCATGCTGTTGGTCACTGGATTGTCTGGTCCAGACTCGATTATTTACAGACCGCCGCCATATAACTGGAATATTGCTGAATGTGGCGTAAAACTAAACTCACTCACTCACTCACTCACTCGCTAACTATCTGATGGATAGAGCATCTGACTTTCAGCAGGAGAGCTTTGTTCTAAAAGGTGTCATAAGTTGACACTTGTTGTTACTCTGCCTGGTCTTAAACATCGAACAAGAACAAGTTGTTGGTAGGCAATTTAGGTGTTCCCTGTTGTGTGGGAAATCCATGATAAACTACTGCATTATTTCTCAGTGGGTGAGCACAACAAAACTAACATTAGGCCAGACCAGTAGTAGAATATGCACCATAATATTTAAGGACAATTCCTTTAATGAAGCAAGTCAAGGCTTTTTTAGGTTCAGGCTGAAACTCCTGCCTCACAGGGGCTCCTTCTCAATTTAAGCACATACACAAGCAAACATTCGCTTGCATGATCACACACTACAACACACACTTGCACTCTACAGCACACAGACACAGGTGGTGGTCAGGAAGACATAAATAAAATTCAAATTACACAACTCAGAAATGTACTTTATTGAGTGAGCGAGAGAGTTCAGTTTTACACCACTTTTAAGAGAATTCCAGCAATGTCACGACAGGGGACACCAGAAAGGGGCTCCACTCATTGTGTCCATGTGGGGAATTGAACTTTAGCATGACAAGCAAACGCTTTAACCACTACACTTACTTTTTTGAGAATTGCGTACAAGGTTGCCACATAATGGCAACATGCACCACTCTTGCCTCATGCAGCAGTTGAGAACACACAAAACTTGCCAAATTGTAATGAATTCCCGAGCTATCTTCCTTTATTCTCAAGAGAGCTGATGAAAAGATCTGTAAAGAAGGTATTCATGTATAAATCATCGACTAAAGAAATTGGCCTGAAAAAGATTTGTTTGAAATGGGATTTTGTTCAGCTTATCAGATCTACAATACTGCTGTACATAAGCCGCTCAGGCACATTCAAACATCCAAACACTAGAGGTGTATCAGAAATATTGCTTTTCTTTTCATCCTTACATCAATGTTATAAAAATATTAAGATAATAGTTCCCAGAGATATCTGTAAGCTCATCATTACAAGGCCACGCTTTCATGTATGTGCTCACTGAGAAATTCAGTCAGTGTTATTTCTTTGTCATATTTTCACATTATTCAGTGTCATTTTTCAGTCAGTGTTAAAAAATATGACGTCTCTTCTTGAAATCGTGTGGAGTTTTTCCACCACAAACTGTCTTGAGAATACAAATAGGATCAAATCACTGTTCTATCTCTCCTTTTTTATTAAAACTTGGAAATTGGATTTCTAAATATAATGAAAATGAGAGAAAAAATATTGTGTAGCTTTTTGACAGGTTGCCATTTTGTAAAGCCATAATGGCATGCTTTGAGCAATTTCATAGATTGAATTTACCTTGGTAGCTCAGCATGTATTATTCAGCTTGAATCTATACTCTATACAAGCTATGTGGAGATTATAGACATTTTTGTCCTTACCAGGTATCTGTTATCATTACTTGTATTAGAGCAGGGAAATATATGTTGTTAATCCTGTGTTGTGTATATGAATGTCTGAAAACGGATCTCTGGCTTTTGTCAAGGAGTGAAGCATGAGCTGCAAAATGAAATATAGCTGAGTTTAACTCCCACATTCCCAACTACCCATCATTATGTAATTGAGATTGGGTGCTTCAGCTGGCTCTGATATTATCTGTTTGCACACAACTTTTCTCGAGATAGCAATGGAGGACGTGAATGATGGTAAGTGATGTTGGAAGAGTTGATGGATCAGTTGGAAGTAAATGCCTGAGCTGGAGCACCGAGCCCGATTATAGCCTCGAAGCACAGACCTCCAGCTTTACTGGCTGGCCTCTCAGTCTTTGTAGTCAATAAAAATGTATTTTTGATTTAGGAAAAATGTGCAACTACCCATTTGTTTTCATGCTAGAATGATTTTGTTCTTGTATATTTTGTAAATTTGGTATGTTGTTTGACTCATGAAAGGAAAGCTGTGTTTTATTGAGCTTAGGTTGAGTTTTACAAGATGTGTAGTTGGTTGTTGCAGCGTCTTAATACAGCTGCCTCACGATATGATACATATCTTACTATTGTGGTTATGATGCTACATTTCAGACATAAAGCTCATACCATAGCTCACCAGTCTTAAAATAGTTTGATTACTGGAGAATCAGCCAAGCATCCATGCTCACTAAGTTTAGTCATATTTGATGTTCATTATGCCAAAATTGCAAGAGAAAAATGTGTTGCATTACCTTTTGATAAAAACGTTTTGTATAAAATATTGGTGCAGCATCAAAATATGATCCAATGCTAAAACAAATTAATTGTGTATCATGCTTTAAGTTTGCTGGCAGTGCACAGATGCACTGGAGAGTCGTGAGAGTTTTCTTTCTTAGTATCAAATCAGGTAAGACATCACTGAATGTCAAGACCTATGGTGATTTTGTTTTCATTTCATAGTTTATGGGAGACCTGTGCAAGATAGAAGACAGCCCTTTGCTGTATATTAGTTATGAATGATGTGCATGCCCAGTACATGCCTAGTAAAGCATGTGGAAGTCTTAGATACGTGAGATGTAGTCATGCAGTATGGCTAGTGTGAGATGATGAGGTCTTCTAGGAATTGTTTTACAGCAACCGCCTTGAGCAGTGGACATTGGAAACTTGTTCATATGCTGACTTGGAGAGATTCAGACATCTGGAAGAGATCTCATATGTCACTCATCACTAGTCATAATCATGATCAGTGTCTTTCCCAGGACTGTCAGTGATTTGATAGATACCACTTATAGGAAGCACAGTGAAAAACATTGTAAAATAAGGAGCACCATTTCTGTATTCATAAGACTTAAGTTAATATGTCATTTCCCTAAAGAAAGATTCTCAATTCTTTCATTCGCATGATATTGGGGTTTTTTTAGGTATGGAAGGAATCTTCAGATAAAGTTACCTCAATGTTGTCAGCATCTTGAAGAATCTTTCAAAGTGTTTCACATTACATAATGGAAAGCATTAAAATCGACAGAATAGCCATTAAAATCGACTGAAAAATAACAAAAACAGTTTGATCAATGTTAAAATGGACCTGGTATTGACAAACACAAAAAGGTGATTCATTGTGAGGTAACATGTCTATTGACCCACACTTTGATTGTGTGGTGGAAAGGTAGAAAAAGATGCAGATGCTGCACGTGTTTTATAAATTATGGAGTCATTCTTGGAGTGAGGTGCATTCATGACCTTTACCCCTATCATGACCATTCATTATAGATGGATGACAGAAGTGTCAGGGTCACATACATGCTATGCTTGAGATCCTGTCTGCAGTTATTGAATTATCACAGCAATTGTTAGAAGGTTATTTTTCTTTAATTTAATTTATCTTGTGGCTGCTGTGAGTAACACCAAATCAATATCTCACAAGCTTCATTCATTTGTGCACTTTGTTGTAAATTACTAAATTTCCAACAAGATGAGCATGCAAAAATAAATATTTTCTCCCTTTTGGTGAATTATGTTTGCAAAATAAGACACTTTGTCACATGTTTAATACTTTTTTCTCATCGAAGTGTCATTGTATTTCTTTTGACTGGAAATGATCAACAATATTCTTGCAGTTGTTGGTATTTCCCTCACAACTATTTATTTGGGGCTTTAAAATGAGCAATTCATTGGTACAAGTACATTTTCTGAAGCAAATGAGATTAGCGACAATTCATACTTAATTAGGCAGTTTATATGTCTCCAGAGTATAATTTTGAATAACAACTCATCTTATTTTCTTTATTATCTCCTAAAGATAATAAATGATGTTCTGCTTTTTAAGCATTTAAGAAAAAAAAGCCTGAATATAGTGAGGCACAGTTAGTGATTCATTATATTAATGGCTGAGACATTGGAGAAAACGTTAATGCTGTTCCTTTTTCTCCATGGTAAATGTCAAAGAAGCAATAATAACTGTCCCCTTCATCGTCATATAACCATTTCTCTTCTGAAGTCAGCGCCAACCAATATGTTGAAACATGTGAATGGCTGACATCCATTGGATTGGATGTATATATATTGTATGTTGAGATTAGTTGTGTTGGCCAAAGCCATTCTTCACGATTCTTTCCACAGTACATCTGACATGCATGTCACAAAGTTATATTTTTGCCCTTTTCAGCTTGTTTGAAAAGCTAAAATTATTTTGTGCAATATTTGTTAATCACAAAAGATTTCTTCAATGAATAAGCATAATGAGGAATCCAGATTGAATTGATCCCTGGCTTCCAGGCGTGAGTGAGTTTAGTTTTAGGCTGTTCTTAGCATTACTCCAGCAATATTATTGCGGGGAACAACAGAAATGGACTTCACATAGTGTATCCATGTGGGGAATTGAACCCGAATTGACTTCAGCATAATGAGCAGATGCTTAACCACAAGGTTACCCCACTGCCTCAGTTTTCAGGAAAGATGTCTATTAGGGTGATGAATGTGGAAAGTATTGGATATAGAATGGTGACAACAGCTTTGACTAGGGAAGAGTGACAGTGAGGTTGTAATCTTGATGTTTTACACACTCGTTGGCTCATATCCATACCAATGCCAGTGAGTATTACAAGCATACTTGACATAAAGCTGGATACCCCTGAACATCAAGATTAGATTTGGTTTTCAGTAACTAATGCTTATGTAAGACGTGACTGACATTATCAGGGTCCGATTCCCCGAAACAAACTTTAATCTTGACTTAAGTCTGAAATTTTACTCAAATTTGAGAAAATGCATTTCACAGAATGAACTGAAATCAGCACAAACCTCTAACTATAGGACACTATTTGAATTTTGTGGATAGATTATATAAGGTGTTTGGGTTTCTATATTTCGAAAATGCAGTTGAGTTAAAGATTCAGCTGTTTCATTTTGGATAAACCAGAAGTTCTATATCCATAAAAGTCCTCATCCTCATACAAACTTCTAAAACACCACTTAAAGAAGTCCTCTACCACTTGATGATTAAATCAGCAGTATAATCATTCAAAATAATATTGTTTGTTGTTTTCACCTCCCAGACATGAGACTACTCAATGAGTACCACACACATCTTAAACAACATTTGTACAAAATGTTTGCCTTCGGAAAACATCATATTTCTTTTAAAGTTTGATATCATTCAGTAAATTATACTTTTGAATGATTAATGATTGTGCAAAATACATCAGATTTTGAAGAGATCTCCACTTTCAGTTATATTTGCCATACTTTTCCTTTCGAAGTTACCCTTTCATTGACATGTTTAGATTGAGGACCTCAGGGTTTTAGATAATAGGTAACTTCATTAGACTTTGAGTTTGTGCTTTTGTCAACAATGAAATGTTGTTTCCATGGCCATATCAGTGTAAGCAGAGCCAGTGTACATTTGACATTTGAATGTAGAGCTTCATGGCAACCCCATTGATTTCTTGGTTATGGATATGTGGTATCAAATCTGCTTGTCTAACATCCCCACGGTAAATGCCATGCTACAGATTAGGGCTGTTGTGATTCACTCACGTATTCGGTGAATCAGGCTGTATCCCTTCAGGAATTCAAGTCATTGCTTGAAAAGAAGAACACAGTATTCATGAGCTGTTTCAAGAGGAGTGTTTTTTCTTAATTTATTTATTATTTATTAAAGCAAAATAAGCAAAATGGCGTCTATCTTAGCCAGACAGGATAATAGTGAATGCTTCTGTGCATGTAATATGTAATATGACAATAATGTGGTCGATGATATGACAATAATGTGGTCGATACTATAGCAGTAATGTGAATGATATAGCAATAATGTGGCAAGAATATTACAGTACAATGGTTAATAGTATGACAATAATATGGTAGATACTATAGTAATAATGTCGTAGATATGGCAACAATGTGATCAATAACATGACAATAATTTGGTTGATAATATAACAATGTGGTTGATAATATGACAATAATGTGGTTGATAATATGACAATAATGTGGTCAACAATGACAATAAGGTGGTTCATAATATGAACAGATGGTTGATAATGACAATAATGTGGTTGAGATAAATGATAATATGACAATAATGTAGTTGATAAATGACAATGTGATCAATAATCTGACAATAATGTGATCAATAATATGACATTAATGTGGTCACTGGTCATTGTCATGATATATTAACACTAAACACATGGTCAGAACATGTTACAGAAAGGATTTTGTTATCCATTTTGTCAACTAGTGGTTAAAGTGTTTGTTCATCACCTCATCACGCCAAAGACCCAGGTTCGATTTCCCACTTGGGTACAATGTGTGAAGCTCATTTCTGGAGTAAATTGCTAAAAGCGGCATGAAACCACACTCATTCATTCACTGCAAACCCGACTGCAGTTTTGGACAGATTACCTGTAGACTTCCATTTACAGTGACCTTAGCTTTAGATGGACTGTGGCTGCCGAACGGCTAATTACTTCGGATTGTTTGAGTTGATGTTTTGAGTGTAAACAGAGTAATAAAGTTGTTGCCATAATTTCTCATTTGTTTGCATCAATAAGTTTATCCCCCAAATATAAAATGTTACTCTGTTTTACTTGCTGTTTAACAAAACCACAAACTGGATCATTATCATACACTCGCTTTATGACTGTTCATGGTGAAACATTTTGCCTCTCATTCTACCAAAGGTTGAATGTTGTTAATGATAAGCTAAATATAAAGATCTTAAGAATAATAAATTCTTCACACAGTGTTTTGAAAGGGCATAAAGGACTGTAAGAATCTTGTGTCTCTGGAAATTATGGAATTACAAGGATTTTACAGTCCTGTACATCCTTTCAAAACACCATGTAACTAATAGTATGACCTTTGTAAATGCCATATTATGGAAATTATAATACAGAATTTAATATCTTATATTGTCTGTGCAGCTGCTTGTGCTAGCACAAACTTAAGCTGGTTTTAGAGTGCTAGCTCTCTGAGATAACATGACGCAGTTAAGCATGTATACCACACTCAGACACATTATACTGACTGATCCAACCAGTCCTTGTTGTACCCATTAATGTCCTGTGCCAGGCGGGGAATAACAAGTACTACATTTTAACATCTTTTGGGATGATGTGGCCGGGGATCGAACTTCCACATTCCAGGCAAACGCTCTAACCTGTAAGAAGGGCAATGCAATGAGGACTGTTGATGTAACATGATACAGTCTCCATTCATTGTGTAACAGTAATCTTTCGAAATGTTAAATGATAATTTTTAATGGAAGGACTTTACTATTTTTAATGTAATTGGGTTACAACAGGGCAGGATGTCCAGATGTTAATGTGATAGAAATTGATCACATTAAAACTTGTATGAAGCCCTTTTTTGGTGTCCCCATCTATGGTCATGCAGGAATAGTTGCAAAAGTGGCATTATACCATATTCAAAGGTGGCTGTGATAAAACTGTATATTGTTGACCAAGGCGATAAAAGTCAACCAAAACATTTCTATGAGTGGCAACTGGATTGAACTTATCTCTCCTTTACTTGACCATGAGTTTCAGCAATACTTGCCTTCTGTTTTGCAGGTGACTGATTTTGCCTGGTCTCATGATGGGCGGATGGCTCTGATCTGTTACCGGGATGGCTTTGTGTTGGTGGGATCAGTTGCAGGACAACGGTACTGGTCGTCCATGCTGAACCTGGACAACACCTCAATATCATGCGGTGTCTGGTCACCTGATGATCAGAAGGTAGGTTGGGGTATCACATCATGAGTATTTTTGGCCTCCAGATAATCAGACGGTAGAGTTGGGGTATCTTGTCACGAGGTGCTTTCGACCTTCAGATAATCAGACGGTAGAGTTGGGGTATCTTGTCACGAGGTGCTTTTGACCTTCAGATGATCAGAAGGAAGAGTTGGGGTATCACATCATGAAGTGCGTTTAGGTTCCAGATGATCAGAAGGAAGGGTTAGGATGTCACGTCATGAGGGCATTTCACCTCCTGATGATCCGAGGCAAGGGCTAGGGTATCACATCATGAGGGGCATTTGGACACCAGATGATCAGAGTGAAAGTTTGGGGTATCATGTCATGAAAGGCATTGGACTCCAGATGATCAGAGGGAAAGGTTGGGGTATCATGTCATGAAAGGCATTGGACACCAGATGATCAGAGGGAAAGGTTGGGGTATCATGTCATGAAGGGCATTGGACTCGAGATGATCGGAAGATAGGGTTAGGGTATGTTGTCATGAGGTATGTTTGGCCTCCTAGTTATCAGAGGGTACGGCTGGCATATGACATCATGAGGCACATTTGGCCCCCACTTGATCAGAAGTGTATTAAATCGTGTTGATGGTGTCTTTTGATGCGCAGAAAGTAACTCAAGTTTATTGAATCATGTGAGTCTGGTCTCTTGATGATCACAAGTTTTGGCTCATATATTATATCATGATGAGTGTAGTAGAACACGAGACATGGCAATAGTCTTTGAGTGATGATGTTTTTAATGGATACAAAGTGCCATTTGGACATTTTGTAGGAAAACTCTTTTATGTTTACATTTAATGGAGGCATATGTCAAAAGGCAGAGGATCATTGGACTAATCATGTTATCATGGAAGTCATCTTTTCAAGGATTTATGCTAGTCCATGAAATAAAGATGGAGGAAGCAATGTAAATATGTTTCTCTGTGGCTCTTCTCTGGGATTTAATGTGCCAGTTGGTAATAGACAAACTCCTCCAAGTCACAATAACTTGTGCTCACAATTCTTCTTCTTCTGTGATGAGATATATTCTAATTGTGCATCCTCCATTTTCAGGTAATGTTTGGGACCACTGATGGCCAGATCATAGTGATGAGCTCAACTGGTGCGATGATATCCCAAGTGACAGTACATGATGGGATGGAAATTTCTTCTATGGCTTGGTCATGTGAGAGATTTAACATGGAGGAAGCTGAAAGTTCTGAAGACTCTACAAGAAACACAGAGGGTGAGAGTTTTACCAGATTTTATGTAAATAGGTTGTAATATTATCAATGCCTCCTTCTGTCAGAATCACTTTTAAACTGCATTTGTACCCCCTCCCAAAAAAAAAAAAAAAAAAGAAAAATTAATGCACCTAATTTACATTTGGTTAGTTTCCTATGTGTTACTGTGCTGAACTGCCTGCTTACAAGACGTGAAAATTGTCATCCTTGGGTTTTTAATCCAGCCTCCAAATCAACATTACAAAACAAGCTTTTAATGACTATTATCTAATCTATGTTGCTAAAATTAAAGTCTAAGTCACTGATCCAGACAAGGAAATGTCTAGCATCTGTAAATGGACCTCACTTTCTGTTAAATTGCTGGCATTTTTTTCAATTTTCAAAATGTATCCTCAGGATATTGTTATGTTTTTGCCTCAGTGTCGCTCAGGATATTGTTATGGAATTGTTTTTGCCTCAATGTTGTCTGACAGTGGATCTTTTCTTTCCCTTATTCTCACATTTCAGGTTGTTAGTTTAACAGTTCAGTTCAGTGACAAGGATGATGCTTCTGAAATATTGTACATATAAAGTAGATTTGTCAAAAGGATTTCCTAACCCAGACAAATAAATAATACCATAACTACCTGAGAAGATGTTAGAGAGGCACAAAATTCTTGTAACAAGAGCAGCGCCTTGCTGTTTAAGTGGAAGTAGCGTTAGTGCCACTTAAGCAGTGTTCCAGCAGTATGATAGCAGAGGACTCAGAAATAGACTTTCACAAATAGTATGCATGTGGGGAATCAAACCAAGGCCTTCAGCTAGATGAGTAAACTTTTCAACAACTAAAACATAAGCTTAGTAATTATAGTTTTGGCTAAAGAGAGGTTTTAGTGTGCTGCAAAATTATTGCATGCATTAGCCATATTGTCAACCAGACTTGGATCCACTCCAGTCAATAGGCTCCATGCATAGATTCAGCAGATTACGCTACCAGCTCTGTAACTGTGTATGTGACTCAGTGTCTGTCTGCATGGTGGACTAGCAGGCATTTTGATCAAGTAGGAATCAAGCCCTGCTGTAAGACACACCTCATCATTTCCTCATTACCGTGACGTTATGTTGCTCTCTTGGGTTGACAGGCTGTCTGGTTTGTGAGTGAGTGGTATAGGTCAATTGATATATACCAGTTGGCTGTACTGATGGTCCAGTACCTTGTACCTAAAGTATTCAAAATTAACACGCCTGTGAAGATCTGTGTCGGAAATTGGTCTTCATCATCCCAATCTCATAAGAGATGACTGAATGGACCAGGGGCTTCTTTCACAAAGCAACCTTTACTAAGGTTAACCCTAACTCCCATTCTTTATCATTGCACTAAGGTTACTGATGGTCAGACTTGCTGACTGCAGGTTCAGAGGTTGTCCATGATGCCATTCATTTAGTTTCCTTGTCCAAACTATATTCTTTATTGCCTGCCATTATATGGTGAAATATTACCAATATTAAGAATGGAAGTCACAAGAACGTCTTCAAAGTGGTGATGTTCAATTGCTTGAGACTTTGCTTCCAATACTGGTAGGGCAAACCTAAAGGACCCCAGAACCTACCTTAATTTCTATCTTTAAGCACTGCCTGGAAACTCGATTGGGATGGTTCCATTGAGTGATAACTGATTGTTAGTGTTGGCATGTAAGGATGGTTTGCTTGATCCTTTGGTGCCACTAAGGAAATTCTTTTATTAACAGTTGTCATGGTAACAGCAGGCTAATTTCAGAAGACTCAGGCTGTAGAGATGTATCAATGTTTCTATCTCATGTTGTTAAAACTTGTCCCAAATACACTCTTCTTGTCCTAAGGTGTCCATTAGCACCACACTCAGCAATATTCATGCTAAATGGTGATGGTCTAAAATGGTCAATCCAGTGATTGACATAATGAGCATGCTACACAGCTGGGATACAATGACATGTATCCACCAAGTCAGCAGGCCTGCTCACCTGATCCTGTTTATTGCCTCTTACAACAAGCATGGGTTACTGAAGACTTAAGCGGATCTTTACAAATGACCTGTCCCCAAAAAAGTTTAATGCTCTGACTCAGATGATCTGACCAATTATTGCATGTTTTTGCATACTGCTAGTATGGGACATCACTCATAACTTGAATCACTGGTTTGTCAAGTCAACCTGAATTATTTACTCAGTCTTTATGCAGACAAAACCTAAATTAGAAATAAAGACATACAGATATCATAAATTCTTATTTTGGTTCCATCATTTCCTTCGGATGTTAAGGAAGTGGAATTATGTGATTAAAGGAATAGCACACACATGCTGTAATGGAGAATTGTTTTACGATTCGATTTTATTGATGTCATGAAAAACAGTGAGCAAGAGAAAGCTAATTTGATAGTTGAGCATGAAATCAGATTTGTGATATACAGACAGGGGGTTCATCTGTGTAGAAATTGTGAATACACACCAATGCTGTAATAACCTGTTGTCAAACAATCCCATGGACATTGTGTACATGTGTTCTCTGGAGGATGACTTGTATATATTTGTTTGGAAGTAAAGCTTTAGTGAGTTTTGTTTGTACAAGCACTGCTTCGAATCAATAATTTGGATGAAGCTTGATGAGGAAAAGTCAATATATTTCACGGAAGATTTTTCACAATTACTTGTGTCTAGTTGTTAACTTGTTCCATTTGTACTGCATTATATAGGAAGTGCATGTCAGTCCCCATTGTACTGTGTTACATGGGAAGTGCATGTCAGTCCCCATTGTACTGTGTTACATGGGAAGTGCACTTCAGTCCCATTTGTACTGTGTTATATAGGAAGTGCACTTCAGTCCCCATTGTACTGTGTTACATGGGAAGTGCATGTCAGTCCCCATTGTACTGTGTTACATGGGAAGTGCACTTCAGTCCCGTTTGTACTGTGTTATATAGGAAGTGCACTTCAGTCCCGTTTGTACTGTGTTACATGGGAAGTGCACTTCAGTCCCCATTGTACTGTGTTACATGGGAAGTGCACTTCAGTCCCCATTGTACTGTGTTACATGGGAAGTGCATGTCAGTCCCCATTGTACTGTGTTACATGGGAAGTGCATGTCAGTCCCCATTGTACTGTGTTACATGGGAAGTGCACTTCAGTCCCGTTTGTACTGCATTATATAGGAAGTGCACTTCAGTCCCGTTTGTACTGTGTTACATGGGAAGTGCACTTCAGTCCCCATTGTACTGTGTTATATAGGAAGTGCACTTCAGTCCCGTTTGTACTGTGTTACATGGGAAGTGCACTTCAGTCCCCATTGTACTGTGTTACATGGGAAGTGCATGTCAGTCCCCATTGTACTGTGTTACATGGGAAGTGCATGTCAGTCCCCATTGTACTGTGTTACATGGGAAGTGCACTTCAGTCCCCATTGTACTGTGTTATATAGGAAGTGCATGTCAGTCCCCATTGTACTGCGTTATATAGGAAGTGCATGTCAGTCCCCATTGTACTGTGTTATATAGGAAGTGCACTTCAGTCCCGTTTGTACTGTGTTATATAGGAAGTGCACTTCAGTCCCCATTGTACTGTGTTATATAGGAAGTGCACTTCAGTCCCGTTTGTACTGTGTTACATGGGAAGTGCACTTCAGTCCCCATTGTACTGTGTTACATGGGAAGTGCATGTCAGTCCCCATTGTACTGTGTTACATGGGAAGTGCATGTCAGTCCCCATTGTACTGTGTTACATGGGAAGTGCACTTCAGTCCCCATTGTACTGTGTTATATAGGAAGTGCATGTCAGTCCCCATTGTACTGTGTTATATAGGAAGTGCATGTCAGTCCCCATTGTACTGCGTTATATAGGAAGTGCATGTCAGTCCCCATTGTACTGTGTTATATAGGAAGTGCACTTCAGTCCCCATTGTACTGTGTTACATGGGAAGTGCACTTCAGTCCCCATTGTACTGTGTTATATAGGAAGTGCACTTCAGTCCCGTTTGTACTGTGTTACATGGGAAGTGCACTTCAGTCCCCATTGTACTGTGTTACATGGGAAGTGCATGTCAGTCCCCATTGTACTGTGTTACATGGGAAGTGCATGTCAGTCCCCATTGTACTGTGTTACATGGGAAGTGCACTTCAGTCCCGTTTGTACTGCATTATATAGGAAGTGCATGTCAGTCCCCATTGTACTGTGTTACATGGGAAGTGCACTTCAGTCCCGTTTGTACTGCATTATATAGGAAGTGCATGTCAGTCCCCATTGTACTGTGTTACATAGGAAGTGCATGTCAGTCCCCATTGTACTGTGTTACATGGGAAGTGCACTTCAGTCCCGTTTGTACTGCATTATATAGGAAGTGCATGTCAGTCCCCATTGTACTGTGTTACATGGGAAGTGCATGTCAGTCCCCATTGTACTGTGTTACATGGGAAGTGCATGTCAGTCACCATTGTACTGTGTTACATGGGAAGTGCACTTCAGTCCCATTTGTACTGTGTTATATAGGAAGTGCACTTCAGTCCCGTTTGTACTGTGTTACATGGGAAGTGCACTTCAGTCCCCATTGTACTGTGTTACATGGGAAGTGCACTTCAGTCCCCATTGTACTGTGTTACATGGGAAGTGCATGTCAGTCCCCATTGTACTGTGTTACATGGGAAGTGCATGTCAGTCCCCATTGTACTGTGTTACATGGGAAGTGCACTTCAGTCCCGTTTGTACTGCATTATATAGGAAGTGCATGTCAGTCCCCATTGTACTGTGTTACATGGGAAGTGCACTTCAGTCCCGTTTGTACTGCATTATATAGGAAGTGCATGTCAGTCCCCATTGTACTGTGTTACATGGGAAGTGCATGTCAGTCCCCATTGTACTGTGTTACATAGGAAGTGCATGTCAGTCCCCATTGTACTGTGTTACATGGGAAGTGCACTTCAGTCCCGTTTGTACTGCATTATATAGGAAGTGCATGTCAGTCCCCATTGTACTGTGTTACATGGGAAGTGCACTTCAGTCCCGTTTGTACTGCATTATATAGGAAGTGCATGTCAGTCCCCATTGTACTGTGTTACATGGGAAGTGCACTTCAGTCCCCATTGTACTGTGTTACATGGGAAGTGCATGTCAGTCCCCATTGTACTGTGTTACATGGGAAGTGCACTTCAGTCCCCATTGTACTGTGTTACATGGGAAGTGCATGTCAGTCCCCATTGTACTGTGTTACATGGGAAGTGCATGTCAGTCCCCATTGTACTGTGTTACATGGGAAGTGCACTTCAGTCACCAAGCTGAAGTCTGTTTGATGACACTATGTTACAGCTGTGATATTGCTGATGTTTGTGATGACGCTGATGCTGCTGTTACACTGGCTGAAGTCTGTTTGATGACACTATGTTACAGCTGTGATATTGCTGATGCCTGTGTAGGGGCACTGTGATGACACTATGATACATGTGTGACTTAACTGATGTCTGTGCAATGACACTGTGATGACAGTATGATACAGCTGTGATAAAGCTGATGTTTGTGATGACGCTGATGCTGCTGTTACACTGGCTGAAGTCTGTTTGATGACACTATGTTACAGCTGTGATATTGCTGATGCCTGTGTAGGGGCACTGTGATGACACTATGATACATGTGTGACTTAACTGATGTCTGTGCAATGACACTGTGATGACAGTATGATACAGCTGTGATAAAGCTGATGTTTGTGATGACGCTGATGCTGCTGTTACACTGGCTGATGTCTGTTTGATGACACTATGTTACAGCTGTGATTTTGCTGATGCCTGTGCAGGGGCACTGTGATGACACTTTGATACATGTGTGACTTAACTGATGTCTGTGCAATGACACTGTGATGACAGTATGATACAGCTGTGATAAAGCTGATGTCTGTGCAAGGACACAGTGATTACACTATGTACAGCTGTAATATTGCTGATGTCTGTGCAATGACTCTAATCCAGCTGTGATATAGCTGATGCTGTGTGATGACACTTTGATGACACTGTGATATTACTGATATCTGTGCATTGTGACACTGTGATACAGCTGTAATATTGCTGATGTCTGTGTGATGACACTGATACAGCTGTCCTACTACTTGATATCTTTGTGATGACTCGGTAACTGCAATATTCGTGATTGCTTGATGGACTTATGCGCATGTAATACTGCATTCCGGAAGGAACTTACGATAGGAAGGTAACTATAATATCAATGAGGACCTTGATACAGCTGTCATGTTGCTGTGGACAGTTATTTTTTATAATTCCTCAGATTATTAGAAAATGTACTGTTGTAAACAAAGATCTTGCCCACCATAATCCCAACCCATACTTAGCTCATGTTACAATGTGTACTCATTAATTGACATATGAAGATCTATTAGAGGACATCCTATATGTAATGTTGACTGTGCCATTGCAGATGGAATCTCCAAGACCCACACACTAGCAGTATGTTTCAAGTATGGGGACATCTTCCTGCTCTCTGGCTATGATGACGTGTGTCCTCGCATTGTGTACACAACATTAACAGGTTTGTCAATATTACGCTTCATGGGTTCCAATACTCATCTGATTTCATTCTTGCAGTAACAACCCATGAGGGAATCACTGACTTTCACCATAGTCATGCTTCAATAGTTCAGTTGAATCTGTTTTTGGTTAGTGTGTCAATCAGGGATTTTTGCCAACTCGGCATATATTGATTAAATGTACACCTGATCATGAGATCAGCACTGAATATTTTCCAGGTGTACTTTCAGGAAGTAGTATATATTCAATACGTTGAATGCTCTCAAATATCTGTCTTACGTAACCAGAATGTAGAGAGAAATAAAACACACAGAATGTTTTTGCATAAATTGAAAAAAGTAGGAAACAATAATAAAAACAGGATTGAAGTTTATGATTAATTATTTTTCTCAATTGGATGTGTTATCATTGATTTAGTTTGAGTGATTGAGTTTTATTCCACTTTTAACAATATTCCAGCAATATCATGGCGGGGGCCATCAGAAATGGGCTTCACACACTGTACCCATGTGGGGAATTGAACCTGGGTCTTCTGCATGATGAGCAAATACTTTAACCACTAGGGTATCCCACTGCCCATTTGAATTAAGAGTCGCCTGGAAGCTTGTGTACTAATTTATATGGTCAGCAACAGCTGATATAAGTCTATGATCCCTTTGATTTAGTATCAGGGGTATAAGTCCTGTTCAGCAGTCCTCATTCCATCTTTCAACCTGTCACATTCTGTTTCTAAAGCATACCTTGAAGACTTATCAGTATTTCTCGATCAGACTTTGCACAGATGTCTAACCTTGAACTGCTGCCTTTTGCAACTTAAGAAATTTAGAAAGTTTTACTTTTTTATGGTTTCCATGACAACAATTTGTAGAAATATAAGATTGCACACATATCAGCGAGGGCAATGAAATTATGCCTTGCACTCTCTATTTTTTTGCGAATTCCAATCAGTAAATTATTGATGGATAATTCAATAACGTGGTAACCTGCTTACCTTTACAGAGTTTTGCACGATACTGAAATGTGCGTCCAGTGTGCACAAATGTACAAAATTGACAGTGGAAAGTAATTATATTGAATCTAGAGGGATGCACAAATATACCCATTGCAGCAAGTTCTTGAGAAGAAATAAAACATCCCTACAAGTAAAAGAATTATGTAATCTTACAGTGCAGTAAACCATGCCATTAAACCATGTTGTGCCACGCAACTGAGATGGTTAGAGGCACCAGCTGAGTTTTTGTTAAGCATCCTTTACATTTTCTGCTTTTTACTAGAACTTTATGTAATCGTCTATGCAGGTCTCAAAATGGACTGGTCCAACTGTGGGGAGTATCTGGCAGTGGGAGGCTTCATCCGCCTGCCCAACCTCCAATGCCGCAATGAACTCCACTTCTATACCAAGGATGGTAAACTGAAGCACTGGGTCACCGTTCCTTCTCAGGTGGGGTTCATTGAGGGGGAAGTAAGTACAACAAGTACACTCTCTATCACAATGGAATGGCAACAGAAGTAAGGCAAACACAATCAGTGCCTCTTTTGGTAATGTTATATGTTATGTCATATCAGACTACAGTCATTTAAATTTTAATTCATTCTTCCCAGTCTAGTCAAAAGTAATGGGACATGTCATAATGATAATATCGAAAGTTGTCACTATAGGGCATCCTCATATAATATTATACATGTATTATAATTGCTGTCTCTAAGGAATATGTGAGT
This sequence comes from Haliotis asinina, assembly GCF_037392515.1. Taxonomy (NCBI): domain Eukaryota; kingdom Metazoa; phylum Mollusca; class Gastropoda; order Lepetellida; family Haliotidae; genus Haliotis; species Haliotis asinina. Next base: position 47,032,685 of record NC_090285.1, read on the forward strand.
GATTTTTTTTTCACACAACTCATAGGAATATTCCAGCAATATTCCACCAATACACCTGAAATGAGCTTCACATATTCTACCCACATGGGGAAACGAACCCAGGTTTTGAGTGTGACTAGTGAAGGCCTTTAGGCATCCCCACTAGACCACCCCAGTGTCTCTGCTAACACTAAAAACCCCAATGACCATGAATTTCAGTAACAGGAAGCTTTTTGTGTGAATGAAAAGAAGATAATTAGAGGTATGAGGAAGTATTGTTTGGATTTGCCTGTTACACTTGCTCTGTAGCTGTAAAGTAAATAATCCTACATATGATAATGTTCATGTCTAATTCCTTAATTCTGTAAAATAGATTCAATATCTTCAACAAATATTATCTGAATTCTGTTTTACACTGTGCTACTATTATAAATGATTTATTGCAGATACTGTTTAACTCGTAAGCATGTTTTAATGAGGAAAAAAGACTTTGGCACTGTGACAGAAAGGGTTACCACTAGTTCTCTTGTCTTTTGCCATTCCACTGTGATAGGGAGTGCCACCGTAAGCTCTCTGGATAGAGCTCCTCTGTTATAGGGAATGCCACCACTACCTGTTTGAGCTGCCAGTCTTATATGTTAGAGATTGCCACCACTAACTCTCTAGACTGTTGCCAGTCTTTTATGTTAGAGATTGCCACCACTCTAGACTGTTGCTAGTCTTTTATGTTAGAGTTCGCCACCACTAACTCTCTTGACTGTTGCCAGTCTTCTATGTGAGAGAATGCCACCACTAACTTTCTAGACTGTTTCCAGTCTTCTGTGTTAGAGAATGCCACCACTAACTCTCTAGACTGTCTCCAGTCGTCTGTGTTAGAGAATGCCACCACTAGTTCTCAAGACTGTTTCTAGTCTTCTATGTTAGAGAATGCCTCTCTAGACTGTTTGCTGGTCCTTTGTCATGAAGAATGATACCAAAAGCTATTTAGACTTGTTAGTGTGATAGAACCACTGCATGGCATGGAAAACAGTCAATTAGAACATTTTTGAACTGAAAACATAGTTATATAAAAACAAAACAGAAGCATGTTTAATATTTTGCTTATGTGACCATCTCCCAGCCTGTTACCATACAGTTAGACAGAAATCAGGAAACACAGAACTAATGGTTCAAGGTTTACTTCTGTATATTTGTATATACTGAAGGAAACAAATAAGGGAACACCACTTCATGGCAGTGTTCCTTTCTTTCAGATTTCCTCCCACAGCAATATTCACAGCTGGTGATGAAACTGGAAAATACGTCAGGAACACTTGAATTTTCCTGTGTTCCATTATTTGTTTCTCTGAGTATATGTAATTACATGAAATGTCCAGTCTAACACTGTTGAAGTGAATCTTGATATTTCATGCTAGTGGATGCAAGTTACAGTTAATCTATGTATTCGTTCTTATTCATTATATATGGTTGTTGAAGTATTTCCATAGGTCCTATCACTTTCACACTACTTAAACAGTATATTATATGGCATGTTCACAGTTAACACAAGTGAATAGAAGTTATTCTTTTTGGCTGGTACAAAGCAGTCATAGAAACATTCTCCCTTATTTCTTCCTATCAATATTATGTATGTTTGTCATGACTTAATATTAGCGGAAATGGTAGTTCTAGAACAATGTGATTGCTTCATGTGTCTATCCCTCACTCACACAAGATGTCTGTTTCTACAGGGTAAACCTCTTACAGCATTAACCTGGGGTCACAACGACAAGCGTCTTTTTATAGCAGCTGGATGCCATCTGTATGTCGCATGGATCAGCAAACAGGTGGCACCACTTCAATTCCTGTGTCAGCGGGTCATACAGAAAGTCTGCCGTCAGGAGAAATATGTGGATCGGTTACCACTTCCAACTCGTTTACGTCTTGGTGCTCAAGCTCTTTTCTCTCCCACAATAAAGGTGAGATGATCTCTTTGAAAACTGTCTTACCAATATCTTTCTTGCTTGCAGAGATGTCAGTCCCCAGCGATATGATAGGAGTTATTGTTTTATTGAAATTGTCTGGATCTTAGCATAGTGAAGAAAAGTACAGTTGATCTGACCTAAATCAGATTGATCCAGGGGAGATTGTGATGGAAAATAGGCGTTGTATCTGTACTTGTGGCAAGATCTAACTATTGAGGCCAGGGCTAGATCTCAACACTGCCTGAACATCATTGTCCTCTGACAGTGTTTGTCATTGTTCATGTTCGTCACACTTCTTGTTTGTGGTCCTCAGACAGTATTGGACATAGCCCATGTTTCAGTAATGCCCATGGGTCATTGTGCTCTGACAGTGTTGTACATTGCCCTTGTTTCAACACTACCCATGTGTTGTGTTCCGACAATGTTGGACATGGCCGCATGCTCTCGCCACTGCCCATGTGTCATTGTCCCTGTGTTGGTCATAGCCTGTTTTTAACAATGTATCATTGTTCTGAGGGTGTTTTGGTAATGCACCTCCCACCACAACCTTCACCTTGAGTTCTCCACAGGATTTTCTGATGTTATATGATTTAACTACAGGTTTGAAGGAAAGGTTCACCTACACTGAAACATCTCTCTCACTGTAATAAAGATATTCATCCACATGGTGTTATCTTTACATAAATGATACATATCAGTTAACAATGTTAAATGTCATTATGGAATATTGATATGTTAAGGGGGCAGTATATACACCCAGGGGTTTGTGTTTTCCCAGCATGTTGGGAGCATGTTTGATGGCCACCATTGATGTCAATGTCTGTGTTGATAATGTGGCTGTGTTTTCAGGTGTGAGAGTGTTGGCTCATAAGCGCTCAGTGGTATTAGAAAGTCACCTTGTTACAATATTTGAAGTTACACCCAATTTTCAATGTTATTTTATTGCTTGTTCACTGTGGTTTTGACACACTTGCCAAAGTCTTTCACAAGTTTTTCAAATGAACTAATTACATACTATTTACCCAACCATTTCATGTGTTTGAAGAACAAGGATCTTTTGCCCTTTGCTTAGCTCTTTAGCTGCTCATCTTAAGACGAAAATGTTTAGATGAGCATGATTTATGTTTGAGGTTAATTACTTCAATAGTTGAGCTTATACCACAAAAATTTCTCATCATGTGTCACTTCATCCAGACTTCAAGCAATTTTGACTAACAGCACGTTGACTTTTAGCTATTTTATTCCTATCATGAAAGGTTGGAATGTTTCAAGCTTCCCTAATTCCTGTCACACTTCTCATCACCAGGGCTGTTTTACGGGGAATTTGAAAAAAATATTCCATGAATACAAATTTCACAATGTCGGAACTTTCGTTACTGAGTAAGAGACAATTCTCTTGTGATAGAGTGTTTTCGTATGAAACATAATTTCATCACCTGCTTTTGGGTGTTCTGTTCACTATCTTCATTTCCCCATTCTTGTCACCTGGGGGTGTAGCCTTGCCATAGTGGTTCAATTTCCCACATGGGTGCAATATGTGAAGAGCATTTATGGTGTCCCCCGCCATATTGTTGCTGGAATATTTCTAAACTCACTCACTTTTCAACAGGGGAGACATGGAATCTACTCGCCTTCTTGATGTGAGAAGCAAACATAGTATACATGAGTATAGACTACAGACCTCTTACTTGTTATGTGTCTACTGATGATATTCTGTATTGATTTGAAAACAGTAAATTGATGTCTGACTGGAGTAATGAAACTCATTATAATGAAACTTCTTTAGGTCTTTCCCAATGAGAGAAAGATAAGCGAGGAAATATGAAAAGAAAAGAGAATTATTGTCATTTCTAGAAAAAATTAACTTGATCTTGTCTTTTGGCAAAATTGACATTTTCTTTCTGGCAATGTCACTAATGCACACTATTGCAACTGATGTCTATAGTCTGTTTGCTCTGAAGACATACTGATGACTTCCTCTTTAAACAAAAAAGTAAATCGAATAAAGTGAAATTAGTATTGTGAATGCTCATAATTTTACCATGCCAACTGAACACTTAGATCTCAGAATTTTATTCAGCTTAGGACCCGTGAAGTCCCGAGATAGAATAAGCCTTGAACAGCAACCCATGCTTGCCATAAAAGGCAACTGTACTTGTCAAAAGAGGCGACTAACAGTATCAAGTGGTCAGGCTCGCTGACTTGGTTGACACATGTCACTGGTTCCCATTTGCGCAGATTGATGCTCATGTTGGTCACTGGATTGTCTGGTCCAGACTTGCGTATTTACAAACTGCCATCATATGGCTGGAATTCTCACTCACTCACTCACTCACTCACTCACTCACTCACTCACTCACTTATTCAACTCAGGATAAATGTTGTTCAACAAGCGATCATAGATTAAAAACATTTTAGTTGTTTGCATTACAAGGGGTATGTACACTAAAGGACACACCAAGTGAGCGAGTGAGATTAGTTTTACGCCACACTCAGCAATATTCCAGCTATATGGCGGCGGTCTGTAAATAATCGAGTCTGGACCAGACAATTCAGTGAGCAACAACATGAGCATCGATCTACGCAACTGGGAACTGATGACATGTGTCAACCAGGTCAGTGAGCTTGACCGCCGGATCCCGTTACGACAAGCATAGTCGCCTTTTATGGCAAGCATGGGTTGCTGAAGGCCTATTCTACCCTGTGACCTTCACAGGTGGACACACCGAGAACAAGTAGGGTTGGTCATCACATACTGCATGTGCATTTGTATCACTGTTCCAACTGCTGCGCTTACCCCCTTGTAATACAAACCAATAATAACGATTTGAATCTAAGAACTTTTTGTTAAACAACTTTTATCCTTGTGGATAATATTCTGAGACTTTTATTTTCCATTGGCAAGGCAAAATTATTAGGATTTGCAGTCTTACTTTCACATCAGTACATTTTCACTGCAAACACATTATACAAGGGACTGTTGATACACTGCCTGTGTTTTCTAACGTGGTGATAGTAAAAATAAGAAATAATAATGGTCATTTTTAACATACCTTTTCCACACCCTTGAAAATGCTCAAAGCGCTACAGCAATATTACCCCAGATAAACAGAGCTCGATGTTGCTTAATTTCAACTGATTTGTGACCTTAGCTCTACGCACAGGACCATGCAATCACCATTCTAGCCATATAGTCATATATTTCAGTAGTAAGTCTAGCCATCTGTGATTTGATTTAACTCTTTATACATGTTATTTTCAGGTTAGGCACACTATACAGGAATTTCATTTGGAGATTGACCCTTTAATGAATAATTATATGATCTTGATATCAAATATAAGTTTAAAAATGTATAAAGGGAACAAGAAATGGTATTTTCTCTCTGAAACAGATGAATTATTCACCCCCTGATTAGCTTCATGTGGGTCAAGGTGTCAGAAGAATGTCTGAGAACATGAATAATTAATGTTTAGTGCTGTTTTATTTCAGCACAGTAGTACCTGTAGTATGTTAGCGCAATAAGCACACTTGAACTACCAGCCCTGGGCAAGGTATCATGTAGACAAAGTGTAACACTAGTCCTTGGCCTTGTGTTATGAGGTGATCATGTACAAGGTGATCAGAGAAATTGTTGCAGGTCTTGTGCTTTAACCATAGCAGCACTAGAACAATGCTTTCTTTGTGAAACATAGTCATAGTAACTAGTTGTGCATTAGGACAGTAGCGATGCAAACTAGTAATGAATTACAATTGTTGACATCACCGATAACAGTTTATCAATGGTAGAAACTAAAAACTATTGATGCATCGATAGTACAAGTGAATATTGATAGTTTAGTATTTGACTGTTGTTGATGAATGTGTAGCACAAAATACAGTGCTAGATTTGTTCACTTTGGTTTCAGTTTATCTGCCCCTGTTAAGTGTTTGCTTGACCTGGTTTACATTAGTTAGGTTTCTTGTCAGTTTTGAAAAGGAACTAAACCTATTTCAGTTTGTTTCCATTTCAAATAAACTCTACATTCATTTGGGAAATGACATAAAGAGTGAAAACTATGGCAATAGTTGTAACTCAGTAGTCACCGCTATTGTGCATCCCCTGTTGATTGTAGGTTAAGTTAGACACACGCTTGTCATAAGACGCGACTAACAGGATCGGGTGGTCAGACTCGCTGACTTGGTTGACACGTCATCGGTCCCCAATTGTGCAGATTGAAGCTCATACTGTTGATCACTGGATTGTCTGGTCCAGACTCGATTATTTACAGACCTCCGCCCTATAGCTGGAATATTGCTGAGTGCGGCGTAGAACTAAACTCACTCCTTCACTGAATTTACTTCAGTAGTGTGGTATGACACTGTGCTGTCTGCAGTATCAATCACCTGATTGTCTGGTTCAGTTTACATTATTTCCATGCTGATGTAATATACCATAAATGTAGTTGTGTGGCATTAAACAAGAAATAGAGAAGTAAAAATACATGCCTGTACTTATGATTAGCTTTAAGTGGTAAGTTTACATGGAAATTAACCTTTTTGTTTTCCGCAAATGATAATCGAATGAAGGTGTGGTTTTTGTGTCTCGATGTGCAGGCTATTGTTTTAATCCACCTGTTAGCTGGCCATGTGGCGGTTCCACACTGTTACATTTTTTAATAAGTGTTACTACATAACCTAATTGTATAACATGCAATCTGAGTCAGTCGTCTTTCCAACCCATAATAAATTCATTCACCAAAATCCATAATAAATTCATTCACCAAAATCCAAATGTATATATGCACTACATCTAGTTTGCCATCGATGAATGTGAAGGCATTCTACGTTTGTTGCATTGTTACAAAACTCATACATGTATGGCCCTCATCTTCAACCTTCATTTTGATGTCGAAACCATATCCAAATACATCCCGAAGACAAAATTCACAGTTTTGAATTCTGTTTGAAATTCTTTTTTCTATGATATTCTCTCATTGTAGGGCAAATTTAGTGAAAATAATTAATTGAAATGTGGAATTTCACAGGTAGAATCAATTCTAAAAAGCAATAAAAAAAACCCCAAAGAAAGTCATTAACGTCATCTCCAGTATTTTTATTGTTTACCCGAATCACCAATGATCGTTCTGAAACATCATTAGTGGATTGAGAATCCTTGAGAATGTTTAGGAAACTACACGAACATCGAAGTGAACTTTCAGCCAGTGTGTTTTCAAAATCACGTCACACGTATGTCCGTTATGTTTTGCCCGTTACATCCCAACTATGAATTCTTGAATTCTTCATACAGTTCAAAATAGAATGATTCATGGTCTTTGTCACCAAAACCAAGTGTCTGAAAGAAATAACAACCAGCAGATTGTCAGAATATGTCAGACTACTAACATGTCACATTTATGCATACACATTGCTTAAAACAACAAACATATCCTTTCAAACATCCTGCATACTCTCCATTTTGAGAAAGTTGCTTCCTGATAGTGAGGTCATACTACGCCAACATTGTCATACATACTTGACATTTTCATTGAAACATCCTGCATACTCCCCATTTTGAGAAAGTTGCTTCCCGATAGTGAGGTCATACTACACCAACATTGTCATACATACTTGACATTGTCATTGAAACATCCTGCATACTCTCCATATTGAGAAAGTTGCTTCCTGATAGTGAGGTCATACTACGCCAACATTGTCATACATACTTGACATTTTCATTGAAACATCCTGCATACTCCCCATTTTGAGAAAGTTGCTTCCCGATAGTGAGGTCATACTACACCAACATTGTCATACATACTTGACATTGTCATTGAAACATCCTGCATACTCTCCATATTGAGAAAGTTGCTTCCTGATAGTGAGGTCATACTACGCCAACATTGTCATACATACTTGACATTTTCATTGAAACATCCTGCATACTCCCCATTTTGAGAAAGTTGCTTCCCGATAGTGAGGTCATACTACGCCAACATTGTCATACATACTTGACATTTTCATTGAAGTGAAGTTATGAATGAAAATACACACAATCATTTCTATCTATCTGCTTACACTTTCAGTTGTAATGCTTCTTACGTACATTTACATCTTTGTTTTCACCTGTTAAATGTCAGTATTTAAATCTTTTGGCTTTGGGACTATACAGGAGATCAGTCTAAATCAGCTGGCACCAATTAGGTCATAATTAACGGATAGTAGGTGTGGCCTATTTAGTTTGGCAAACAGAGGCCTCATAATGGCATAACATTCAGCACTTAAACTGTGGTATATACATACATTGTATGAGTGTATATTTTCAAACATTGATATTAAGAAATTAAAAAAAAACAAAGTTAGTTCACATAAAAAAAAGTGATTTTTTTCATGTACACTTCCCCTTTTACAGGGTGTTTGTTTTTTTCATGTTTGAAATGTTGTATTTTGACATCTTATAAATATAAAGGGAAGGGTGGCATTTCAATTTTAGCACACTAATTTTTTTTAAGCTGTGTCTCTCTTCTTCCTAAATGGAACTATTTAAGTTATTTATTTGTATTTTCCTTGAAACCGTATCTTTGGTCATGTGTATATTCAGAGCAGGTATTTGCTGCTTTGTGCTTTGTTTGGTTGAAAATGTGCACAGTATGTCTTTCTCAGACAGACATCTTTGAAATCAAGGAGAATACTCTTGGTTTTCAGTCAGTAATGTTGTACGGTGCATAATATCATGTCCTGAAAGCTTATTTGGACTGGAAATGAGGCAGATTTCACATTTTATCCCGTAATTGGGGCAATTGTTGAATCTGAACACAAACCATTACATTCTGGTGCCTCATCTGATGATACACAGAGATTAGTAGGACTGCTGACCGCTGAGCCACCATTTGACCTTGAGGACTAATGAGAAAAACTAACAGGTGCTTTATGGCCTATATGAGAAAGTTGATGGAAATTCCTTTTAAAACTGGTAATGGAGACATTATTTGTTAGAGTATGATCATATTTACGTCTCCTATTTCCCTATACCAGCGATCATGGGCTGATGAGAAATCCTGCTGGATCTGACCAAAGATGGCTGTTTCCATCAATATACTATAGAATGAAACATGCAAGGAGGCTGGAGAATGTTAAATCAGCCATTCCTCTAATGACTTGTATCCGTTTTCATGTGAGTCGTGAATACAAAAAATGTGTTCACTTTTAGGAAGGATATAAAAAGCTAAAAATGTCATTTGAATTACAGGATTCTCATTTTGGGGTCTGTCTAGAGGGAATAGCTTTTTGACAAAAATACAAGGTGGAGTTTTTCAAGTCATTTTTTCAGAAGTCAGTAAATCTCTTACGGTTCAGGTCAAATAGTTACTGAGATAAATATAGTTTTATAGAATGAATCATTGGATGAGGACAAATTATGAAATATTTCATATTTCAGCACCATGCTTTGTAAAACTTATGCATTTTCCTTGATCTTAATAATACATTTGTGAAGTGGGAATGGAGCCAAATTTTTTTTTCTAAATTTTGGTTTTAGGTTTAGTTTAAAAAACTACTGCTTGTTTGATTTACCTGTTTAATGTTGTTGTTTTGTACTTTGCTGAATTGCATCACTGGCAAAAAGAAATGCTTATGAAAGCACTGAAGGAGTACTGAATAACATGGACTACAGTTTAGGTATAGATTGGACATGTCATGAGGTTGAAAGTCAATAACATTTTGGGGTTTTAGTCAATATTCAGTACCATACTTTCAGCTTAATTAGTATAAGCTTCTTGAACATTCCTCTTGGATCATGGCTTGTTAGTAAAACTTTGCCAACCAAAATTTACGTTGTGAAATCATTACCTGTCAGTGCAGATATAGGTATGTCACAGAAACATTATAGAAAAGTAAAATTTATGCTAAAAAATTTTCAAAACACCCTTTATGATGAACATTTGACTCATCCTAAGTCTGCAGTAGGTTTTTATTCATTAATCAGTGCACCATACAGGACCCTTTGCTGTTGCCTTGGACATGTGTTGCACAGTTGTCTTTGATGCCATAGTACTCTGTGGTGGATTCCATCTTATATAGGTCAGTGGGGTAAAGCATTTTCTCGTCATGCTGATGACCCGGGTTCGATTCCCCACATGGTTACAGTATGTAAAACCTATTTCTGGTGTCCTATGCTGTGATATCACTGGAACATTGCTAAAAGCAGTGTAAAAACCAGCTTGCTCACTCTATCCATTGTGTGAGCTAGGACTCTATAATTGTGGATACAAATTCCAGAGTCCACTGATATGGGTTATCAATTTGTATTTTTATCACACTTGTGAGTATACATGTATTTCTTCATGAAGGAAAAACATCTTAGAGTAATGCATCCCTTTCAGCTTTCCTGTAACATTACACAAATACAGCACAGTATAAGTTAGCTCGTTAGTTGTGTAATGCTCCACTCAGCAGTATTCCAGCTATAATGCAGCAGTCTGTAAATAATCAAGTCTGGGCCAGACAATCCAGTGTTCAACTATGTGAGCATCAATCTACTTAATTGCGATATGATGACTTTTGTCAACCAAGTCAGCGAGTCTGACCACCCAATCCTGTTAGTCACCTTGTACAACAAGCATGTTCTAAAAGCAGCAGCATCATGGGTTGGGGGTAACGTTGCCTTGTAGCTGATAGTCTAAATTCAGACTTTATTATTGCTTTCTATATTGATCTCTAATTTGTATGACACAGGCGTTTACAAGATATACTGGACAGGTACTGGTTAGCGACCAGTTATCGCCATATTTTAGCGGTCTTTTGTGATTTCCCCAGCAGTTCCTCAACCAAATGAAACAGAAGTTTTCATGGTGATAGATTAGCTATTCACCAATGTATCCTGCTTGTGTACAATCGCCGATTGTGTTTCTCTATGAGCGGCCAACAGGAAGCGCGGTAGTACATACTGTACTTTCGAAACAACTAGCAGGAACAGTTATCTCCACTTTCGAATAGTTCACGCAGCTTAACTGATATTCCGATCTTGGACCAACAGATGTATATTCTCTTTATATTAACTTGTATTGACTGTCGGTGAATTTTATAGACAAAACACGTACCTATTCCAATATATTGGTAGGCGTTTGTAACATAAATAAAAGAAATACAGTTGATATTATATTTTTTAAAATAAGATTTGTATCTATTTTATGTTATTTTAAACTAAAACAAATAAAAGATCTTAAGTGGTTCGTTGTGTTTTGTTGTGGTCGATGTTATTACAAAGTTTCAATGAAATAACCAGGTGATTGTTATGGAATTTGTTTTAGTTTGAGTCTTTTGAAACAATATGCAAATCTGGTAAATATTTTTAATTAAAGTTCACACAACACAAGTACATCACAAATTCAACAGACAAGGATTAGCAGATGTCGGATGTCAGTAAGAAGAAGAAAAAGATTGACAAAAACGTGGACATGTTAAAGTGCAGTTGTATTTATCTTTTATGTGAAATTTTATACAAAGCCATATAGTAAAATGTTGCTTTGTAAATAGAAACACAAGTTATGTGTCGGTGTAACTTTTGAAGACTTTTTTAAAAAGTTACAGCCCCACCCTATCGATCACGTGACATTCCCCCGACCTCGCTATTACAATTTTTGAGAAAAACAAACTTCTGTCTGTTGGTTTGAATATTCGTTTACTAACCATGGAAAGGTTTTAGGATATACAAAATCTATTCGAAAATTCTTCTTTGAAAAACTATGAAATTGACATGGTCAGATCTGTACATGCGCTATACAGAGAAAGTAGCGATAACTGGTATGCGTCGATAACTGGTCACTAGTCAGTATGGGTGACAAGCATGGGTTACTGAAGATTAGTTCTTCACGAGTGTAACCATTAGTCTATCACTTGTTAAAGTGAACTCCCAAACAATGCAAGACTTTCTGATATGCTAAACATTCTGCCAGAAAGACTTATCTTTGCTGCTGTTTGATTCTCCAGTGTGTAGGACTTTTTATCAATTATGTCAATGATTAGAGACTAGAGATTTAAGTTGTCAAACCCTTTTTAAACCCAGTCCACTGGGCATATATCCTTGAAACTGAAAAAGTTTGAAACTACCAACAAGTTAAAAAAACACTATTTCATTATTTCTTTTCATGAAAAACTCCCAGATCACTTTTATGTTCAGTAGAAAATAGCATCATCCTGAATGAAACCTAATTAGGATCATATTAAAGAATATTTTGTTGATGCTTCAACAAAATTTCTCTTTTGGCAGAAGACTATTTGTTTGATTCTGGTCTGGATTTAGTAGGTTCAAATCCCACTGGCATCAAAGGAAAGAAACATTGTTATGACAAGGTGAGATAGGGTTTATGGAACAATTTCGTTTAATGTACCTCTGATCAAAGACAACAGCTTTGATTCACGTATGATTTTTATATTTCATTACAGAGCTATACTCCGGACCCCTTCAAACTCCGAGAGTTTGTGAGCACCCCTCCACCTGGCAATGAGAGGCTTTTCTGTACCATGATTCGCCATGGCGACGAGACATCAGGCGGCCATTACACGCTCTACTTGGAGTACCTAGGTGGCCTTGTACCATTACTAAAGGGCAAAAGGGCCAGCAAACTCCGACCAGACTTTGTCATCTTCGATCCTAAGATAAAGACAACAGGGAAAGGTAAGCAATTTAAACTGCTTTAGTTTTCTGATTGGATTTGACTGGCACCTGATCAACTTACTGCTGCATGTTTTCATTTGGACAAGAAACATAACAAAGTTATTCGTGAAATTGAAAAAAGCAACTTACATACTCTAGAACTTATTAATTGCTGATTGATTTGAAACAAAAAATATAGTTTGTTTGTTACTCTAAAATGTAAACAGTTATAGAAAGCCTGACAGCTTGATCACTCCTCTGTGTTAGATCTGAGTGTTAGCATCACAAAATGACAGGCGGTATACCTTCTTGAGAAAATAAATTTCATTCTGTTATAACCAATTGCTGCATTGAAGGGACATGTTTTGTAAAGAACTATTTCTGCTGATATCAAATGGTAGTGTTTGTTATGACCAATTTTAGCCAATATCTGGGTATTAAAGTGTTTATGATGCTTGTACTGCTGTAATGATACTATAATGAGTATTGTGTTGATTTTTCTGTCAGTTTTGCTCTGTTTTAGTTTTTAACATTTAAGAAATAACAATTGTTTGGTCCAGGGCCAAGATTTTTGAAGCTTTCTTAGCGCAAAGGTAGTCGTATCTGCCATACATTAACATTAACTTACAACTATCTAAGCACTAAGAGAGCTTAAAAAATCTGGGCCCTGTACTTACCCCAGTGTTTCTAGTCAGCAGCGTCTACTGTGCATTGACTTCTTATTTTGTTCTCATCATTATTTCAAGTTTCATGTTACTAGACTAGATTGTACTTAGAAGGTACAGTGTATAGCAGTTAAATCCTTCTGTTGACTCACCATGTATACCATGGCACATATATCTTCAAGAAAAATGGCTCTTCAGTTTAGCTTTCCAAGTTTCAAGTTGCTTTGATGTTGGAGATGAAATGTGACTGTGATCTTGTGATTATGACTTCATTGAGGTTCTGATCATATGTCAATGAGTTTTTTTATTGTTATTTTAACAAAAATCCTATGACATTATACAAGGTCACAGAATAGCATTTACTGATATGGCTGCTGTTATATTATATCTGTTCGTGCAGAAATTATTACAGATTTAATATGAGAAATATGATAGTTTGCTTCTGTTTTGACAGTGTATTGTAGTCTTTGTAGGAGATTTAATCATTTAATTATTTTTTTTTTGAATCTGTTATGTCCAATATCGACTAACAGCAGTATTTTGCTATGAAATACAGTTATTTGTTTCAGCATTATAAGATATTACTAGTTGTCCTTAGGGCAGACTCAACAGAGTAATATTGGAACCGAAATCTGAAAGCAATGGAATTTGACACTGATTGATCAGATTATTCTCTCAAAACATGGAGAAAGAAAACCTCCTCTGCACAAATTATTCCAAATTGATATTTGATACAGGAAGTTAGCTTCGAAAGAGTTTGATTTGTCAAGAAATCTTGCCAAAACACTGAAAGTGCTGTGTAGGTGACAGCAAGCCAATCTGCGCATCTGTATGCTCTTGTCATCTTGTGTAGAAGTTGAGAGCATTGATGTCATTCTAATAATCAGTCTGAATTAGGGGATCTTGGTCATACCATTTCTTTGTCAGGTTGTCACTGTATTGTATGAGGCTATGCCAAGGCTGATAGTTTGTTTGAGTGGCATTTTAGAAGTTGGAAAGTACAATGTCGACATATTTTATGGCTAAAAATTTCTTTATTCATGAGTGTGATGTTTTGATACAGATTCTTGTACCGATGTCAAACAGAAATAGTACAAGAATCTCTATCAAAATGTCGCACTGATGAAATAAAGAAGCTGTCATCCATAAAGTTTGTCTGTTAAAGACAGATCATGATGCAAGAATCCTTCATTTATGTGGGGGTGGCCAGGGATTCTAAGGTGCTGCATTTCACTATACAGTGTTATCTTTCCATGGCTGTAGTTGTCAATACTAGCACTGGTATTGGCGTGCAGCAAGAAAATTAGTACGATTCTTCATGATGCTAAAATTGTTGTCACAGTGCTATACTGCCAAAGTATTGTGCACCTAAGCTGCGATATGATATGTATCCCACTATAAAGGCGGGGATGCAATATATAACACAATACCAAAATCTCTAATTCTAGCACCAACTATAAAACACCTTAAGATCAAAACAAAACCAGTTTTAAAGTATTTTGTCAAATTCTGCCAGCATTGTTCAATGTTCATTTGGAAGCAAGATAAGTAAGTTTATACACAGAATTTGTGAATGTCAATAGCATGCAAGTGCAATGCCTGAAACAGTTCTTGAGGCAAGAATTTCTGAGAAAATGTTTACTCATTAAGAGAAACTAAGGAAACAAATTTTAATCATGAAATAAAAGTGAGTATTTTTTCTTAACACCTATCATGATTCGACAATATTTTCAGTTAAACATTGATGTATCATTGCCTATTTTTGAAGTATCATATTGGGATATCAATTCACTGTAACAATTCACTGTCTTGGCGGCCCATGGATTGATGTATATCCATGAATCGCCGCACCTCTAGTAAATACTGCTTTAACCTTAGAAATGTTTCCAGGTCTTGTCACTCTATGGGTGTTACCTATGTGGAAAATGTCCGTAACTATAGCCAACTCACTTATACCCAACTTAGTCATACTTAAATTGGTCAAATATAAAATTTGACAAATTTGTATTCCATGAGTTCCTCCAAGCTCATCCACAGGACTTTAACAGAAACTCTTCAAGTAATGTTCAAGACAACTAAATGTCCAGTGTGTAGTTTTTTATCTGTTTTTTTTGTTGTTGTTATTGATGTCTTGCAGACTAATTGTTTGACTAATAATTGGCTTCCTAAATTGTTCTCATGACTAAAAACACTGAAAAGACCCTTATCACATAATGATAACAGCCTTTGTTCATTGTGTAGGTTTAACAATGCCGTACAAACACCCAATCATCGCGGCTTGCCATTCCCAACTCTTCTTGCTGAGATGCTTGGCTGAAAGATCAAAGGCATCAACGCACTTTAAGTTACGTCATAATGGACTGACATCGTGATGCTGGTCAAATTACCTATCCCTGAAGATCAAAGCACAAAGGCTGCAGTGTCCTTAACTTTAGCATTAACAGTTCAGGCCACCTTATTTTTAACGAAGTGTAATAACACTTCACGTGTAGGAAGAGAAAACTTTCTTAAGTGGTCTAGTGACATCGACATTAGGATGATAGAGTTAATTTGTGTGTGTGATTGTGGATAAGTGTTGATGGCATTGTTCCTGTTAACCTTGTGAGAATTTTTTTATGCAGTGTGTATACATATATAAAGATAACATTGTTGCTTACTGCAATCTACAACAGATGGTTGTGAAAACTGAGAATTGGTTAACAAGTGAGTGAATCAGAATATGTTACATGTACAGAGTGTTTTAGTGTCTTGAACTGATAGTGTCTGGTAGAACATGTTCCAGTGTCTTGACCTAATGGTGTTTATATTGAAATAATTTTGAGTATCTAGAATGGATGGTGTCTTAGGGTATTTATTGTTAGATGGGTTGTGAGGTAGCTCAGTATTTAAGACATTGGCTCGTCTTACAGAAGATCCAAGTTGGATTTCCTACATGGGTTTGGTGTGTAAATAGCAATTGAAGATTTTGACTCTTCCCATGCTTTACATCTTCATAGTTACTGATGTCCACTTAACTGCCATCAGTCTAATGTAGCTATACAATATATTTCTAATGGCACCCATAGATGCTGTTTGAATGCTAAGGTGACATATACCACTGGAAACAACTTTAAACACTTGAATCTTTCCTTTGACTGTAGTTTAATGTCTAATGGAATCACAGATTAAAAGTAGGGAAATAAAGAGTAGTTTGCTCAACTTTTTTTCAACAGAATATGTCCTTCAGTGCAGAGTGGTCTCATAACTGCTTTACCCATGAAGATCTGGGTTATCCGGGTCTTCAGTAACCCATGCTTGTTGTAAGCAACTAACGAGATTGGATGGTCAGAGACTCTGACTTGGTTGACACATGTCATTCTGTCTGAATTTGTTTAGATCGATACTCATGCTGACTTGATCACCATGTTGTCTAGTCCAGACTCAATTATTTACAGACTGCTGCCATATAGCAGGAATATTGCTGAGTACGGCGTAAAACTAAACTCCTTCACTCAATCCTTTATCCAGTACAAATATTTCTGCAGTTCTTAAACAGTAAGCATCCTTACAGGTATGCGTAGAGTAGAATTAAGCATGGACATAAATTTAGGCAACAGTTGACTCTGATACAAACATAATTTAATTGCATTTACAGTCACCATACTGGTCCTAGTGGACCATGTCACTTATAAATATCTCATACAGCTTTATTGGAAATGTGAAAAATAGACCAATTGTTGTGGAATCATTGGAACAGAAGAATGATACCGTCGGCATGCCTTGTCCAATTTAAATTATTCCACTGAGAATCATTTTCAGTTTTGCCTATTGATTTTCTTCTTGAAAGAGTTGACCATATCATTAAACTGCAATTTGGAAGTGGAATTTTATTCCCTTTTTGGTCCATTTAGGAAATTATGTTTTTGATGCCAGCAGGTAGCTGAGCTAGGAGTGTGCTGTGGTCAATCAGATAAAATTTCAGTTTCAATTAAGTGTATTGCAATCGATAAGATGGTGTGTTAACAGTAAGAGTTAGATTGGATCCGATGGATAATTAAAGGGTATCTTGTTATCATTGATTTCGAAAATGTTTATTTTTTTAATATTTGATAGGTGGTTGTTGTTTCCTGGTAAGAAAATAGATTTGGGTGAAAACAAGTCATTGCATGTAAAGAAACATAGAAGAAGGTGATTATCGGATGAATGTCAGTGTTTAGGAGGAATGTTTTTACAGCCATCTTGGCGCCCTATATCTCCCAGGAGTGGAATACATTCTTGGACTGAGCACATTTACCTTGACGTACCATAAGTCCTTGATCAGAGGCTGACTATTGAATACATGCAGTTTTCAGTAGAAGCTGTGGTAGAAACTTTAGTGAAAGTAATAAGGATGGACCAAGAATAGATCCTGCCTTCCAATAATTATGGTGCTACAATAAGGCAAACAATAGATCATGGTAAGGTTGTTGGGATTGAAAACCCACAGGACCAGTGGTGTAACTATTCCCATGATAGGTGACACTTGATATGTTGAAGAGCTTCGATTCCTTTTTTCTGTGTTAATTCCATATTGTGAGATCCTTGGATTTACAGATTAAAACCTCTCCAGTAAAAAGTCATACAAGATTTAACGTTTTACTTGATTTTGAAAGTGGTAAAACCACTAACACCTATGTTTGAAGAAATGAACGATGTCCATTTTTAGCATTATCATTAGACTTTGAATCCTCAGTACTGCATGTGTCATGGTTGTTTGCTTCTGATATCTCGGATGTCATCAGTTTTTGTCTTTGATTCTTCTAATTATTTACCAGGAAAGGTGATGCAACTGGATTATTGCTGACATAGATGATACTAAACGACCTTCTTTGTAATATCAGTTTTATTAAACAAGTTAATGATTTGACACTTGGTTCTGTGTCAGCTCATGAACTTGACGTTTTTAACATTACAGATCAAATATGAATTACAAACACAAAAACCAACATTAAAACTTCCTTATATATTTACAATTAATGGAAAATGGCAAAATACCCAACTGAGTTCGACTCAGGTCGAAACAATTTATTTGGTTACTCAAAGGAAAATTAGGATCCCCAATTGAGATGAACACAGGCAAGTACATAACTCATTTACCCAAAAAGTTGTCTGAAGCTCTGTGGAGACACTTGAAGGAAAAGCAACAACAGCTAGTGACAGTCAACTGTGTAAATAATACCACTCTTAAACATTGACATCCTGCAATACAATCACAGTTATGAATGTATTAAAGCGAAATACACTGTTTCGTAGAAATGATATTTCTTTATCATTAAAGAGGTTTTCAGTTTGAATTTGTCACACAAGTGCACATGAAGTAGTACAATGTTCAGATGATCGTGTTTCTGGATATTTCATTGATGCTTTGACATTTCCACATGGAATAAGTGATTCAGCTTCCTGCATCAAGACTTTCTTCACTGACAGGCTATTGAATATTGTCAAGAAGAGAACTTTGTTATGACTGTCCCATAAGGACATTATTTTCAGTACAAAAAGAAAATATCAATATTTTCTGGAAATGAATTTGTTTCAGAGGAAATTACTTACTTTCTCAGACTATATGCATGAATTTTGATATTTGTGAATTACTCACTCTACCAGGTGCATTTAAATGGCTCAAGTGCCCATCCACATGCAAAGAAATTTAATTTGTTTTCGACCATCAAACCCAAGCAGACAAGGTAGTCTCAAGTTGGTCATTCTTTATGCATAAAAGTGTGGTTCCCTCAGGGTTGTTCTTCTCAGATGTTCCCCAGGCAGTTGGATGTAAAAGTAGGAATGCCTGTGAAAAGAAATGAATCAAGATGTACTCGTAGTGAACTAATCAGAATATGCCACTTTGATTTTTTTGCTTCCTTTAATTGGTCGGGCAAACCTTGACATCTTTTGCTATGTGAAGCATGTGGTGGTTACATAATTAGGACTGAATTAGTGTTGTTCCTCCACACCTGCAGGTGCCTAACATCAATAAAGCATTATCAGTAATGTGATTAACTTTCAAACCTGATAATGCATGTCCATGTTTGCCATTGTCTATGCAATGCTGGCTCGGGGAGATAGTCTGATCGAGAGATCCTGCCCTTCTGACATGAAATTTTAATCAGACCCCTAGACTGGTTTTGCGTTTGTGATGTTGATTCTATTTTAGCATTGAATGATGCTGTAGTGCCCATGTGAAGGTGATTTGTGCCCATCTTCCTTCAGCTCTTGGCAGAATATATATGCTGAAGGAAACAAAATAAAGGATTTCCCCTATTCTCTGACTTGCGTGTGCATGCAAAATGAGGACACGGATTGCAAGTACACCCAGATGTTGCCAGACAATTGTGAGCATGCCGGGGACATACTTGGTATTGCCTTTCTTTATTTAAACTGAAAGCAATGAATCAAGTCTGTTATGTTTGATGTGATTAAAATCTGAAAGTTATTTAATCTGAATCCCTCATCTCTTTCAGTATATTAATGTTTGCTCTCTCACAAGCCAAATTTATATTCAAATCATGTTGAGTTATTAGTAAAACTGAATATATGACACTGAAGCAAAGTAGTATGTTACATTATGTCTAGATCGTGAGAATTTGATTTCCTGCATTTTCTGGCTCTTAATTCTCAGTTACTGGGCCCATATTCTTGAAACCTTCGTAACCCCAAGAATTCTTAACTTTGATTGTAGCCAATGTGTTAAGAATGGGCTTAAGAACTTTGTCAGGCTACGAACATTTCGAGAATAGCTAGCCAGGTGAAGGGAGAATGCATGAATATTTTTTTAAAGTCTAATTTCTAAGAGCACACAGTAAAGCTGTTGACATTCTTCATGTTTTTGTATATACTTGAGCCATGAGGTCAAAGGGTTGGCTCATTATGTCTAAGACCAAGGTTCAAATCCCTACATGGGTATAATGTGTGAAGCCCATTTCTGGTGTATCCACCGTGACATGGCTGGAATAATGTTAAAGGCGTAAAATCCAACTCATTCAGTCTTTCTCTCTCTTTCTTTCTCCCTCTGTCGTCTTTTAACTCTTTCCTGGAATGACATATATAAGTATCTATATATCACGACAAACAGGCTATAGGCTAGGAAAGAAGACATGCCCTTTATGGCAAATATTGTATTTTAACAATTGACATATTTGACACAATGCTCAAGTCATGACTTTCAGCTTCTTATCTCGCTTGGACTGGATCTTGGTATTACAGGGTACACTGGTCACGCAGAAGGCCCAGGTTCAAATTATCAATTTGGATGTCACCACATTTATATACATAACATATAGTGAGTGCTTTAAGTGAGTCTAAACTTTTGATGGTACCCAATAGTATAGTTAGGTTGGTTTAGTGACCCTTAAACCATTTAATTGGTTTAATGCTAATTCCAGTGTGTTAGTATTAACATGGGAGTAAAGCCCAGGGCAATGCTAGTTTCAGCTGTTTAACACTTTCCTGAAAGAAATGTTAAATCTGTAATGTGTGTTTAATTTATATTTTATGTATCCTGTGAATTTTCAGTGGATCAGACTTACAGGACCCAATGTCCCATTACTTTGAAACATCATTTGTGAACATTAGAACGTTATCAGTGAGAACCAGGGATTTGAACCCCTAATTATTGGTTCTTGGTGTGGCCAGGGGCTCAGCACTGCACAGCAAGTATGGCACTTCTCAAGACTGGGCCATTCCTCTCTAAGGCATTTGAAGTGAGTAACAGCCAAATAACATGATGATTGAGAAAGTGCACTAAACCATGTGTATAGTGCGTATGTGCTAGTCTGTATTGATGAAGGCTGTTCTCAATGTGTCCAGGGCAGCTTTGCTGGTGATGTTTCTCAGTTTCTAAGCTGAATTCTGGCACCTGATCTGTCAACCATTCCATACAAACACACAGCCTTCAGATGGGCTAATTGTTCTCATTGTTCTGTAATTGTTGGTCTAGACTAAGAAATGAGATTTACTTAAGAAATTCACTCACAAGATAGCACATGGCTGCTTTTCTTGGAGGCCAGAGTTCAGATGGTTTGAGATGTGATAGAAGTAGTAGTGATGGTGCTTTCAGGGGTTCGCATTGGGTCTGCCAAATTGAATTGTAGTTTCTAATAATCAAACTTGATTTCTGTTATCATTCATGATTTATGAGTACATAAATATATCAATTCTTTTGTCTTAATGGATCGTTAACCTCCCCCAAGGCTAGTAAATGTGAAAATTTGATCATATTTCTGACTGGCTGTCATATGTTAAGCATGGATCTTTTTTTCAACAGGATCTCAAATATGGCTTCCAAATTCTTTTCTTTGCTTTTGTTGGCCACACTTGTACAAAATATTTTTATGTATTTGGTGATTGGTCTTCACTGCAGTGCTGCATTTGGTTCAGATTATTCTTCTGTAGGGTCTCAAATATGGCTGCCAAATTTATTTCTTTGCTTTTGATGGCTACACGTGTACAGCAAAATATTTTTATGTATTTGGTGATTGCAATTGGTCATCACTGCAATGCTACATTTGGCTCAGATATTAACAACTTCCGTAAGAAGAATTTTATGACACTTTCTTAATGTTACAGTTTTGTAACCCATTCTATCCCAGTTCGATCGATACTCATTCCGTTGATTGTCTGGTCCAGACCACCCCCATATGGCTGGTATATTGCTGAGTGCTGCTTTAAGCAACAAACCCACAACAACAGAGACTGACTGATCGAGTATTATCATGACCTAATTGTTTGGATTGATATCGTTTAATAGTACATAATTTTGTTCTATTTAGGTTGGAAGAATTACTCTACATTATGTTTTCTTGCAGAAGACTGCATTGTACAAGCTCATTCACTTATCTGGAGCAACACCAACAGAAATGTCTTAATGAACAGCAGCTGAAATTTGTTTGGCAGTGAAGAATATTTAAGTGTGAAAGTGCTGCTCTGTTCAAATTATATCGGGGAAGCTCTTTAATGGGCTCTGTGTATTAAGACTTCCTCAAAAGAATGGCCAAAAGAATTTTATGAAATAATAGTTAAAAATTTATGATAATAATTAACTCAATTTATGTTCTAGATCTTATGCCAAATGAATATTCTTGTGGAGTTAAATCTTGTCATATTGAGTCAATGAAGAAGCACCCAGCATCACTTTGGGTAACAATATCCAAGGAAGTTTCAGAGTTTATGATACAATTTGGTTTCACTTTGATTTTGATCATGTCCACAACTTATCCCAGCAGCCACATCAAAGCATTGCAAGACCTGGCATGGAGAATTGTGTGTAAAGGTTGCAGTGGTTGGGCCTCTCTGGCCCCGAGTGTTGTCTATTGTGATCCAGATTTTGACCTTCAATGTCAGCTTGTTTGAGAGAGACTTGCTGTTAGCAGAGTTACCAGGGACTGTATCAAAATACTGGTGGGTCCAGTTAAATAGTACAGTTCACAGAGCCATTGCAAATATTTCCTTAGAGGTGGGCACCGTTTGGACTGACACACAGATGAAGACCAGCAAGAGATTTTTTTCCTTTTTAGAAGGTTCAATAGCAATGATGAATCTTAGCATTAACACTCTTGTTGGTCTTTGTCCAAGCATTGCTGATATAGTTTGTTTGTTGTTTAACCCTGCATTGCAATATTCAGACTATATGGCAGCAGTGTGTAGCTCATAATTTCAGGAACATGTCTTTTCTCATTTCCTCTTGAAGACTTTCAATCAATAAAGAAACTGCAATTTGATAACCTTTTATAATTAATACTATGAAATATTTAACTTACGTTCGTAAATTTCATTTTACACCACCCTTAGGAATATTCCAACTGTAACTAATCTAGTCTGGA
Source organism: Haliotis asinina (assembly GCF_037392515.1). Taxonomy (NCBI): domain Eukaryota; kingdom Metazoa; phylum Mollusca; class Gastropoda; order Lepetellida; family Haliotidae; genus Haliotis; species Haliotis asinina. The sequence continues at coordinate 47,055,757 of NC_090285.1, forward strand.
CTGGGCAATCCAGTGATCAATGGCATTAGCATCAGTCTATACATTTGGGATACAATGACGTGTCAACCAAGTCAGCGAGTATGACCATCCAAATATGTTAGTTTCCTCTTTATGACAAGCGTGGGTTGCTGAAAAACAGTTCTAACCCAGATCTTCACAGGTTGGGGTTGCAGTGTCCTTAGCACTAACATTGCTTTGTAGCTGATCGTCTAAATTCTGACTTTAGTATTTAAGAGGGTATATGATAAATATAGAATGTCATACTAGTGCCTGTGGATGTTTTGCTCTTAGAACCCCTATGACATCTTCGAGTTCAATACAAAACATCCAAATGAACCAGTATGACATTCTGTATATGTATGGCATAGGCTTGTGTGAGATATACTGTACAGGCATGTGAATGCCATTTTTACATTCATTTAGTGTAATGAAAATTGTGGCCAGATACATAATTGTAGGTTGTCTGAAGGATGGACAATTACAAGTTCTTCAAAGTGATTTCATGTGTCTTTACTCTGAATGTATCATTTTGCCAGTAAATGTCATGTCTGTAAATGTTTCTGCACTGTTTGCTCCGTTGGAATTTTTGCCTGAAGAAGTACAAAATATTTCACACTTGCTTCCTACAGATGGCTTTAGATGCAAAATCAAATTTCCAAGATGTAATTGCTTTCTGATTGATGTTGTTTCATATGAGAACACAAACACCAGCTTAGACCTGGTAGAAGTCCAGTTGGGCCAGTGAGCCTTCACAGACATTGGCCCCAATTTTCATGAGTTCATTTTGTATATACATATCCCACTGGACCTGCTATAGTACAGTACACCTTTACATCATGCACAATTATGGCTTGATAAGAATGTTTATTACATAAGCAGCTTAATGATCAAACCCGTGTCATGCCAGCAACATCTTATCCTCATCTATTTATGTATTCTTTTGCTTAGTTTCTTCGTTCAAATTTCGGACGAGTGAATTATTTTGTGGGCCAGTATGTTCCAGGCCCAAGGAACACAACTCTGTACTGTGATGCCTTACCCTACTGGACTATCTCATCCCTTTGTAATATTACTCTGTTTGAAAATTTCATAGAATAGGGTCAGTTTTAGCTCTGAATTGTGACCTGAGATTTTTGTCACTCTGAATAAATATTTATAGATACAAATCTTAATATAAATCTTTACAATTTGCAGGAGACATGGCTGCTGATATTGCGACCTTAAAACCGACTTAGCGGTGACTTTGTCCACATGTAAAAAAAATGCAATCAATAGTGACACGGTTTCAACCACTCATTCTTGTAAGGATCATGATTTTATTTTATCAGCGCAACCATGTTGCAATTTGTGTGACAACAGCTTTCCTCCTTATGAGTTTTTGCATGAGTGTTTATGATATTCCACACTGGTTTATGTCTCAATTTGATCATCAACCTTATATTTACCAGTACATTTCAATGTAGATCTGAAAACTAGCTAACAGTTTTCACATAATTCTTCCTCTGACTTTAATGATACATCCTGATGAAGTATTCAGAAGAAGGAAGATCATGCCTTGCCCTGTATTAGAGGCATTTTTCATACAATTCTTCCTCTGGCTTTAATGATACATTTTGATGAAGTATCCAGAAGAAAGAAGATCATGCCTTGCCCTGTATTAGAGGCATTTTTCATACAATTCTTCCTCTGGCTTTAATGATACATTTTGATGAAGTATCCAGAAGAAGGAAGATCATGCCTTGCCCTGTATTAGAGGCATTTTTCATACAATTCTTCCTCTGGCTTTAATGATACATTTTGATGAAGTATCCAGAAGAAAGAAGATCATGCCTTGCCCTGTATTAGAGGCATTTTTCATACAATTCTTCCTCTGGCTTTAATGATACATTTTGATGAAGTATCCAGAAGAAGGAAGATCATGCCTTGCCCTGTATTAGAGGCATTTTTCATACAATTCTTCCTCTGGCTTTAATGATACATTTTGATGAAGTATCCAGAAGAAAGAAGATCATGCCTTGCCCTGTATTAGAGGCATTTTTCATACAATTCTTCCTCTGGCTTTAATGATACATCTTGATGAAGTATCCAGAAGAAAGAAGATCATACCTTGCCCTGTATTAGAGGCATTTTTCACTCAATTCTTCCTCTGGCTTTAATGATACATCTTGATGAAGTATCCAGAAGAAAGAAGATCATGCCTTGCCCTGTATTAGAGGCATTTTTCATACAATTCTTCCTCTGGCTTTAATGATACATCTTGATGAAGTATTCAGAAGAAAGAAGATCATACCTTGCCCTGTATTAGAGGCATTTTTCATACAATTCTTCCTCTGGCTTTAATGATACATCTTGATGAAGTATCCAGAAGAAAGAAGATCATACCTTGCCCTGTATTAGAGGCATTTTCACTCAATTCTTCCTCTGGCTTTAATCATGTATACTGATGAACTATTCACAGGAAGGAATAGTTACACTGTATAAAAAAACTGATTTGAATAAACATGACCTTAAAAAACTCTCAACCTGATACCATTATCATGTGGTTATAGAGTAAGCATTTTGTTTACAAAGACAACACAATGACGTATTCTCGGATTAGAAAATAGCCACAATATGCGTGATAAAATCCCCAAGATATGTCCTCCTTAACACTGAGCCAGCCAGGAGGTATGTAGTACTTTGTACCCAGTATTTCCTTTTATGCTGTTTTTGGCTGTTTCTTCTTGTCATGGGCAGCTTCCCACAGAATGATCCTGACCCTAGGCAATGTGTATTGATGTGGCACCAGCTTGGAATTTGCCCCCTTGGAGATGCCAGGGAGATGTCTGCAACAGGATTAGCTATGATCTTCTAATTCTGAGTATGGATCATTATACACTTGGAGGAGATTTTGTTACTTATGTTTTTCTCTTCATTAAGAATTTTGTTTTTTATCAGTTCCAAAAACATGCGAGACAATTTGCTTGAGGGAACTGCTGTTTGTACCACAACTGGTTTCATTTTGGGTACAGGGCCTGTCTTGTTATTTTCACTGGTCAGGCTGACATTGAGATTTTGATGTTATGATACTGATATTTTCATAATCTGAAATCTGATTTCTAATGAGGTGTCATCACTGGATGACAGATTGTGATTCACCTGCAAATTAGTCAAGAATATCAGCCTGTGAAATAATTTATTTTTTTGTCAGAATATGAATCGTATTGCTCACACATTAGCATATCAACTCACAGCATCGTTCCACCTGTACAGAATACCACTGGCAAGATGTACTGGTTCGATGCATCATGGGGGAAGAAAAAAAACCGCCTATGACTCCTATTCCAGATTTTGCTGTAGAAGCAGGGAAGGATTTTTTGTTCTTGTGATTGTGTTGCTAAGGAAGATGGAGGTGTTTTTAGTTGATCATTATTCATGCATATGCCTTGTAGAGTATAATATTTATTCTTTTCTTTGAAATAACTAAGCTTATTGATGTTTTTTTCCCACTAGTTCCTGTTCATCGCAATGCCTTTGAAGCTGCTGGGCATGTGACTGACAAGGGGACAATTATTTGGTGTACATAACCAGAATTCTCCTTCATAACATAGCTTGATTTATATGCAGAAACTACATTTCCATAAAACAGTGACCATTCTTCACGCTAATCCCAGGAACAGCACTCCCAAGGGGTCTTATTCTACTTCTCAAAGTGTCTTAAGAAGCTTCAGGTTGGCAGCACGACTTGGTTTATGCTTGGTCCTATCCATGATAAAATACCTTAGCAGTCGATTTCCACATTACTCAAGCTTGATAGAAAAGTGTTTGACCGGTGATTGCATGCCTAGACATGGATGTCAAGTGGACGTTAGCTTCAGTCTTGTGCATGTATTCAAGGGGGTTCAAAACACTTGTCTTTCATGAGAGCAAAGAGGTAATTAGTAAATGCACTCACAATAACCATCACCTATGTATTTGCAAGCCAAGCCGCCCTTGTTAGGATCAATAGAGTTGAAATCTAACCAGTCATGTAGAGCAGAAGGCCATACTCATGCCTGCAGGTAATGTTTCGTTTATCCATGTTAGATAATGGCAGTTTGCTTCTTGACTTGCTTACGGTCTCACTTTCCCTGAATTCAGCACATGCAGGATCTAATAGAGAAATAACGCTGATTCACTGACTGAAGAATGACTTTAATAAAATGTATCACTCCATTCTGTCCTCACACTTAAAGTGCCATGTAGCTCTCATGGAAGCACTGAGGGAGTTTATGACAAGATGTCTCCAGCAGGAGTTAGGATAGGGGAAACCCTGATTGATTGCACCGTTATTGGTGTGTTTCTGTGGCAGCTGCATTCTTTATCCCTTTAGCAACTCTCGGTGAACACCAAACTTGCTCCAAGAAAAGAAGACCTCTGCAGAAGACCTCTGAAACCATCTCCGTGAAGAGAGACTCCTTTAAGTGGGTTGTGGGTTTGATGTTAATTTGAATAGCATGGCTCTGAGAAGTGTGACTGTCCATTGGTGCTGCAGGATCTGTGATGGTGTGGAGTGCCTCCTGTATTTATGGTTGGGCAAAATACATTGTTACTGAGGTTGTTAGTCTCCTCTAAAGTGATCATACTCTGAACTGTAGGGGCTGACATTCAATGCAATCAGAACAGAGTCTGGAGTTGGGTTCAATACTTTTCTTAATGCTTTTTCAAATTATTTCAGAGGCATTCAGTCAGATTTGCATTTTTAAGGTAGTTTTTCAAACAGCCCCTCAGGTTTCATGGCCTTCTGACATTTAGGCATATATTACAAATTTCCAGTCTCAATATTGTCCATTAGTGAAGGAAGTGCAACACAAATCTCAGTGTGGAATAACATCTCCATAAAGGGAAATGGTAATATTCCGCTGGAGGAATATTCAGTTTGGTTCAGAGAAAGATAATACGAATAATAATTGCTTTAGGTTTTAGCCTTTTTATTTGACCCAGATACATGTTTGTAAAATATCTATATGTCACTAATTACGCCCTCTTTTATATTGATAGTTGCATATCAGAAAAAATCAAGATGTTCGTCAGTCTTGGGTTCAGTGTTAGATACTTCAATAAGTGCCGCATATTTGGGAAGTGTTAATGGATTTAAATTCTCTATGCAGGGCATAAGATTGAAGTGAAAGAAATGGGCCACATTTTAGAAATATGTAGCCGAGAAATCTATTTTGCACAGATAAAGAGAGACACTTGTTTTTTCGGGGTCATAAAACTGCTCAAGTGAGGCTTGAAATGTATGACAATAACTGACATACTTCTTGTGCAAGTGATAGATAAAGATATTTTGAAATCCCAGCTGCAGTCATTGAGATTGTGATGGTGGCAGCATTTTGACTGTAATTGTCTATGTATTGAACACCAAGATCCCCTGAGTTCCGTCAACGTCCTGTCTAACTGTCCCAAGCTGTTATTACACATCACTTCCTGAATTACTCGATAATATCGCCCAGCAGTCAGTGTACTACATGTGACTCAGTCTTGTCACTATCTATGAGAACTGTATGACTTGTTATTACCCTTCATGAACAGCTTGTTCCAGTCACAATATGGCTGAAGTATTTCTGACATGACTTTAACTTTTAGCTCACTCGCTCACTCAATCACTTGTTTAAGCGTCCACATGCTTTAAGTATAATAGTTCAGGGCAAAAGTGTGCTTTATTACACTATATATGGTGGTAGAACGAACTGTATTTTTTAATCATTGCGACCTTTAATTGCCTTAAATCAACCTTTTTGACAACAGCGAACAATTTTGTTCCTCGAACAAAATTTCAAGCAATCAGAGGGGCATGCCTCCATGCCAGAATGTGGGGTATATTGATGTGGGTTGCTGTAGTATATTTCCGGGGGTATGTTATTTCGTTTATAGGTTTTGTCTAAACCTGCAATCAAAACACCTGTTTTGAAAACCGAAAGCTTTATGTTTTTCCAATTTACTGCCATTTAGTTTTGCACCTGCTTTGCTTATTTTCTGAGATACAACTTGTTTTCATAGATGATTCTGTCAAAATCGCTTGTTGTCATAGTGGTTATTTATTCATAATTCTGTTAAAAGAGGTGTCATTCAAAACCTTTTTGGTCATGATTCTAAAACATGTTTAACTATGAGTAGGTAGTAGTTTTGATTGTTTCATCTTGATGAAAACAAACTTATAACTAATTGATTCTCTAAATGAGTTTAGACCATGATGCCACAACTATTAAAAAATAACAGTGCCCTGCCATGAATATCCACCAGTCTGAGAATAAATGCTATTTAGGATTGTTTTGAAAGAGTTACAAAGTCTAAACTACTTTCTATTGGTAGATAGACTCATGTGTATGCTTTTTACCTTTTTGTGTGCAGGCTGTTTGATCCTTCCATGTCAAGGCTATTAATTTTGATCTACCCATGTGGAGGGCTTTGGCCCACCAATATGCTGGCTATTTGATCCACACATGTGGAGGGTATTTGGCCTACCCATATGCAGACAATATGATCTACCCATGTGGAGGGTAATGGAACCACCTATATGAAAAATAATTGGAAGGTATTTGGACCTGCTTTCTTCAGGGTATTGGGTTTTGCACCCATTTTCTGCAGTATATTTGACTGATCCATGTGGAAAGTATTTTGACCTCCTTTATGAACGCAATTGACTGACACAAGTTGAGGGTATTTGACCCACACTTGTCCAGATATTTAACTGACATAAAAAATGATTATGGTCCTTAATGCAGTGATCCTGACAGGAGAATCAAACATTCAAGTCCAGAAACATCAGATCCTTACTGTATCCTGACATAGTCCTACACAGGCCAGCAGGCTGCCAGGGCCCACAGGCACACAGCATCCATAATGGTAATATGCCTATGTGTGGTCAAAAATAGATGCTTTTAGTTTTCTGTGTATGATCTCTATCAAACAATAATCCCTTTATTTACACAAGGTATGTGTTGTGTTTTATTTCTTCTCAGCTAAGCATCCAATACAGGCACCTAGCTTGTATCATACCCTTGATAACTCATAATGCATCAGATGGTTCAAAGGTCTTTGAATGAACATGGTTTCAATGTACATGGCACTCCCCGTGGAAGCTACTTAGGCAAAAGCTTGTAATGTGACTCAGTAAATGATAACAGTCTCCCTGCAGATAATATATGAGGCCTTCCTACAGACATCATACTCCACAGTAAGGGATGGCCTCAGGAGACAGGCCTGCATACCATCATTGCCTGATCTGCTCCATAAACAAGGATTACGTAGTCAGGTTCCTTGTAAGCCTGCTTGTGGAAATCATCAAGTGTGTATGCTCATACAGCCATGGATAGGTCACTGTGCTGGCTAAAACAGTGAATTATTGAAGATGGGAGTAGATTAGGGTATATGTGTTTGCATGAGTGGTTACTTATGTCCTGTTGTGCAAAGTACTGGCAGGCGGATGTTGCCTTAATCACAATGTTTAGTGATGCAGTTTTTAGTAACAGTTTAATCCTCTCTTTTGATAGTATACCTGTGAGACTGTAGTGAGTAGACTTCATGGCATGGATGACTTTGAGACTGAATCAGCTGAGGCTGCCCTCCCCAGTTATTTCCCTTTGTTGTTAAGATCAGATATTGTTTGTTTGAATCCCACATCCAGAGAAATAGGAACTTGCAACCATACTCAGAAAGCAAGTTTTTCTGCTACTGTCATGGCTCAAATATAATAAGGTGTAATATTTCACTTTGATGTAACATATTGGATTAATGACAACATGCATTTGTTCTTGCTGTAAAGACTGAGTCCTTTGAAACCACTTGATTAATAAAGCTGAAACTTCATATTCCAGTTGACCCAACATCATGTGACCTCTATGTTTGTTAAACTTTCAGTGTGGCCACCATGGCAGATTGAAAAATCTATATATGTCCGTTAGATGTTCTTGAATTCAGTCTAAATGCATTTTATACACTAGAACTATCTTTTTGTCTAGAACTGAGGAAACTAAGCCTTTTTATGTTTTCTTTAGATCACATGAGTTTTTGTTTTGTTAAATGTACTGTTTAAGTGTGCTTCATGTCATTTTATTGGAAAATTGTATTGCAAAATAGGAACACTATTTTTCTCAAAAGGTACTTCAAGCCTGCAGCTGAATAACTTATACTTAACTACCCTTTATATAATAGTACATTATTTTTTGCAGATTTGGAAACATGGAAATTTAGTTAGTTTCATATTTGTTAGAAGCTTTTATCTCAGTATTTATGGGGAAAATATTTAAAGTTCATTGCTGTTGTTTATTGGCAGACTTGCATTGATATATTAAATTGTTGGCCTCATGTGCAGTAGAGCTACCAAGCTGAATGTCTTTAAAAGGCTGTATACAATCTGAGACAGACAGGTTTGTTGGTTGAACTAGACTACATGGACATGTTGCATAACCCTGAGAAAGCATATAGTAGAGTACACTTAAGTATGGTGTTATCAGATGCTCTGTGGTAGACATCTGATCGTTCAGTACCGGAAACACTGTAGAGGAAATGGGAATATACAGGCGGTAGCGCCATTCTCTGCCCAATCAGCCTGTCAGCATCCAAGCTCAGGTTCGGCCTGTTCCACCAACAGTGCAAGTGAGTCTGTAGTTTGAAGTATTAACTAAATTCACTAGCTCAATTTAAAACATCTGGCTTAACCAGTTTCCTGAAAGAAGTCAAGTTTTCCAGGATGTTTTCGGTCAAAGCTAATAGCTGACTGAAACAACGGACTTTGTGAGAAAGTCATGGTTTTGGACAAGAAGAATACATATATTACAGCATTGTGTGTATAGCTATGTATGTTACTCATTCATGCCTTTGTACCATGGGTGCCTGTGAAGATCTGGTTTAGAATTGTACTTCAGGAATCCATGCTAGTAGTAAAAGGTGACAGACGGATTGGGTGGTCAGACTTGCTGATAACTGTGTGGATTGATGCCCATGATGTCAAAAGCACTGACTGGATTGCCTACTTCAGACCTATTTATATACAAATTTAACATTGCTAAGTGTGGCTTGGAATGGAATTTACCAATATAGCATAGTATTTCATAATGTCCATTTAAAAACATCCTGATCAAATAAGTGCACTTCAGTATTATATTTGAAGTCTTTAAGAGATAATATAGACAAGGTTCATGGCATACTGAGAGTTCATTGGTTGATACATCCTGGGTTTCTACAACAGCCATTAGATGAGGTTTATGTCAGGATCAGTTGTGAACCATGTGTCATAGATGCCAGATGGTGCTCTAGACCTGATGGCTACCATATTGAGAAGAGAAAACATGCATCACCCATGCTACTACATGGAAGGTAGTTGAAGTAGGGTTTATGCCTCAAGATGGCCACTGCTTCAGAATTGGTAATTGTTCGTAATGAAGTTGTTTCAGAAAAAAAATAATGTGTTGACTATTCAGTAGAATGTAACAGCTTTGCCATATCACCAGTGCCTACCGATAGACATATTGTATGAATGAAATGTGGAAAAATGTGGATGGATTAAAAGTAGAACAGTAAGTTCGAACAGAAGTAACAAAACCTGGTATCAAATTTAATCTTGTAACTCTAAGATCTCACAGTTGTAACATAATCATTATATAACAAAGATTCCTTTACTTTCATTCTGTTTTTTTCAACTCTGGTTTACAATAAAACAGAGGGCTCCTGCTGTAGATGCTTTAAAGCATGGTATCTTTTTTTCTGGGTCTTCACCAGTGCTTTGATGTCAGTAATTGTGGCAAAAGTATCTTCAATGCGACAGTCACACTGTCTTACTAATGGTGTTTTGCTTATTCAGATCAGCGAGATGAGAATGGGGATGATACCAGCAGCAACAGTGAGTCAGACACAGACATTTCCTCAGAAGGGTGTGGGTCACCACGTATGCAGAGAAAACGCCGTCAAAAACACTTCCGTGCTGAAAAAGTTGACAGAAGCATCACCTTCCGAACCCTTGATGAACTGCTGTACAATGACAATTTGCCGGAGGTATGTATATCTTGTTACTGATGGTCATGGCGGAATCTTTAATGAGCTTATCCAGGCATTATGAGACTGAGAAACAGGGAGAGCATTGTAATTCAGAGGGCTTTCAATTATCTCCAAGCATGAGTTTGTATGGATAATTACTTTCACAACTAAATTGTGAAATTTTGCATTTAGATTTGCAATTGCCCTCATGCTTTTTATGGGTGAAGCCCTTTTCTGGTGTCCCTACAGTGATATTCCATAGTATCCAGAGAAATACCCAAAATGCACTGTATGAATGGAACTGAACCCAGGTCTTTGGCGTGAAGACGCAAACCTGAAAAAGGAGCAACTCCTGCATCCATCCCTTTGTAGGCATGTCTCAGTTGATCAGTTTCTTTTCAGGCAATTGTCATGGAATCATCAGGCCATCTGTACTGCTAAATCATTGTTCCTATTCTTTAACATAGACTTACTTTAGTCTTAGCACTAACAGGACTTTGTGCAAGTGAGTCCTGACCGTAAATGTTGGTGGTTAAAAAAAAGCACTGACATCACTTTAGTCAGCAGGGTCCCATGTCACAAGGCAGTTGAGTCTCGTAGCACTACGACTCGTAAGTCATTGTTGCTGTATGGAAAGTACGAATCTTATGAGAAAAATTACGAGATCTTAGGCTTACAAGAAATGGGGGCCCAGGGTACTGTTCCATAATGCAATCTTAGTGCTAATATGGTTGTAACACCTATACTTAAGCATGGACTTAAGAGCTATGATCATGTTGTGAAACTGGCCCAGGGCCCTAACTAAGATTTGTCATAATGACTGTCTTGGGACAGCTGAAAAATGTAAGTGGAACCACCTGAATGCACTTGACCCATGTGAACAGCACCAAAACATATTACTAGGACAGAATAGGAAACACAATGGATAATTGGTCTGCCTGTAATGTCTGTGACAATGAAAGAACAGATATACCAAAACTGTTATCTTACACCTTACATCACTTCTATACGTATTGTCACAGTATCACCAGACACCAAATTTGAAAGATTATGAATGCAAGAGGCAACATGAGTTATCGTTTATCTTTGACCGACAGACTTAGGGGATAGCCTAAAGTATGCTGCCTAATACAGATATAAGACTGGTAGATATGTCGTCCAACTCAGGATTAGTTACCTGCTTTGAATCAGAAATAAAATAAGTACCAAAAAGCTCATAGACCATGTGACAAAATATAGACTTTTGATTGCTGCTCATCAAATACACCAGCATCCACTATCTCTTCTTTGCATATTTTCAAGGAATAAACTGTCTCTTTTTCAGGTATAAACTTACTTGTTTGTATACAAATACAAAGTCTTTCTCATCCTGTGATATAATGAAAGTGATAAGAACCCATTACAGATGACAAGGGTTGTGCACTCTAATGATGCGATAGAGACATATCTTTAATGCTTGATTACTTGGTGGTCCTCCAAACTACCCAAGAGACTAGAGAACCTTTGTAATTACAATCTCATAATTCAAAATCCATTTTGGGGGAGACTTCTGTAATATTCAGCCAGGCCTTGGAGGAGACTGGTCAGTCAGTGTTTCTGGTGTGTGACAAAATAATCTATGTGATGGTGTTCCATTGGGGAGACAGTCTTCTGATAGGTCAACCTGTCTGTTGTATTGCTCACAGGACTGGCTTGCATCAGTGATGAACCGAAGCCACTGTTTAGCCGTTCCCAAACCAGCCCAAGCAGAGACCTATTACTTCTTTTTATATTTTTGTCATAGAAGCAACTTCTGTGGAATTGACCCTGATTTGATTGCTCTGAGCTGTGACTTCAATCTTGCTTAGTAGCCTTCTTCAGGGACTGATCTTCACTATGTGTGCAAGAGCTTTACAGCTGATCAAACTTTGTGATTAATTAAGATATTAGGCGGACATTTTACGTCAGCAGTTTCAAGAGTGTTAATGAATTTTGAGAGTAACTGACAAGGATTGTGTCATGAATAATTCTTCACACACAGAAATGATCATGCAGCCACACAAAAAAATTGTCCATGAGGGAATTAGTGCGGTTTCTTGAAGGACATGTGTAGTGTGCAATTATTTTAGCTCATTGTGGATTCTGAGTCAGAATTAGATGCCAACACCTAGTGTTTGTTGTAGGAAAAAAAAGTTCAAAATTCAACATAGCTGCAGAAGGGACAGATACACATCTAATTCTGTTTTTCATAAATTTTGTACGTCACATGTATGTAGCATTATCAAACTGTCAAAATTGTTTGTCCCGTAATGTGACTATATATTGATAGGAAGTAAGTTGCCTTACAAAATGTGGTCCTTAAAGGTCACATGCAACCAAAAAATCAAACATAATTAAAACACATTTATCACTTATTCATGACATATAATATATATTGCTGCTTTTAAAAAAACAAATAAACACAATTATAAGCGTTCAAAAGTGCAATATTTTGTACTTGGGCTTACTTCCCCCGAAACGAAGCCCTCGGGAGACCAAACCCAGTCATAGCGGGTAGATATGCATTCAAGTGTAACGACGGCTTCCGATTGGCTGGTTCATTTGCTGATTTGCTGAGGGTTCATTGTGTGTACAGAAAGATGATCTGTTTGATGGGCGTTTTAGAAGTATAGCCAGTCACAAGAAAGTAAGATTCTTTATGGATAACAACTTCTTTTTGTGTACTCGATGCGTCGTTTCAGTATGGATTCATATACTGTTGTCAAACAAAATCATATAACGAAAAGAAGTCGTTATCCATGAAGAATGTATATAGAGATGTTGGGTTTGGAAAATACATGTTCTCTGAATTTGCGCTCGATCCAATAAAAAATCATGTCAGTAGAGATGGTAAACTACTGCATGGCTGGAATCTGTCATTCGTCCAAGTACAAAGCAGGACTTGAAACTGACAAGAGTTTGCACCAGTTTCCGTTAGATCCTGTCATCCGAAAAAAATGAATGTAGTTTGTTTGCAACCCACAGACATAAAAACGTCATGTGTATCACACGTGCCTAATTACATAATGTGGCAGACACGGGACTCGGGTGCACGAGTCATAAATCAACTTATTTTCTTTATGTCGTATAGTCTGATAGGTGTTAAGTTCAAATTGCACGTGGTCAATGATTGAAGCTGTGTATTGCATGTTGTCTTTAGCAGACAGGCAGACAGACATATAGGTGTCAATAAACCAGACATTGAGCTTTCTCTGTGACAGAGACTGCTTACCACAATCAACAAGTTGTTTTACGTAACGAGTAGATTAATTACTTGTTTGTGTACACAACCAATATTAGACTACTGCTCATGACCTCAGACTCAGGGCATGCATACTGTTTCAAGATCCACGAACCTATTCACCGCGCATGCGTTATGGACGCAGCGCAGCACAGCAGTTAAAACCAGTTTTTCCCCCGGCGCTGGGGGGAATTTAGTGATACGTTTAAACTCCAATTTCACAGGCTTTTTTTTTTTCATCGCGTTTTTTTTTTCAACTTTATAGGTTGAATTGACATTTTTTATGATTTGTTTCGGTAAGTGCATACCGAAACGTACCAGAATCTGCAAAGTTGTGTTTTACGTTGCATGTGACCATTAAGGTTTGGTCCTTCCAAGGTATACATTATATAAGAGGAATCTACTTTACCTTTAAATATGCAATAAACTTTGAGAACTGCCTGCTTTGTTATTGTATTCTAAACCCATTTTTATGGAATCCTTTTTCTGTAAAAACAGGCATCCATTTCCTCAAAGAATTAACAGATCTTTGTCTGTATTATGTTTGAAGAAACAAGTTTTCTTTGTGAATAATTGGAAAGTTTAAGTTGGCGGTAGTGTTGTAACATTTTTGCATTCATTTTTTTGCCTTTGTGTCCTCTGGTCTTGGTATGGATAGTTTTCTGTAGGCATTTAGCTGTGGTTGGGGGGGCCTAGTGGTTAAAGCCTACTCTCACCATGCCAACAATCTGGGTTTGACTCCCCACATGAGTACAATGAGTGACAAGCCCATTTCTGTTGCTGGAATATTACTAAAAAATCCATGAAACCATACTCACCCATTCTTTGTACCCTAAGATCAGTTCAATTGAGTATTCTTTAGCCAGTGAGTAAACATATTCAAACATAGTTCCTCTTGAAACACAATGTTGACTTCTAATTTGTATCTCTCCTTCTTATAACTTACTATAACCCAGCTGAGTCACATATCACATGAACTGAGAACAGAACAGAACATTATTCATTTCATGAGAACTTATGTATAAGGCTCAATAGAAAAGTGAAATGTTTCATTGGCGCATCACTTTTATATGTGTGTGTAACAATTTTTTATTGCCATTTTAAACAAATAAGTTGGACTTATCCTGATCATCCATCTGTGCACTATAAGAATGAGTGTGAGAACATGTATGACTGAATGTACAACTCATTAACATTTGCTAACCTTCCCAAGCTGTATTTCTGAGAGAAAAACATAAAAATGTGTTCCTCCCTTGTCACTTTTTTTAATCAAAAAATAAAAAAAATCCAACGTCCTCGTCACTAATATCAATTAATATCTTAAACTGATATGTCCATTTGATTAGCAAATACAGATATGTAGAGACATACATGTATGGAATATGAAACAGGTTAATTATACACATAGTCATGGAACTTATGTTGGTAATGTGTTCATGCATATTTGGACTCAAACAACTCAAAATTAAATTGGTCATGGTGATTTAGTACCTGTCTTAAGTGGATATGCATCTTTTTTTTATATTTCAAATCATGATTCTGAATGTTGATAATGCTGCATTAGAAGGTCACCATTAACCTTATGGTAATATTAGTAATAAATGTGGACCCTTAGATTCAAATACTAAATAGCATCAAAAACTGTGTGCAATTTTTAGCTAGGGTAATCTATGTTTTTTTATGTGTTAGAATTCTCTGATCCTTAGTCTGATGCGCAGAGTACCAACTGACACAATTCCATGGTTGAAAGTCCCTGTTTTAATCTTTCAATCTTCCACATGGTTTCCTATGCTTACATTGTACACTGACCCCAAAACAATATGGCGTCCTCTTGCACACTGTCACTCACTTGGTCTCGAACCCATTTACATCAATCATTTTGGTTTAAAGATAGTAGAGCATGTCAATGACCTGTGCAACTTTGGATCTTCATTCAACATGAAGCTGACAACTGAACTGAAACGCTTTTCAAAGCATTGTTAAATCCCAACATGCTTTGACAATTCATTCAGTAGTTGCCTCTTAAATACCTTATGGGTAATACATCAGAAAACAGATGATGAAGCTTCTTAATGGGACTGGTATTTCTCCCAATTAACGTCGGCAGGGTTCAGTGACAGGCATAAATTATTGACAAAAACTTTCTTTAAACAGAATTATTTATGAGCAACATCTTGAAGTTCAGTTCCCTCAGACTAAAGTTTTCAGGTTGTGCTTCATCCGGATTATTTCCATCATTAATTCTAAGTTTAATTTTAAGCTGATTTTCTTTACAAATCTTCAAAAAGCTAAAACGCAAACAGTATTAGTACTTCTATCAAGACCACTACCTTGACAAATCAATTCTAGGTCCATCATTACTTCTCAGTGTCATGCATAGTGTGGCATCATTTCATACCATCCTTTGGGTTGGATGTATCCTTTCTTGATCCTCATCAGAATTAAGGGACTATTTTCTCTAAGGATTATTGTCTGTTTGTCCAAAAATCGGGCGTATTTAGACTCATTAAGAGGCATCAGCCTGATTATTTGGCTTATTTCGGAACAAAATCTTCCAAATTAGTCCCAGGTCTTTGATGGGCTGTATTTACTGATAAGAATCAGCAGTCAATAGTGTTATAAGTGATGATAGGTTTTGTCATGCTCTGTTTGGACATAGGATCTCCCAGGAAGCTGAATTTGCAGTATTGATTCCTCAGTGGTCTCCATTCTGATAGACATAGGCCATATTATCCGTAACTCCCTGCAATAGCCCTCAGCTACTATAACAGCTCAAACGGACTGTCACTTCCCCGATTATTACCTATTGCTGAGGAGAAACTTGTGTGTCCAAAGTATTCTGACTTAGAGTGATCACCCTTAATCTCTGTACTGATGGAGTCTGTTGGGGCTATGGTTTTCCCCAAAAGCTTTTCTATCCTTTTCAATTTGAGCTTATTGTTCATCACCACTGATGTATTCATGTCAGCTGAGAAATGTAACAGAGTAATTGATTCACAAGCCACAACAGAAACAGGGTAATTGGATGAAATGTTCCACTGTCAATCTTTTGGATGACACACTAAACTTTCCTACATTTGATCAAACTTTCATTACACTGTATATTTTATGGGACGCGTAAACGGTGTGATTGATCAGGTTTCTGATCATGGGTCTGTATATTTGCTTCGTTCCTAACAGCCTCTGAAAATTGTGTGTGGAGAGGAAAGAAGTACAAAAACATTAGATTCAAGATTATTTATTTCCAGTGAAAAAAGATGGGGCATTAACCATAATGTACCATCTCTAAACTGCAAGGTGAACAGGTCGTGTCAGTCTTTTGAGAGGGAAGAAGTGGGCAACCAAGTGTTCAAGCATGCTCATGTCCCATAGAAGACCTAGGTTTGATTCTTTGCATGCGAACAGTGTTTGCCATGATGAAGAAAACATGCATAATTGAGAGAGAAATTATCTCAAAAACACTGTGAATTTAGAAGCTTGGGTCATTGTTGATGCAGTTCTACTGGGCCCTTACTTCAGACACTGTAAACCTCTATGACTAAGTCTTTGCCAGTTAAACGCTCAGTGTTGATTAAATACCTGACCTGCATTAGTTTGTTTGTTTTTGTCAATATTAAATGATCACTGTTGATGTCTTGATGAAAGTTTCATACTGAAGTTGACTCCCAAAATATGTCCATGGTGCCCTCCATGATGACTCATACATTTTTATGCTTGGGCAAACACTGAACCTTGTGTCATGGACATCTTGGATGTATCCTCAGCAGCAAACATCAGAAATGGGCTTCACACACTGTACCCATGTGGGTAATTGAACCTTGCTCTTTGACATAACGAGCGAGAGCCTTATCCGTTTGGCTACTACACCCACCCCTCCACCCACAATATATTGAGATAGTGTCCAGTTGAGGTATCTTTTTATGCATGTAAACAAGGTCTGGTGAATCATTTTGCAAAATGTTTCCTTCCAAAGCTATGGTGCATGCAGACATAATCATACATTATCCTTTGTTGCAAATATTGATGCAAGTGTACAAGTTTGGACCATGTTGGTGTATTAACAAATGAACTTGTGTCTAGACCAGCCATGATACAGTGACATTTACCAGAATGAATATTATGGAAGTTACTTAAAATTTTATTATCGAACATAAAATTAGGGCAGTTTTGAAATACGTATTGCTAGTGTCTGAGACATGAAGGCTTGTGTAGATATTTATAAGTGAGAAGAATATGAACACATAGCATCACACGTGAAGGGATGAGTGAGTATAGTTTTACACCTCAGCAATTTTCCAACTACATGGTGGCAGTCTGTAAATAATATCTGGACACGACAATCTAGACATCAACAGCATGAGCATTGATCTACACAACTGGGATACGATGACATATTTTAACCAAGACATTGAGCTTCTCCACCCGATCCCATTAGTCACCTTATACAGCAAGCATGACAGCTGAAGATCAGTTCTATCCTGGATCTCTGGAATGATGAATAAAAGTAGTTAAGTAGTTATCTAAACAAAACTGGCATGTATACACACATTTAACAGAGTTGCAGTAGACATTATTAAAGACTCTCAAGTATTACAATAAGCTCAGTTAAATATTTTAAAGTTGTCACGATATATAATTCTTATAATACTTTTTCCTCTATTACATCATGGCCATTAATCCTGTATTTGTGGCTGTAGTCACTTATCTTCAGAATTTCAGAACAACAGAAACAGAAGTCCATTTTGCTGACTACTTCATGAAGCTAGTTGTCAGGATAACAGTACTGCTAGTCTTAATCTAGCACCATGGGTTTGAATTCCATGTACAAGAAGTCGGTCACTGGACACTCAGTGAATGCAGTACACTGTTTTCAATTTTCATGTTGCCATAGTATATAAATTATGACACCTGTATTACAGTGTAATAGCCCTGTGTGAATGTTATTCATTTGTGATAGGGATTTGTCATGTGTGGTTTGCAGACAGTGTAACATGTTAACACAGATCATGATCATGTGGTCATTATAACTTGACAATGCACATGATAATGCTGATAAAACAACATTCCCTAAATGACTTAGCTTTTAAAGATCACATGTCACTCTAGGGGGTGCAAATACATAAATCACTCACTAGGATCATCATAAATGAAACCCCGTCATTAAAATTACTCATTTCCATCTTTAATTACTTTAAATTGACCTGTTGACAACAGTGCACAATTCTCAGCGGTGAACGAAATTTCAACCAGTCGGAGTGGCATGTCTCCGTGATGCAATATGAGGTATAGATATGAGGGTCATGCAAAATAATTTTAGCCATGACTCAAATACATATTTAATTCCGACTAGAAAGTACTTTTGATTTTCTAACTTGATGAAAACAAACCATAATCTCAATAATTCTAAGAAGACTTTAGCAATTTTCAAATACGGCTGTGCCCTGTCTGGAGATAAATGCTATTTAAGTTTGTTTTCACTGACTTACAAAATCAAAATTACATTCCCTTGATAGTAACATATGTATTTGATTGATGGACAATAGGATTTCACTCTTGGAAGCGCGGCGGTGGTCAGTATAATATTACTTACAATAATATTGTCACTTCGACCACAACCTGGATCTGTGCATAGTGACACCATCACTCGACTTTAAGGAACAATTAACTGCAACACAACAATTCGGCATGTCTTTGTTGACGTTGAGAAACCAGCAAAATGACAAGCTGCCTACACATTTGCTATACAACTAACTGAAAATCGTTCCTCCTGACGTCACTGCATGGCTATGGCAACAGAGTTACATAACCTGTCTTTTGTTTCGTTGGTGGGCGAAAGTGAAGCAGATGGCTTTTGGCAACTTTTAATCGCTCGGTATGAATTAACCACAAGATTTTTAAGAATAGTTTGGTGTTCCACTTAAGTTTAACCTCAAGTCTTTCATATGTAATGGTTATAACAGTGCAAAAAATTAGAATTTATTCATTCTTTAAGATCTGGTTTGAATTGGTCGTTAGCAACCCATGTTTGTCATAAGAGGCATGTTATGGGATTGGGTGGCTATGAATCTAAGAGGCTGCTGACAGTATGGGATGTTCAGATTTACTGACTTTTTTTAATTTTTGTGCGCCTTTCTAAATGAACATTCATCCTTTCGATGTTAAAGCAGTTGCTGCCAGTTGTTAGACTATAGCTCCTCCAAATGAGGTTCAATTCCCCAGATGGTACAACTTGTTAGGTACAGTGTGTGGCGTTAATCTCTCTATCATGTAACATGACTGATGCTGAAAGTAAAACGAAACTCTGACTCACACTGTTCTGTGAAATCCACTCTCCATGAATGTTGATAACATCTTTATTGATGAAAGCATTCATTAATGATCAAGAATTGACAGAGTGTCCCATCAACAAGTGCTGCTCTCATCCTGGAGCATTGCTAATGGTATTGGAGGATAATAGCACAAAGACAATCCATCATACTTGATATCATTCCTCATATGTTAGAGTTCAGGGTAGTCAACATCACTATTGGCTAGAACACTTAACTGATATCTGTGAATATTTGAGGTCCATTGTTCACTAAATATAGCAAATTGGTTTGAATAGCACAAATGAAGGGAGTAAAGATTCACTAATTTTACCTGTTAGAGGAATTGAACGTCTTTGATGTGAGTGACTGCTTTAATCGTCTGACACTTGTTCAACTATTAAGACTGGTTTGAAGGTCTGTGCTACTTGATTATCCTTCCTGGTTAGGCAGAGTTATGCCCCTTGGCCGTTCAAGCACCAAGCTCCTCACAGCGAGTCTGTTTACTCAGTTATAGTAACAGGGACTCATGAAGATTTCACAACTGCCTGTCAGTCATGTGATGTTTTGTGCAATCAACAAGTGATGACTGACACAGACTCCAAATAGCTTTTCTGAAGCTAAATCATTTTGTCAAGATGAATTTCGTTCTGCCTGATCTCTCACTGAGTTAGTGCAGTGAGGATGCAAAGAGGGAAGTTGGGTACATATATGCTAGTCTGCAAAATACATACACAAATATATTAATTGCACATCATGTTTTACTGAAGTAAAATTTCAAAATGTTTGTTTCGTGTGTTGTTTAATGGTGCACTCAACAATATACCAACTATATGGCGATTGTCTAACAATGCAGTGATCAGCATCATGATCATCAATCTATGCAATTGCAAGGTCTAACCAAGTCAGCAAGCCTGACCAGCTAATCCTTTTTGTTACCTCTTACAACAACCGTGGGTTGTTATAAACCTATTCTCACAGTGGTCAAAGGATCCAAAATTCTTGTAATAACTGCTTACACTGGTGATATTAGTAGGCCAATAATGGTTTCACCCACTGAGGCCTAGTTCAAGAATCTGTACATGTTTGGGTTTCAGAAATAAATTGCACCAATTGAACAGAAGGAACCTGATGTTTTTGTTTTTAGCATGGGTCAGCGCTTCTGAATGCACCTGTCACTAGGCGTACATGCATGTGGGTTGAAATATTGCGTGCATTTCGTGGCTATGGCTGGTGACAGTGTTAATGAGTTGAAGGCTGGCAGTTGGTTAGATGACTGTTGGGGGACAAAGACGTCTGTATAGAGTACCAGCCTGGGGGTTACAGTTAAGTTAGTATTAAGAAGTAGCTACCATTATCGGGAAGACATTTATACAGAAGTCTTAGCATTCACATTATCGGTGAATGTGCAGTGTAGGGATTTTTCATTGGTTTTACTGTTTTGTTTCAGTTTGGGTGTATTAAATGCTCAGACATAATTCTGTTGACTTTTCGTTTATTTTATATTTGGGGAATAAGAACTACCTCATTCCCACCAATGATGATCCTCAGTCACCATCTGAGGAATAAGTAGGCAACAGCAGAGGCATTCATCTATAATTCTGTTGGGTGTTTATATTCTGGTGACTGAAATACTGCGAAAAAAACATCTCTCACCTCACTAACACACTTCACTGCTACCGAATACTGAAAAATCTTATTCTGATACGATTAGTTGTTCCAGGTTGGTGACTTGGTGGGTCGTGATTAATTGTACTTGGCAGTGTGGGAAATTGCTCATAATATCAGCCATTGGGTGGTTGGGTAGCCAAGTGGATAAGATGTTGGCTCATCACATGGAAGACCTGGGGTTGATTCTCCATGTGGGTAAAATGAGTGAAACATGCCAGAAATGTTCTTGCATCAATATTGCTGACAGAGGAATAAAACTAAACTCACTCACACACTATCAATCACAGGTTCCTGCTCTGATATTTTACAGGCTGCAATCATATAACCAGGGCATTCAATAGCATGCAACCAGTCACAGCAAGATATGGTTTTACTGCAGTAGACAAAATTATCTCATTCAGTGATGGAAAGACGACCACATTTTCAGGTTATCTGTGACAAGAAATAAGTCACTTATTTGTATTGTCTGTTTTGATAATATTCTTCACTGTCTCCTTTCATACTGACATGTAGAGCTTTACAAGTTAAAACGGGGCGGAGAACGGGGACTTCTCCTTGAAACACAAGACCTTTTTTTGCCTGATTCCACTCTTGTAACGGTGTTGGTAGTGTTACTCAGGTGTATGGAGAGCATGAGTGTCCATCCTTCAAAGCCTTAAAAGCCTCACCCACATTTTCCGTGTCGTTTGAAGTGTAAAACTTTTTTGAGTTAGGTAGAAATTATATACAGGATAAATTGAGACATTTTCTTTGAGTGCAGCAAAACTCTTATATGAAGGTATGGAACCATAATTGCCCTACAGTTTATATTTCACATCTGTAACATTAAAAAAACATAATGGATAACATGAAATCCTTTTATTCACAGGATTTAGTTTTTAACATGAGGTCTGAGGCCCAAGGGTTGTTCTAAAAGCTTATTATAGAAAACTTAAAAGCATTGCGCGTGGTACTTGGCCTGCTACTATTCCATCATGTTATTTTAGATGTGACAAGTCTTTTGATGGGTAGCAGCTAAAGCATCTTACATGTTGGATGTGTTTTAGTCAGAAATTATTATGCTCAGGAACATCAGTCAGCCTTCTGCATGTGCTTACTCGTAGTTACTGGTAAATTTCTTTTGAATCAATAGGCAGGCAATACCGAAGACATTTGTGTGAGTTCCTGTGGTTTTGGTATAGTGGTGTTTTTAACACTTGAGGTTGACAGTATCTCTCACTTGGTGTTTCTGTTGATGTTAAGATGGCAGCATGTAGGGGAATTGTAAATAATTCATACCCATTTTGCAAATTCTTGAATCTTTGATCCCAGGGGAATGCTTTCATGTCAGGTTGTGTTCCTATTTGATAATACTTCGAGCATTAAAAATTAGTTTTTGATAGACAGCTGTGATATTTTATTGTACATGAGAAAGAATTATGGCAAAAATCATGCAGCATGAAAATGCATGAGTTTTATGTCTTGGATTACTGATCAGGTTTTCCTAGAATCCAAAATAAGAGGCATGTCTTCAGGATGCCTGGAAATTGTTCTTTTGCCTTGGAAGTTTGAATATGACTGTGTTAGTTGTGACTGTTTGACATATTACATTGCCTATTATAACTCCTGACTTTAGGCCAGGCATATTGAACACAATGCTGTCCATGGCTGTGTTAGTGGCTCCATCACTTGGGATTTCATTTCATAGACCAGTCATAAAACATCAGTGTATCACTTTGTTCAGAAATCCACAATTTATTGTATTATGCTCTAATTTCTTTACTAACATTGACTTAATGGAGAAAGTGTTAGCTCACCGTGCTGATGATCTGGATTCAATTCCCCAAATGGGTATATTTTGTCTGAAGCCCATTTCTTGTGTCCCCTGCCATAATATTGCAAAAAAATGGTGTAAAACAAACTCACTCAGTGTCATTGAAGTGGTTTCAGGTTGTGATGGTGAACAAATTTTGCTGATTTAAGCTGCATGCTACACACATTTCGACAGGCTACAATGTCAGGTATACCTGATGTTGATCCAGTTTAGGAACTTTAGGTTCCTTGTGCTGCAGGTCATTAAATGACATGAAGTGTGGACTGATTGGGCAACAGCAATTCTGAGTTCTTAGTATGATCCACATAGGTGACTTCTATTTAGATTGATTCTGACTATACGATCATGTCCAAGTCCTTGGATCCAAGATTGAAGATAGATGAGAATTCAGCAGTAGCTGTAGAAATTGGATTAAGGCTAAACTTGGGCTAAGAAGGGCTTGTTTACCCTCATGAGAGTTCAAGTTGCTAATAAGAGTTGTCACTTTGCTTTAAAAATGATCCCTAATCCCTTCTCATTCTTGGTCTCTGGTTATAACACACATGCTTAGATGCATCGAAGTGGTCAATGTCGTCAATCTGTCAACTTCCATCACTATGAACTTCTACACACAGTGAACAGAGATATTACTGGACTGCACCATTTCTGTGTTACATCAAATCTAGCTGCGGTAACTGTAACTCTATGGGTCTGTAAATGATAATTTTCTGCCTTCATAGAACTACAGACCCTCATTGTGTTTCCTCATTTGTTATTCCCTCTCACTGATATCTATTATGATTCCAGCCTGTTGAGTACATGGAACACTTTGCTTCATTAACAATACATGTACACAGATCTGTAGGGAAGTATTCTTGAAAGTTGATCGTGTTGCATTTGTACTGAGAGCACCTGCAACATGAGCTTGTCTGAATCATGTAAGAGCAGTAAGATTATCAGGGATCTGTTCAGAAAACATTGTGTAACCAGTCAAGTCAAATTCTAGCAGGTGCATTTGCTGGAGAAATCTGGATCGAGTTTCTACCTGAACTGTGAATGAACTTTATAGAGGCCTTGATTTGAACTCAATGTCACCTATAATTTCCTTGATTCAAACTCATTGTTATCTGTAGTTAACTCCCTATATATTTTGACAAGAAGCAATGCTATTTGTAGGCAGTAGGCTGACAGCTAAAACATTGATGGAGTATGGTAAATCATGGCATATCACTGGCAACATTCATGTATTTACACATGAAAAACATTTAACAACCACCTGTGTTTTTAGTTGATATGCTCCGAAAAAACGTATATCTTTTGGAAAGATCTATGAATGAGATTGATGTTATTTTGAGAAATGTATCAGATATCATATAACAAGCACATGTGACACACTTGGCCTCATCCAAGGCAAGTGAGTCTATGCTGTTATGACTGTTAACCTTTCGTAGTAAATATATATACATGTAAGGCAGTTAATAAATTTGTAACAAAATGTATGATAAAAGAACAACAGATTTCCTCCCTCATATGATTTAAGGGAATGAATTATGGGGACACTGTATCAATTTGAATATTCTCCACACAATGAAGTACAAACTTAAGTCAGATCATTTACCAGTCATATCAAGTTCTGTTTGGTGTTTGTTTTGATTTAAAGTCTGTATTAAAGTTTGTATTAAGCATTTTTTAAACACATTTTACTGTCACATTTTTATTTAACATTACATTATTCCAACCATAGGATGGTTGCTATAGATCATCAAAGGTTGGACCAGACTGACCAATTTTATGACACACAATCCATGCCGTTAGGGTATGTAGACACACTCTGTCGGGCCCTGACCACCCATTTCATTTAATCGCCTCTGACGACCTGCAAAGAATCTAGTGCTCTTTACAATCAGGTTCATTTCATTCTTTCAGAGCTGCCACCAGGAAATCTGATAACTGAAAGTCATAAATTTTCCATCCTGAAAGAAATTTGAAAAACACATCATTCCTCCCTTGTGTAATTGGTAGTAATCCAATTACTGCAAGTCATGAATATACCCAGTGTACTTTCAACAATGATGTGCGAACTCATACTAGAAAAAAACCCCAGGACCATGAATTCACTTATATAATTAGTACTTTCATCAATGTCAGTTTGATTTTGGAGCTGCTAACAGTTACAGTTATTGATAGTGCTTTGAATAAAATTACTCTCGTCTTTAACAGATACAATCCCTTATATCATGAAAAGAAATTTCTACAAAACAAATTGTAGCTAACTGGCAGAAATAATGAATTTCAAGTATAGACACCATGTGTTGATACAGTTAGTCCACAAGTTGCAACAAGGGCAGATTTATCCAGGAATTTGCTAAGTTTACACTCGATTCAGGACAAGTATTCCTATCAAGTCTTTTAGCTTTGAAACATTTCCAAATAAAGAGTTGTAAATTGGCAGTAGTTACCTTGGGCATCTGGGGCACCAAGTTCCAACTTGTGCTTATGGAATTGCAATAGTCCAGGACAAGTGGACATAGTTAAGCAATCATGTCTGAAAGAATTTTCACGAATGTTCTTCTCTTTCAGAGTTGTAAACTGGTAGAAGTTACATCAAACATCTGGGGCACCAAGTTCCAGTTGGTTGGGTGTGCTTCCTACCTCCCAGAGATGCTAGGGCACGTTGTCTACAAAACTAGCCTCCTCCACCTGCAGCCACGTCAGATGACCATCACCCTCTGTGAGCTCTGTGGAAGCAGCCAGCAGCTGTCCCGGGACCCCAACTTCACCCCTGCAGGCATGAGTGAGGACGATGACTCGTCTTGTAAGTGTAGGTCCAAGGTTACTATGGCATGATTAAGTAGACGGATGGGTAGACTCTGTGTTGGTCTGTCTTGTGTCTACTGTCTGGGATGCAGGATTGAAACTCAAGGTCCATTTTGTTGTAGAGGTAACAAGGTTTGAGAAGACCGATAGGTATATGAGATGGATGACATTGTTGAAAGGCAGTCATATCAGGTGAGACCTCTCTGCTTTAGTGCATTTTCCTGCCTCGATAACCTGACTGGATGCTCCTACTTTCAACAGAGGTTTGCCATAAATACCATAAATCTAGTTACCCACAAGTATATCAAGGAATCATCATCATCATCATCATCATCATCATCATCATCATCATCATCATCATCATCTTTGATTTGTCATCACCATACCCAAAAAATAGGTTCCTCTAAGGTGGCCTTCGCAGACTTCAGTTATGCAGAGAGATCCAGCAGTCACATTTTCTGATTTCATTAGATGCAACCCTAACAGCATAGGTCTGAAAGACTGTAGACAAATAGCGTTGAGATCAAAATCAGTCAATCACTCTTGAAGGCATACTTGTAGAAATACTACATTTATATATCTGTCAGTTAATATGTGTATCATTATGTATGTTGTTACTTTAGCTCTTGACTGTCTTCTTTACTGTTGTGGTAGATAGAACTTGCTGTTGCATGTATTGAGTGAAATTTGAATGGGGTTTCCAGACAGACATTACTAGAAATCTGTTATAATCAGAACATTTAAGGGAATGATGATTTTGAAAAAAAGATAACAAATCTAGTTAGTTCATGTTTGTGCAGTCCAGAATGGCCAGCTTGCTTGTTGGATATGACCAGTTGCGTGGCAACTAAAAGACCTAAATGTCATTTGAAGACTATTACAATGTATTAAATAGTAATATGATCAATTGTTCTGTAAGTGTAGAGATAAGAAAACATCAGTGGAGACATGCATAAATGAATCTCATCCTAAGTATGAACTTCAATTGAAGTTTGCCTTTTATCATCAACCTATGAGGGTGGTTGGGTAGCCATGTGGTTAAGTGCTCAATTTATCTCGTAGGTACAATGTTCGAAGCTTGTTTCTAGTGTCTCCTGCTGTGATATTGCAGGAATACTATTAAAAGTGATGTAAACCTCAACTCAGTTCAGCTCGCTCACTCACTCACTCACTCACTCACTCACTCACTCACTCACTCACTCACTCACTCAATTTATGTTTGGTTCTTGTTTTTGGTACTAGAAAAGATATACTGTGTGTTTTTCATAGAGTTATGCTTGGTACTTGTCTGAGATAAAGATACAGTGTGTTGTGTGTAGATCAGGAGCTGGGTTGATGCAGCTACTGGTGGTATTAGACAGTAGTTATGTAGTCATATTCGGCACATATCATGTATTTGTCATTTACACATATTCATTTATATGTTGTCTTATTTAACAATATCTGGATCACATACAGATTATATATCTCTATAGGTTTTCATGTACTTATATGTAAATTATTGGAAATAAATATTTTTCAAGAGCTGTTTAATTAAGATAGTGGCTGCCATTTAGCCGAGAACTGATATTATGACTTAAAGATACTGTCACTATATTGCTGTAGTAAGGCATGTTTGCAGTACTACATTTTGTTTTAAATATTGCCAGTATGACATTGATTTTTTAAATTGTTGAAGCCATATTTCATTTGACTCACTTACTTATAGGTAGTGATCACAGTGTGGATGAAATATTGCGTAATGGGACATTATATTTGGACACACTCAAGATAGGGAAAGGCAGGGGCTTTCGGCTATTTTGCACATTAGAATGAAAAATGGCCCATTAAAATTTTTAAGTTTATGATTGATACAAGGGCAGGAGTCCATTCTAAATTCAGAAAATGGCTAATAATTCTGAAAATGGCCCATTGTCAAAGTTGACTCTTTCAATCCCTGCATACTCAATAAAATGGTGATCACTGAGTTGTTGAAATATTGTCAACAGAATTGTTTCGGGAGTTTTCACTCAGTCAGTTTTAAGATAGGCATCACTTTCGGGATGAAATGTTGCCCTTGTGACAAAAACTTTTGACTCTCCACTTACTAAGAAAGTAATCAGTGAATGGCTTAAATGTTGCCAATGAGTTGTAACATTTTGGCTCTCATTTTCTTCAAGGGCCTCACCAAATGTTTTTGTTCTTCATAGGAAGTGTGTGTATTCTTTCAGCTTCACAGTATTTACTTAAAGCTGTCTTTTTTATACTTTTCATTTGTGTAAGAGACAGGATAGTATTTTGCAGCCACTCATGTGAAATGTGAATGGGTAGATTTATAGAAAAAAACATTTAAACGTGCATTCTGAGGATTTATTAGGTCTCTCTGGCGTCAGTCCCGAGACACAGTGGCCTTTCTTGTGTTGTGTGAAAGGGGTCGTCTTGAATAAGGCTGCTATAAATGCCTCATGTGTTTCTTAAGTTTTTATGGACCTATATCAGATAGGAATATGCTATCATTATTGCTGTTTAGTTGGTTCTTTTGGAGATTTATTTATCCTGTTTCTGATATCCAGAAACATCTGTGTTGCCATACCAAATTTATTACCTTGAAACATGTCTGTAATGGATTGAGTCTTTAACTCCATATGTATTCAGGTATCCTGGGCTCTGCCTGTTGTAACGTTTAGGTGAAATATTGTTTTCTGATTTCAACTTCCTCAAGAAAATCTCCTTGCCATATATAAAGAGCCATTTTGTGATTTTAAAGCTGTACATGTTAAACCCATTGAGTAAATTAGTCATAGAAAGTGATAATCATCTGCTCCAGTGTATTTATAAGTGCAGGTCTCGAACTTTCAATTATGGCTTATTCTCTTTTTGAATTCACCTGCCCATCTTCTAGGGGTAAAATGTATGTCAGACACTATTTATTTGACTGGTATCATGCGATTTTGTCTGTACCTAGTAGTATTTGTATTCTGTTAGTATGTCATCAGTTTCCATGGTCTGGTAATTTGGTATACGACAAGGTGGATCCTAGATTAGGGACATTTCTTTCATGGGGTATTTTGGTCTGAGGTGGTCCTTTTGTTTGAATCTGCAATGCAGGAACTAAAATATCCTGCTAAGAATGAATTATGGTATCATAATTTGGTACCAAGAATTAAAAGATTTTTCCATGATCTTGTGGCTAGGTTTGGAATAACTGTCACAATATCTTTGATTTGACCTATGCTGTTTGCATGGCAAGTGTCAGCACATAAGAAGTTACAACAGTCTGCTAGAGGTGTAAGCTAACTCAGTTGGTCACTTCTGTTTCAGACAGTCACTGGATTGCAAATTTTGACATTCTGTTCTGGTGTCTTAAGATTTAAGTAAGGGAAATGTCTTGGGGAAAACTAAGGACAATCATGATATAGCTATTTTGCAGAAATTCTGCAAGAAACTCATGACTCTGTGTTCCCTTTATGCTTTCCAACCGTTCTTTATGTTCCAGCAACAAGTGATGGTCTGGATAATGAGGTAACATCTGAACCGGTGGATAAGGTGATGCCTGTTAATACAGACTTACAACAAGCGAATCAGATCTCAGTGGATGTTCAACCTGCTCGTGGTGAAGCCTGTCGAGGAGAGGATGTCAGCAGCGCTCTGAATGGGCATAATGATTCCCCCAATGCTACGTTCTTGCCAACAAGACTTTCCCACTCAGGGAGTATAAGATCCAGATCCTTATCACCAATTAGGAATGGTTTAAATCATAACTCTTTAGCATTTAAACTTGAAAATGGTAGTGACAGCAATGTGGTTAAAGAAAACTATGCTAATCAAGGTGCTCGACCGAAAGTGAGAAAATGTACCCCGCTTAGTGCAACTGCTTCAGTGAAGGCTTCCAATGTTCAACAAGGCCCAGCTAATGGAGGGGCAGGAATCATCCTCAGCTCAACTGATGCAACTACTCCAAATGTGCCCAGGCAAAGTCCCAGTTCCACAGACTCAGACACCGTAGTCTCCTCCGATGTCCGACCAGGGGACAGCCCAAGATGGGCAGATCCAGCTAGCGAGGCAATCAAGTACATTGATGAGGAGACCCCAGAAAATACGGAGCTTCCTTTTGAAAATAATTTGGTGGGGGATTGCAGTCCAACTGCACCCACTGTGGTGGACCTTCAACGGCGCCTATACCTTGCTCAACAGGGTTCTGTAGACTTTGATCCCTCTGAGGAAACCAATAACGTACAGACCTTTTCAGAACGGAACAGCTGTGATTCTCTGGTGATGGAAGAAGATACATCTGCTTCTCTGGTTCTGTTTGATGATGGCCAGCCTGTCGGGCATGGGTCTGTGGATAGGGGCATCAATGTGGTAGGCAAGTCTCTGTTCAAGGAGACAGAATTGACAAATGGCGGTGATATTGAAATTTTACACAGTGCATCACTACCAGCCTCACCAGTGAGAAAAATTGACTCACCTACAAGAAAATTACGTGAAGAGATTTTGAAAGGAAAGTGTCGGCATCTAAGTCCTGTGTTCAGAAGGAAAACCAAACATTCCAGAGCAGTGGACAGTTCCGATGAAGACATTTTGCTTGCTATAGAGGAGATGAAAGGTGGTCATAGTTACAAGAATCTGGAGACCTTCCAAAAATCTCAGCTGAAGCAAAAGGTATGTAACATTTCAAATATTCTACAGCTTATTCTTTTACAGATTGTCCTTAATTCAGCCTCACTACAATCATCCATTCTTGTTGACAATATAGACGTAAAAGCTAGCCTTGGTTACGTAAATTTTACAAAAAGCACTATTCAAAAGTACAGAAAAAGGTATCTGTGATCTTCCTGAAGGTTTGTGTGTACCTGAACCATGTGCTTAGTTGCTTTTTTGGCAACTTGGGGTAGTTGAGTTAAGGTATTTACTTGTAATCTCAAAGACCTTGGTTAATGTTCCCACATGGGTACAATGTGTGAAGATAATTTCTTGTGTAACCTGGGGTGATATGGCTGGAATCTTTGCTAAAAGTGGCGTAAAACAATGTTCACTCACTTTGGCAACTGGTATTTTTCATCTGAGCTTTGTTTTTAATATTTCTGCAGCATAGTCTTTAAAATCATGTGAAAAAAGCTTACTGATTTTAGTTGGTAACAGAGCTACATGTGGATTAAGTTAAGCCTGAAACAGGTCCAGTTTGCAGGCCACTTGTAAATATACTGAGACACTTTTGTCTAAAGGGGTGGAGTCTAGATGGCAGCCCTTGAAGAATGAGGTGATGTGTTCAAGGTGACATTGAAAAACAAGGGTGCCATTAAACCAGATGACTTTCGACATGGCTTTGGATTGATCTATCACAGTCACATAACTGAAAAATTCATCTCCCAGCAACCACCTCAATGTCCCAAACATAATGAAGTTAAGATGGATGGCATAGAAGATATTAGCCTTTCTTTTCTATTTTGTTTCAGTTATTGAATGTGTGAATGGTTTGGGTTTTTTTTTTCTTTTTGCAATAATGAAATTACACAAGGCAACATATATTACAATATGTGCATAGGCTGTACATACAAACTACTTTCTAAAAGACACATAATAACAACTATCCATTGATGCATTATGCATTATATTTGTATTGACTAATTTTGTCATATAAACAGATTTATCTACATGTGGATGAACAAAATAGTACCGTGCTAGATGTACGTTTCTCTCAGATTATATTAGTACATGCCAATTATTTGTCCTTTATTGATGTGAAATTACATACTATTGAATTTATATTACATTCTGTATACATTATCTGATTTGGGGTAATATTAATCAATGATATTTTTTGTTTGCATTTTTTTGACAGACAACATACACTGACATTGTTAGCACTGATTTATCCAGTTGGTATAGGTAGCAACCAAGTTAATGAGTCTGATCACCTAATCCCATTAGTCACCTCTTGCCACAAACATGGGCTGCTGACACTAGCCAGATCTTCCGGGGTCATAAACAAAACAAATGACATAAAATTGATTAGATTGCTATTGATTTTAATACCTGGCACCACTTTGTCTTATTGATATTAGAAAAACGTCTTGATTTTTCATGCTAGTAGATGCCTGTTTCATTAATAAGAGTAATTGCATTCATGGAGAATGTTCCTCACATGATTATGAGTTTTTTAAGTGAATCATGTTATAACAGGTTGGAAGGGTAGCCATGTGGTTAAAAAAACCATTTCGTTGTCACACAGAATACCTGGGTTTTGCTTCACCACATGGGTACAATGTCTGAAGCCCATTTCTGGTGCACCATTCTGTGATATTTCCGGAATATTGCTAAAATGGCATAAAATTAAACTCCCTCTCACTCACTCATATTTAAATTAACATTGTGTTTTCATTAGTAAGGCATTTTAACATTTTCAAGCTGTATTATATGATGTAATATATTGTGACACAGATGAGGGTTAACATCGGTATCTCCTTACTCCAATATAAAATGTACCAGTGGCCACAAAGCAGATGTGTTATTCAGCGATCATACACATGAAAACCTATTCTGAACTTTGGAAAACTTAGTTTAACTCGAAAAGCAATACACTTATGAGAAGTTTAATATTTCCCTTAGGAATGAAGAACTTAAATTAATCACAAAAATGAATGCCAATGTGTGAGTCCCAGTAGAAGGGAGGATGGTGAATATGTCGGTGGCATTTGGACATCATTGGTTAAACCTTAAAATCCTTGTATATAAATATAGCCATTGCCAAGGAATACATATGATTCTGTTAAAAAAAAAATGGTGACATTTTTTAGTTTGTCAGTTTCAGGTTGATTTTCTTCACAAGAACTGAAATGTTCAAATTCTCTATTTTTTACAGATGTTCTGTATTTTTGTTTCTTACTCATAAAGCACAGTGTAATGGCTGGGAGCATATAGAAACAAATGCATATTATAACAGCTCTGGGAATTTACACTATATATGGGAATT
Source organism: Haliotis asinina (assembly GCF_037392515.1). NCBI lineage: Eukaryota > Metazoa > Mollusca > Gastropoda > Lepetellida > Haliotidae > Haliotis > Haliotis asinina. Next base: position 47,088,549 of record NC_090285.1, read on the forward strand.
AACACTATATATGTTAGATGATTTGCAGTGTTCACAAAATGGTAATTCAAAGTAACAGGACATTGGGTCCTTTTAGTTTTAGATGTCTGTCTGACTCATTGAAAATTCACAGGACCCACAGAATGAATATCAAACACACATATCACATTTAGCATTTCTTATAATTGGCATCGTAATTAATAACAAATACTTATAAACAGCAATCATATAACAACTTGTATTGTATGCTGAGCTGAGCAGCTCTAGGGATACATGTAAAATTGCTCAGAGGCTGATACCCAGCTTCAAGTCCACCACTGTCAACAACATTCTGGTTATGAATACACAATACCCTGTAGAAAGTGTAACATCTTTTATACTATCCTCTCCAGTGCTTGTATTAGGTTGAGTTCCAGCCAGGATGCAAACCCACACTCTCACAGCCAGGCTTCTAACTGTAAACATACAAAGTCATCAATCTAAGCACTGATCCACACAGCCAATGTGACTTGCACATATTCCAGTTAAAGATGGCTTGATGCGTCACTTACTCGGAGGTGCAAGGCTTATTTAATTTTCAGTTTTGTTTGTTGTGGAATGCAACACTCAGTAGTATTTCAGTTATCTTGTATTCAACATCTTGTAAATAACCAAGCCTAAATTAGACAGTGTAGTGATTGACAATAGCATCAATGAATACAAATGTTGTCTTGGGATACCATGACATGGGCTCATCCAAATAGTCAATCCTGACCATTTCATCCCTTCATTAAGAGGAAGTGGGGTAGCCTACTGGTTAAAGTGTTTTACAGCATTGCTGTAATGTGTGAAGCTATTCTGGTGTCCACCACCATGATATTACTGGAATATTGCAAAAAACTTTGCAAAACTAAATTTTGCTCACTCACTTGCGATCAGTTGCTGTTAATAAATGTTGACCAGTTTCAAGAAACCCACCAGCATGGGTTTGGTTGTGACAAAATTCGCAAAAATGATCGGTTTAAACTGGGACGCAAACCCATAATCCAGCATGCTCAAGGAATGCAACTTTGTTTATCAAACTGTGGCGCCTAGAAGACTGGGTCACCTCATGACCTTTATGAAGATATCCACATCAGGTGGTTGATTTAATGACTCTTTACAAATAAAAATTTTACAATTATTAGTGTTGACGTTTTTGTCAATTAGAGTTGCATCCTTTTGGCGACTGTTACCACTGATATTTGTTTTTCGGATTGGCCTCAGACTTGTTGTCTACATCTCAAAAGTTTACATGTGCAGTTTGTGTCAATTATATGATAAAATTGACACATTTTGCCAAGAAGTCACGTTAAAGAGATCTCATGATAGTTTGTCTTACATGTTAGGCTAAATTTTGCTTTGAAACAGGACAATATAGATATACTTTGCCATTTCTGTTGTGTGTAAATGTATATTGCATTTTGGAACTTGTATGAACTGGTGGGTCATGTTTTAGTATAATTCAGAGTGTGCTGGACGGAAATGTATCATATGTCAAGTTGCAGTATTGAATCTCAGCAAGATGTTAATTTTGTAAGAACACTAATACTGCATGATTATTTGGTTTGAAGTATATGTCAAAGATTCAATAGGAGCTGCATGAATCAGCTCTGCACCAGCAGATTTTAAATTTGATGGCAAATTGTGTTGCATTCATGAACTAGAAACTGGTAGCAAATTTAATTACCTTTTGCTAATCTTTTACAAATCTAATTATTTGGGGGAATCAAGTCAGAAATTTGATTGAATCTACTGGAATTGTAACAGCTTTATCAAACTGACTGATTTTCCGGTGGTAATTTTTATCATCTCTGGTGAATTTATGATTCTGATGGAATGAAAGAAGCTGTTTTGTGGTCTGTGATTGATGAGAAGAGGTTGATGGAGTGTTTTATTTCGTGACATTTTAGCTTGAAGGAATGTATATATCTGATTATTTCTTGATTCTAAATGTTCAACAATGTTCACATCTAATGATTGAAATTTGTGATGTACTATTGAATATTGTCATCTGATGTTTAGTGGGGCCATTTTAATAAAAACATGCATGTGTTATGTGACATAAAGGTCAGTCAGAGCAACTATTGTGAGTTTATAATTTTTCTTTAAAGGATGGGGGTCAGTTGTTGATTTAGTGGATCAGTGGATGAGTGAGTGGATGATTGAGTTAGAAAGTAGATCAGTTCTTGACTGTGTGGGTAATTAGAGAGTAGAGCAGTTCTTGACTCTGTGGGTTAGAGATTAGATCAGTTCTTGACTGTGTAGGTTAAAGAGTAGCCAGTAGATTTGTTCTTGCCTGAGTGAATAAGATCAGTTGTTGAGTGAGTAAATGAGTACCATAGAGAGTAGATCAGTTCTTGACTTAGTAAATGATGTCAACTATTGAGTGAGTGGATGAGTAGGTTAGAGAATGGATTAGTGAACTGGACCTTCATTCTCGAAATGTTCGTAGCCTTAAGAATTCTTAACTTTGATCGTAGCCAGTGTTTGGGACTTAAGACATTCGTAGGGCTATGAAGGAATGAACATGTAGTGAATGCAGTCCTTGTAGGATTGAGATGAGTGTGTAAATAAGTAGTTGAGTTAGTTAATTGATAGCTCTCTTGAGTTTGAGAGTGTCATGATGACATATCACCACTGAAGCATCACAGGATGGTCATGAGAAACAGTTTTTTTCTATTCCAGTTCAAACTCCCATCACTCTCACCACCCTGACTCTATGAAGCCATTTTTTCACAACCGCATAACCTCGACTATCTCTGCAACTACCACTGCTTCCACAAGGATAAATGACAAAATCTGATCATAACATATTTTGTTACAGATTGTTTTTCTTTTTTTTATGTCATACTCGGATAACTCCGACCATTGACTGTCAGCTCAGTGGTATTTGTATTGTGAAAGAGAAATTTGAAATAGCAAATCACTTGATGAAATTTATATCTTGACTGTCTGTCATGACTGCAAAAAACTAGATAGATCTAATAAAACATAAGTTGGTATTTTCAAGACAAGAATGGTAGTAATAAAATAAATGCAGAACAAGCTTTGTCAGTGTTGCCTTGGAAACAGAATAATGTTCCACATTTGCCAAAACTGAAATTATTTTTACAATTTACATTCAGCTTGACATCTTGTTCACTTTAATTCATTTTTCTATATTACTTTTTTTTAACAGACTGAGAGCAAATGACTGCAGTCTAAAGCCTTCCAAATCTCCTGACTTCTGTTTTGTGACATTTCCCATTACCCCCTCAAGATATCTTTTAGCCAGCTACTGGACTGGTTTATGCTTGCTTTTGTGAGTTGGCTTTCAGTTATGTTGAAATCTGCAAAAATTGCTAAATTTGTGATACAGTTAAAAATACCATCTACTAATGAAAACAAACAAAGACCAATACTGAAACTGAGGTAAAGTCTCCTAAATTTCCAGACTTCTGTCTTGTAACATCCTCCCATCAAGACCATCTTTTAAGTGGGCAGTGGACTGGAAACGTTTGTTTATGCTGGTGTTTGTGGGTTGGCTTTCATTAAGGTTGAAATGTGCAAAAATTCTGATTCAGTTAGAGATACCATTTACTAATGATAGCAAATAAGGGCCAGTCTGAAATCATGTAATATCCATTAAGTCAGAGGGTTTGAAGCAGCTGTAGTGGTATCACATAAGAACAGAGTGAAGCAGAAGTGGACTGTTTATATCATCAGTGTTAATGAAATAGAATACTGACGATCAATAACCTTGCTGATCACTTACGAACTAGTCAAATGTTCCTGAGTCAGGTTTATATCCAAATGGTTCCATGTCTAGACGATTCAGATTCCTGTCTCTTTACTGTTATATATGGCAGGAAGACGGGATTATTTTTAGTGAAGTTGAGGTCTTCTTTATTTGTGAACGTCTGAGAAGTGATATGACATTATGCATATGCAGTCTTGGTTCAGACACTGTCTCAATGAGCTTAATATTTTTGTATGTATTCCCTTTAATATGGTCTGATGTAACACAAACAGGCGCCAATGGGTAATTGACTTCAGACATATTGATCTTTTGACTGCTAACCTTGTGTGAGCAAAGCTGTCATAACAAACAAGCCTGAAGGCTTTGGAACAAAGTAATTATGTCATGCTAGACAGTTCTGGCATCAGTTTGGAATACATATTTTGTGGGGAGATTTTTGAAAGATTACAAGTGGAACTTTGTAGTTGAACATCTGCAAATGAAATCAAGGCAATTCCTGATATGCATTTTTGTGTAAGACTTGTGAACAATTCATTTTTAATGGGTGGCTGGAGTGCTTAGTCTAACTGTGACAAGAAAGTGTAATATTTACAAAGGTAAGTTCTTGAAGTTATTGTTGAGAAACTTTGTTGTCATCATGGAAAGAAGCTGATCATTGGCATACCTGTCCCCCTCACTCACTCTCTCTCTCACACTCTCTTGATCACTTCACAGACTCGCTACTCTGATTCACTCACTCAGTCACAAACTCACTCTTACTCTATTTTACAGATCTTAGGGCCACTTTTTTCATACTTACTCTCCATAAACCCTCTCACTCTGTCAAAACCGCTCACTCACTTTCTCTAAGACTCATACATTCTTTCACAGAACTACACGCACATCCTATCACAGATCCAATCATTTATCCTTTGACAGATACTCTTAGTCGCCCTCTCACAGACCCACTACCTCTCTTGTCGACTAAGGGCTCACTCTCACAGATCTCACTCAGAACATGACAATAATCTTCTCACATACCCACTCACACACTCTCACACATACCTACTAATGCACTCTCACACAGACCCATTCATAGATCCTCACAGACCCACTCACACACACTCATACAGACCCACTAATTGACATTGATATCTCATGGGCGCACCCACATTTCCACAGACATACAGGACCACATCATGAATACTCGCTTCTCAACTCGCCTACCCACCAACCATGTTAGTAAGTCATCTACCCATTCTGTAACACCCACCCATCTACTTACTCACACCTGGAAACTCACTTTCAGACCTTTAGTGTCACCTGCAAACTCTCCTTCATTATTTCTCACCGAATAAAGAACAGGCAAATTTCAAGTCTGTGTAGAAGTTATTTTTTGATTGTATTATGTAAGGAAAGTTTGTTGATGAAAGCACTTGCAAACTTTTTCACTTTCATTACTAATGGAATGTTTGAAACTTTCTTCAAATGGCATGAATATGGAAGAAGGAAATAAGAGAAGAATAATACTCTTTGAATGATAATGATTTCAAAATATGCACATGAAACATAATATCTACTGCATATCAATGGTGAGAAATAGTGCAACAGGAGAATTAAAAAATTTAATGAAACCACTGTATTCAAAATTAGATAACTTAATTTGGAAAACTTATTTTGGATTATGAAACATTTAGATGTGCATAAACCTCAGTACAAAAGCAACACCATGAAGATTAGGTGCTCTTCAAGAAATGGCACCCAGACTGTTGACATTTTGTGGCAGGCAATTGTATTCTCTGCTTTCATATTATGGATGCATCAATGGCAACCAACTGCTTTATGATGAAATAGCATGTTTGTCTGTCGGCCTTTTCATTGGCCAAGGTCGTTGTTGACCTGAGTAACCATTCTAACCACAGAGGCCTTGAGACATCTTGGTGGAGTTTCTGGGAGTCTACAGTTGTAATTTGTGTCTCATAAATGCATAAACAGGAGTTTCACTGGACTCTGTTGGATAAGCATTAGGCCGGATTCAGGCATAATCAATTTCAGTTCAGAATATTTTCCACGATCAATACTAACCTTTAGCTGAGACACGATTGTGACCAGAAATCTTGCAGTTCAGCAACCATCAATCTTGGAAAGTTTATGCACGCTGCTCTGCAAACTTAGCACAGAATATTTGCCATTATGCAAGCAGAACAATGATGTGAGTGGTACTTAATTATTTGTAGAATGGTTTGTGAAAGATTTAATTAGGATTAAGAGATATGAATATGGATGGAAGGTGTAATCAGAACCTAGGGAAATATTATGATTGTTAAACTGTTGATTTAGTTGATATTCACCATAACGCCCACTTTTGTCCTGAAATCTTTATGATTTTGTTGTTTTGGGAGATTTCATCGTGTATAAAGATTACTTTTAGCTGAATAATGGACAAGGCATTATATCCTCTTGTGTCATATAATAACCTTTTTGTAATGTTATATGTTTTATGATAAGGGAGATACTCTCTTCATTGTATTTCAGCGTCACTGATGAAGTGGGAGATAGTTGCAAATGCTTCTTGTTTAATGTGTTTTCCGCCCCAGGCATTAGTTGGAGTCATAAATTTTCTATTTAATCTGCATAAAATTGGAAAATTCCTAATTTAAGTTTAACAAGTGACTTAACAATTATTGAAATCTGATTAACTCTAATGACAAAAAAGGAGAAAAAGTCCATCAAGTATACTTTTTTATATGCCAACATTTTTCAGGAAATGGAGGCCACTTGCGCTCACGAATAAACTCTCTGATAATTTCATTTATGGTACTTTTTGTCTGTATTATTTAACTAGCCTTGAGGTTTAAAAGTTTGTTCAAAAGGTTGCCAAGAATTGGGAGAAAAGAAAAGCAGAAGAAAAAAGCACTTTGCAAAATGATGTTCATCTTTTCTTGACATATTTATCGTAATGTTTCATCCAGGAGTGTCTTTATTAAATGAAAAAGTAAATTTACATTTTTTTGATCATGTTGTAAAAGGTCTTTTAGATAATAATTCATACAATTCATTCTCTGCTCATGAATGCTATATCAGGAAAACTAATATTTGCATAAGCACTTATCCATTTCCAAAATGTTGTTACTGTTAGAGGGTGTTGTGCTGCAGACTAATGCATTGATGACATTTGTTCGTTGGAGAATCAGAAATTGTGTCTTACAATAATTTGCACATACATACGTTCGTATACAGAATTCTTATCATGAAGTAAATGTTTACTGGAATATGAGACCTGTGAAGGTCCCGGAGTAGAACAGGCCTTTAGCAACTCATGCTTGCCATGAAAGGCAAGTGGGCTTGTCGTAAGATGGTGACTAACAGGATCGGGTGGTCAGGCTTGCTGACTTGGTTGACACATGTTATCGGTTCCCAATTGTTCAGATCGATGCTCATGTTGTTTGATCACTAGATTGTCTGGTCCAGACTCGATTATTTACAGACCGCCACCATATAGCTGTACTACTGCTGTGTGCAGTGTAAAACTCAATTCACTCTCACTCACTCACTCACTCACTCACTCACTCACTCACTCACTCACTCACTCACTCACTCACTTGAATATGTTGTGTCACATGGAAATGTGTATCCATTTTAACATTATAGTAAACTAGGAGCTTATGAGATACATAATTCACGTATATTTGACTCAACAATTTTGTAAAAGAACATCCAAAATCGAGTCATAGTTTTTGCAATATTGTGTGAAATTATTAAACTCTGATAACTCCACTAAATACACAAACCATGTACACTATCAGATTACTTACAACAAAGGACAATAACTCAAAACATGAGTTTTTTTTCTTGTCTGTGTTCTTGTGTTTAGACATAAACCATCATCTTGTAACTATGCCATCCATTGTGAATTCTTTTGAATGTACTCTGTTATTATCCTTTAACAGATAATGCTCAAATGCCACAGACACAATCACAATCACTGCCCTTCATGTTTATAATTAAATGATGTGTCGTAATAAAATAATCAACAAACATCATGAGATGATGATCAAACAATAACCATGACAATATGTTCTGTATTGATTAAACAGCATTAATATATCTGAATAACATTAAAATAAATACACAAAACAGTTTTTCAAATGGCTAAAATTTTCACACTGACAGTGTGACAGGTAATGTAAGTAATTAAATTTATCAAGTTTAGAGCGGGACCTGAAATTCATGGCCAAGTGTTTCGATTCATAGCGTCTTGGAGGATTCACTGAAGCCAATTTTGTTTTATCTCCAACACTTCACTTGTACACAGGCTCTCAGACTGTCAAGGGCAGCACAAGATAACATTGAAAGCATTGCTGACTTGTTCAGTGGTGGAAGGCTTTGCAATGTTCTGTGCAGAGCTGTGTTAATAACGTATGCCCGGATCTTCCTGTATAGGTGTTCTAAGAGGAGAATCCCTGTGATGTTGATCCATAGTTTATCAGCACTGTTCCTGTATTCTCATTCTACGAGAACTCCTGAGAAATTCCTGCACAGAACTCCTTTGGTTTTTTGGAGTTCAGATCCAGATTATGAACCTTGTTGTTATTTGCTGGTTCTCTGACAAATTCCTTTATTGTACTCCATGGGCATTGTTCATTATAATTTCAATCAATGGACTGATTGTTCGCCAAATACAACCTTCTTATAGAAAGCATTGGGAAAGAGAATGTTGACAATGGGCCATTTTCAGAATTATTAGCCATTCTCTGAATTTAGACTGGGCCACTGCCCTTGTATCAATAGTAAACTTTCAAATTTTTCAGGGCCATTTACCATTCTAATGTGCAAAATGGCCCATGACCCCTGCCTTTCAAAATCCCTGTTATTGCTGGAAACTTGTTAAACAACAAACACAAAATATATGTAGATTTTTTTACAATTTAATGCACATATTTACATTTTCAGTAAAGATTTCTTATGTATTTTCTGTTTTGGCATGCATTCTAGAATGGTTTATGTCTATGTTTATGGAGTTCATGTGCTGAGATACAAAACCTAATAATTGGTGAAAATGGTGAGTCTTGAAACTGAGGAATTGTAAATGTAATTTCATCTTTTCTTTTGGAATAATACCCATTCCTTTGTAGTGTTCTATTGCTTTTTACAAGGATTTTATAATTTAAATTGATTTTTAAATACTCTCACACTTAGTTCTTTCTCTGTCACTGCTGTAATTAATCTTTGTAATTACCAAACTCCTGTAACGGCTGAACAAAAGTCAAACCAGAGATTATAGTTCACAATAAGCAGATAATAGCCCATGTTTTAATCGATGAGGGACAGTTTCCATAAATGTGGGTCATCCCAAGATCAAAATGTGAGTGATATGTCACCAAGCTCATTTGTAATATGTGTTCAGTAAGTATCAATTATTACTGGCTGCTGAAGGTCTGACTGTGCGTCCTTAAGTGTCAACTGATGAAAGTTCCCAAAGACTATGATTCAGTAATTTGTTTGCTTGTTGTGTAATGCCACACTGAGCAATATTCCAGCCATAATGTGTCAGTCTGTAAATAATCAAGACTGGATTAGACAATCAAGTGATCAGCATCATGAGTATCAATCCATGCAGTTGTTTGAAGTAAAATTTCAAAATGTGTGTTTGTGTGGTGTTTAATGCTGCACTCAACAAAATACCAACTAAATGGCGATTGTCTAACAATGCAGTGATCAGCATCATGATCGTCAATCTACGCAGTTGCGAGGTCTAACCAAGTCAGCTAATCTGACCACCTGATCTCATTGTAACATGACTTGATGAAAACCATTTGCTGTAAATCCTATCTTCACGGCTGTTCAGTAATATGTAAGTTATGATCAGTGGTCATTGAAATGTTGTTGGACTGTGTGTAGAAGACAGCTGAATCTTTCCAGAAAACTTTAGGTGAAAGTAGAATGGAAATGGAAAAAAAATCTCTAAATAAATTATGGAAGTAAAAACTGTGATATTGTTACAATACATTTAAGCAGTCATTCAACAATGAGAAATTTATAAATACTTATCTATTTTAGTTCATGTGGTCTTTGTTCATAATGTTTTAACTTCTTTGAAAAGGTTGAAAGGATTGAGAAGAAATTTTGTGTTCATAGTAGTTTCTATAGGCGGGTTCAAATTGATTCAGAACATAGTTGCTGTTCCAATATGGTAGCCATGTGGCCATCTTTAATTTTAAATTAATTAATAAACACAAATCTCCACAAAACCCTTTAAGGTGTTGAGGAAGAGGTCATATCAATAATGATAAACAGCGCAGTAATTTTAAATGAAATGAGGAAACAATCTGTGAAGTTGTGAAAAATGCCATATATTTTATTTTGTAAATCATGATGATAAACATTCTCACTTTATTCATGTTTAACCATTCTACATAACACTTAATGTTATTTAGGAAGAAATTGCTACTCTAAGCACGACCATGCGAAGCTCTTAGACCATGAAGCAGACAGAAATCATGCATGCTATTGGCAACACTGGAAACATTAATCTGTGGTCTCCACAGGTTTCTCATTCCTTGTGATTACTTCTGTGGGGTGATATTGGTTCCTGTCTGTCCCTCTGGACTGCTGCTGTTCCTGGGTCAGCCATCATTCAGATTCCATATAACTGGTTGGCTGCTGGTCATTTATCTAGCCATGCGGGGACATGGCTTCGTGACAGTTGGCTGGTCAACCTTATATATCCACGGATATAAGGAGGTTTGACGTGACAGTCAGCTGTTCAGCTTGGTACACCCAGAGATATAAAGACTTCTTCTGTGACAGTTGGCTAGTCAGATATCTGCATCAAGGAATATGAACTATGTGGACTGATATTTAGTCCCCCAAAACAAGGTTATCATGCTTTAAAATATACCATTCAAAAAATGTAGGGGCTATTCAGTTTTGTGAGCATACCACGAGCTTCTGCCAACACCTATGATAGAGAGCATTAGATACACATACAGATAAAACATTTCCATTGGAATGGAATAAATTGTCACATTTTCCTTTAATTTCACTTCATCGTCTGTGTCCTTCTTGGCTTCATCATTTGCATTTTATCAATCTTTTAACTCCAGTATCCCCTTCTTTTTTTTAATGCGACTGTGCTTGTCATAAGAGGCGACTGACAGGATTGGGTGGTCAGGCTCTCTGACTTGGTTGACACGTCATCGGTTCCCAGTTGCGCAGACCGATGCTCATGTTGTTGATCACTGGATTGTCTGGTCTGGACTTGATTAATTACAGACCGCTGGAATATTGCTGAGTGTGGCATTTACAGCAACTAATAAAAGTCAAAAAGTGCGAAAGGAACCTGGTATGATTATTAAACCAAGGGTTAAAATATTGTAATAAATGTCGACTTGCCTGGTCATTCAAGACTTGATTTGGACTCATTTTTATTTACACTCCAGGAACTGGGAGTCACACCAATAAATACTGCTAGTTATAATGACATTTGTCTGATCAGCTATATGTTATATTACAACGGGCCTCAAAGAGTTATTCAAAACAAACCTGTCTTGCAGAAAACAATAGATTTAGTACAAGACAAAGTCACTGTCATTACATTCATCTCGGCCTGTTGATACCAACTCAATTCATTATTGAGGCGGTTGGGGTGGAGGGTGAGGGGTGTTCCAGTCACTCCCACACCATGCTATATCCCATACTGATGACATATATCAGCTTTTTCCCTCACTAGGGTGGTGGAATAGCTGAGCTATTAAAACATCTTCTGGTCATACCAAAGTCCTGGGTTCGATTCCCTACATGAGCTCAATGTGTGAAGCCCATTTCTAGCGTCCCCTGTGTTGATATTGCTGGAATATTGTTAAAAGTGACTCAGAACCAAATTCACTCTTTACTTTTCCTCAAACAGGTGTTACAGGGATACTTTCCCTCAAACAGGTGTTACAGGGATGGAAATAATTCTTGAATTGCTAATGTACTCTGATACAGTGGCATTTGTAAAATCACTTGCCCTGATAATTTTTCCACTATACTAGCTGATTTTCTTGTTGATTATTATCCCCCAGCATGTAATGCAGGAGGATATAGTCCTCACCTCGTCCGTCCGTCCGTCTGTCCATAATCATTTTGTTTCCGGATCATAACTCAGAAACCGTTCAATATTTTTAGACCAAACTTTATAGATATAGTAATCTCAGCCTGTGGTTGTGCCTTTTGCTATTTACAGATTTTTGGCATTTATATTTTTTTTGTTTTTCCATGGAACATTTTGGTGTTAGTCTTATAGTGGGGTGGGCTTCGTTTCCAGAGCAGAACTCAAAAACCATTCAATATTTTTCTGCAAAATTTGGTTGATATAGCAGTCAGAACCTATGGTGGTGCCTTTTGCTATGTAAGGTTTTTTTTATTTATTATTTTCTCGGTTTCCATGGAAATGTTTCAGACATAGTCTCAAAAGTGAGAGGTGTGGTTCGTTTCCAGAGCAGAACTCTAAAACTTCGAAATATCTGTCAGCAAAACGTGGTAGATATGTGTGGCAGACCCCAGAGTGGTGCCTATTGGTATTTACAGGCTTTTGTGATTTATCATTTTCTTGGTTTCCATGGAAATGTTTCGGACTTAGTCTCAAAATGGAGGTATGGGCTTCGTTTCTGGAGCAGAACTCAAAAACCATTCAATATTTTTCTGCAAAACTTGGTAGATATATCAATCGGAATCTAAAGTGGTGCCTTTTGCTGTTTCCAGGTTTTGGTGATTTATCATTTTCTCAGTTTCCTTGGAAATGTTTTTGACTTACTCTCAAAAGTGAGAGGTGTGTTTCATTTCCAGAGAACTCAAAAACTTCTTAGTATCTGTCAGTAAAACTTGGCAGATATGTGTGGCAAACCCCAAAGTGGTGCCTTTTGGTTTTTAAAGGTTTTTGTGATGTATTGTTTTCTTGGTTTCCATGAAACTTTCCTGTGTTGTGAGTCATTCTTTTGATTTTTTCTGTTGGTTTCAGTGTTAAATTTTTGCCCCTTTCACCAACTAAAACTTATGTCAAAGGCAAATACTTGAGTTTTGAGTCTGGTGGCATTGGTTTCTCATTCATTGTTTGCATTAAGAGCTGACATAGCATCACTGTACTTAAATAAGGTGAAAGGGATATTTCAGCCTAGAATTCTGTCATTGAGTCCTTGCGGCTGGAATGTGTGGAGCTCAAAAATCCACTTCATTTCAAGAGGTCTTCTTTTCTTCGTGGTTGTCTCAGAGTCCGGATTGTCTTTGAGTTGGGTGATGATTTTGAATTGTAAATCGTTTTTACCATGATGTTCCGAGTTCAAATGAAGTGCGACAGGTTTCTCACGCTTGTGTGTGATATCAGCATAGTGTTCTGTTAATCGGATTCTGAAACATCTTTTAGTTTCATCTGCATACTGTTTTCTTGCATACTGTTTGCAAGTGAGAAGGTATACTACATTACGGGACTGGCAAATGTAACAAATGAAGGCCTTATTGGTGACTGAACTGTTGCATTGTTGCTTAATATTTTGCAGATTTTGCAATTCGCTTTGTCGCACAAATCGTCGACGAATCTGACTGTCTGTCCACTAATTTGTGGTAGTTGTCTGGGATAGGTCAAAGTGGCTTTGACTAGGTGATCCTTAAAAGTCTTATTTTTGGTGAGGGGAGAGTGGCTAGGCAGATGTCTGACCCACTTAGAAGGTGCCAGCATTTGCTGACAATGGCGTTGAGTTCCATGTTCATGAGCTTATGGTTACTAACTAGAACCATTCTATTGTTTATTCGTGGTTCTTTGGTTGGGAGGATAAGAGAGATTTCTGTCCTTAGAGTCGGACCTGGTTTTGTTTAGTTGTATGTATTTCGTTGGATACCCTCGCTGTAGGTAATACTTGATGAGGTTGAGGCTGTGTTTTTCACATTCCTCAGGAGTTGAACAGATGCATTTCAATCATAGGACCTTTCCTTTTGATATGTCTAGGGTGACAAGATGTATAAAACAGGTATGAGTGCGTGTCGGTGGGTTTGCAATAAAGTGTGAACTCCTGTTTGTGGAGATCTTTATTGTATGAGACCCAGGTGTCAAGAAAAGCAACTTTGTTTCTTGAGAATTCAGCAGTGAATTGTAAAATGCAGTAAAATGTGCACTATTTAAATACTATCCAGTTGGGCATTTTGGAGCTGGATTTGCTTGCGCAGTAAGCTGATTGTGTATGGTTTTGACGTTTGAGCTCTGGTTTGGGCGAGCTCAATGAGGTATTTGGCTTGTATCGGTGGTGTCAAGAAATGCAGCTTTGTTTCTTGAGAATTCAGCCGTGAATTGTAGTGCGATGTGTGCTATTGAAATACTATCCAGCTGGGCATTTTGGAGCTGGATTTGCTTGCGCAATAAGCTGATTGCGTACTGTTTTGACGTTTGAGCTCTGGTTTGGGGGAGCTCAATGGGGTATGTGGCTTGTATCGGTGGTGGGCTGTACTTAAGGTGATGTGCATTACCAGCATCCCAACATGGTGGCATGAAAGATCACTTGGTGGTTTATTTCACCCGAATTTGCAGTCTTCCACCTGTATACAATCAAACTTATTTAGCTCACTGATTAACTTTGATGTCGTGAATACATGGAATGCATTGAATTTGCTTATTAATGCGTGTGTCTTGAAGTATAAGCATTTGAAAGTCGTGTGAGGATGTCGGTAACTTAAAGTCTGGATGTTGTTAACTTATTTTATTGTGCAATGAATGATGCTGGTAACTCATATTGTCATATTAGTTAGGAGCAGATACAGCATCGCCTTAGGTACAGTGAACATAGAATAGTGTCATCAGGTTCTGTGACTTGGTACAATGTGTGCTATCCTACCCTCAGAAAGTGGGTTAGACCTTAATCACTTGGTCAGATTCATTTGTCTGGTTCCCATCTTCATGTGGGTAGAATGCAGTCATCTTTAAACAACACTCAAATATTTCTTTCCATTTCTGATGTCACCTGACTGTATATTGCTGGAATATTGCAAAAATCAGCATAAAACCTAATTCAAACACTCATTCACTTATTTACTGGTGTGTAGACATGAAGCGTCAGTTTGAAGCTGTGCATCGCTTGAATAAGAGACCTGATGTATGCATGTGATTCTGCTACAAAATTTGTGAGTAATTACCCCCAAATTATTCCATATATATCGCAGGACAATTTGTCTCATGAAAATACTCGTTCATTCACAGTTGTTAGTGTTAAGAGCGTAAACGTTCAGTGCAAGGTGGCCATGTGCTTCCACTCTTGAGTGATTTCGTTCAGTAACAGTTCTTATTATGAGTGGAAAACTTTGTAAACTTTCTTTTCTTTATGGTAATTACAAGTGTTGGTACAAATAATTTCTAAATGTTATTTTAAGCTGGGATTTGTATTTAAATTTCAGCTTGAACCTGTAATATCTGTAAAGCTGAAAAGGTCTACGCACCCAACTGTCACTCAAAGTGCAAACTGTCATTGTATTGTGACACAGACAAACACTGCCAGAATAAACAGTCTCAAAAAAAAAAAGAATCGTGTATTGAAATAGCAGAATCTACAGACACTAACCAATTTTTTTTTTGATGATTGTTTGTTTGTAATGAAGCAATCGTCAACTGTGAGATTTCAACAAATTTCAAACACTTTCTGCCATTTTGAACATGAACATCAGAGATGAAAGTGTGGCTCTGTGTGCAAGAGGCGTACTGTGAGACAGTGATGAGAGGAGATGTACCAGTAAGACGCGATCTGTCACTGACTACTTTGTAAGTGATCATGACAGCTAGTGGTGGTGCACCGGTCAGTTATATGCGATCAATAGATCCCTGGACAAGTGATGGTAGCGATAATTACTGTGAACATATTCACGTATTTGATTGCTGACCCTTTGAGTCGTGCAAGATGGAAACAAGGACCTTTGGAGCTGATGGTGTTTGAACGTTAACAAGCCTGCGTGGCCCAAGTGATAAGATGGAGACCCGTCATTTGGTGAAAAACTGCTTTAAGTCTGGAAACTGACTGTAATTTTGTACAGTTATCAATCTTCAATGGCCTTGAATAAATGCATTACTGGTATATGAAATGTGTTAAAGTTGAAATTATTGTGCTGGTGTAACAGCTTAATCACAATAAGCAGATGCTCACTTTATGATTTATTAGATGAAGCATTGTAAAAGTGGGCCTGAACACTTGTGATGCAGAGATATCAACTGTCATGAATTCATCGGAATCATCCCGAAAAATGCATTTTTCAATTTTTCGATCAAAATATATCAAAGATCTTGATAGTCTTACTTAATGGAGGGTTAGGATCTTCTTTGACTGTAAGTAATGATAATTAAATAAATATAACACTTTATTTACAGAAGCTTCTAAATTGTTTACAGATTATTTGTATCAACAGCAATCAAGCATGGCTTAGTTTTTTCTCTCCGTAAAACCAATTAATAGAGATCCCTAATTTGTTGGGATAGTTCCTATTTTATGCTATCTTAGGGATTCCTAATTGCACCAATTAGGGGTTGGCATCTCCGGATCTGTTGCGTAGTTGATACAAAATCACTGATTCAGAAATTGTTAAGACAATTTTCATAAAGTATTACTGATTTACAGAGTATTCCCTTGGAAAATATTGAAATGATATATATGCTCACTTGCAGACCTGTTTCTTTGTGACAATATTGATATATTAGAACCTACTGTTTTGTAGTACAATCACATCATTTGATATATATCATTTTATTATGCCATCAATGAAATCTGTTTCAACAGATAGTAGAGACTGATTATCCTCAGGCATGTACTATATTTATGAATCAGTTAAGTTTAAATCCATGTTTCTTGTTTTTATAAACAAATTCCTTAAATTAATCAACTCCAAATATCCTTGTTTATATTTTAGTATTATTTCTAAATTCATATCAGGAAATTAACCCAAGTCAACATGTTCTTTATCCTTGTGCAATTTGCTCACAAAGCAGGAAAAACACACCACAAAATCAAATTGTAATAAAGTGAGTCAGTTCAGTACAGATCATGATGAAGAGAAAGTCATGCAACAATGTGATGACGACTCCATATTTTTAAAGACAGACGCCGATAATTCCTATAATGCCCTTTAATGTTCATGTCTTTCATAAAGCCACACCAGCATCATTACACAGAGTGATCTCCTTCTTCTGAGAGAATGCACTCCTAAATGAAAGTGGCTGCTTCTTCCTGTGGATATTTCTCTGTCCGACTATCCTTTCCACTGTATTTGCTTAGTTGAAAGTCAAGGCCTAAAAGGTCAGTTGTTTCCATGATCACCCCAATGAGCACTTCGGAAGAATATAAACAGTCTACAAGACTGATGAGAATTGTTCGGGAGTACTCATGGGCGAAGCGTCTCCTTTTCTCCTCACATGCCTACTATTTACATTGTTTTGCTCTTGATTGCTGTAGGTTTTTGCTGGCATATACCTCTTTCTTTCAAATTAAAATCAAATACTATGTGATGCTGTCAGGCTATGGTGGCTTCGACTTTCAAGTGATCATGTGAGTTTGGTATTGTGGAGCTTGAATTTCCTATCACTTCACCAGAGCCGAGCAGCCAGGAAATTAAGTAGAGAAACAAATGTTGGAGATGAAGATTGGAACAAGTGCCCTGCGGAAACCTGGATTTCAGTCACGAGTGTGCTTTGTTTTCTAAGACGAAAGTAATGTCCTGTGTTATTGTTTATTAGATTACAAAGAAATTTAATATTGTTAAGTTAAAAGAAGTAGCTGACATTTTTTGTGTGGACCTGAGCAAATCCTTCTTATTTATCATCATTTGATTCATGATAACGAGAATAGATTAAATAGAAGTTCGCGATAACAAGTCCAGCTCCCTAGATTGACTTGAAATAGACAATTTGGTCATTCCACTGGGGAAGAAACTTTGGTATAAACAATCTAGTGACATACCATTACTGACCAACTCTTCAAAACACAGGTGACAACCACTTGCTGACAGAGAATACTATTGATAAATACTGCACAGAATCATAAAATGTTTATGATTTGTAGGATAAAATTATTTCTTTTTTTATTCTTGACAGTGTATGTAAATATGATGTCTGAAATACTGTTTGGGATACACTTATTATGTTGGAATCAGCTTTAAAATATTTGATTGGATCTCTAAATTCCTAAATTGAAATATCAGTGATTAACCATAATTGTTTATTAACACTAAAGCCTAGTGGTGAAAGTGTTTGCTTTGCATGCTGAAGATATGGGTTTGATTCCGCACATGGGCACAATTTGTCAAGTGCTTATCTTGTGCTCCTTTGATATTCTTGGAATATTCTAAAGCGTTGTAAAACTGTGCTCATTCATTCATTCTTTAATAATGGTTTTAGAATCTTCAATCTATGACAGACTGTGGATAAATAACCTGGGCCACACAATCCAGTGACTGAGATTGAACCATGCAATTTTCTGAACCATACCATATGTAGAATATAGGATTTGCTTGTACAATTAGTATTACCCACAATAATAGTGCAGATCTTAGTATATCGCAATAGGTATTGCAATACAGGTGCCTAGATCACATTATAATGTGTTGCAATACAGTTTACTTGCCAGTACATCCTTATGTACCGACCAGTCACCTAACCAGGGGCCTGTTTCACAAAACTCGCGTAAGCCTAAGATCTCGTAACTTTTCTCATAGCATTTGCACCTCTGCCACAGTATACCAGGTACACATGCTACGAGAAAGTTACGAGATCTTAGGTTAACGAGAGTTTTGTGAAATGGGCCCCTGGCCTACTGATCCCAATCTTACATTTAATGGAGTGATAGTGTAGCCTAGTGTGTAAAGTGTTCGCTCATCATGCCAAAGATTTGGGTTCGATTTCCTACATGGGTACTGTGTGCAAAGTCCATTTATGGTGTCCCCTGCCTTGACATTGCTGGAATATTGCTATAAGCTGCATAAAACAATATCACATGAAACCCAGTTCCATGAAAACTAAAGGAAAACATGTTGCAAGTGTTCTTGTGACATTGGTTGAAGTGATTTCTACTAATGTACTTGATTGGAAGACTCGCCTTAGTGATCAATCATGCTGTATGTAACAAACCAAATTATTGACTTGAGGAGAATTCAGTTAAAAATTAATCATGGTTTCCTTTTAGTACAGAGCTTCTACTTTGATGTTCCTGTTACGCAAATGGAACCTTTTGAAGGATATTTTAAGAAAATTGCTTGAGTCTAGGGTTGGAATCATTTCAGTATCCCAGATGTGTCTGTTAAGAGACTTTCATGAGAGTGTTATTTGGGCATGACATTCATGGCAACACTCCTAGCCGCGTGTGTGGTTGGTGCAATTACATTGTCATTTGCACAGAAGCATTTTCTTATGGAAATATTATTTAATAAGGTGGTATCTGGTAAGCCAGTTGGAGCCTCATAGAGGTGTTGAGATCTTCAAAAGGGCTGGGTCATCTGACCCATCACCTGTAATTTCGAGATGATCACTTCAACAAATGTTGATGAAATCAGAACTAATTTGTGCATCTTACAGAATTCTTGATGAAGCTGGTGGTCGGAGTGACTATTCTTAATACAAGTTCAAACTAGAACATTGCAGGACTCTTAGCCCCAAACTTCAATGATTTACTGTTTGGAATGCTGTTTAACATAGGACAAAGATGAATGTTTCATTATATGAAGGTTATGAATAATTGATTCTAGACAAGGGCACTGATCCAGGCAATTGGCATACAGTGACACACAGTCAACTACTTAAGTCAGTGTTCAGTGACATGCGCTTATTGCAACAGACTTGGACCAAAGCATGTATGGCTTTCTAAGACTATGGTTGATTTAATACAGGCACTACCAGGAAAGGTCCATGTTAGAATTGATCTTCATGCAGCAACCTGTGCTTGTCGTAAGTGGCAAATTATGCAATGGGATCAGGTGGTCATGCTCGCTGACTTGCTTGACACAGTTGGTAGATCAATGTTCATAATGTTGATCACTGGATTGTCTGGTCCAGACTCGATTATTTTCAGAACACTGTCATATAGCTTGATTATTGCTGAGTGGCATAAAACTAAACTAAACTTAATGCATTCTGTGAGTGTGAGTATGAATTTACACCACTTGCAGCAATATTCCAGCAATTCTATTGTGTTGGACACCAGGAATGAGTTTCACACATTGTTCCCATGTGGAGAATCGAACCCCACATGGGCATAAATGTGTAAACGCTTTTACCTCACAAGGACTCTCACAAAAATAGTAATAATTCCAGGAGATGACTGATACTGATTTGTGTTTCGTCTTGTTTCAAACCTGGGTCTTCAGCATCATTCTACAGGTGTCATATGTTAGTGTTGGTGATTTTGAGTCTTTTGTTACAAGCAGGGTTTCAAGCCCATTTCTGGTATCCCCAGCTGTGATATTGCTGGGAAATTGTTAAACAGAGTGTATAGCTATTTTCACTCACTCACTCACTTCAGTGGATGACTGATGCTGACCTGTGCTTTGTTGTCTTGTTTCAGTTGCGTCGTGTCCGGGGCAGCAGTTCTAGCCGTGTGGGGTCCAAGCAGCAGTTTGTTATGCACAATAAGGCTCCACTGTGGAATGAGAACAGTCAAGTCTACCAGTTAGACTTTGGTGGACGGGTCACTCAAGAATCTGCTAAAAACTTCCAAATAGAGTTTCGTGGGAAACAGGTACATTTCTAATCTAGCTTATAGCATTAGTCAGGGTGGTGTAAACACCTTTTTGCTGTACAGCAGCACACTTAAACTGTGGAGCAGTTAACACAAAGTTAAAAATTTTGTCAGTTCTAATCAACTACTCCTGCAGACAGGAAGTCATGAATAATATGAGTTTATGATACCTTATGGACCTTGTGGTAGAATGTGTGAAAGCAATATAAAATACTCACTCACTCGAAGGCACCAAGGTTGTGGATTACTGTTTATGGACAAGAACCATCTCAGTGAAGGAGTTTAGTTTTACGTCACTTTTAGCTTTTATCACCAGAAATGGGTTTCAACCATTGTAACTATGTGGGCAATCAAAACCTGTGTCTTTCGGGGTTACAGGTGAATGCTTTAACCATAAGGCTACCCTACTACCCAAGAACTCCTTGAATACACTTTGCTGGTACTTTTTACTGGAAGGACATGAGTGCATGCCATGTTGTATCGGTAACATTAAGATGATGAAGGTGTAAAAAATAGTTCTGAAGCATTGTGAGTAGGAGTAAAAGATGTTGTCCATTAAAAGTGTCATTTGTTCATGTTCTTCCAACTTTTAAATGTCAATCAAAGAACTCAGTACCATCATACAAGACACAGGCCATTTTTGTAGACAGACTTTTGGTTGGTGTCTAATCAAAGAATGTATGGCTGACATGAGTTAGTGGAGGCATAACACAGCCATTATTCATCTGGACTGGAACTGTGCTTGTCATGGAGTTCTGTGTCATCTCCTCACCTATATATTGAGAAGCTCTATAATGTGGGAAGTTACAGCTACCTGCTGTCAGTGGGTGGAGGAAGAAGGTGTTTCCTTGGCTTCTCTTGACAATGTCAACAAGAAAGCAAACATTTCATATCCGTAAGCTTGATTTCTGAACATCTTTCAATCTCCCAAAGGTATTGCATTTCAAATATGACTGTCACACAGGACCTTACAAAACCTCTGAATAAGGAAAGGCATCTTTGTCTTCATCCTGGGTGTCACTGCACACCCCTGAATCCAGAATACCACGGCTCCTTTATAGGATGACATTGGGATAGCACAGTGATCACACCCCTGACTCCAGAATACTACTTGGCGCAAATTGGAAAATTGGTAAAGTAACATGTCGACTGCTCCTTTATCGGATGATGTTGGGATAGCACAGTGATCAAGGCATTTGCTAGTCACACCAAAGACCCTGATTTGATTCTCCCCATGGGTACAGTGTGTTAAGCCTATTTCTGGTGTCCCCTGGAATATTGCTAGAAGTGGCATAAAACTAAGCTTAATCACTCACTCCTTTCTCTGATTCCTTTGAAAGACATTGAAGAAGTTGTAATAATGAAGGAAAACTAAGTTCTATTGATAGTCACTAGCTTGATAACTTTGTTAGTATCTACAGCGAAACGTTGCAACATTACAATAAAGAAGTTGACATCACTTACTCAATAACTGTGTTAGTTCCTACACCGAAATGTTACCCATTGCAATACAGAAGTTGACTGTCCATGTAACTTTCTTTTCTCTGTTTGTCATTACTTACAAGTGTATGAATATTGCTAGCTGTGTGCAGAACATCACTCAGTTATTAAGTCACTAAAAGAGCTACATTGTGCATGGTCCATGTGGATACCGTTTTTGCATTGATTTCAGTAGTGATTGATAGCAATGCATATGTTTGTCAGTACTACAAGACAACCTTAGCACACTTCTAAGCAGTGCTTGCAATACTTTGATTTGGGAGTTGGTCATCAGGGCCTGCTGCTGTCTGCATGTTATAATCTACAGGCCCTGAATGAAATCTGCAGGCCCATACCAATAAAAACATAATAGACTACACTGGTCACAACTTCACATTGTTTCTAGAAAATCAGTTAGCGAATCATGTGGCACAGTGAGACATTTTATTAGTTAATGACTGGTGTTAACATTTATGTGCAAAGTGCTCAAATACCAGAAAGTGACACTAAATTTTCGTAATATGTTGGATCATGAATGATTTCCTGATGTTAAAAAGGGGGAAAAAGCAAGGGGAAAGATTCCAGTTAAAAAAAAAGACGGTTAATTTACTGAAGGCCACAAAGGCCTGCACAACTGCTGGTGAAGTGCAATAGCAACTGGTGCTGAGCCTCCGGACCGCGATTACATCGAACGCTTGTTTTAAGTGCATTTTAAGGATGGGAGTTACAGTCGCCTAAGTGCTGAAATCACTTTCTACAATTCTTCAGTATGTTTTTGTTAATCTATTTGGGGATCAAATCAACAGCAATGCATATATACTTATCAGGTGTGAAATGTTTATATTCATCATCAGTGATGGCCTGTTTTTAGGTGATGCAATATTTTGTTTAGTTTCAGGGTATACTGATAGCCATAGATATATGTGTATCTAGTTTGGGGTTTGGGATGTGTTTAAGTGGCATTGTAAAAGTTGATGGTTAACAGCATTGGTCAGATCTTTAAAGATGTAACCTTTATTCCATTAACATGTGACATTACAATACAAATCGCGGAGTGTTTTGATAACCATGGTTTTAGTTCAATCAACAATTGAACAGATACTTACCTATTGTCAGCTTCAGATGCAGTGTGAGTTAAACAACAGCAATGCTTATGAGAGTTTATTGTCTGTTTCAGGTGATGCAGTTTGGGCGTATCGACAGCAATGCCTACACTCTAGATTTCCAATACCCTTTCACTGCTATACAAGCATTTGCTGTTGCTCTTGCCAATGTCACCCAGAGACTGAAGTAGCTGTTCCATCTGAAGGGCAGTTAATGATTCCCGACATCATGTGCTGTGTCTGTGATTTGATGGATCTATAGATCTAAGCCACAGCTGCGATGTCACAACCAGGCTCTCAGTACATGTGGAATGGCCGGAAGGTATACAAGGCTCGCAGATGTCCGTTGTTAAATGGTCATTTACTGATGCCACGATCTACACACACTTGCTTCCAAGGATAATGTTTTTTGAAGTTCAGCATTTTAACAGGTGTGGGAAGCAAAAGTCACATAGTGTTAGCTTTAATAATTACTTGTAATAAGAACTGTATTGTTTGAGTCCCTAATTATTAGAAATATTGAAATATTTTATCCATATCATACCAGGTAGAAATATGTGATATTAAGTCCTGCTAATAGTATATTTTGCTATTTCTGTTTTTCTGAAGAAAATTGGAGACAAATATTTGTATTTTAGTTTTTCAGTAATATCTTGTCAACATATCAGTTTCATGGAAATACTGGCACTAAATGTGCACTAAGTACATTATCTGTTCCTAAATCTAATGAGAGACTTTTTTCAGATGAGCGAGATAGCACCAGGCCAACTTTTGAATGATAAAATATTAGTATGCGATCAGGTTAGATGCAATTTTACTCCATGAAGATTTGAATAGAATTAATTATAGTGAACCATGTTTAACAATAGAATAATACACTTAGATTAGGCCATCGGAGCACAGTTGTGTTTGTCCAGCATACTGTCAGTAGATCAGCCTGAATCAGTATTGAAGTAGTTAGTTGCCCATATGACAACTTGGTAATTTTCAGTGGTTGACATGTAACTTTGGGTAACACTCATGAACTGACCGTCTAACTGAATAATTTTTAATGGTTGACAATGTATCAGTAGTTTCAGTAGTTAACAATGTAACTGGGTAAATTTCAGTAGTTACCATATATGGACAGGTTTCAGTAGTAGGCTCTATCAACTGGTTAAATGAATACACAGGTGATTAGGTTTCTGAGAGCATGGATTTGAATCCCAGATGGGACTCATTCAACCCAGGAAAGTACTAGAATCTGTACTCCCCTGAGAAATGTGTAATCTCAGATTTCACATCCATTAAACTGGTCAGATATTTTTCAAAAGTTGACCTCAAAGTCTGTATTATTACTGCTCCTTTTTGTTCCGAATAGTTCCCAGTAAATGACTTCAGCTGGAGCAATTTGGCAATCCCTTCCGAGGCCAGTTGCCTATCCTTGCAGCTGTATGCTTGGTGATTTGAAATTTGATATACTTTCAAATTTTATGAGAATTTCCAGTTTGCTTTGAAAATATTCCAGTATTTTCTGTTCATATATAGGTATGTTTCATGTGAGTGATGTTAGATTGGTAGCTATAACAAATGATTTATTGCAGTCTTGCGTTAGTGACTTTCTTGAAGTCTTATTACCAGCTTTATTAAGAAGCAGTTTAGAATGGAAGGATAATAGTACATGGATGAACAACTTTGTTATTGCAGTGAGAGAGATGTTGTTCATTCATATGTTGTTATCCTTCCTTACTGCTCCTACTTTAAAATGCTTCTCAAGGAAGTTACAGTTCCGAATGACCTTTACAGGCTTTCAAAATCATTGACTTGAAGTCTACAGACAGGGCCGAGATGTTAACATACTTACACCAGGTGCAACTGAGGATATAAATCCAGTCCGATCAGCCAAATTGTGTGTTAAAATGTCATAGGTTTTGGTGCACACAAACATATTTCCATGACATAGTACCCGTGAATAGCAACACAGAGACGCAGCTGATTCCTGTTTACAAGAACTGTCACAGCCCAAATGTATCTATGAAAATGAGCTGACATACTTATACATATACTGTTAGATTTATTTCTCAAAAATTGACTTGCACCTGGCTCAAATTTGACTAATAACTAGCTGACAATTTGTAATTTGGGGTTGCACGAGTGCAAATAACAAAGCCCTAAATTAAGCCCAGACAGTGATACTACAGTCATGTACAACAAATTATATATTTCATCGGTGAAATGGTTCCTGGTCATATTTAATTACTTTGATTTTTTGTGTCCTCAGTATTGTTGAATAAATCTTTAAAAATAATAATCAACAGCTTATGGTGCTCACAGATTTGGCACTGTTGTCCACCAAAATGATTTTGTACATCAAAGGGCATTATATAACAACTGCTCTGTTAAGGAACTGCCTGATGATGTTTCTTGCCCTTAGGTTCCTGCAGGCAGCCTGTATCCCGGCTGTATACAGCCTGTTTACAGTTTTCTGATGAACTCTGTATAATATAGGAAATTGGTAGATTATTTATAGAAATATAGATGTGTGTGTCTTGACATTGAGAAGTGTTTTTTTCATTTAATGGATCTGATGGTTACGATCTCATTTCAAGTCTGGTTGCATTCATTTACTGGTAGACAATGTTCTTCTACTTACATCATATTCAGAATGGTACAGAAATATTTCTTCAAAAGCTATGCAAATTTTGTCATGTATGTATATTGAGATGTTGAGTTAATTTCATGACTGATTAGTGTTTTTACATTGTCCTATACTATAGCCATCATTGTACAAAATTCAAGGTCATGATCAAAATGGTTCTCATAGCATTGATATTTTATGACTTTGCAATTCTTGTCAGCATTTCAAGATGTCACGTTTGAGTGTTGTGGTACCATCATCTGTTTTCAGCATGTTATGTTAATGTTTATTGATGTGTTACTATGTCAAAGTATGGAAACTGTCTCTATCATGTCATTGTTTAATTTGAAAACTACGAGTATTTTTATTATTGAATGAGTGATTTTTAAAGCAGGTACTTAAGTAAATGTAATTATGAATTTTATCATAACATTCCATGTTGACTAATTACCATTTCTGTTCCAAATTGGTTCTGAGTACAATTACTGAAGATATTCCTGTGATTGTTAAGAATGTGATTACCTCTTTTTAACATGGTCTGTCAGTAATTTAGTAACAATCCATTATCTTGTTATGCAGTTACAAAGTAGGAGGATCTGATTCCATTATCGAGAACAAGCGACTGTAGCTACTATGGCGGTCCCTCCAACCCTCCAGGCCTGGTTGGTTCAGCATTATTTGAATAACACTGTTGTAATGAGCACACACAACGTGCACTGGCGACAGGACCCTTGCTTATGTTGTATCTAAAGGGTTGTACAGCAAAATCTTCAAGTTTCAAATTATATTTGCTGGTGGTGGGGTAGCATTCACTCATCATGGCGAAGACGCGAGTTTGATTCCCTACATAGGTACAATGTGTGAAGCCCATTTCTGATGTTCCTTGCCACAGTATTGCTGAAGTATTGCTAAAACTGGCAAAAAACCCAAATCTTACTGAAATTAAATTTGACATTCACTTGAATTTGTGTCTTCTGCTTGCAAATTTGATACATCCTGAAAATAAAGTACTCATTCAAATCAGAACTGTTTGATGCTGAGTAAAGTTATTTTTATGTGGCCCACAAAAATTAAAAATTGCAATTGGCAATATTTGCCAAATGTAGCATTTTTTGTGGAAGGATAACTAGTCAATTTGCTAAGAAAATTCTATTTTGTTCACTTCACATACAAAGAATCCATCAGAGCATTCACTTGTCACACCAAAAACCTGGGTTTGTTTCCCCACATGGGTACAATGTGTGATGCCCATTTCTGGTGTCCCCTTCGGTGATAATGCTTAATTTTGCTAAACATGGCATAAAACTAAACATCACTCCACTTCCTGAATACCCCATTATGGCTCCCTCTCCTGTTTTGGTACTCTGCACAGGTGGATTTTTGCTTGCAGTTGACACTCTACTTATACCTTTGTATCTTAATCCATCATACAGAGTAAATAGCACAGGATGCCTTGGAATACTATGGAGGATTTGCAAATGTGCTTGATGTCCGCGTAGTATTGACTTGGGGAATATTGTTGTGGCATGTGATAAGCAGGTACCTAATTTTGTGGCAGTAAGGGAAAGAAACAAGTTTTGAGGCAGGTGCTTGAGTTTAGAGCTGTGGGGAAGGGGATACGATTATTGCGACATATGGTTTGCTTTTGGTGTAGGAGAAATAAGGTTATAACATCATACAGACGTTTGTGAGTTACCAGATGTATAGGTAAGGGATAAGTAAGTACAGTAAAGTAGGATATCAACTAGTTTCAAAGTCAAAGATGAAACCGAGAAATATATTACACTCAGACTCACCAAATCTACTCTTAAATCCAGTGTCACCATGTTAACATTGGAAGACATCTTGGAGTCTTCTGATGCATGTACTACTGCTTATGATATGTTGCTGTCTGTATAGAACTTGAGGAGAATGTACAGAATTTTAGAGAGTTGGATTCTTGTGATAACATCTGTGTCAGATGGTCACCCACAGACTAGAATTTATGTCTGCATGGGAATTTTTGCAATATTTGGTGTTCACCACAGGGCCTGTCTGGTTCCACATGGGAGCACCAGTATGAATGGACAGTAGGAACTCATGTATTTGGGGAGATTGTTGTAGGACAAAACTGTAATTGGAAGGAGAAAAAAAAAGTGTGTTCCTCCCTGCTTACTCTTTTTTTTTCAATCAAAATTCTGAGAAAAGTGCTATCGGCCTTGTCACTTTTGAAACATTTCATTTTTTTTTTATGCAGCCTAAGGCTTGTCACAAGCCTTTAATTGGCATGAATCACAGATTCACCTGTATTACGTTTTTCTGAGTTGCTACCATCAAACAGTTTTGATGGGTTTCACCTAAATGTTCCCTATCTAAGGACTGCATCACTCTGGGCTCCTCCCACTAGCTGACTTGATCATATAACTAAACAGAGCAGTGGGGTAGCCCAGTGGTTAAAGCTGCCATTTGTCATGGTTTCGATTCCACATCTGTGTGTTCAAAGCAGTTCATATCTCTTCATGCTAAATAATTTATTTAAAAAAAGTTCCACAAGAACCTGCGTTTTTTTGGTTTGGGGCTTAGTGCACAATGCAGTTCAGTTCATAGTGGTTTGAAGTAGGCAGTCGTATCAGTACAGAACATTTTATAGATGCGTTAAAAATGTCCTCGAGGAGGTGAATGTTTTCAAGTTTCAGTTTGGATTCACAGGAGTTGCTTCAAAGATTTTACAATACCTCACCTTACTGATTAGAAAAATGGTAAGATTCGTAACAGTTGCTTCAAAGATTTTACAATACCTCACCTTACTGATTAGAAAAATGGTAAGATTCGTAACAGTTGCTTCAAAGATTTTACAATACCTCACCTTACTGATTAGAAAAATGGTAAGATTCGTAACAGTTGCTTCAAAGATTTTACAATACCTCACCTTACTGATTAGAAAAATGGTAAGATTCGTAACAGTTGTCTCAAAGATTTTACAGTACCTCACCTTACAGATTAGAAATAGGGTAAGCTTCAAGATTTTACAATACCTCACCTTACGAATTAGAAATAGGGTAACCCACTCAGACTATAGCCAACAAGTGTTAAATACACATATACCTCATATACGTAACACAATGTTCAAGTTGTAAAAATCAAAATATGTATCAGATAGTTTATTTAGTTTATATGTTTTGTATATATTTTATTTATATGATTTTGTTTGAATGGTTTGTGTGGAAGAATGTTGCTGTATATGTAAATAAGCCTTTTTCCATATAATGCTCAAATCATTTTATGTGTGGTATATTGTATTCATTCCTGTACCAAATGTAATTGTGAAACAGATGATTTGCCCATTCTTATAATTTTACATATCTTGACTACATGTTAGTATATGATGAATGTCATAGAGTGACTTTGTGTGAAATTAGAACAATTTTGAAATTAATACATTTATGATACCCTTGGTATGTAACAGGAAAATATAGTATTTAACATCTCTCTCATTTTTTTGTCACAGTCTTATCTCTTAAAAATAGGCATTCTTTCATGAAACTTGACAGGAAGATCAGATTGTCAACTGGTGCCTCTTGCTTTTTAGGGATACTTAAACTTTTGGATTTTGGGGGTTTCTTTTTCAAGTCAGGTGTTGAAACTGTTAAGTTAATAATCATGTCTGTTCTGACCAAAGCCCTATCATATAACGGTACACTTTGTTGAAACTTTGCACACAAAAACACCAGGTTGTCAAATTGTGCCTTTTGCTATTTAGGGAAATGTGGACATTTTGTTTCCAGGGTTTTCCTTGAGAACGCACACACAGTGACAAAGTAGTAAAGTGGTGCTTGTAATTCTTAACAGAATATTTAAAATTACATGCATGACATCTACAAACTTTTTTTTTTTTTTCAAAAAGGTAACTTAAACATTGTCTGATAGTTGATTCTGTGTTATTGTTTTGAAAGATCAATAACTACTCTAATACAGACCAATAGATTAAACAGCAATGCTTTGATCCAGTTTGACAGAGTTCTTGCTGGACTTGCTTTAACTATCACATGAGTTGCTCTCTCGAATTTGTTTGATGGATTTATGTTCCAATGATTGTGTATAGATCATTCCAAGGTTGATAAGACATCTGTCCATTCCTAGAGAAACATTCCTTACATATTGTGAAAATGTGCAAAATATTTTCAAATTCCATATTGATAACTATAAATTGCCATATTACCCTCTGACCAACATTTTCAAAATCTTACTGACAAAGATGGACAGTTTTCACGACAGTCCATATTTTGTGGTCTATGATACAAATCTGTTTACAGCAAACATCACAGAACATGTAACTATTGATGAGAAAGTTTAAGTTCTGTCAGTGTTAGCTGTACATCTACCAAATTTGCTCAAGTTTTTAAAACAAACATAGCTTGTGTTTGATGTTCAAAGGTCTCCCTTTCATCAATCTTTTAAGTGCACAAAGTGCTTATTACAGTGAATATCATAATTAGTGTAATGTAATGAGTTATGTCCCTTGACTTGCTTGCTCATTTAACTAATTTCTTGCTCATTAATACACCTTGCTTAGGTTTTAGTCAGGGTAAATAGATATGTGTTATTCCTGCTTTTTGGAGACATAAATTGCCATAACAGCCTTTGAATGACTGAAATGGTGTATCAACCATATTTTATTTCTCTTGCAGCGATATCTGTCATGCAGGCAAGCTGGTGGTGTGAAACAAATTCAGATAGTAATGATTGCATTAAAACTGAATAAAAATAGGCTTTTAACTCCCTTTTAATGTAACCACTTTTTTTGCTGGATAATTTAAATCATTTTTCAGCCAGTGACTCTACAGTGATAAGCAAAAAGTAAAAGTTACATCCTGAAGGTTTTCAGGTTATTGCGAACTGCTGCTTCAATCATGGAGTGGAACTTTTGGAAATAACACTTCAAAGTTTACTAGAAATAGCTTGTAAATTAATTGCACTTGTCCGAATAAAACATAGCTCTTCAGCTACAACACACTGGTCGTGCGTTTGTGGCAAGTATTTGCAGGAAGCAATATGCATGTGTCAACTCCAACAAATCATAATGCGAAAAACAAGTTTTTAGCATTGCTCTGTCTTTGTAGTTAGGGGGCAATTTGTTACGGAGAATGTGAAACAGTCATGACAGATCATTGCAGAAGATGAGCTGTTTGTGTAGAGAGGCTGTAGGACTAAATACAGTTCTTGAGGGGGAAGCATTATGGTTAAATGGCATGTTTTCTGTACAGATCTGGAATCTAATGTAGAACAGTCATGTCAGTTTTCTTGTGTACATACTTGAGCGCTTATAGACTGTACTTCTCCGTGAGAAATTTCAATTTTGTATACACCAAGTTAAATTTGTGTAGGATTGTTTACTTACATCTACAGAGTTGGTCATCTGGATACATTCAAAAGACATTCTGGAAAAGGATTATTTGAATAATGTACTTCCCAACAACACGATCAGATCACATTTGTAACACTAACTCAGCTGTCTCATATTTGCTCCTTCAGCAGTCATCAGCTCAAAGTATATGACACAAGTTTGATGTCCAGTAGTGACTATCCAGAACCAGTAGCCATATGATTGCCATGGATACTATCATCATTCCAGTACTATTTTCCACAGAACAGATAACAAGCAGGCAATTGCCATTGATTTGTGGAATGTTCATCACAGCCTATCAGGTTTTTTACCTGTGCATTACCACCAAAGTTTCATAGTAGATCTGCATTACATTCCTCTGGAGTGATCCTTAAACAGCTAGTCGCATTCATTAAAGTTACATATTGTTGCCCAGAAAATGTTTCCTCTGAAGGACAACAGGAACACATTATTATTTCTGTGATACTTCTAGACATTGGACTTGAGTAATCTTTGTGAGTAGCATTCGTTCCAGTTGGCAATACTGTGTCCTGTAGAAGACAGGTGGATTACCCTGATAGTTCAAGTATGTTTTACTGCTGTGAATATGTATGATAGCTTCATTGCTTTCTGTGTGCCAAATTCCTAATATTTCTCATCAATATATGGAATAAACTTTGTTGAAGAATATCAGCCAGAATTGTGTTGTCCCTTGATCAGTGTTTTCTTGTTTCATGATGGTAAAACTATGATGAATTCATTGGATGCTGTCAGTCTGCGAAATAGTTTCCATGTTTTGCTATTCATTCAGGCAAGATATACCTGAAAGTTTCTAGCCCACAAAATAATTCACAAGCAGGAAATATGAATGAAGAAACTAAGCAATAGATTGCAAAAATAGACAAGAATAAGATGTTATCTCTGTGACACAGGTTTCACCATTAAGCTGCAAATATGATAGACATTTTTATGAGGACATAACCTTGCATGTTTTAAAAGTGTATAACTTCAGTCAGAGTGAGTAATATTAACAAAATGGGCCTGTGAAAATTCACTAGCCCGTTGGCCCAGTGACTGTGGAGATTTACTGGCCTGACTGGATTTTTAATAGTCATGGGCTAGCATGCCATTGGCTTTTTCGTACACTGGATGCTGGAGGTTGTGAGTATTTGTCAGCAATAATTATTACTGACAGGTCTAAATTTTATAACATCATACCAATGAAAAAATAATAAAATATGACTGAAATATGGTTAAAAACAGTGAAGACCTGTCAGTATTGCTGTTCAACAATCTGAATGACTAACTAGCCACTGGCAAGATATGGTCTCAGTTCTTGGTACCTTGCCTTAGACCATTTGCCACCTTTATGCAGCATCTTTGTTCATGGTGACGAGCATGGGGTAGTTGGATTTTATGCTGTTTTCTTTCACATTTCCAGACGCCATGAAACCGTGTGGGAAATCGAACTCAGCCCTTCCTGTCAAGAGAACACTCATGCCCAAAACTGTCCCTTTATGCATGCATACAGGTGGTTTTCCAGTTATTACAAACGAGGATTTCTGCAGACCAGCACTGTTTAAGTTACTGACTTGCATTGTTTGAAGTGTTTCATCTCGTGAATAACGTCAATTAAGGGTGATAATTTATGGATGTCAACATCTGTAATGAGGAACACAACATTTCCAAGTATATCCTTCATCACGTGAAGAAAAAAAAGAGGGTCTTAGAATGGCATGTAGAAGTGATAGACATAAAGGTTGCAAATTCATCATCTGATGAGTTGAATTGGGTTCAACATTGAAATTGAAAATATATCTCATTCCCTGATGTGCATGTGTGTGTATGTTACTAGCCCAGATTTAAACTGGTGTCATAGTGCTAGCTAAATGAGATACCATGCCACAGTTAAGAATGAATACCTCTATTAGACACAATATACTCACTCCAAGTCAACCAGTCCTTCTTGTACCAATCAATGCCGAGTGCCAGGTAGGAGCAACAAATACCATATTTTTACCTATTTTGGTGTGATTAGGTCGCGGATCAAACTCATACCTTCCGTTCTTTGGGCGGAGTGGGGTATTCAGTGAGCTACCATTATTAAACCAGATTAAGCCTGGCTTAATACCAGCACATGCATGCACGCATGCACACATGTACGCATGTTGTCATATAAATGAAATATCCTTAATACAACATTAAGCTCCATTTCATCTCATCTGGAAAGGGGACATCATGAAATAATACAAAAATATTATGCCACTTTATACAGCTATTTGTTCACAGCCAATAGCAGATGCTTTGCTGTGAAGTAACTCAATCGAAATTATTAATTTACTCTAAATAGAAACATGATTGAATTTAGGGACAAACATTTGAGGAACTGACATTAGATCGAGAGCACTATTCTGTCATTATCCGGTGAAGTGGCAGATATTCTTGTCATATTGACTTGTTTGGAGTTCAGATCCATCATATTAAGTTGTCGCTACACTGTCTCCCATAAATGAGTCTCGTTTAGAACAGGTGTCAGCAATGCCTGTTGATCATTTGATTACATCACAGAAGGATTCCATAAATATGTGTCTGATTCTACAGCTGAAAACAAACATTTGATGACATTAACAGCAATGACATTTGATTTCTGGAGCAGGAATGACATATTGATGGTAAAAAGAGCCATGACAGACTCTTGACAGCGAACACTTGATGACTAAATGCCCATGACTAATTAAATATAGATGTCAGTGATGCCACGGACCATTAAAATATTATGGCAGACTTCTATGACATGTCGATTCTAGAGCACCTGTCATTTAGGACAACAACTGCCAGGACAAATTGTAGGGCACCAAGCAAACAATAACAACCCTGACAGATCCGTGAGTGCCACTGACAAAGGCCATGACTGACTCTAGAATACCACTCAAACACTGATGACAGTAAAGGCAATGACCAATTCTAGGGTACCACTTGAACACTGATGACAGTAAAGGCAATGACCAATTCTAAAGTACCACTCAAACACTGATGATAGCAAAGGCAATAACCGATTCTACAGTTCCACTTCAATATTGATAACATGGACAGTCATGACCAATTCTAGAATACTACTCAAACACTGATGACAGTAAAGGCCATGACTGACTCTAGAATACCACTCAAACACTGATGACAGTAAAGGCAATGGCCAATTCTAGAGTACCACTCAAACACTGATGACAGTAAAGGCAATAACCAATTCTAGAGTACCACTCAAACACTGATGACAATAAAGGCAATGACCAATTCTAGGGTACCACTCAAACAATGACCAATCCCACAGTTCCACTTCAACATTGATAACATGGATAGCCATGACCAATTCTAGGGTACCACTCAAACAATGACCAATCCCACAGTTCCACTTCAACATTGATAACATGGATAGCCATGACCAATTCTAGGGTACCACTCAACCATTGACGACAATATGGGTCATGACCAATTCTAGAGTACCACTCAAACACTGATGACAGTAAAGGCCATGACCAATTCTAGAGTATCACTCAAACATTGATGACTTTAAGGGTCATGACTGATTCTTGAACACTAATGAAACACTGAGAACAAAAATACCCATGTCCAATCCCAATCAAACAATGATGACAGTGACACTTGTGGCGAAGTTTAGTAGCACCAATTTGGAACCAACAACATTAACAGCCCTAATCGACTCTAACCCCCCCCCCCCAAACACACTGACACCCCTCACAGATTTCAGAATACAATTAAAAAATTAGTGACACCTAAAACATTATTGACATCCATCACTGATTTCATAGTACTAATCTAATATCAGTGATGCCTGGCACAGGTTTCAGAGTACTATTAAAATGATTGGTGACACCCCTCACACATTTCAGAGTACTATTAAAAAAATTAGTGACACTCCTCACAGATTTCAGAGTACTATTAAAAAAATTAGTGATGATCCTCTTAGCTTCATTTTACCGCACAAATCAAGCAATAACAATATTTCCCTAACCTATTCTCAAGCCCGAGTAATGACTGCTGTGGCCGCAAGCAATTCATGAGCAGCCAACATTGGAAGACTCTGTCCTTTAATTTCTGCATGGACAAATCCATTTGACACTAGTTTAATTTTACTTGCTTTTGTCTCTTACAAGTTAGACTTCAACAACTATCAAAAAAACATGGTCATTAATGTCAGCTGCACTGATGTAATCCCTTGACATTTATTTTGCAACAGTATTTTCGCTGCCGCCACCCACCATCACAGATTAGAAAACAATTCCAAAAAACCAAAATGTGTAAAGAGTTACGCTATCTTAACAAGAACTGACCTGGGGTTTAACATTGTGCTGAGGAATATAGCACATTTACAGCGACATGCATGCATGCATGAGAGAGTGCGACTGCTTGTACTTGTCTGAATTTATGTTGGTTTTATGGGGCTAGCACACTGATATAACACGAGCTCTCTACACAGACACAGAATACTGACAATGTGCAGACCAACCCTTGCCTCATTTGTTTTAAATGCAGTACGCACTTCCTTGTCCTGCTGCTTTCTAAGCACAACACCATGAGTCAGGACATAATCTGGATATTTTCAACCCATGACGTGAACAAAGAGGTGTGTGAAACAATTTGTAATTCAAATGCTCCCTGCATGCATTCTATAATGGTGAATATCTTGATTTGACCTGATATTGTTTTTCACAAATATCTGATTAATCGAATGACATCAATTATTTTGAACACATCCTGGAAAAGATTCTCAATCTGAGCTCTGAATTAAAGAAATTCTAAATAACACCATGCCCTACACAATCAATTGAGGGGAAGTTCTCCATACAAGCATTTAATCAAACAGACGACACGGTTGGGAAATTGAATTTTATCATAAAAATCCATTTCAAAATGACAATGTGTATAAAATCCTCCAAGATCATAAAGCACTTTTGCTGCACAGCTCTTACAAGTATGTCTGCCTGACAAAATAGGAATCTGGCATTTAACAAGAAAGTTTCTGTGTGTTTTTTCAGTTGCAGACATAAACTGATTGATCTAACAGCATGGTGTCTCTCTTAAGCAGAAAAAACATGCTGAAAATATGCACTGCAGATTGGCTAATCAATCTCTCCTTCAATACATCATGTTTCTTTCAGAAGATGCTCATGTTCATAAAATAATCTCACTTAGGCTTGAGAAGAGATATTGTTTGGAACTGAATACGCTTCGGCTTACTCCCAGCCGTCGTACTTGAGCCAGAGATGGGTTTCACAGTAAGTCCAGACTCATTTTCAGGACACTTCATTTCAGTGCTCGTTGGTTTCACAGATATATTGCTACTTGTGGATGGAGCCTCGTCTTTAGTCTTCTTGTTGGTAGCATCAGTCTCGCCTCTTTTCTGAGCCTCACCACTTTTGCTTGTATCACTGCAGTGAGACTTGTCTGAGCCAGACGCATCATTTGTCGTCTCGTCCAGAATAAGAATAAGGTCCTCGCTTCCAGTGTCTACTTCCATTGCAGCTTCGTCCGGTGAAGTTTTCTGGGAGAAAATAAAAACACTGATTATCACGGAAGTCACATTACAATTCTAAACCCCACAAGGCTTGGTAACAGTTTGGAACAGACAAAAGTTTGATGATGACCATTGTTGAGATTATAGTCACTAAAGTCTAGGTTCGTTTGGAGATGTTGAAAATGTACTGAAACACTGAGTGAGTGAGTTGGTGAAACTTAGTTTTTACTCAGTGTTTGGCAGTATTGCAGCAACATCACGGCAGGGGACATCAGAAATGGGCTTCACACATTGTGCCCACGAGGGGAATTGAACCTGGGTCTTCGGCGAGACAAACAAACAAACAAACGCTTAAACCACTAAACTACCCCAACACCCTACAACCTTTGTAAGCTTAAGTGACATGTATTTTACTGATTGTGCATGAAGACTATCTTTCTGAATCTATTCAGATTGGTGTAACATACCAATTTATCTGGGCTGATGGCGGGTGGGGCCATCATCACTGCTGTCTCGTTCCGCAAGTGAGATTCTGACTTTAGGTCGACGCTTGGAGCATCTGATGAAGATTCAGAGTCTTTCACTTCTGTCTGTTTCTCCTCGGGGACATAAGGGATGCCAAGCTCTCCTTCCTCAAATGTCACCAATGTGCAGAAGCCATCTGACGAAGATGCCACCAGTATCTGACCGTTGCTGGACCTGCAGAGAGAAGTGTCACAGTGGGAGATAAACACACACATTGTTGTAGAGGTGCTGCCTTCACATAGGTCCTTCTCACTGCCTTTATGTCAGTCTTTTCATCTTTGTTAACAAACATTTTGTTTGCATTGTTTAATGCTGCTCTGAGCAATTTTCCAGCTACATATTGTAAATAACGTAAATGCTGTATGAAATGTAAATAATCAGTTTTCTTGACTAGACAATCCAATGACTGATATCATGAGCTCCGAAACAACACTGACATTCATCAAGCAAGCCAGCAAGCCTGACCACCCGATCCTGTTTGTCGCCTTTCATGACTAGCAAGGTTTACTGAAGATAGATTCTAAACGGGCGGCTAAAATTTGCAAATGACTGGCAAGTACTAGTCTCTTAACGCTAGTGTTTTCACAAATACTTAAGACCTCCTCCCAGAAACACTTCAGGGGCTGCTGGGCCTGACTGAACCTTCCAGGCAATCATTTAAGACATATTCAGGTAACTGTGACAAATATGTAGGTATTAACATTAACAAGCATTGTAATGGACCCATACAACTTAAAACTAACTACCTGTCTGACTCAAGACTTACCTGCTTTAGCACTCAGGTAGTTGCTGAATTCAACAACTGTTTTGAGTCCTTTTCAAAACAATAATCACACACTGTACAGCTCAACAAGAGACTCGGTAAACTTTCAAAGATGTATAAAGTCCACACATCAGTGTAAGGTGTAGTTTGTTGTTTTGAGTTAAGGGTTAATCCTGTGCAGCTTGACAAGTTCATAGACGTAAAACACTGCAGCTTATTTCTTCATTAACAGCTGAGTAAACAATGGTGCCAGATCCATCTTTTGTGGCAATTTATCAAACGTAAGGTCTTTTCAAGGCCAGTCTGACATACTCAAGCATGTCATTGAGTGAAAGTGTGGATAATATCAAGACATTTGGATATTTACTGCAAATAATCAATCCTTGAGCAGGCAAACCGGTGAGCTAATAACCCTACATGCTGACATGCAGCCACAGTTTCAGAGCCTGACTACCAAGTCCAGATGAGTCATCTGTTACAACCAGGACTGTGTTGTGGGGACCAATAACAACACACATCTCTGGGAGATACTGTTTCCTGTTGTTGGTAAGGTTGAACATTCCATTTCCATGATAGTGGTCTATAAATAATCAAATCAAGACAAGACAATCCAGTGATTGTTATCAAGAGCATTGCTCAACGTCATTAGGTTACGATGACCCCCATTCATCCAAATCCTGAAGCCATGAACCGAGAACCTGATCAAAAGTCCACTTATTGTCTCCCATTTCCCATGTTTCTTGTAAGAGGTGATTAGCGGGATTGGGCTCGCTGTATCCACATTGTGAAGATGGATACACTTGATGTTGATCACTGCATTGTCTAGTTCAGACTTGATTATTTACGGACAGCTGCCATATAGGTGGATTATTGCTGACTGTGGCATAAAACTTAAGTCATTCACTCACTCTTCCAGCAGATTTAGTTGGTTGTCAGTGATCTGGATATCGGGATTGGTTACCTGATCGGTTTATTTACTTGGAACAGAGAGTCATCACAGTTCATGAAA
Source organism: Haliotis asinina (assembly GCF_037392515.1). Classification (NCBI taxonomy): domain Eukaryota; kingdom Metazoa; phylum Mollusca; class Gastropoda; order Lepetellida; family Haliotidae; genus Haliotis; species Haliotis asinina. The sequence goes on from NC_090285.1 coordinate 47,127,388, forward strand.
TGTTTGTTTCCAGTTCCAGTGTACATAAACACTAAGAGATCTGAATGATGGTTCTACGTTGAGTTTTAGAACTTCAGTTTCAAAGGTTTTCTTTGAAGCTCTGATGTTCCCCAGAAATTTACTTCCCTTAGACAAGTGTGAATTAGGTTTCAATGCTTTCAGCATTATTTTCCAGCTGCCTCAGATGGCCCCATGCAACACATCGTCAGAGACGTCAGACAGCGGCACCACATGTGCCTGTAGCATGGACGTATCATCATCGGCCACAACTTGCATACATGTATCAGCTTCATACACAGGCTTGGAAGATGCTTAGATGGTCCTGATGGTAAAAAATGGTTCTACTGATTTGGACGACAATGACTTCTAAAGGACATCCAAACACTGTGATTCATTTAACAGATGACTCCTCATTAATCAGTCATACTTTCCATATCTTGTGTTGACAGTTGCACCCACTTGTAATAGTACTTTCAAGGACACCATCATGCAGTGGCTGGTATTTTTAGGGGACATCAATTTGGAAGACAACTTGATGTTCCAAGTAAAAGATTTTATTCCCTTTTTTGTTGTATAATACCACACTCAGCAATATTCCAGCAATATTCCAGCAATATGGCAGCAGCCTGTCAACAATCAAGTCTGGACCAGATAATCCAGTGATCAACAACATGAGCAATCATCTATGCAATTGGGATATGACACCAAGTCGGCAAGCCTGACCATCAGATCTCGTTAGTCACCTCTTGTATCAGGAGCATTTATCTACATTATTGGAATGCAATTTCATCTATTAACCATGTGAAGGAACAACTGTACTCCAAGTCATGACTGCCTCAGATGGCCCCATGCAACACATCGTCACTGACGTCAGATGGCGGCACCACATGTGCCTGTAGCATGGATGTATCATCACTGACAGGAATGAGCCCAAAACAGGAAACAAGATGGAAGTCAAGTTCTGCTGAAATAAAACATCCTTCAGACCGGGAAACTAATATCTCAATTTACGATCTTGAAGAACACTGACCTTGAGAAAAAAAAAGAACAAACACTCAAAAAATGACAAAGTTATGACAGTTCTTTTCAAAAGGTAGCTTTAAACAGTTTTTAAAAAGAAAACATTTATAAGTTTTTATTCTCTTTGAACATTCATCTGGTGACAGTAATTAAAACATCTACCTGAAGAACATTTCATCAGACTATTTTTTGTGTTAAAGTCGAGCTCAGAATTCTTTGCTTTGAATATTTTTTTCTCATTTTGGTAAAAAAAACAACAACACAAAAACAAAATCCAATTTGCCAGAAATGAAGGTCCCTAGGAACATGAAAAACATATCTTTCTGACTTTTATAGTCGTTAGTTTAACTGATAACAACTTACAGTAGAACACGGATATAACAAACTCCAAGGGACCAAGGGATTTAGTTCGCTATATCCGTTGTTTGTTATTGACATACATCTGCTAGAGAGTCAAAAGTAGAATTGTCTCATCCTTCACACACAAGCAGATGACGCAGTGTCTCTAATGCTGCATTGGCCTCAGCAAATGATGGCTTCGGACGAGGTTCATCATCTTCACTGTCCGAGTCGGGAGCAGGTGCGACAGTGGGTGTGGCAAACTGGTGGCTGACTGACGTCACAATCTCGTCTTCTGTAGGTCTTTCGGCTACAACAATTTCATTGTCAGCATTGATGAAGTCATCCAGCGTGACATCAGCCGGGATTTCTTCTGCCTTATCTGACAGTTCACTCCACATGAGTCTGAGATCGGAAAGAACCATGTTGTCACTCTCATCGTCTGATGAATCTTCATCTTGCACAGAAATAACAAAGCCTCCCTTCCGATAACAGTTGGCGATCGTCTTAGATGTGACCTGTCTCCACGCGGCATGAATCATCTGGATGGCATCAAGGAGAGTGATCTGGTGTTCTTTCTTCTGATCATAGGCTGTCAGCATGTTCCTCATCACCTGACCCCTGTACAGTTGCTTCAGGTTTGCGATAATACCCTGATCCATGGGTTGAATTTTACTCGTAGTGTTTGGTGGCAAGAAAACAAGCTTGACGTGTGTGAGGTTTTGTCTTCGATCTTACTCCTGATTCTACAGCCTGGATTATCTGAAGCTTTGTGTGAAAGGTGATAGCTTTACGTTTGCCTGCCATAGCAACGAGAGCGAACTGAAGATCTGTGTATCAGTCAAGCTTTTAAACACGATGTGTTTCTTTTGTTAATTAATTAATGACTATCAAACAATGTTGATTCACCGCCAACGAGGTTAAACAATGTTGATTCACCGCCCACAAGGTTGATGTATACTGCTAAGTCGCTGAGTTGACACTGAGCTGACACTGAGTGAGTTCGCTACTCACTTCGTTAATTGGGCTTGGGGTCAGGATATCAGTTCGCTATAACAGTTAATTCGCTACTCACGAGTTCGTTATTTACGTATAATTTGAATGATATTATAAAGGGACCATTGACGGGACTTTTAAATTTGTTCGCTATATCCGTTTGTTCGCTATATCCATGTTCTACTGTACTTGGATAATTATACTTTTTAGAGAGAGAAAGAGAGATAGAGAAAGAGAAAGAAAAAGAGAGAAAAAGAGAAAGAGAGAGAAAAAGAGAGAGAGAGAGAGAGAGAGAGAGAGAGAGAGAGAGAGAGAGAGATTTATTCACTTCACCTTCAGGAACCTGCATTTTTACAGGATCATCATGGCATTCTTATTGCTATTTGTAAAAAAACAACAGCACTCAGTAGACTAAAATCTTTCTGAAGATATACATTTTCTAAAGTTTGTGAATCCTTGCCATTTGGGGGGGGGGGGGGGGGGGAAACCAATGCAACCTTATCCAAGCACAATCACAACCCTGTGCACTTAAAAGCACCCACAAATCCATTGGCAGATGGTTGCCACATAAATACATGCAAACACCCAGTTGTGGGTACAGCAACGTGCAATAAAATTGGACAAAGTGCTGTGACTGTGTCTCAATCCACCTAGCTCTGGATGGGTACCTCATAAGGATGGGAAAGCCATATTAACTCTGTATGCCCAGCAAAACCTTTAAAGCACTTGGCTACATCAAATATCATGACAGTTTGTGAAAATCAGGGAGGAAATCAAATGACTAGTCACGCCTTTTTGTCAAGATCAAGAAATATATTTCACCTGACATTACTGGTTGAAAATATGTGCAAAATATTGTAGCAAAAACCCTAAATCTGTGCAACATGTGTAATATTTGGGATTTCACTTTCTTAGTAAAGTACAAATTCTAGTACTTTTTTGGTTAAGTCCGGGATTCGAACCCGCACCCTCAGAGTCAGGCACCTAATCGCCAACACACAAAGTCAGCCGCCCAGCCCGCTCAGCCACCGCGACTCCCACAAAAATGAAAGTCAGACAACTGGTAGTCCAAACTGCGTACTTTGTGTACCCCTCTGATAAGTGTAAATTGGCACGGCTCCCTATATCTGTGGTTGACATCTATCAGTCAGGCAAGAGATCAGAGAAGACTGCTCACCAAGTTATGTCCGTCATCTGGAGATAGTGGGTGTTGCTGATGTAAGCGATAGGGGTCGTCTGCTGAGTGTCATATAACAACACCGCGTCCTCAGACACCACAGCGAACACTACTCGGTACGGTAAACTGGAACAGAATAAAACACAAGACTTCAACAGACTCCTGAATGATTTCAATAGACTTCTGAATGATTTCAACAGACTTCTGAACGAACAACCCGTTCTTGTAAAAAGCAACTAATGGGATCAGATGGTCAGACTCGCTGACTTGGTTGACACATGCCATCATAACCCATACATGAATACTCATGATGTTGATCAATGGATTGTCTGGTATAGATTTGATTATATACAGACTGCTGCCATACACTCATGATACAGCTGAAATATGGAGTTAAACAACAAACAAACCTAAATATATAGAATGTTCTGCTCAACTTCCTTCCATGTGAATAATAGTTCTCCAGTGCAAATGACCTCATCACCTTATGTAGGTCTTCTGGAAGTTGAAATAGATTCAAACTTCAAATAAACACAATATAACAAAAAGCGTGTCTGTTATCTTTTTCCTCCAAACTCCCCTCCGGCACCATTTCATTTCCAAAGAATTAATTCAAGTATGTTTTGAAAGGATTCTGAAGGACTTCGTCATGAAATTCATGTTCATTTCCAGGTCGAAAGATATAATCACCAAATGCAAGATGTTCTTGTATGCCCTCTTATGAAATTCATGATGTTTTCTAAGCTTTGTAAAGGTTGTTGAGGAAAGTGCTGCAGACAAACTTATAAACATATTCCGATAATTGGTGCCTAGTGTAGTACCTTCATTTCCTAAATAGATCATATATCTTCATATCAAGTGTATGACACAAAGTTGAAACAGGATCACAGCAGTGCTCATATAAATCTTGACAGACATTTTGAAAAAGAAGAAATATATGTGATACAAGCACCCACAGCAGTCACTTGGAATGAGTGGTCTTAATTTGAATTTTTTTTATTAAAGTGTGTTCAGGTTGTTTTTGTCATCTCATTAATTTGGAGGTATTTCTTCCTCCCAGTCTGATAACAAAATTAGGTGTGAATTGTGACTATACCACGTACTTACAGCTGCCGTTTGAGTGAATGGGTTCATGAATTTACTTGTAAGCTGCTTTTAGTTTTTTTAGTTGCCTGTAGAGAAATGAACTTCCTCATTGAATTGATTCATCAAGCATTGTCTTTTTTTCTGGGGGCTTGTGTGACAGTGATGCAGCTGTTTTGGGACAGACTTTTTCAAACTACTAGGCAGAAGCATGTAAATATGACAAATATTCTGTTCTGACCAGACAATGCAGTGATTGATATTGAAGGGAGGGGTTTAAAACTTGTTTTTAAAGCTGCTTACCACAAGACAAGTGAATTTAATCCTCTCAATGCTACTGTCAAACCCACTTGACAGGACAGCAGGATAATGACATCTCCAAATAAAACTTGCATTAATTAGTCCACAAGTCAGATTTATGTGTTATTTGAATCATGTATAGAATGCACTAATTCTCAGCTTTCTAAATATATCCTCTTCAATTAGTTCATATATATCAACATGAAACACCTGTGGATTAATCTGTGATCGCCAAATTTCTCAGCACACAGTATAGAACAGCCATTGTTCACTTCACACACATCATGTCAAGTGGTACCCAACTAGCTTCTTCATAATGAAATATTTTTGTTATAATATGATCAATAGTTTTGCTTCTACACAGAAGTTTCCAGTTTTCTAAAAATCAGTAACTTTCTGTTTAATTAATTACAAACAAAAACAATCTCAATGTTACATCAACTATCTGGAATTAACTACATGGTCTGATTAGGAAATGTTACTGTCTTTGTCCCCCCCAAAAATCACATTTAGCAAGTTTATTTTGATTTTGTTAGATAAAATTTCCAACATTGACAGTGGGACAGCCGAAGGTGATGCATTTGGACATGGCCAAACTCAGGCTTTTTTTTCTAAGTTACAAGACAGGAAGGATGTTTGAACATACGCATTCATAAGCAGAATCTCAACTCATATACATTGGAAGAAAACAACTGAATGCCTAAATAAATACAAGATCATGAAACAATATCACAGTATTTGTAATTGCACACACACTTGATGAAACAGGAGGCAGAGCTTGTGTAAGAATGTAATGTAACTGTAAAATTAATGACAGGTTAAAAAATTACCAATTGTCTCTGTGAATGCATTTCACTCAAAATCAGCACTTACATTTGACAATAAAACACCTTCACTTTTGTTTTTGAATTTGGAACAAAATGGACATAATTCTATTGCCTCAAAAAAACAGAGATTTGGGAGTTTTTAGATTGTATGACTTGAGTGCTCTTTTTAAAAAAAAACCAACATAATACAATCAATTTTTAAAAAAAATATAAAATGTGTCACGTGACACAATGCATGGCTCGATTTAGCATTTGGAAATTGCACTGTGCACTGCAAAATGTAACCTCATATTTATATTTATGGCCATATTCAAAACAACATTCACACTGTCCATGTTCCTATTTCCCTTTTAAAAAAACAGACTTTATCTGGAAAACCGACTGATGGCTCAAACTGGTTTGGAGCAATGATTGATGCCACTGATTGAAAGAGTGACAGTGTCACACATATTGTTAAAATCTAAATATTTTAGATATTTAAATACTTACCTTACCATAGGTCTTATGCATATTACCTCTAGCTTCGCTAAACGAGATCAGACAGTCGTTGATTCGCCATCCCCTCGATGGCTACCTCATGTAATCTACGAATGTAGTCACGGAAGTGACGTGATCTCTCCACTCGCGCGAGAGCGCAGAATCCAAAATTCACTTTTACCGTCAACCGGAAGGTCCGAAGAGTCCAAAGTGGGGAGGAGCATCCAGCGTTGGGAGGGAGTCACCGCCCTATGGTAAGGTAAGTATTTAAATATCTAAAATATTTAGATTTTAACAAATTTTTAACTTACCTTACCATAGGTCTTATGCATATGGCTTCGACAGATGGATGGTGGTGTGGACTCCAGAGGACCATCCCTCAGCAAACCGTGCACATGCATCAGGAGAACTCGGGAAAGCCAATGTCAACGGTCTCAGGATAATACCTGGAACAGGACAAAGAGCAACCCAATAGAACTCCAAAGAAAAACCGACGCACCCTGGGGGTGAGGTTAATCTTAAGACCAAAGGTAAGTAGAAGTGTAGTTACCTAATGGGCGGATGGTCGGGTAAGTTGCTGAGCAACCACCAATGGACCAAATGACTGTAATCCCTCCACGTCTTCAACTGCCAAGTCCCTCAAGTAGTGGGATGCGAAGACAGTTGATGACCTCCAGAAACAGCCCTCCATGATCTGCGGTACTGTGCAGTTCCGATGGAGGGCCATCGTAGACGCCAAGGCCCTGATCTCGTGCGGGTTACTTGCTACCGGATGAGGCAGGTGCTTGTCGTCATAGGCCGCCAGGATAGTCGATCTGAGCCAGAGGGCAATAGTATTTCTGTTTACTTCACCTTTGCAGGACACGGCAAAGGGAATGAATAACCTTTTGCGGGATCGTCTCCTAGAGGCTGACCTTTTAATATAGCATCTGAGAGCCCTGACTGGACATAGCAGCTCCTCCTCCAAGTCATGATGACCCAAGATCGTAGACAAAGGAGGGATGGAGAATAACCTGTTAGGCTGCCCGGGAAGCTGGTTCTTAGCCACAAAATCCCAAAGCAAACCCAAATGAGCACGTCCGTGTCTTGACTGTTCAAATCGGATCTGAGTAACGTCAAGAGCATGGATCTCGCTGACTCTAGCCGCTGTTGCCAATGATAGTAAGAAAACCGTCTTCTTGGAAAGATGTTCAAAGGAGGCTTCTTCTAATGGCTCGTACGGCGGCCCTCTGAGATGTTGAAGGACAACATTAAGATCCCAAGCTGGAGGACGAAACTTGGTCTTCTGGTCTTCCAGCTTGAAAGCTTTGAGAAGCGCAATAAGTTCCGGTATCTTGGAGATCTGTGAATCTGACTTGATAGCAAGGACAGAATTCAAAGCTGACAAATAGGTGCCTAAGGTACTGCCTTTGAGATGTCTAGAGTTCCGTAGGTAGAGAAGGAACTGTGCCACAAACTGAGGAGATGCTGCCATGGGATCTTGAGATCTTCGTGCGCAAAAATTCTCAAAAGAGCGCCATTTGTCGTCATATAAAGAACGGGTAGAAACTCTATGCGCGCGAGCTATAACGTTCGCCACGTGCGCAGAGTAGCCCTTAGCCTTTAATGCTCTCTGCAGATGACCCATGCGTGAAGATGGAATCGCCGTGGATCCGGATGCAGCTGTCGACTGTGTGGATGTCGAAGCAGATGCAACCACTCTGGAAGTTTGTAAGGGTCTCCGCTGGCGAGCCGTCGAAGATCGGGAAACCACGATCTGGCTGGCCACCAAGGTGCGACCAAAAGCAGTCGGAGGTTCTGCGTCAGTCTGATCTTGGCGATTACATCCGAGAGAAGAATTGGAGGAGGGAACGCATATGCGTCCAGTCCTTCCCATGATAGAGACATCGCGTCGACTGCCCACGCCTGTGGATCCGGCACGGGAGATACGTACGTTGGTAACTGGTGATTGAAACTGGTGGCAAAAAGATCTACCAGTGGTCTCCCGAGTTGCCAGCAAATCTGGCGAAATGCGTCCGGATGAAGCATCCACTCCGTCGGGGATGGTTTGCCGGGGCGCGACAGGGCGTCTGCCAGAATGTTTTTGCAGCCGGGAATGTGACGAGCCGCGATCACGATGCCGTTGCTGTCTACCAGATCCGCTAACAGGAACATCTGGTCCAGAAGTTGTTTGGACCTGGTTGTACCCTGATTGTGAATCACCCACACGACCGTGGAATTGTCGGACGCTACCAGGAGTCTGGAGTCTGTTAGGACCGGTAGCCAGTGGCGAACCGCTAGGATGACTGCTTGCATCTCCAGGCTGTTGATATGCCACTCCTTTTCGGCGTCTGACCACAGCCCTGAGGTTGTCTGGCCGTTCAAATGAGCACCCCATCCCAAGAGGGATGCGTCTACAAACAATTCGTGGTCGTGGTTGAAGTTTGTCAAACAAACACCGGCGCAGACGTTCCACTCTACCGTCCACCACCTGAGGTACTGATGCAGGTGCGGGGGTAGAAGAAATGACGACTGGAGGTCGTTCTCTCGAATGAATGGTAATAGGAACCTCTGTAGTGGGCGCAGCATAAGCCGTCCTCTGAGGGTGAGGTCCTGCGCCGACGTCAACAAGCCCAACAGAGACTGCCATTCTCTGAGGGTGAGAGGTAGGGACAGAGCTCGATCCGTAAAGGCGAGAATCTTCTGCCATCGATCGGGAGGGACCCTGACTAGATTGAGCCGAGTCAGGAACAACCCCCCAATGAATGTTAACTCCTGCGTTGGTTTCAGTTGCGACTTCTCGAAATTGATAATCCATCCCAACTGTTGAAGTAGGCGTGTGGAGAAGTCCAGTTGTTTGCGTAGCAACTGAGGATTGCAGTGATTTAGAAAACAATCGTCGATGTAAGGATCGAAGTCTATCCCCCGGAGGTGCAGAAACCGGGTGACAGGCAGTGTGACCCGAGTGAAAAGCCACGGGGCCGTAGAAATTCCAAACGGCAGCACTCGCCACTGGTAGTGTACTCCGTTGAATATGAAACGCAGGAACTTCCTGTGACGTGGGAATACAGGAACGTGCAGGTAAGCATCCTGTAAATCTAGGCTGGCCATCCAAGCTCCGGGTGACAATTTGGCTCGGATCTGATCCAGTGATGTCATTCGGAAATGCGGGGGCTCGGCTAAATACAGGTTGTTGAAAGTCGCCATGTTGTGAATCATCCGCATTTTGGTGGAACCTTTCTTGGGTATCAGGAAGATGGGTGAATAGAACCCCGGGGAGAGATGGGGTTCTGACACTATCTCTATAGCATGTTTTGTTAATAAAATGTTGATGTTTTCTAGGATAAGTACCTGTTGATCTATTGAGTACCCTCGTGACAGGGGAGTGGTAGTCAACGGCGGAGCTCTGGCTAGTGGTAGCTTGTAGCCGGCTCTCAGGATCTTGCAAACAAACGGGTCTTCCAGGAATGTCCAGTTGGCCCAGAAGATCCCTAGTCTCCCACCTACAGGGGTCGGATGAACTGGTACGACTGGGGGTGGGAGGTCCCAGTCGTAGTAGTCCATGGCTTCAGCGGCCGGAGTAGGGACGCTTGCCCCTACCTCGACCGGACGTAGCTGGGGATCCCTGCCACGTTCTTGAGGCTTGCGCTGGACATCTGAGTCTTTGGTACGACCTCGTCCCCTCCCAAACGAGGAACGGATCGACTCTCTCCTGGGTACATATCTTTTCTTGGCATTACCCCTGGCTCGGCCACGAAATGCAGAGCCCAAGGCCTCGAAAGTTGACAGCGCCACTTCCGTGTTAGTAAGTTCGGCATGTTGTTTATACACCGACGGTATCTTTTCATCAAAGAGGAACTTAGACGTAAATGGTGCACGAAGAAGTTGACGTTTAAATTCCTCTTGCCAAGAACAAGCATCTAAAAATCCAGATCGGCGCATAGTAGTAGTCATGGCTAGCGCCGCACGTAAGTGTCCAAGTAGGTCATGGAGTACTCTGCCTTGCCAAGCAAAAATGGTAGTTAAATGATCCACCCTCGAGGCATTATCCTCTGACAAATCCAAGGCTGCAGCGGAGGTGGCTGACGCAAGCGCCGAGATAGGTTTAAGCATACGTTTCAGTTCAGTATCAACAGCTGCTAACTTTGAATCCTGAACTCTGTAAGATGACGGAGTTGAACTTGACAACCTCTTAATTGAATCGTCTAGCGCCGCCCCGTTGTCGGCAAAATCCAGACTGTGCACTTTATAATCTGATTTCTTAGACTTCGACGCTTTGATGGTCGGATTTAAGGATAACTTCGCAAAGTCCGAGTCTAACAAAGTAATCGCATCCGCCACCATAGGGTGTGGTGGAATAAGTAACTCAGGAGTCAAGTGAATCGACGCCGGGTTGTTTGAATCCGAAGAAGGGGAAGGACAGTCCGGTAATCTGTCGGCAATCCACTCAAAGACACCAGTTAAGGGAAGATAGGTGCCATCACTATCACCAACATTGCCAGGTTCCTCCTCATAGTCTGGGCAAAAGAACTGTTCCTCGTGTTCCTCCCAGGAAATAGAGGTTGATTCTCGTCGCTGACTCGAGTTGGAAGCAGAGTTCTTAGTGTTAAATTCTTTGCCGGAAGTCCGCAGTGGTTCCGGCGATCGCGAACGCTGGGATCTAGAGAGACGTCATGGTGATCTTGACCGAGATCGCACTCTACGTCTACTTCTGGTACGTGAGTCTTCCTCTAAGGAGCGCCTTGGAGAGCGGGAAACCGACCGGGAGCGCCGGCGCCTGCTACGATGTGGAGAACGAGAGCGCCGACCCTTCGGGGACCTAGAACGAGATCTGCGCCGGGAGCGCTCAGCCTCTAAACGACGAGCGCGCTCTTCATCCAGCTGGCGCTGTAACATTTCTTCTTTAGTCAGCGTATGAGACACTCTGGGGATCCGATAAGACGTAGTTATAGGAGCAGGGTCCGGCAACAATATTGGCGCTGGCGTTGGTACAGGCGCTGGCGTCGGAATAGGCGCTGGTGTCGGGATAAGCGCTGACGAAAACACCGGTGCTGATGTAAACAAAGGCGCCGGGACAGGCAGTGGCGCCGGGACAGGCAGAGGCGCTGGTACAGGCAACGGCGCTGGCGTAAGTCTAGGCGCTGTCGTTGGTAAAGGTGTAGATACCGAGGTAGGGAGTACAGCAGCGCCCGGCGTCAAGAGAGATCGCAGAAGCCTCTGAACTTCAGGATGGGATAAGGCATCCGGGTGAGATAAATCTACAAAGGCGTCCGAACGCGTAGGCTCTGGAGAGGAGCGCGCCGGCGTAATAGATGAGCGCTCCACACTCGGCGTTGATAGTGGTATTGAAGGCGGTGGTAGATCTTGGTCGTCAGGTAAGGATCCCAAGGAAGACGCTGGCGACGACATTCTTCTCTTACGTTGCGTAAAACGTTTCCTCCGAACCGCCAAAAAGGTCTTGAAATCGGTGAGAGATAACGCTTGACAGTGTAGGCACCGACTATCGATGGAACAAACAGCGGACGCACAATCCGGACACCAGGGATGTGGGTCCTTGGCTGATTTCTGCCCCTTGCAGACAGTACAATAGTGTCGAGTCATACACAGAACTGTAACAGACAAGAAACCACGACTTGACGACATGTTAATACAATACTAGGAGGAAAACCCCCTACATAAAAATGTAGAAAGTAGTTGCACCCCTACGTAAAAAATAGGCACACCCGTAAGTGCGGGGCAGCGAAAAATAACAACCACAATGGCTGCCTTCGCTACGCTGAAATTCATGGCAGAAAAAAGTATGCTAAATACCGAAAACACAAGTGAAAATGACCAAGCATGGGCAGAAACATGACGGGCAAACCACCAACAAGATGAACTACCCTCATGGACGCCATGTCGTTCTCACCTCCGACATGGCCAAGCCAAGCCTGAGTGAGAAAAGAACAACACGAGGTAGCAAGGTAAGCACATTAAATGCTTGTATGACTTGACTTTGATACATAATGAGGGGATACAAACCATACCTACCAAGGAGTAGCAACTTTATTGAAACTACACACAGTAGGAAAAAAAAAAACTGCAAACCAACACGTCCGTTCGCACGAACGCTAAAGGTAAAAGTGAATTTTGGATTCTGCGCTCTCGCGCGAGTGGAGAGATCACGTCACTTCCGTGACTACATTCGTAGATTACATGAGGTAGCCATCGAGGGGATGGCGAATCAACGACTGTCTGATCTCGTTTAGCGAAGCTAGAGGTAATATGCATAAGACCTATGGTAAGGTAAGTTAAAAATTTGTTCATGTCATTAAAATTTTATGAAGTAATATAAAATTCTCATACCAGATTATCAAAAATAATTTTGTTGTAGTGACATGAAATGGAATATCACAACCACAAGTAACAGATAATTACATGTTGAGCAGATAATGCCTGTCTTTGTTTGAAGCATCATGTAAGGTGGCACAGAGGCAAATATATTTCTTTTCCAGAAATCAAGCTCTGCAATAAGTGATATTTTTTATTGTTTGGACCTAGTTCATTGAGATTTCAATTTGGAATTTTTATTACCATATATGCTGCAAAGACATATATCAAAGACTTCCAGACACTAAACAAAGGGTGCTCAGGCCTTGGCATTTAGTTATTCAAAGGAGACTGTCCCTGACATCTATTGCTCCATGATGGCAGAGGCTATTGTACACTGTAAGTATTAGAAGTACATTACTATCAGACACTTCACCGAACAGCATCAATCCTTGAAAGTTCAATAGATAAATTTCATATTATGTCATTCCTCTGAGGTCCGGGATTGCCTGAAATGAAAACTGACTTGTCCCGGGCATCAAGCAATGGGATTTTTTAAACCCTGAATGGTAATTATCTATACCTTGCAGGTAAGATGACATGCTATCAACCAAGTCACTGAATCTCACGGATGCATTTCATCAGTAGCAGCAAGCTAAATTCATTTTCCAAGATTTGAAAACAGTCATGATGACTCTTAATCATGACACATAACCATACAGTCATGGCGTCATGTTGAGAACAGCTTGCTGATTTGGTAAAATCAGTGAGAAAATGACAAAGTGGGTAAAGGACATATATGAGGTTTTGTGATTATCTTTATGGTTTAAATTAAAACCTACACACTTTAATTCACAACAAATGTTTTTCTTTGTTGATCAATGACAAAACGACATATTGTAATGCAATAAATTGTATAAAACAGAATCCGTGACTATAAAGCCTAATTTTGAGATTGTTGTTATCAGAACCATAACATGAATAGTTACGTACCTATAATGTACAGGGTATACAGATACCTGAATCACCTTGTATTGCAATACAATATACTTGCCAATACACAGCACTATCATATTGTAAGTTTGGTCTTAGGACTGAATCATGTTTGGCGACCACACAGACAATGTAACAGCCAAGTTACTGACCCTGACGATATGATTCCTTCAGTCGTTTCTTAAAAGCAGCATTGGCCGCTGGAAACATATTCTAACACAGATCCTCCCACAAACGATTCTCAGAAGAGACACATACACAACCTCAACTTGCTTGTCAGAGAATCCCAAATGGATACAAGGGTGACTCACCAAAATAATGTTGAATATTTCTCCCATTCTTTTAGGTTGTTGTTTTCTTGATCTATAACAATACAAAGAACCCTTGCAATCAAATCGGCGTCAAACGTATCAAACAGTTTTAAAATGCACAAAAAATATTTCAATAAATGCCAGCATTTTTCATATAAAATCACAATAGACGTTTCATCGCACCCATGCTTTTTATGTCAAACATTTACAGATACAAATACAGACAACTAGATCGCACAAGACACTGATAAATTGACTTCAGGAAAATAGTGACATTGACAGATGATATTCTTGTCCAGGAGAAAATTCTTCTAAAAAATACAAGCAAGATTTCTTACCCTTTATATTTGTATTGTCAACTTTCCTCAGTTCAAAGAGTTGAGGGCAAGGCCTGACTGCTACAGTGGGTTTCTGTGGGCTTTGTAAGTACATGGCAGGCCTGTGAAAGATGATAATATAATTCTTAGCACCGGAAACACAATTGGATCTATAACATGATATATTCTACATGGTATTTGCCCTGACAATCCTTTTGAAGATGATCATTTTGATCCTTAATAAATGTTGAGTAGCATATATTTACCAGAGGCAACAGTGATTGTTGCACTACAAATGTGCCAAGTCCATCTTGGTTGGTTGCTTGATTGCTTAATGCTGCAATATTCCGACATTCCTGTAAATAATTACATCTGGTCCAGAGAATCCAGTGATTAACAGCATAAGCATCGATCTACACAACTAGGGTTTGATGACACTAAGTCAGCAAGCCTGACCACCCAATCTCGTCAGTCACCTCTTGCATCAGGTGCATTGATCTACACTACTGGGATATGATCACATCTATTAACCAAGAGCAGGATTGACCATACTCCAAGTCATGACTGCCTCAGATGGCCCCATGCGACACATCATCAGAGACGTCAGATGGCCGCACCACATGTGCCTGTAGCATGGACGTATCATCATTGACAAGACGTATTGTCAACCTGTCCACACAAACATTGGTGCTGGAGATAAAATCTATCCTGGACCTTCACAGGTCAAAGTCCATGTGAAAAATGTTGAGCAAGGTTTTCACATGCTTACATCTCGTAGTGAGTGAGTGAGTTCAGTTTTATGTCGCACTCAGCATTATTCCAGCTATATGGTCACTATGTAAATAATCAAGGCTGGACCAGACTATGAAGTGATTAACAGTATGAGCACTGGTCTGCGCAATAGGGGATCGATGACATGTTATTCAAGTCAGTGAGCCTGACCACCCGATCCTGTTAGCCGCCTCTTAAAACAAGCACTGTTGCCTTTTATGGCAAACATGGGCTGCTAAAGGCCTGTTCTACCCCAGACCTTCACAGGTCTATATCTCGTAGTGAGAAAAGACGTTATTGCTTGTTTGTGTTACCACTGGTTCTACTGACTCCTTACAATCATTTGATTAGTGGTTTCAAACCATTTTCATTCTGTAGGTATTTGTTTTACACTGTATCGAACAATATTCTAGGTTCTATAGTTAATCAAACCTGGAACACAATATTATGAGCAATAATCCTACTATCAGTGCTTGTGATCAGCTAAACTATAGAACCTGACCACTGGATACAGTAAGTGAGCGAGTGAGTGAGTTTAGTTTTACACTGCTTTTAGCACTATTCCAGCAATATCACTGCGGTGGACACCAGAAATGGGCTTCACACACTGTACCTATGTGGGGAATCGAACCCGGGTCTTGTGAATGAATGCCGTAACCGCTAGGTTACCCAGGAATTGGGATTAAGAACTTTGACAATGGGCCATTTTCAGAATTATTAGTCTTTTTCTGAATTTACTGCACTTGTATCAAACGTAAACTTCTAAATGTTAATGAAACATTTTTTACTGTTATGTGCGAAATGGCCCAGGTTTCCTGCCTTTCCCAATCCCCAGGTTACCCCACAACCCCAGAAAGTCGATCCATTTTATCAGAATATGTTACAGGGGAGAAATCCTGAAAAGGATTTTCAAAAGGCATTTTGCATTGTATTGTAAAAAGCTGGGAATTCTATTTTTGACAAAACAAATGTTTATACATGGACTACAACAAAACAGTATCCTGAACATATCTCAGAAACAGCCACTGCAAAAAGTCTGAACTTTTTGTATTGTGTGAGTAAATTAAAACTTTATTTTATCCCCAAAGTTTACGATATTATCGATGGCACAGTTTTAACATTGAAAATTATTCATAAATTTTCCTATCAACAATAATTCCTATGAGAGGGGCAGCAGGTAGCACAGTGGTTAAGTGTTCACTCATCATACCAAAGGTCCAGGTTTGATTCTCCATATTCCATGTGGGTGGAATATGTGAAGTCCATTTCTGGTTTCCCTTGCTGTGATATTGCTGAAATCTTGCTAATAGCAGCATATACTCACAACTCATTCAGTGATTGTGTTAACCAGCCCTAGTCCTATAGATCAGCTTTCCCTACTTTGAAAGACAGTTCCTGGTGAAAATGAAGGTGGCGTTTGTGACTTTGTCTCCTTGCTCCACACATCCAGCAGGGGTGATGAGAAACTGGCCATCTGGAGAGAATGCTAGACGCCGGAAGAACGACCCCATGGTGTCATCATGGTACATTCTGAAAGGCTTCTGTTTCACTTCTGGGTCAGGGGTTGTTGATGGGATGATCATCTTAGAGACGTTATTGACACAGGTCTTGCCTGTCATGCTGTACACTCGCAACGACCTGGTACATTAAAAAAAAAACACAGTGTCATTTCAATCTAGTTAAAAATAATTTATTTTAAAATTCATGACCGGTGGTCAGATGATCTATCTTCAAATATTTTTGAATTCCAAAAACCTACTAACAACAATAACAAGTGCTTGCCACTAATATGGCCCCCTCCACCAAAAAAAGGAGAACTATTTTAAACTTATTTTCTACTTTTTACATTTTGGTCACATACAAGATGATTGAAATGACTGGTGTCTACATAATCACCCAATGTAGGCTGTCAACATAACTGATGACATTGAGTCCAATGTTACTTGAGATATCTTGTTTACATAAGTTTGAAAAGTGGTCAAAGTGTTGTGATTATCTTGATAAATAAGGTCAAGGTCACCAAAATCAACTCATGTCTGCATAATCCACAAACACAGACTTTCACTAAATTTGAAGATATTGGGTCCAACAGTTCACGAGTTATCTCATTAACAAGAATTGGGACATACACACATAGTCCATCATTCCATGTTACTGCTGGAGACAAGCAAATACTGATCTAATTCCACATTTATTCTTTTGGAACACTTTCAGCGAAATTCACAATTCCATTGTATTTGAGGAAATAATAACTGATGAAAACAATTAAAACAAGCCTCATTAGTCTAAGTTAACTTACCGGTCACAACTAAGTGTGGCAGCAAATTCATTCAGAGGATCAAGAGCCACACCCTGTACAAAACTCTTGTGGTCATTGAACAAAGCTAGCTTGCTGTCTAAAAATAGAAAGAGAGAAAATTTAAGTGATATCAGTAGTAGTAGTAGAGCTGTCACATCTCTAACAAAATAAAGTGAGTGGGTGGGTGGGTGTGTGAGTGAGTGCGTGGTGTATGTGAGTGAGTGGGTGGGGATGTAAGTAAGTGGGTGGGTGGGGGAGTGAGTGAGTGAGTGGGTGACTGAGTGAGTGAGTGGGTGGGTGGGGTGTGAGTAAGCGAGTGAGTGGGGGTGTGAGTAAGTGAATGACTGGGTGGGTGGGTGGGTGTGTGTGTAAGTGAGTGAGTGGGTAGGTGGGGGTGTGAGTGAGTGAGAGTGAAAGGGCGGGTGGGGTGTGTGAGAGTGGATGGATGTGAGTGAGCTGGTGTGAGTGAGTGGGTGGGGGTGTGAGTAAGTGAGTGACTGATTGGGTGTGTGGTGGTGTGAGTGAGTGGGGTGTGAGTAAGTGAGTGAATGAGTGGTTCGGTGAGGTGTGTGGGGGTGTGTGAGAGTGGATGGATGCGGACGAGTGTGGGTGGGTGGGTGAGAGAGTAAGTTGGTTGTTGAAGGTGTGAGTGACGGGGTGGGCTGGGTGTGAGTAGGTGAGAGAGTGAATAGGATTGGTTGAATGAGTGAGTGCGTGGGTGGGTGGATGATTGAGACCATAAGATATGTGTACACATTCACTGCTGAGTCAACAGTCAGACCAACAAAGATGGTAGCAGCCCACTACTTGGAATCCTTGAGAACAATGAAGTAAATCAGTACAGATTTATGCAACCAGGTATTTATTCATGTTTCCAAGTGCCTTTACCTTTACTGGTGTCCCAGAGAATAGCGCTGTTGTCCACTGACCCTGAGATGAGATAACGACCATCAGCTGACCAGCATAAGTCATATACGTCCTCCAAATGACCTCTGGGAAAAATTACAGGAGAGACATCACAGGTGATATATTTCACTGCTTAGCGGCTAATTCTAAACTCCATGCAATTCTCCTGTATTTTTATTTGAAAGCATTCATCCACATAAGCAAAAGTCATAATGAGTCATTTAACACTGGTGCAGACTCGATTATTTACAGACTGACGTCATAAAGCTGGAATACTGCTGAATGCAGCATTAAACAATAAACAAAACAAATATTTAACTCTGGACACTTTCCATCTATTACATTACAGGGAGCACAGCATTTTCTAAAAAAATTCTGAGCTGCTTAATTAAATTTTCCAAACATTTATTTTGTAACCATGGTTACAATTTGGGCCATATTTAACTTAAACTGAAGCAGACAGTTCAAAACATTGGAAAGGATAAGTTTTCAGAAGACGATCAATATTTTGTAAAGAAACTGTTTTGAAAATTGACATCTGTCTAAACTCACATTCTTTATTATGATGGTATCAACCTGCACAAATATCAGGGGACACATGAGTGATTGATTGATTGATTGATTGATTGATTGTAGTTTATTTTTACGCCACCTTTAGCAATATTTCAGCAATATATTGTTAGGGGACACCAAAAATAGGCCTCACATGTGTGGAATCGAACTCAAGTCTACTGAGGGGCATGCAAGATGAACTATCAGCAACCTAGAGAATGTACAGATACTAGAGCCAATCTAATATCAGCTTTCTAACTCAATCCATCTTCATTTCTTTACCAGCTCTATTTGGAGAACAAGAGTCCAGCACAGAAGAAAAATGAAACCCTTAACACATTCTTTTGGAAGATCAAACAGCACCGAGACGTGTGAAATATCCACAATAATATTCTATGGATATGTACTCAGACTTCAGACAAATCAAATTGAACTAGAAGATATGATTTTAATGAGACTGACTTCAGACGGGCTTTGGATATGAAAATTCAAGGCAGAAGGTCTGTAAAAGGCAGAATCTAAATTGATCTACTATTGAAGACAATTCTCAGAATCCAAGACCTTTTCATCCCAGAGCAAACCAAATCCCCTTGAAACTTGTGCATACTGATCACACATAGATGTACACATCAAAAACATCTCCTACTGTCATAGTGTCGGCACTTCAGTGAAGTGCTTCACATATTTGCATTGATTCACCTCTACTGGTGGAAACACTTTGACATAAGACTAAGCTAGCGTGTGCGTGTAGGTTTTTCCAACTAGCAGTCAAAGGGGGATAACTCTGTAACGTTAGTTTGATTCCAGCCAATTTCATTGGAGGACACATGTTAAAATGTAGGAAGTCCCAGATGGCATTCTTAGTTAGCCCAATGTTTGCCAATGTTGGGCCAATATCTGCCAACGTTGGGCCAACTAAGAATGCTATCTGGGGTTAAGCAACAAATTCCTTCTTATTATTTCTTAAAGTCTATCAAATTGTACGCTTCATGTATCAGAGAAAACACGACCCCAAGGTTTTGGTAATGAAGAAAACCAAAACTGTCGAAAAGTGTTTTCTCTAACATATAGACTGCTAATGATGTGTAATTACAGTGTAGATGATCATTCAATGAAGCTACATAACAATAACTGAAGTGAACATAAAATCAATTTAATGACAGTAACCATAAGCACCTTCGCCAGCCCAGTGGCCATGCGGTAGAGCATCTGCCTACGAATCTGAGATTTGCAGTTCTAATCCCACCTGTGAAAACATTTATATTGTGAATTTAATCTTGAGCGATATTTTTTCAATTGATTTCAAACACTCATGTATCATTTGAATGCTGGGAAACGGTCTTTGTAATGAAAAGTAAAACCTGGGAAGAGGTCTTTCTAGCGAAAAGTAAAACCTGTCCCTCCAAAAGAAAAACCTCAAATGTGGTTATTGTGGGAAAACTAGGGATGACCTAATATATAGTGAGAAGCACACTTTAGGTTTATATTACTGAATCACAAATGTATAGAAAGCTGATCAAACAATTATTTTTTCCTGTCAGATATTTTACAGGTATTTTGGTCAATACACTACAATGGTTGGTTTGTTGTTGTTTTACACCACACTCAGTAATATGACAGTGGTCTGTAATTAAGTCTGGACCAAACAGTCCAGTGATCAACAGCACAAGCAAACATCTACACAAATGGGGTACAATGACATGTGTCAACCTAGTCAAGCTTGGGTTCCTGAAGATAGATTCTAACATGCATGTTCACAGGTCCATTCCATCATTAATTCTGCAAAAAAAAAGTGCTTTTAAGGACTGATAAGAAGTAATTTCTCATATCAGATGCTTTTAAATATAAATGCAAAGAAAACACAGTTCTCATTTTTTTTTGTACTGAGAGTCTCTATATACAAGACTTTCTCCATTACCTAAGTGTTGTCGAGGCAACCCATGTCTCCTTGTTGTCTTCATCCTCCTCCTGAAAGATGTTGTTTGCAGGTGTGGGAGTATCGCTGAGACGCCAGAACAATATCACATTATCTGCAAGAGTAGTTCAGAGTGAATTCAGAGTGAATTCAGAGGATCCATACTGTCGATCTGATATAACCAGAAGAGTTCTGATATAAAAGAGACATAAAAGTACTGTCAATCAGATATGAGTATGCAGCATTTTGCAATATTTTCGCAATATCATGGCAGGCACCCCACACATTGGACTCATTTGGGTAATTGAACCTGGGCCTTCAGCATGATGAGCAAACACTTTGAGCACTAGGCTATCCAACAGTGCCACCAACAGTGTCTCAAAAGAAAGCAGAAAAGATAGAAAGGTCTGTGTCATAGTATTTTCTATTTAAAACAGATGATTAGAAGTACCCAGATTTCAGTATTTCAGAAGCAGACCTTAGAATCCCCAGAAGCTCCTGGATATTACACACAGTACTCCCCACAAAATTCAAATTTAATAAATTGGAACATAATCATGATATGTGATAAAATATAAGAATGAAATATTCACAACCTCATGAAACAAAAAGGAACATACCATCTCCAGCTGATGCTAGGGTATCTCCTGAAACATGAAGAAAACAGTTTTAGCCTAAATGGAAACAGCATTGCAAGCACATCACTGGTCAAGCAGACAGTTTCATCATGAGGCTGTCATCAAAGAATTTGATAACTATAACAGTACTATCGGTATATTATCACAATATCACGAAAGAATCACCATGTTTTCGTTATGCTGCTGTTTAAAATGATACTGGTATGTCCAAACCCATGTTACGAAAGTGTGTTTTCTGTAATTTGTATTATCATTCATTAAGTGATAGTTGTTATTGGGTCACAATGTTTAGAGTTTTGAGAAATCATAAATAAAATAATATTATTTTTAGCAGCAGGCCTTTTCAGATAGCACTCCAGAGTTACTTGCCCCTGGCAGTCTATTGTTTACTTCCTGTTAGAGAGAGTTGGTTGTGTTGTGTGAGAGAAAATTATACATGGACTAACACACAGACTTACACTCAGAATATACCAGAAATGTGCACATCTGCCTCGTCATCTGTTTGCCTTAGTCTACATCAGTGCATCACCATCATTTGACACAGTCCGTCTGACCACTGATTTTGTAAACAAGCTCTCATTGTAAATACCAACACTTTGGTGAGTTGATATTCGATACTTATGACCCATTACCTTAGACATGTGACTTATTTGCATTGTACTAGAAATCTGTATTGTGATTCATTGCAACCTGCTCACTATTTGCTCAATATATTATTGAATATTTTTAGACTTGCCTGTGTTGTAATTTTCAGTAACTAGTGTTTTAGCTCAGAGTAAGCCACAAAAGCCAGTGGTTGATAGTAAGAATGACAACAGGATATAATGTCCATCCATTAGCCAAACTACATTCTATTAACATGATAATGAATTCTGACAACACAAACCATTGGCTGATAACATGAATGACAATGGGATGTAATGTCCATCTATTAGCCAAACTACATTCTATAACCAGGATAATGAATTCTGACAACACAAACCATTGGCTGATAACATGAATGACAATGGGATGTAATGTCCATCTATTAGCCAGACTAAATTTTATAACCAGGATAATGAATTCTGACAACACAAACCAGTGGTTGACAGTGTGAATGACAATGGGATGTAATGTCCATCTATTAGCCAAACTACATTCTATAACCAGGATAATGAATTCTGACAACACAAACCAGTGGTTGACAGTGTGAATGACAATGGGATGTAATGTCCATCTATTAGCCAAACTACATTCTATAACCAGGATAATGAATTCTGACAACACAAACCATTGGCTGATAACATGAATGACAATGGGATGTAATGTCCATCTATTAGCCAAACTACATTCTATAACCAGGATAATGAATTCTGACAACACAAACCATTGGCTGATAACATGAATGACAATGGGATGTAATGTCCATCTATTAGCCAAACTACATTCTATAACCAGGATAATGAATTCTGACAACACAAACCAGTGGTTGACAGTGTGAATGACAATGGGATATAATGTCCATCTATTAGCCAAACTACATTCTATAACCAGGATAATGAATTCTGACAACACAAACCAGTGGCTGATAACATGAATGACAATGGGATGTAATGTCCATCTATTAGCCAAACTACATTCTATAACCAGGATAATGAATTCTGACAACACAAACCAGTGGTTGACAGTGTGAATGACAATGGGATGTAATGTCCATCTATTAGCCAAACTACATTCTATAACCAGGATAATGAATTCTGACAACACAAACCAGTGGTTGACAGTGTGAATGACAATGGGATGTAATGTCCATCTATTAGCCAAACTACATTCTATAACCAGGATAATGAATTCTGACAACACAAACCAGTGGTTGACAGTGTGAATGACAATGGGATGTAATGTCCATCTATTAGCCAAACTACATTCTATAACCAGGATAATGAATTCTGACAACACAAACCATTGGCTGATAACATGAATGACAATGGGATATAATGTCCATCTATTAGCCAAACTACATTCTATTAACATGATAATGAATTCTGACAACACAAACCAGTGGTTGATAGTGTGAATGACAATGGGATATAATGTCCATCTATTAGCCAAACTACATTCTATAACCAGGATAATGAATTCTGACAACACAAACCAGTGGTTGATAGTGTGAATGACAATGGGATGTAATGTCCATCTATTAGCCAAACTACATTCTATAACCAGGATAATGAATTCTGACAACACAAACCAGTGGTTGACAGTGTGAATGACAATGGGATGTAATGTCCATCTATTAGCCAAACTACATTCTATAACCAGGATAATGAATTCTGACAACACAAACCATTGGCTGATAACATGAATGACAATGGGATGTAATGTCCATCTATTAGCCAGACTACATTCTGTAACCAGGATAACTATTTCATCCAGAAGCAGCAATCCTTTTCAGCTCGAAACAGTAACTTTGCTTGGAACAAATGGTATCTCCAAAAACTAATAGTGACATCCATTACAGTTGATATGTTTTTAACAGCAATCTCATACTGATAGTTATGTAACAGTGTTAAACTGATGATCAAGTAAATAAGTCATTTGATGGGGCGAAACACTATAAATGTCATTTAAGTCATAGTGTCACCATCTATCTTAATAATTAGAACAACAGACATGGTCATCAATATTCCCTTCCACGGTATTCTGTTCCTATTTGGTTCCTGTTTTTTTAATTACACCATGACATTCTTGCTCTGAAAACACTCCAGATTTGGTTTCTCTGTCTATAACAGTAATTGAGAAAATCTGTCCCTTTTGAGGATACAGTGCACTACTAAGTCAAGAATGACAAGGGTCAAATCTTAGTAAAGAAATGTTACATGGTAGGGGTTCAAAAATATTTTGAAAAGACACATGCCACTGGGAAAGTGGCTTCAAGAAAGTAACTTGTCCTGACTAATTTTCGACTTGCTCTGATTTTATGACACAATGATAATGTTAATGTTTACAGGACTATTTATCGAAGAGTGATAATTTCACTCTCTACTACCTCTACTTTATGAGCAGATAAGAAATAAAATCCAAGATTATTTGCAGTAAGAAACCATAAGTGGAAATTATCTAGAAGTCCATGGACAAGTAAGATACCATTATCTGATTGCTCAAAATGAAAACTGACTTGTCCTGGGCGTGGGGTCATGGGATTTGTGAACGCCTGCATGGATTTCATTTTTTAACTATATCAAGGCAAAGGTGTACTAAAAATATATACCACATTTGGTTTCTATAACGTTTTTTGTGGAAATCTGTCCTAATCATGTCTGATGAATGGACGACCTCAAACGAATATTCCGCTCCAACTTTAAGGCAGGGAATAATATCTGAAGCAAATAGTCATCCGGCCTAGGTTTTTTAAGTTCTCTTCGTGCTGAGATAGTCGAAAGTCTTAGCGATAAGACAGCTTAGAAAATCAAAGCCCTGGATTAAGTGACTACCCCAGTAGTTGTCATCAAACTAATACTAACTCCTCAAACTGCTGAGAATGAAACAAGCTTACCATCAGGAGAAAACCTGCAGACATTGACTGAGCGTGTGTGTCGTCGGAGGTTGGAGAGAAACTCAGTTTCTACTTTGCCTTCTTTGTCCACCTTCACTTGCCACATCTGAAATTGTCCAAAGCACATGTTGTTAAATTGTATCTACTTCAGACAAAGGTACAGCTCCTTACAAATATAGTGTTTGATAACATACAAATTCAAATGAGAGGGAAACAAAGGAAGAACAACATTGTGCCTAAGGTTATCAACATAACATCAGTCAGAAATCTGTATCTGAGAGGTATTTGATGGCCAACTGCTGATTGTAACAGTGTTCATTCTAGGTCACACCTTCATCATTCATGCCACTTGTTAATTGACATTTACATCACGCACAGTACAAGAGATGGGCAGATCGCGACAGTGCACCCATAAATGTAAATCTGAAACACAAGGAGGCAAAATTCCAAACTAACCAAGTCTTTAAAAACTCCCAACAATATGCCTGACTTGATTGAAAGTTACGAAAAAAAATAAAGTGAACTCATACTAGTGAATAGAATTTTATGGCTGACAAGTCAAAGCAATTTGACAAGACCCACAATACTTTCTATATGACCAGTATAACTGAGGGCTGGTGGGTTTATGGGGTTACTTTGGGGGGAAGACTAGAATGTGCAGATATATTGCTACACATGCACACTTTCATTTTTGCTTCACATCTGCAGAGCTATTTTTAGGGTGCAGCATTGTGACACCAATTTAGGTTATGACACAATAAATATCACATTGAAGGACTTCCTGGTTTCCTTTTGAAAAAGACTCCATTTTGTCATCACAGACGCCGGATAAGCATAAACCTAGGAAATTTTGAGGCAGCCAATGACCCACCTGGTTAAATTTGGGTGGGCCTTAATTCTTAATAGGACAGTCCAAGTGCCAAACCAGGTTAAATAAAGGTGGACGTCTTTCAGATTTGGGTGTTTGAAGTTTTCAGCTACATGTATTTACTTAATCTGTATGTTAATAAACTGTTTAAACAAGCTCATAGTTATTTATATTTATTTGTATATTTTGGAGGAGAATTTTTCAAAGATTTTTTGTCCACAGGCACCAACACAAATTTCTGTCAGTGGCAATCCATATTTTATACAGAAAGGCTGCAGAACAGCATCCTATCAGGTTTATCCCTTATTGTAGTCCTCAAGGACTCTATTGTTATGGACATTTCACTTCACCACTACCACAGCAAAGTATTACCCTGATGAGCTTGTCCACAGAGGCACTGGCAAGGCGTTGGATGGTTCTGTCCCCTGGCTGGAAGTCGATGCTGTAGATGGGCTCCTTTCCATGCCAGGATATCTCGGGTGTTACCACTTTCATCTGTAACGATGGAAACCGAAATAATTACAGTCATACATGTCACCATGTTTACTGATTGACCTACTTTTCAAAGTCTGGTTTACTTCTTTCATTTACTCGTTAGCCTGGTCCAATGATATTTTCCATCTTCCATTTGAAAAGACCAATATCTTTTTCTTAATTTTATATACCATGAATAAGTGATAACTGTGTTTTAATTACGCTTGAATTTTTGGTTACATGTGACCCTTTAGAATTCATTTTCACAAACTGGGGTGGATAAAAAGATTACTGGCGATGCTTGTTTAGATCACATGTGGAAATTTTATGGATACACAATGTCTCATGCACAGACCTATACATCTATCTAAATTTTAGGATCAGATAATTGACAGTATTTCAAATATTTTTGTGAAGCAATTAATTCATATTATAATTTATATTGCAACTAACTGTTCTGTTCAAAATCTTCACAGCAATCACAGTGCAGTGGGAGAATCCGCGAATCCGATTAACCTTACCTTAAATAACATAAGAACAGTAATGTGGAGGCTGAAAAGTGACGTTTGTACATGAAACGTTGAAAATTTCTAAATGATTTAGACTCGATTCATAAAGTAAATCGCTTCAGTGCAAAATTTTGGTGTCATGCACGTACATTTCTGAAATTCCAAATGCTTGGCGAAAAATAAGCACATATGTAGAAATACAATTATGAACCATCACAAATTATATACAATTACCTTTATAACGATAAAATTGGTGCCTTGGGGAAAAGTTTGTTTTTGTTTTTATTTGGCGCCAATATTTTCCCATCATGCTTCGCTGCTAGTAAAAATACGCACCGTGAAAAATGTATGGAAATAAGGACGGAGCTTTGTCATTATTAAACCACTTTGTGACGAGTCTTCTGTTCTACATATTAGAAATAAACTATTTCCATAAGTGTATGTATTGCATGACAGCTGAGAACATGATTTGGAAGAATTTGTGATACATGTTTGTTTTAAGGGTGTTGGTATTTCGTTTTAAGTCAAATTTGCTTTTTGCATACAAAATGGCGTCGGAAGAGCGGAAATTTCAAACATGAATTGCTGCAACATTTAAGTAATAAGAATAGTAATTCACGCCATGTTGTGTTTCGGGTTATTATGATTATTCTTAAGCATATTCTATCCATGAGTGTCAGTGACATGGCACGCAATGCCGAACAGTACTGCTGAATGTTGGAAACAGCTTAAGGTTATAAACAACACCGACATTATGTTAATCATTTGGATCGAATTCTACACACATATTATCGTGTCTGGTTGGAAGCTATACTTATTATGGCACTACGTGAAGCATGGTTTTATTTTCATTGTCACTGGTACAGTATGACCGAGAGCTCTCACTGTCTCGATGCTTTGGTGATAGGTTTGCGACTGTATTGATGTTTAAGTTAGGAAATACTAGTGAGAAAGTAGCTCTCTATGCATAATTTTCGTATTGGTACATGTTACAGTATAGGTAAGAGTTCCACCTAACCCCCCATTTTGAATGCCTCCTATGTGTTAAGTTTATTTTTAGAGTTCATGTTTAAGTTTAGGTTTAGGCATGTTGTACAAACCATAGGCCTATATTGCTAGCAGAAGTGTTTGCCCTATTGCAGAAAACCTGTGTATTTTACGCACAAATGATATCAAACACTCTGTGAATTTAGTGTTTTATTGTTGACACATTGCCAGTATACCCTTAGTTGGGATAAATTGCTGTTGCTTAAAATGACTTACTTTAATGTTTGCCAGTTAACTGCTCAGAGATGATCAAAAACCTGCCTTGCC
Source organism: Haliotis asinina (assembly GCF_037392515.1). Lineage (NCBI taxonomy): Eukaryota > Metazoa > Mollusca > Gastropoda > Lepetellida > Haliotidae > Haliotis > Haliotis asinina. The sequence continues at coordinate 47,155,297 of NC_090285.1, forward strand.
TTGTTTTTGTCATTATCAAACAATCATAGCTGATGTCTGCATGAAGTTCCAAACTGAATCTGACTCCCCAAAACATATCCTGACTCCCTCTCAAGGATAACTCCTGAATTCTTATGCCTCGGCAAACACTGAGCCCTAGATTTATTTTTAAAAAAATATAGAGGATACAGATGGAAGTCCACAAAATGCCCCACCATCAAGAATATAATGCATTATAATGTGGGTAAACACCTATTATAGAAGAAGGAAATTTCCTTCAGTATTTGGTCAGTAACATGTACAAGCTATAATGATTTTTCATTTCAGATCAGTAGTCATTCACCTGCATTCAATTTCCAGTCAGCATATATTTGCTATGGAAGAAGATATTACAGATCCTGATATTTCCTAAACATGAAAAAATTAACCGAGTCATGGCGCCAACAAAAACCATTCACAGGAGTGCGCAAAGCCTTCAATGATTCAGCGTCAAATGTTCCCTCATATTCAGGAAGGAAGAGGCTTGGAAGGATCCCAGTTAACCCAGCAACAGGAGTCACTGCTACAGGGAAAGGGTATGTTGCTTGTGAACCAAATTTGAACAAAATCTATGGAGGCACATCAAGCAATCTAAAATATATTTTGTTTGATAAGACTTCGAAGGATATATGTTAAACTTTCTTGGAAGTCATTTTGCAGCAACTGAACAGTTTACACGATTCATCAGATCTAATATGCCAGTAAGCCAAATATATTAAACACCACCATTCTTAATGTTAAAACCATTCTGTTGTGACCTTTGGTAAATGTTGGTTTGCTGTGCAGATAACAAGAATTTCCTATTTTCAATTACTGATGTTATGTTTACACTATTGCAGTGTAAAATACCCCCAAACATTTCTTATTTTACCCAAAATAAATATTCCCAAAATATGCCAACCATTTGAACCAGGTTTATAATCCTAGATACAATGGTGTTGATGACATTGAAATTCTTCCTTTATTAATGTTTCAGGTCTGACAATGGCAGGAAGCAAACTACCCCAACACAACCTGGTAGAAATGGTGGCTCCAGAGATGCTGACATCAGTTCATGTCTCAGCTCCTCATTTGGCCTTGAACTTGACTCTGACTTCATGTGTGCAGTTGACAAAATGGAAGCAGATTATCAAATGGGAAATAGGGGAGCCCCCATCTGCAGTACACCTGTTGCAAAGGTAGCGAGTGAGAAGGAAAGAGCACCTGTCAGAGAAAAGCAAAGAGCTCGTACAGTAGCTGTTTTGAATTCTGTAACCCCACAGAAGCATAAGAGAGCTGCTGAGCCTGTCAGTGATTCAGAGAAGGCAGAAGCTAATGAGCTGAAACAAGCAAGCAAAGAAATAAATTCAAATTATACATCCTCACGGTATCATCATAATTGTGGGTCTGCTAACTCCAGCAAGACGCACATACCTACTAAAACCATGACAGGAAAAAGAACCAGGGGCACAAAAAGTTCTACAAAATTACAAAATACAAAGACTAAATTTTCTCAGCAGAGTCAAGATTCAATCCACATTCTGACCCCGACACAAAGCCCAGCAGACAAAAAGCACTGCAGTGGTCTGGAAAAAGGAAAAAGTATGATGAATAAAGAGAAACCCATTCAGGCACTGTTTGCAACAATGAATTCCTATCAGACACCACCCATGACTTCAACAGCCGCTGTAGCTTTGTGCCCAGACTCCTCTAGCCCCAAACCCCAGGATTCACAGCGGCTGGTTCAGACGAAGGGAGACAATCATGGAAAGGAAAAGATGGACAGGGCGGTTATAGAAATGGTTAAGACGAAAAAGGGTGGAAATGTAGACATCAGACAATGTAATAGCAGACAATCCTCAAACATTCAAACTTCTGTCCCCCTATCCGAAGTTGGGAACAAAATAAATGTAGGATCGAGTTTGAGTGATCTTCAAAATGTGGAAAAGTTAAAACTTGATGGGAAATCTGAGCTAATCAAGTCTAAATCCGTAATCACTGATATTTGTGGTGGCAGTCATGTGAATTGTAAGGAGAATGCCCGGAATAAATGCTCACCTTCAACCAAAGCATTGGCATTAGACAATCAACAGGAAATTAAACCAGCGACTTGTTCTGGAAGTGATAAGATTAAGAGCCCTGCTGGTAGTGAGAGTTCAGAATCAAATGGAAAAACAGATGTGTGTTTGAATTCAATGGATGCAGCATGTTTGGACAAAGGTACATATTCTAACTTTGTATTTCAAACTTTGTGCTGTCAATCAACTTCTGTATTGTCATGAAGGCAGTGTTTAATTGTAGATGCTAACACTGTTGCTTGATAATGGATTTAGTATCTACACTGATGTATCATACTAACTGGAATAAACAATTTGTATTTTATTGAATTATTGTCACATGAAGATCCAGGTTAGAATACTGATCTTCAGTAGCCCATGCTTGATGTAAGAGGTGACTGGATCAAATGGTCAGACTCGCTGACTTGGTTGACACATGTCATCGGTTCCCAGTTGCACACATCAATGCTCTTGCATTAATCATTGCATTGTCTGGTCCAGACTCAATATTTACAGTTTGCTGCCATGTAGCTGAAATATTGCTGAGTGTGGTGAAAACCTACACTCACTCCTTGAATTATCTCCCTTGTCTATAACAATTCTTATGTACCAGATACGGTACCTCATACCAATTACCGCTGTGTAACAAACTCTGTGATATTCATACTACAGCTGTGCTGGTGAATCATGCTAATTGTCAAGACTGCCTGGATCACATTATTATTTCTGGTATCTTTATCAAGTATAAACTGACCTTTTACAATACATGTAGTATTTCTTGTATGGTATACTGACTTGAAGCATGTTTCACGTGATTTCCATGAACTGTATAGTTTGGAAGCTCTAAACCTTGGATAGGATGGGATTCCAATGTGAAAATGACAAAAAAACAAACATTGCCACTCCAAACTGTGAGAGTATTTCACTCCTGATCATTAATGTTAGTTATATGTGAGGGAGTGAGTTTGGTTTTACGCCGCTTTCAGCAATATTCCAGCTATATCACGACTGGGGACACCAGAAAATGGGCCTCACACATTGTACCCATGTGGGGAATCGAACCCGGGTCTTTGGCGTGTCGCGAACGCTAAGTGATATGTTATAAGCAATGGAAATATTAATGATTCCAAAAGACATACTATGTTTTCATCCTACAGGATGTCTTGTAATTATTTATGCCAATTTTCCCTTTGCGAATCTGTAAAGGATGCAGTATTTTATGCCCTGTGAAATTCTATAGTTAGTGCCTTTTTACTGCGAGTAAAGTCATTTATATATAAAGTGTGGTTGTTTATAAGATACTATTGTGTAGGAAGTGAGTTATTAAGATCCTGTATCTGTGTAGCACGAGGTGTTTTGTGTATAATAATATATATATCATAAGATTCTCCATCTATTGTGTAGGAATGCTTGTTGTAAGATTCTGTATCCCTGTGCCAGGTGTGGACCCCAGCCAGCTGTTGCTGTCTGCATGGGGATTACCTGATGCTGTGCTGACACAGTACCATCGCTTGGGGGTCAGACAGATGTTTGAGTGGCAGGCACAGTGTCTCTGTACTGGAAATGTTCTCAGTAAGTAATATTCCACGAAGTCTCATCTGTGTCATTTCATTGTTTATGAAACAAAATATATATTAAAGCTGAAGTTGTGGATATGGGCAGCCATGTTATTTGTTGGCTCAAAGCAGTGTCTTTAATCATTGTTTCATTGTTTCCATGTGGAACTTCCCTGTTTCTGTTCCATTTTGAGATGCAGAAATAAGATGGGCTGCTCAGAATGCTTTACTTAATCAACATGCTCAGATTTACTTATCTTGACCTCCTGTAGATATGAGGGAGAGCTTCTTTGATCTTGATATAAGCTATATAATAAAGACAATGTTGTGCCTTAGTGTAAACTTAGATTTGATTAGACTGGTCCACCCCTAGCCCATGCTCTTCAGTTTCAGGAACTAAATGCATAATATTCTGTTGATAATTGTTTCTATAAAGATGCAATGGTAAGACCAGCTGCTTCATTTAGAGGGAGTTGTTGCTATTTGAAACCTCATATTAATCAATCAGAATCAAGGATGTTCCATGTTCATGGCATGATAACTTGTAATAACTTGTATCATCTGCAGATGGAGGTAACTTGGTATACTCAGCCCCCACCAGTGCAGGAAAGACATTGGTGGCAGAGCTGCTGATACTGAAGAGAGTTTTGGAGACCAAGAGGAAGGCTCTCTTCATCCTGCCCTTTGTATCTGTCACCAGGGAGAAGATGTTCTCACTGCAGGTAGGGCTCACTGGATCATACACTATCAAGTGAGTTGTTCCTGGACAATGTTGCATAGTGAGTGAGTTGGGTTTTACATCGCTTTTAGCAATATTCCAGCAATATCATGGTGTGGACAAAAGAAATGGGCTGAACACTTTGTATCCATGTGGTGCACTGAACCTGAGCCAGTAGGCTACACCACCGACCCGCAAGGGTGTAGAGAGACCCAAGAGGAAGGCTGTCTTCCTCCTACCTTCATGTCTCCAACCAGGCAGAAGCTGCCTCATTACAAGAAGGGCTCCTTGTATCAGGTGAATTCTCAGCACAAGGGTGTAGAGAGACAAGAAGGAAGGCTTTTCATCCTGCCTTCATGTCTGTCAGGAGGTAGAAGTATCACACTAACAATGTAAGAGTTCAGGACTTACATCAGACCTTCAGTCTCAGCACTGACACACATCATGGTGAACTGATTGCAGCAACTGTACCAGGATGCAGGAGTGCGAGTCAGTGGGTTCATGGGCAGCTACTCTCCACCTGGAGGCTTCAGCAGCATTGACGTGGCTGTCTGCACCATAGAGAAGGGCAACAGCCTCATCAACAGACTTTTAGAGGACAACAAGTTGCACAAGCTGGGTGAGAGATGAAGTTGATTTGTTTGTTAATGCCGCACTCAGCAATATTCCAGCTATACAACAGCGGCCTGTAAACAACTGAGTGTCAAAGAGACTGTACAGTGATCAACAGCATGAGCATCAATATGCACAGTTGGATCCTGTTGGTTGCCTGTTAGGCCAAGCAAGGGTTGCTGAGGAGAGATGGAGTATGGCTGACTACATTCTCAGTGTATTTAGTCACTAGGGACAGGAAATGTTGACAAAGGCCTGCATGTTAACTTGACTTTACTTCAGAATACATTATGACATAGAAATATACAGAGGGAGCGAACGTTTGTGTTTTATTGGCTTAAACTGACAAGAAGTTAGATTGGAGGACAAATGTGGTGCAGCTGCAATTCTGTAGTAATTTGCTCCACACATATTCCAAGGTTTTTAAACAGTCATCAGTGTCCCCACAATTCAGTGTGTAGAGTTGTAGCCATCATGGACTGGCAGAAACTGACTGCTGTGATTATGTGTCTAGTTCTGTTAGCACAATATTGTGCTTGTAGGTGTCATCACATAAAACATTTTGGACTTGCATTACTTTGGGCTGTTCTCTGCACTAATTCTCATCACTTACCAAAGTTGTCACTCTAAGACAATCTAGTTTATAGTGAAATACCCTAAGTTTATCTCCTGACTGATACTGGTAAAGATTTCTGGAATATCAAACTGGGACATGTATCTCTTGTATTGTTTTGCAGGAATAATTGTGGTGGACGAATTGCACATGGTGGGTGACTCTCACCGTGGCTACCTGCTGGAGCTGTTGCTCACCAAGATCTCCTATGTCGCCAACAGGATCAACACCAACACAAAGTACTGCTAATGTTCATCTTCTGTTTGTTGTAATCCATGTATTGTAAATGCTATTGTTTATGAGTGAAGAGGCAGTGGGATAGGCTAGTGGTTAAAGCATTTGCTTCTAACACCAAGGACCCAGGTTTGATTCCCCACATGGGTATAATGTATGAAGCTGTTTCTGGTTTCCCATGGTTTGTGATATGGTTGGATTATTGCTAAAAGTGGCATAGAATTAAACCCACCCTCTCACTCACCTATCTGTGAAAGTGGGCGTGCTTGTGAAAGTAGGCTTGTAGATGAAGATTGATTGGTGCATCACAGACATGATATTGGTAGTTTTCAGCCATCAAGAAACCACATAATTCATAGTCAGTAGCATATTTACAGGATATTGCAAATAATATATTGTTGATATTCATTTGAAAATATTTGCCTCCTCTTGCTGGTAATGATACAGCCATGCTGCAAGCACATGTGGTGCTGCCGTCTGACATCAGTGATGATGTGTTGCATAGGGCCATCTGAGGCAACTGCTAACTCTATGATCATGGCTCATTTGCATTATAGGCCCCATCGGTTAGTTACATTTGAGAGCTTTTCAACATTTTCTATGTTGTAACTTTAATCATTATGTTTTCAATGTGGAAATGACAGTGGTTTCTCTGTCACTTGTGTCAAAACTAGAATTTTGCATGTCTCAGATTTTCAATTACAAGATCCTTGTCTATGGCAATGACTTGTGATTCAAAAAGCATGATGTATTGCCAACAAGTCCCAACTGCATGTGAGGGAAATGCTTGTTTACAAAGTGTCATATAGTTGTTGGTACTGGTTACTTCGAAACAAGTTGTCTGGCTTTTGTCTCATATGAATGGGTTGTTGAAGGCAGCTTTAAACCCGATTCACTCACTCACTGACTAAGAGCTGCTGGCTTATCCCTGTCCAGCATAAAGAAAGCAACCATACATACAGACTGAGATTCATGTACACTCATCGTATTGTCTGTAGGAGAGCAAACTCAAAACGAACACCATGCACATCTATTCAACAGAACGACTGCATGAAAAGTAAGGTGCAAGGTTGATGGCTAGAGTTATCTGCTCTTGACTGTAGGGGACCTGGTGCGGCCCTGTAGGGGTGGTCTCAAGACAAGAATATGTTTCGTTTTGTAAATATTTTGTTGAAAAATATAGTCATAGGATTTAAAATGGACATTTAAATGCTTATATGTACTCCAAGGAGGAATTTCTTCAAAGAATTCATTACCTCCACAGGTTTCCATAAAACTTTGTAGTAGTCAATCCAGTATCATTATCAAGTAATGGGATATCAGTGTATCTGTTGCCAAATGTTCCAGTCAGAATACATCTTCATTTGTTTGTTTTCACAGTGCAGAGTCTACACTGGCAGAAGACCATGTCCAGATTGTAGGTATGAGTGCCACATTGCCTAACCTTGACCTTCTGGCCCGCTGGCTGAAGGCTGACCTGTACAAGACTGACTACCGACCAGTGCCCCTCACTGAGAGTGTCAAGCTGGGGACATCAGTGTTTGACTCCCAGATGAGGAAGCTGAGAGACTTGGACCCCAACCTCACATTTACCGGCGACAGCGACCACATCATCCCTCTGTGTCTGGAGACAATCCTGGCCGGCCACTCCGTCCTTATCTTCTGCCCCACGAAGAACTGGTGTGAAAAGCTGTCTGAGGCCATAGCCAGGGAATTCTATAATCTCAGGAAGGCAGCCAGACCTGCAGAAGGAGACTCTGATAAAGGTACAGTCAGGTGATGCTCAAAGAAAACCTTTTCGATAAGGACAAACTTTATGGATGAACAGCTTGTTTATTCACATGATGTAACGTCTCGATACAGATTCTTGTATTGTTGTCAAGCACATATGATGTTGCATCACCTGAATAAACAATTTGTCTATCCATAAAGTATGTGCTTATTTGACTCTCCATCCTCTAGAAATGCCACTCAAAGAAGAACACATTTTGGATTTTTATCCACAACTACTCAGGAAGGAAATGTTGAAAATCAAATATGAAGGAAGCACACTAATTATACAAAATATTTTGGATGATGAAGCCTGTTGCCACTTGCTGACTGTGTGTGATCAGGCTCTATGATAGTGACATGGATTGAACTATTAGCATTCAGTCTTTATGGAAAAAAAACCCCAAAACATGCCAGTGGTACAATCTGCTTTGTGGAGTTGTGTCCCTTGAACATGTCAGGAACCTATGATTGTGAGATTCGAATCCCAGTTTGCACTGGATTCATATTTTAGGTGTGTGAGCACAATATCAGTGCTTATGGATTTCTTCAAAGATGTTGGCCTTAGTTGAGATGACATGCCATGATATCAATGAGATACTATATTCTATTCTAACTCACTCACTCACTCACTCACTCACTCACTCACTCACTCACTCTTGTTTTGTGATATTTGTACTAGAACTAATTTCAGTTTCAGTCCAATACCAGAAAATAAGGAGCTATACCTTTAACTCATTTGTCAAAAGAAGTCAACTTCACTGATGTGTGTAAGGTAACCTGGAACGTTCATGCACATGTTTGACCAAATTATTGATGATGATCAAATCATGATGGCTAGCACAGAAATATGCTTAAACAATGCACACATTTTCAGCTCTTGGGAGATGTTGTAAAGAACATGATTCTTTAATATCACTTGTGTTGTTAATTCTGTCAATAGTGAAAAGAACCTGATAAATACTTCTTTTGAGTGTAAAATATGTAAACATTGTGTCACAACTGATCAGACTCTGCGTGGCAAATCAATTCCAGTCAACTGAATATGATCAGAAATTCAAGCATAATATTTGACGTCTGATCTAATTTTTTTATAATCTACTCATTTAAAAACTTGATGAAGACATTTATTGACATTTGGTAAGTGCTGACATTTGGTTGCATATTTCTGTTGTTACCATGACTACACCATTAATTCTACCAAATTGTTCCTTTGCACGTGCACTCAACAGCTGCATGGATATGTTGTCAGACATCCAGATCAATTTTAGCCTCCTGCTGCAGTGACAGAAATTAATCAAAAACTCATCCTGGAGCAGTAACAACATATGAGGATGCTCCCCAAACCAAGAAATCTTATCCCAGGGTCCAGAGTTCTAAGTTCTCTTGGCGCTAAGATAGTCGTAAGTGCCATACATTAACGTTAACTTACAACTGTCTAGCTGCTAAGGGAGCTTTGAAAATCTAGCCACTGCTTCACTAAGTGATCGTAATACTAAGATTATCGTGAACCATGTGTTTAAGTATTTGAGTTATGATCATCTCAGTGAGGATCACATTGTGGTACAGGGCACTGAAATTCATCTCACACTTGGACTAGCTTTTATAGTATTCCCAGAAATTATTGAGAATCATGTTGCGTCATGTAACTCATTACGTTTATTAACTTCTGGCGTTTTACTTACATAAACATGTTAAAACATCATCCTTTTACAGTCTCAGTCTTGTTTTAGTACTTTGTTAGACCTCCTCGCTCAGCAATGCATGCCTGAATACACCTAGGCACACTACCCATCAAAGTTTGTAGGTAATCGTGTGACAGGGTATCCCAATATTGGACCACCTCGGCCTTCATATCTTCAATATTTCTCAGTCCCTTTTGGTTTATTCTGTCCTTCATGACTCCCCACACATTCTCAATTGGGTTTAGGTCTGGGCTGTAACTGGGCCAGTCTAAAACTTGAACATTTTCGCCCAACAACCTCTGTTTTGTGTAGTGCGCAGTGTGTTTTGGGTCATTATCATGCTGGAAAATCCAATCATCTTCATACAATGTTTGTGCTATCGGAAGAAGGTGACCATTTAGAATGTCAGCATATCTTTCTTTTGTCAAGTTTCCCGTGAAAACACACAATGGCGTCACTCCGCGAGCCGATATGCCACCCCACATGTGAAACTTCGGGCTATGTTTTGGTCGCTGGTAGATAGGTTTGACAGTATCTTTGGTCCAAATTTTCACACAATCAGGGAAAAGCCAAACAGAACTTTCATCCGAAAAGAAAACATTATCCCAATCTTGATTTTCATGAGCCCGACACCAGTTTAAATGTTTTTCCTTTTGTGCATCTTTCATCAACGGCGAGGGAATTTCACGTTTTTTCACCCAATTAAGTCTCTGTAATTCCTGCCTAACTGTTTCATTGCATACCTGAGGACTTCCTCTGCTAATCATTTCATTTCTGATGTTCTCAACACTTTTCAATTTGCCCCTACTCACAATCTGCCCAAGTCTTCGGCGATCCACAACACTGAATTTCCTAGGCCGACCTGCCCCTGCTTTGTGCTCTATCCCGGTTCTTCAAAGTTCTGTATACTGTAGACAGAGGAATACCATATCTACAAGCTAACACTTTAGCATCAGCCTCACCCCTTTCAAAATCATCTAGAATGAGCTTTCTTTTCTCTCTTGCTGTAAATTCTGCCATGTCATCACAGGAAGCTGTCTGCTCAGACAAGGGAGATAACTCTTGACGTAATGAGCTGCCTTCTAAGCCTTCAAGAGTTGTCTCCTTTATTAAGTATGCTTAGTGCATAGTGAAAGCCCTTTTTCCAATCTTAGCATCATTACAGACAGACAGACAGACAGACATTTTTTTATTCTGTATAAAGGCCACAGGCCCAAAATACAAACATAATTCAATTACAGTCGCTGAGCATATTTTAAATGGATCCTCTTTTCAGCATGAAAGAGGAAATGTCCAACATTATGGAGAGTATTTGTGTTGGGATCTTTAAAAATGTTAACAACAGACATGAGGTTGTGTGGTTTCTTTAGCGTATTACTAAGGTATTTCGTTCTAATATCTGCATATAGTGGGCATTCCAATAAAATATAGAATTCATCCTCAATGACATTTACATTATTATTTTTGCAGTGGCTACACAGTCTTAGATGTCTATCAGTATTAGTGTATCTTCCAGTTTCTATGGCAATTTTGAAGTTTGAACATCTAAATCTAGAAATAGCAGTTCTTACATAAACAGCATCATTACAAAAAAACCCAAAGATTTTCTCAATAATTTCTGGGAACACTGTACATTACACAAGCTGACTGGCTTGAGCAGTCTATATTTCTGTTCCTGCTGCTATTCTGCCAGTATAATGACCACTCCCTGTCCTGCAGGGTTTGTGAGGGCATCGTCCCTGGTTCGCCTCCCCCTTGACCAGACAGCCCTGAGGGACGTTCTGCTGCAGCTGCAGAGGAGCCCTGTGGGACTGGACTCTGTATTGGGGCGGACTGTGCCCCTCGGAGTTGCATACCATCATGCAGGTAACGGCTGAAATGTATGAAGTGATAAAGTGTCTTTATGAATCAGAGTTGATTTTTTTTTTTAATTATACAGATGTGAAGCGGTTTTGGGATTTCATGCAGGTTGTATCTCCACTTGATTGTTATAACATGGACCAAAATGAGGATCGGATTGTTTCAATATGACATGTACCACATGTCATGAGTTTTCTGTAAATATTTGCATTAACCATCACTTGTAGTTTGAGGGATTCAATCTAAAAACTTCACTCATGTGGTTATAATATAAATACAAATAAAGTCAAACAATAAAGTCTGAAGTGAAAAGTCAAACATTAAATAGGTCTTACTTAGTTGACTAGATATGACACATTATACTGCCACTCTTTTATATTCTGAAATATGTTTTGGAAACTACAGGTTTTCCCAAAAGTGTAAATAGCCTTTTATCAAACTTAGTGAATAAGACATTAATAATGTCATTAGATCATGATATCATGGTGACCAATGAAGTCAATGGTCTCCAAAGCATTCTGATGCATTTGAATTGTCGTGATGTCTCCAGTGGATGCCGATTATGGATGTGAACATGAAATATGATAATTTATATCAGTCAGCCATCAAAACTACTTGGATTTTGTTAAACTGCTGTGTTCAAGGTCTGACATTTGACGAACGTGACATCATAGAGGGCGCCTTCCGTCAGTGTACTGTGAAGGTTCTGGTTGCTACCTCTACATTATCCTCTGGTGTCAACCTTCCAGCCAGACGTGTCATCATACGTTCCGTCATGTTCCATGGGAAAGTGATAGACACCTTGACGTACAAGCAGATGGTGGGCCGAGCTGGCAGGAAGGGTGTGGACACAGAAGGTAGGTCATAGACACCATAACATACGACGATTTTATGCATGTCTTTGTAAATGAAGAGATCCTTCCTCTCTTTCTCCCATCAGTCCCTCCTGGATTCCGCTGCAATTTTTTAAGAATTCTGCGGCAAATTTAAGCAAATTCTGCACCCCAGTTTTCAGTATTCTGCAAAACATTCTGTGGCTAAAACATTTAGAAAAAACAACTAAAACATTATACAGACCTTCATAGTTTAATTCTCAAACACAGATATAAAGTTAAGTCGACAGTACACATCACATCTTGAGTGACAAAGCACCAACACCTTTTTCTGTGTTTGAGAATTAAACACTCGCTGAAAGTTGTTTCTCTTTTCTCAGTTGATGCAGACGAACAACTTCCGGTTTCTTGCAGACAATTTTATACCTAAAAGAAATCTGAAATAATTTCAATTTTCAATTACATTCGATTTTGAGAATGTAGTTGCAGTGTCAAATTCATCTAATATTTTTTGAAAAATGCCCAAAACTTGCTGTATTAATAAAGTATCTTTAATCATGATTATTTTGAAAATGTTGTCACTATAAATATGTCAGTCCTTGTTATGTGTAACCAACCCTACTTTTGACATTAGCTCTACTTTTTGTTTCGGCTGACAGTTTCACTCAGTTGTTTAAGATGAACAAATTCCACGGCAGAAAAGTGGCAAATTCTGCACGGATTCTGCACGCAAATGTGTTTTCCACCAACCAGACGTTTTTCTGTATGGCAAGGTACTTTCTGTGATTTTTTCTGCAACTGCGGAATCCCATATTGCACATGTAGTTGCTGCTATCACAAGCATGATCACAATGTAAGATAAGTTTTTAGGAATTCAGTCCTGCCCAATAACGAAGCACACATGACACATGGTTTGATGGGTACCTGGTGGGATAAGATGTTCAAATGACTATTAACCTTCTAACGCTTCACAGTCAGTTTGGGTTAACTGAGCAACATTATTGGTCCACACAATAATCATGAAGAAACAAATTGTGATACATATACATAAACCAAATACCATATACGACATAAATATAGGACCGAAATAATTGAAAAACTTATTGCCCTAGTGGCGACTCAGGTAATTTCAGTCGCCCTCGTCGGGCGATAAGGTGAGAGTGAAGAGCATTGCAGGTCACATGACCAGTTGCGTAGAAAAGGGGAGACTATACGTGGGTGAGTTTTTTTTTACGTCCGCTTCTTTTAGAAGGGAACTTCAAGGGATTTCAGGTGTTCCACTACCTTTGCCAGGGAAGAGGCGATAAGCAATAAGCATGAGTCAAGATAAGTATAAAATATGAATTTAATTAAAAAAATTACATTATGACAATCCTCTGTCAGTATGTACTGTTATACACCCATCTTGCCAGGTGAGAGTGTGCTGGTGTGTAAACCAAATGAGAAGAGTCGTGCCATGGAGCTGATGAGGTCAGAGCTGCCACCTGTCAGGAGCTGCCTCATCCGGGAGGGGAGTGAAGAGCTCAGCTCCAGTATGAAGAGGGCGATACTGGAGGTTGGACATCACTTGAGTTGTTTTTCCCATTTGCCTTTGGTGCTGCAGGTTCAGGTTTGCAGTTATCTCCCTTAGCTGTGACAAGATCAGTACATCCTTGGAGTTTTGTGTGCATTAGCTCTATGGCCAGATTTGTGCGTTTCATGAAAGAGTAAACTTTTCGCATCACTTTGGACTTATTATCCACATCAGGCATCACTTGACTTACTTGTCACATTTGCTTAGGGTGCTTCAGGTTCAGGTTCACAGCTACCTCCATTAGCTGTGACAAGAAGTGCAGATTCTTAGAGTTGTGTGTGCATTAGCTCTATAGCCAGATTTGTGTGTTTCATAAATGGGTAAACTTTTCGCATCACTTTGGACTTTCCATCCACATCAGGCTGACTTGCCACAATGTGACTGTCCCGTTATGAAAGGTCTCAAAGTCACTGACTCGTAGCTTAACACACAGTAAGAGATTGATAAGGGGCTCCTTTCATGAAACAACCTTTGCTAAGGTAAACCTTAACTCCCATTCTTTACCGTTATGCTTAAGTTACCTTAGTGACTTACGATCACCTTAGTACGTTGTGAAAGAAAGCCTTGGTCTGTTGTACAGTGAACGAGCTTTGTACTATACCAGTAAACACTTGTGTGGAGCAATACATCATTCAATGTGAGTAGTTGAAAAAAAGTCTTAAATGATGAGCACAGCAGAGAGAAGATATATAAATATGCCATTAGGAATTCTGTTTGTGATGAGTATGGTGTGAGTGAAGTCTTGATAGTATGTTATACAGCCTTGTCTTTGTACAGATTGTGGTTAGCGGTGTTGCAACAGCTCCACAGGATGTTGCTGCGTATGCGTCGTGCACGATGTTAGCAGCCACTTCGGAGGAGCAGGACAACAACCAGCTGATAGACACCTGCATCAGCTTCCTGAGAGAGAACGAGTTTGTCACACTGAAAACTACTAAAAACAGTGGTAAGACTGTACATATACCTGATATGTCAAGAGAATCCATATTTCAGTGAGTTGGGTTTTACACTGCTTTTAGCTATGTTACAGCAGCATCACATCGGGGACACCAGAAATATTCTTCACACATTGTGGGGAATCAAACCTGGGCCTTCAGCATGACAAGCGAATGCTTTAACCACTAGGCTACCCCACTGCTCCAAATTCTGAAGGTCATGTTTGAGTTCCACACATTGTAACCTACATTCCACATATTTCTGATGTCCCAAGCTGTGATATTGTTAGAAAATTGCTAAAAATCTATACTCACTCGATCACAGTGAGCTAAGGGCCTGTAACAACTTGTTCTTCCTTTCAGTTTTGCTTCTGTGACACAGATGTATTTTCTATACTTGAATGTCCAAGAGTTCTGTCCCTTACCAATGAATAGGTTAATTTTGAAGGTTGGTTTGTTGCACGCATGCACGCTTGTTCACAATGCAGGGAATGCATGCATGCATGAAAGCATGGAACCACTTCAAATTAGTTTTGACAACAGCTCTTATACTTCCTTGTCAGATGGCAGCACCAGTGAGAGATTCTACCCCACCCAGCTTGGTTCAGCAGTGCTTGCCTCGTCTCTCTCACCGGACGAGGGACTGGCTGTGTTTGCAGAGCTGCAAAGAGCTCGGCGCTGCTTTGTTCTAGAAGATGAGCTACATGTCATATATCTGGTGGGTTGTGTCTTCTACATTAACAGCTTTTCAGCTGTAGTCCACTGAACTGTCCTCACCACAAATATCTCCATTAAGCATTTACTGTGGATTTTGAACTGTTTAAAGATACTGGATTTTGTTCATAAACTAAAGACAAGTAATCCACCGACACAACCAGTTTTTATAAGTCGGGTGAGTAACATCTAAAATTATAGGCCCAGTGTTTGTCTTCAATGGACCATAAGAAGGTGTAGACAGATTTTGTTTGAAAAACGTGAGATATCTCCCATATGATAAATTCCATATGATTAATGTGACATTTTGGAGTATATTCTTATGACTTCAAAAGGTGAATGAAAACTAGTAAACCATTAGGTAGTTGATGTTGATTGGTAATGACAGTAGACTAATGGAGTGAGTGACTGAGTTTAGTTTTACGCCGCACTCAGCAATATTCCAGCTATAAGGCAGCGGTCTGTAAATAATCGAGTCTGGACCAGACAATCCACTGATCAGCAACATGAGCATCGATCTGCGCAATTGGGAACCGATGACATGTGCCAACCAAGTCAGCGAGCCTGACCACCCGATCCCGTTAGTCGCCTCTTACGACAAGCATAGTCGCCTTTGTAGACTAATGGAAGCTAGGAGTAAGTCTAGTGAAGATTAGTATTGACAGGTATAAGCACTGATAATGGACAATGGGAGTGCAGACATGGAAGCCAGACAGATGGATAGCAGCACATATAATACTACTCTAAAGGTAATGTTATGAATACTTGTGATGTTTGGACCCTGACTTCCACAGCCTGTGGTGTTGACTAAAATTTATGGTCAGCCCTAGTGACTTGATTGGCTCATAATGTGTCACTGGATTATGTGGTCTACATTGTTAGGCCCACATCATAACTGAAAATTGCTGCATGTGCCATCAAACAAATGGTATTATGTTGTGTTCAGAAGCTTATCATGCATATGTGGATGATGACAGGTGACCCCTATCTACTCCGGGGAAGTGTCTGCTAACATAGACTGGTACCAGTTCTACTGCAGCTGGGAGAAGATGCACCCTAGTCGGCGCCGTGTGGCTGAACTTGTTGGTGTGGAGGAAGGCTTCATTGTCAAGGCAGTCAGAGGGCGCATCGTCACCAAGACAGCTGCCCAGGCTCGTTCTGTCGCCATTCATCGAAGGTTTTACACCAGTCTAGTTCTGCTGGATCTCGTACAGGAAGTTCCATTGAATGAGGTCGCCAGGAAGTACAATGTCAACAAAGGTCAACTTCAATCTCTGCAACAGTCCTCTGCTACTTTTGCAGGTGAAGCACATAATTATCTTCACTGAATTAGATCAATACGTGCCACTAATTGAAAGAATTGGACTGACAGTAGATAACACTGGATGTTCATTTTATTTCATAGTGTGGTCGAAGTAGCATGTTGTTTCCTAAGGCTTGTTTTGTTTCATAAATCAGTTTTAGGGACGGTGGCCAAAATGAAAATAAAGATTTGTTAACAGGAAGCAATTCCATGAAAGTGTGATTGAAAGCATCATTTGAGGACCAAATTATGGTGACACTGTTCTCTACCCTACGGTCTTCACAATGACTTGTCCATTAATTTCTATTCATGATGATAGTGTTCTTTACGATATTCTCTCTACAATGACTGGTCCCTTCATGACAAGGTATGGTGACTGTCTTCTGTGGCCGCCTTGGATGGTACAACCTAGAGCTGATCCTGTCACAGTTCCAGAACCGACTGACATTTGGCATTCAGCGAGAGCTGTGTGATCTGGTACGCATCTCCCTCCTGAATGGCCAGCGTGCCCGCCAGCTGTACAACGGTGGCTATCAGACAGTTGCCTCCCTTGCCAACAGCAACCCACAGGATGTGGAAAATCTGCTTAAAACATCCTCACCATTTCAAAGGTATTGTTGTTCAATCCAAGTCAGGGTTCAGCTCCCAGTTCATCCAAATATGTTTCTCTGCTGACACACTGTTGTATTTGTTATAAGTGAAATACTGTTGAGAGCAGCATTAAGCAAAACTCACTCATTTACTCTAATGATTGTTGGAGACCGAATCATGTTACCTGTGTGCTTTTTCATGGGAATAGAGCTTTGTGTACGCCATCTGTGGTAATTCTTGGAATACGTTATGGTAAATCCGAATAAGAAGTTCAGCAGTCAAGTGTGTTTTGTTAGTTATGGGGGTGAACAAAAACTAGATTAGTCAAAGGGAAGTGAAAATTGTAATCATAATTTTTCCTTATCCTGACTCATGCTTATTATGCTTATGTCTTCCCTCTCTGCGAAGATCACGGAACGCTTGAAGTCCCTTGAAGTTCCCTTCAAAATGAAGTGGACATTCAATACACTCACCCACCAGAAGCCTCCCTTTCCTGCCACTACAGTCACATGACCAGCCATTCTTGTCACTCTCTCCTTCATCGCCTGACGAGGATGGTGGGGTCAATTTGGGTCCCAATAAAGTAATAAGTTTTGCTTATATTTTGCTCCTGAAAACTAAGTTGTCTCATATTCGGTTTCTGGATTGTAATTATTATTGTCATGATGTAAAGTTATTGTTGAAATTTATATATTTTCATTTGGACATGTTTTCTTCAACTTAGACTTGGTCTTAGTCAATGAAATCATCCTTCCAGTGTGAACTACGGAGTTGATGCCAGTGAGACTTTGTCTAGATCACAGGACTCCAACAAAGTTCATACCTATAAGGTGAGTAACAAGGACATTGACACATGGACGTTTCCCCCAACTGCGTCGATATCTATGATCCTTGAAACCTTGTCAATGGCCTTCAGACAGCGACTAAGTACCAGCAACAACACATTCTGGCCTTCAGCATTCGTCAATTCCCACTGCATCACATGGAGCTCTTTATAAAAGTGTCCAGTGTAGATGAGGCCTACTAGCAATGAGACTCACAACAGACCCTCCAAAGTGGAGGGTCTGCAACTGGCTCAACTAGGTACAACCACTGGGTGTAGTTTCTTTGCACTCACCCATTCCAGGGCTATGAACGAGGCCCTCATCTCCAAGTTCAGCAACACAGAGACTGAAGACGAAGGGATGATCCTCTGTGCACTCACCACACAGAAGAAGGATCAACAATTCATATCAGAGAATCTAGTCTCTACGTCTGGGGGATTGAATCTACTACATGGGCAAGGATTATTATCAACAACAGCTTCACTAAGCCTTTATATAGAGCTCCCCGGTCAGCATCTACAGTATTCCACGGCAGAATTGAGGAATCCGTCAGCGAGGACTCCAGGGAAGTAATGATGATAAAGTTGATTGACCCTTTGACTACGGTCCTCAAGTGTTACTCCAACAAGTCAATGTTCTCTGGGGTTCAGAGAGCGAGAGACAAAAAGTACAACGCTCATGGCGGCAAGAACTCCTTTCATCGCTCAACCAGAGGAAGCAGGCACTCCCATGGAAGAGGACATCCTGCTAGGGGTAGTATAGGAGGAAAGTGCTGAAGATCAGGTTTGGAATGACTGGAGTCTTCCACCCCTTGCAAATGCCATACAACCTTCACGAGAGGATGGAGGTATACAACGCTACTGGAAGAATTGAGGACTTCTCATGAGCATCTTACAAGACAGCTACAACATCCCGCTACACGCAGCATTACTGAAAATAAGAGACCTGGATCAATTAACACCAGTGCCTAGATTGTGGAAGCTCTCTTAGCACTAAGATAGTCATACGTTAATGTTAATGTATGGCACTTATGACTATCTTAGCACTAAGAGAGCTTGGAAAATCTAGGCTCTGGATTCTACTCCCCAATCTTACTGGTACCCCCACAAGAAATGCTCCAAGGAAAAGTTTCAACTTATATACAATATGAAGGAGTTCAACAAGAATTATCTACTGAAACTATAATGTTCAGAATGATCCATCTGCTACAAACGCATCATTTCATCCGTCAAGCAGATTATCTAGCCAGCATCGATCTACAATATGTGTACCGACACATTCTGATTCATCCAGACTACAGGAAATCCCTGTGCTTCCTATTCATCAGTGAGCACTACCAATGAATGGTTCTACTGTTTGGAATATATTCGGCCCTGTGACTTTTTACTCGGGGTCACCAAGCCAATCGTCAGCAGGGACTTCGCAGTGCCTTTTACCTGAATGACAGCATTCAAGCTCATCATGAGACAACTTAACTCAGGCTACAGCTGACTTCACCATGTGGCTGCTAACTCAACTTGAATGGCTTGTGAATTTACTGGAGTCAGAATTAGAGCAGCAGCAAGATCTTCAATTCCTCAGGATTCAGTTCCTCACTCGTTATCCCATCTGTGGGTCAAAATTGAGGCCATAACAGAACAAACTGTACTCTCTCTGTTACCACTATGACAGTGGCAATGTCTGCTTGGTCTGCTCATATCAGCACAGGATTTGACCAGATGAGGACGTCTACAACTATGCCAGTTACAATGGTTCCTGATTTGGTAACTCAACACCTTGGATCAGATAGCGCTGTCGGACAACTTGAGAGAATATCTACTATGATGGACTCACTGATGGAATGTCTGCGCAAGGACTTATTTTCTAGACCCGGTCCACAACAATTATCTCTACCTAGATGCATATAGGTTCGGGTGCTCTGTATGGTTGAGGTGCACACCTGGGCAATGAGGTGGCAGCAGGAATCTGGAAGAGCGACGAACACATTCAGCATATCAACCACCTGGAGATGAAAACTGTAATCAACACAGTACATCATTGGTCGACAGCACTGAGGAACAAACTGCTGATGATCATTCACACCGACAACTCCACAGTAGCGTTCTGCTTAAACAAGGAAGGATCGACATGATCTCACACTCTGCTTTCAATTCTTTGACATCATCAACTGACTTGAACCTCCACATAAGGGTATGTCACATCCTAGGTGCACACAATGCCATGGCTGACGCGCTGTCATGCCTTTCACAACGATCTCCAAGGGAATGGATGCAATATCGAGAGCCATTTCGACTCATCAATCACACATTTGGATCTCTGCAAATAGACCTATTTCAAGGTTCAACAAGCAGATACCATCATTCATATCTCCACTGTTAGATCCGTTAACATGGACAACAGACGCTCTCAGCATCTCATGGGCAGGACAGAAGGCTTACACCTTACCAGCTCCAGTACTCCTATTGAAAGCGATCAGGAAGATAAAACTGATGATGCTGATACAACTGATTTCGGTTGGGCCTGAAAGGAAAGCTTTACTGCAGTGAAAGCCAAACATCATCAAGTAGCAGACTACTTATGTCATCTACGACATACCAGAGGACTGAGGAAAGGTTCTATAACCTCGACAAACTTGGCGACACTCAGCTCTGTTATCACCATGAAAACAGGGATCAAGCTAATACAAGACACTTTTATGGATGACAACTTCTTTAATTCTTTTAACACGACATTTCAAGGCTAATTCTTGCCCCTTCGTCAGGTGGATAATGAGCATAGGTAACATTACAGAATATATATAGGTATACATGAAGCCAGAGAGGTAAGATGTATATACAAGCACATAAATGTAGTTAGGTATATACAATCACAGAGGAGAGATGAAAAGGAGGAATGTTTTAACAGTACATGGTTGTTTACACAGCTGATAGATTGAGAGTCTATGAGTCCTTGTTGACACACCAGGCAGAGGGTAGGTACATGCCTTGATCTCTATTGATCTGAGGTTCTAATCTTCTGATGTTGATTGCTTCCCAAAGCTTTCTTCTCTGCCAATCACTGATGTTGGAAACCAGGATTTCGGTGTTTATCCAGTTGATGGAGTGGTTTGGATAGTTGATGAGGCCGATTTCAGATCTAATTTTCTTACTGAAGTTTTGTGCTCTTTGCGTCTGATGTTGAATGGTCTGCAGGTTTCACCTATGTAGCTGCTGCCGCAATCACAGTTTATCTTGTAGATGCAGCCTCTGGGGTTGGGGTTGGTTTCATCACTGCCACCTCTTCCATTTGCTCTAAGGATGTTTTTCAATGTCTTATCAGAATAAAAGGTCACATCAACCCTGGCAGTTTTTCTGAGGAGTCGACTGATTTGATGACTTATCTTGCCTTGATATGGAATGTTGACTCGGATGGGTGCAGGCTCAGGTTTTGGGAGGCGGTCGTTCTGATGCTGGAGAGTTGTGGCTATAGTCTGGTCAACGAGTTGTTTAGGGTATCCATTGAGGGTGATGAAAGTTCTCTTGAGATGGTCAATTTCATCTTGGAGGTGGGCTGGGTCACAGATGGCTTTGGCATGTCTGGCTAGGGTGGAGACTATGACTTGCTTTATGTGTGGATGGTGGTTGGATAGGTAGTGGATATACTGGTCAGTGTGGGTGGGCTTTTGATAGACAGTGGGAACGATTCTTTCAGATGAGTTGTCAAGGGATATGTCTAGGAATGGCTTGTGTTGGGCTTTAAATGTCGTACTACAACACCTCACAAGTGATGTCTATGAGCCACTAGACCAGACATCACTTGAATTATTGATACAGAAAATGTTGTTTCTACTCACCCTGGCAACAGCATTTGCAAAAATCAACTGGACAACTGGGGAGACAATTCCACATCCCGGCATTATCTACAGTCCTTGGGCCACATGTTACACAGGATTTATCATTATGCATAGTTAGAAAGTTGAATACATATATCTCCAGCAAACCAAAACAAGGAGACAATGTTTCCATTTTCTACTGAGACACCTACGGAAGTATCCTGCAACACTATCTCTGTATGGATGAGAGCTGTTATACTGAGGGCCTAAAAGCAGCAGGACTTGAACCTCTGCAAGCTTCCAGTCCACACGAAGAGGGAGCCTTGGGGTTGACATTCTCTCTACATGAGAACTACATATTATCAATTATAATGGGGGACTGCTTTTGGAAATCTAATAAGGTGTTTGCCAACCACTGCCTACGGGACATCACCACGGATGACGTCACTGGCATTCACCAATTTCACGCACAACAACTAATGATTCCACAAAGGCGCCGAGTTTCAATCACCCTTTTATCACATGACTTCTTGAGACCAAGACGCTCTGTGGAATATCATGTTTGAGAGTCCATGCACAGGTCTTGGACAGGCTAGGATGAGTGATTATGACCCTGTACTCATAATGAATATACTTTTACATGAAGGAGGGTCGCGACTGGTCTTGATAGAAATCTTGACATACAGATGCTTTAGACACAAGTCATCAGCTGATCTATATATCATCACGTTCCAGTTAATGAATGCTTTGTTTCCATCGGATTCTGTAAGCATAATAAGCATGAGTCAGGAGAAGGAAAATTATGTAATTTTCGAAAATATACTTGATATTTTATACTTATCCTGACTCAAGACTTCAAACTCTCCCAACCGCCCTTTTCAGGCACGTTTATTTCACTGTAATTCTCTTCTGAGATTGCAGAGAGAGTGGCAAGCATGGCTGGTCATGTGACTGTATTGGGAGGAGAGCTAGTCTTCCGATGGGTGAGTGTATTGTATGTCGCCTTCAATTAGAGGGGAACTTCGAGGGATTTCACACGTTCCACTGTCTTCGCATAGACGGAGGCCATAAACATAATAAGCATGAGTCAGGATAAGTATAAAATGTAAATTTTATTCAGAAAATTACATTTTGCTGGGAGAACCTCCATTAACATATTTGTTTTGTTTCCCTGAAAATTCCATTAAATCTTTTTCTGTATGATTAGTTCCAAGAGACAAGACAATGAAAGTGAGTGGGAGATGGAACAGAGAAAGAAGGCTCGCAGTATCTGGCTCAGCGGCAAGAAAGGGGTGACAGAGGCTGAGGCAGCGGTCGCCATCATAGAAGAGGCCAAGAGCATCATCCAGGCTGAGTTGGGAGGTCTTGGCATCCAGTGGAAGCAGCAAGGTTCTGAAGCTGAGGCAGATCTAACGTCAGACACCAATGTGAAAGAGGAGCAGGATGGGGCTGCTAATGTCAAGGTGTGTGTCACCAGACCTGGATCTCACAATGAGAGTAGTGTTGATAGCCCATCTCTGAATCAGGGATCGACTCCTGTGAGGACACCATCAAACCAAAGCAGACGACATGGGCGAGGGTCAGCGGGTAGAGTAAGTTCAGGGTCAAGAGGCAGGCTAAGTTCAGGGTCACGAAACAGAGTGAAGAGAAGGGCAGGATCTTCTTTGATTTCTCCTGCAAGGAACAATTCCAGTGGGACTGGAGCCAACAACAGTTCTATCTCAAGGGATAACATTTCTCCTAAGTCAATGAAAGAAACTGTTGGGCAGACAGAGACGATCCATGTAGGTCTGATTGTAAGTCCTCCTCCAGCACTGAGGACATCTTTCAGTAAGTTATCGACAAGTCCTCAGGGTGCTCTTCAAAGCAAGCCTGACTCTAAGTCTGGCAGAGAAAATAGTGCCAATGTTGTTATGACCTGTGATGTATCCCTCAAGAGGATGGCAAGAATGGCAATTAGTGATAATGAGGAGAAAGTAAGTGTCACTGAAAACATTGATGTAAAGAATAAACTCTCAAATGAAAAACAGGTCATTTTTTCATCTAGCAAACTGCAACAAAACAGTTGCCCTCCTAACCAAAAATGTCAACACTCACAGAAAGAAAATGTTCATCTTTCTACCAGAAATCGTCCACTAAATTCTTCCAGTTCAAAATCAAATTCAAATGAACTACCTGTTGCAGTACTTCCTGCTAGTGTGATTAATAAGTCTCCAAATGCAATTCCATTTCAACCAGTAGGGACAATAGAAAAACAAGCAAGTTTAAATGAGGACAACTTCACTGAAGACTTATTCACCGATTCATTCACCTCTCAGATGATTCTGGATGTCAAAAACTCTCCCAATATCCCGCAACAATCTCCCAAGTCAAGTTCAGAGAACAGTGCTGAACATGTTAACTCTCCATCTAATGACAGGAACACAGGGACTGAGTGTGATGGGGAAGACTTCACAGAGAGCTTCATCCTCGACACCCAGATAGCTAGAGATGTATCGGAGAAGGCAAGTGTCACTCATGGCACACAAAGTCATGGCTGCATGCCTCATGGACAGAGTTGTGTTGGATCTGAGAGAGATAGAACAAAGTCCAGTAAAGAAACTGAAGTCCTTGAAAAAGAGACAAGCCCTTCACTGTACACTGAAGAGGGGGGTCAGGATTTCAGTGGTTCTGATACATTGATGTTGCAGTTGGAGAGCTGTCCACCAACCCATAGACCATCTTATGAATCCCATGACAAAGAGAGAGGTGGCACTGTTCATGGACAGGATGAACGGGCAAAGAAAGGGTCAACTTCCTCTGATGTTATAAGTGGTCATCAACCACAGACGAGACCTGTAATGTATAGCAAGGAGGGAGATAAGGATTTTAGTGGTTCTGATGACTTGATTCTGCAACTGGAGAGCTGTCCACCTACCCTGAGCCTTAAACGTTCTTCAGAGACTTGTGACAATGGGAAACGAGTTCCTAGTGGGCCAACATCACCGCTTTGTAACATGGATGATTCCAATGGTTTGATCCCAGCCAGCAACTATGAGAGGATAGCCTATCAAGAAGATGCATTCATGGACTCCACTATGTTTGACTGTGAAGAGACATCTTACACTGAGCTGAAGATTCCAGACAAGCAGCCACAGGACAACAAGGTCAACAAGGTCACTGTGAAGGTCAACCACCCTGAAGATAGAACAGTCTGTCCCAGAGGATCTTGTGATAATGTTGAACGGGTGGTAGAGATTGGTCTGAAGACGAGGAAAACACCAGATGAATCTCAAACAGGAGCTGGACGAGATGATCCTGGAGGTCAATGTGATACTGAACAGATGCTTCAGAATAGGGAGAGGCTGGAGAAACCTACTTCAGAACATGACCCGGTGTCCTGTGACTATGATGAGCAACTGCTGAAGGGGGACCTGGCAGCTGCCCTCAACATGACAGACTCTTTTTCTTGCTCTCTCCTCAACAGTCAGAAAGGAGTAAGGAAGAGTCTCAGCAAAACTATGCAAACTCCTGTTGCCCAAAACCTTGTCAGGATGAAGGAAGGTCTCCCCAGTACTAGTCACCCTTGTGATTTGTCCCAAAAACGCAACTGTGATAAAGAAACTATTAAGGTTCAGTCAAAGCATTCTGTGAAAAGGAATAATGGAAAGGTACAAGGAAGGTCACCTTTAATGGAATTTGACGAACCAGATAACATTTTTGGAGATTCTTTAACATATTCCATGGTTGAAAAACTTGTTGATGGCAACAATGTTCAATCAAATAATATGGATTCAAACTGTGATAACAAAATGACTAAGTCAGACAATATATCCATAGGTGATGCTTTGCCGAAGAGGAAAAGGACGAGTGTGGAGGCACAGGCTTCCTCACCAAATATTTGTTTGAAGCAGAAGAAAGATGAACAGACACCTGGACTGGGTACATCCCACAATGATAGCAACGGGAGTGACTGTCTTCCACCAACACCACCTGATGGAAACAAAGTCGTCATGTCACCTTGTCTTAGGGTGACGCCAGCTCGAAGCTGTAGGAAGGCGCCCCTCAGTGCCTCAGTTCTCAAGACACAGGCTGGTAAGTCTACTACTCCTAAGAATAAGCCTGCAGGTCCAGTAAAGAATATTCTTACAGATGTTAATAATCCTGGAATGAAAGACAAATCAAGAGGATGTGAGAGAGATGCTGAAGCACCTCAAGACAGGAAGATGAAGAGATCTGGTGTTACAGATGCTTCTTCATCCAGTTGTGAAAGAGATGATGTGTCATCACATGTTCCACTGTCACAGTCCACTGGAATAGGAGATGCAGATATTCTGCTTACACAGGAATCCTTTACCATCATTGATGTCTGTGCAGACCGGAGACTGTTTGAGAGTTTCATCACAGAGTGGCAAAGCAAGGGAAAATACTCTCTGTGTGTTGCATGTGAGAAGAAGCCACCTTGTCAACCTCAGGCTGGTGTTGGCATAGGAGGAAAATTCATCAGGAGTGAGTACTGTTCAGCTTCTTTGAGACACATACTGTTCAAGTGTTGAATGATGAAACAATGGAAATCTTGGACAAGTTACCAAAGAGAAATGTACTGGTTTTAAACATGCGATAAAGATTTATTATGTCAGCTCTTAAATTTGTCGTGTCTGGGAACTAGCTAATGCTAAAGCTAATATCACCAACACTCTGTCTTTGCATGTATGCAATGGTGATTTGGATTAATTTCGTTTAGTTTGAAGGATGACACCTTATGATGAGGGTGACTGGCTCTTGTTACGAAATGTGATAAGTACACCAGATATGCTGGTGGCATAATAATAACTATAAGTTGAGTGCAGCAAATCTGTTTTAATGTAAGTGACTTAAGGTACGAATTGTTCCAAAATTGTTTAAATGAATTTGAAACAGATCATGTGCATTGAATATATTACAAAGCAAGAGGTTTTGAGATAGTTTGAAATAATTGTCTATATGCAGAGGCATTCTAGATCATGTGGATGTTAACAAAATAAACATGGTCTCCCATCATATTGACATTAACTGAGTAAGATAATTCTGGTGGTTGTATTTCTAATCAGACAGCAGGAAGTCAGTTACCTCCCTTGTTCCTGGGATTGAAGTGGACGGTGACGACCGTGTCATTGTAGGTGTGGCAGTGTCCTGGGAGAACAGGGACGCCTACTACATCTCCTTCTCCACTGTCAGTGACATCAGTAAGTTCATGTAGTGCTCCTAAGTTAAACTTTATTTTCATTGTCATACCTTTGATTACCTTTGAATCGTTTCTTAGTCAGTGTTGGTATTGCTCCTTTGTGAGTCTTAGTTAGATTAAGTGGTCAGGCTTAAGACTTCGACCATACCCTACCAGTGTCAGGACTAATGGCCTGGGCTGGGTCCACTGTTTACAGGCTTATAGCTACAATATTGCTGTCCAAGGAGTCGAACAGACAAAAAAATTCCTTTGACTTGTTTTAATGCATATGTAGTTCTCTATGCAGTAAATCCTTGTTACCAGGTGACCCCGATGACACACTAGCCCCGCCCCCTCTAGATACAAGTCTCTCACTGGAAGAGAAGTTGAGCAGCATCAAGTCAGTGCTGGAACATGGTCACACCAACTCAGTCACTGTCATGTCCTACGATGTCAAGTCCCAGTACACTACCCTGGCTAGGGGAACTGGCCTGTGTCTTGGGGGGCGTGTGCAGGATCCCCGTATTGCCAGCTGGATGCTTGACCCAGGGGCGAGGGAGAAGAACATGCAGGGGCTGGTCACCAACTACCTGCCCCTGGAGGTCTTCATGATTGACAGTAGGTTCCGAGGAATAACTTTATCAACCCTTTCTCTCTGTTAGATTTATCTTAAAGTACTGTGTCAGATTAAGTACTGTGTCAGATGGTGTCATCCTGAGGGGGTCAGAATTGGCCCCAACCCTCACATACACCTTTGCTTGTGACTAGGGTGTGTGAGTGAGTCTAGTTTTATGACATTTTTTTTGCAGTGTACCTGCATTATCACCTGAGGGGACAACAGAAATGTGCTTCACACATTCTGCTCATGTGAAGAATCAAACCCATGTCTTCAGTGTGACAAGCGAATACTTTAACTATTAGGCTACCCAACTGCCCCAAAGGTGTTGTGTATGACCTACAGCCATGAGTGTATATAGAGTGGAATATTGCTTATCAAGCTATGGAATAAACATGTTGACAAAACCTGTTATTTACAGATGGCTTGCCAAAGGTGTTAATATTGCAGCAGAGAAAACACTGGCTAAATGACTAGCGTAGATATCTTAAAATGACCAATTCACTCTGTTCATTTGCTTCCCATGGTTGTGACAAAATTTTGTAAGTATTTGTACCTAAATGCATGATTTGTCCTGAGTGTATTTCTAGTTTCTTCAGCAAGACATTATTACTTTTTGTTGTTTTCTTGTGAATAGCAATTTTTGTATTGTTTGTAACAGTGCTGTTTCTGTCCCTTCATCACATGAGTGAATTAATTTTAACTCCACAATCCACAATATTCCAGCTGTATGCCAGTGGTCTGTAAATAATCAAGTCTGGACCAGACAATCCAGTGATCCTTCATCATGTAAATGTTTTCAAATAAAACAAAAATGTCTAACAGCAGGCAATCTGAACAACAGAGAATTCTAACAAGAGGTGAAATTATAACTACAGATATATAGCATCTACACTGAACTACAAAAGAAACGACGTACATGTATGTATTGCAAACTGTTTTATTTATGTGGAAATATATTTCTTATTCAAGGTTGAAATTGAAGGAACTGTTTTGTCCTGTTGATTAACAAGTACCTCAGAAACAAGTCTGACAACACATGGTGCCACATGATGAGGTCATGTCCTTGACATTCAGGGTTGAAGTCAGTAGCGTGTGTGGCCACCATTTGCGTTGATAACTGCCATGCAACGCCTATATATGGATTGTATCAAGTGGTTGATGAAGGCCATGAAAACCTGTCGTGAGTTCTGCAGCAGTTGTCGGCCTTGGTCGAAGGTCATTCATCCTTCTCTGAATTTCATCCCATATGTGCTCAATTGGGTTCAGATCTGGCCTTAGAGCAGGCCAGGGCAATGTGCGGATGTTGTGCTGTTGGAAGAAGTCCCTCGTTAACCGTGGCTGTGTGAGCACGTGCATTATCCTGTTGAAACACGTGGTTTGGAAGACGGGCAAAATGTGGCACAACGTGCGATCTTAACACTTGATCAATGTAACGGACAGCAGTCACTCCATTTCCTCGACCTGGACCAATATTCTGGAAGACCTGGGGTCCAAGTTTGTGGTTCAGTCCAATGCCACCCCAAACCATGATGCTTGGTCCTCTCCACGAGTCCCTCTCCATAAGACATGCATCAATGTACCGTTCACCCCTCCTTCTCCAAACTCTAGCTCTGCCATCTGCCACGGATATGCAGTAACGACTCTCGTCTGAAAAGATGACAGTCCTCCACTGCTGATAGCGCCAGTGCCGATATTGTTGGGCCCACAGACGACGCTCCCGACGATGTCGAACTGTCAGGACAGGACCCTGAGCAGGACGTCGACAGGCCAGGTTGAAAGTTCTCAGCCGACGGCGAACTGTTGCTGCAGAAATGGGTCTGTTGTGGGTTCCAACAGTCGCTCGAGCCGATTCTGTCGCTGTGCGGAAGCGGTCCTGCAAGTGCTCCCGATGAAGATGACGATCTTGACGTGCTGTTGTTACCCTGGGACGGCCACTGCGCTGACGATCGTTAGTGCTGTTGGTTGCATTGTACCGCTCCCGCAGTCTCTCGATTGTCCGAACACTACAGTTGAAGTCGTTGGCAATGACCCGTGGACGTTGACCAGCGTGAAGACGTCCGATGGCTTGTTCCCTCTGATTTCGAACGTGGCATGGTGACAGTGATCAGGAATCGAATGACAGGATGATGGTTTGGGGTCCTTTTTATACCCACTAGACCAGGGATTTGCATGTGCATCATGCTTTTCAGAAAGTTGCGTTGGAGAGCATTACCATGTTCACGGAAAGGGTATGAGTTTGAATCCTACTCAGAAATCTCATTTCTTTAAAATGATGTTATGAATGGTCAATGCCATATTTGTAATGTTACAATAGCATAAACTGTGAGTCAACCTATCAAATTCCACATCAGGTGTGAGTAAGATGACTTTGAAAAGTGTGACGTTTCTTTTGTAGTTCAGTATATTATATTGTTGGAACATTGCTCATTCACATCACATCAACAGACCAGTTAGAATGACAGGTGTTGTAATATAATGATGTGTTATGGCAGATATCGGAGGTGGGCTGGGGCTGGGGAGTGTGGGGCTGGCACCCCTACCCCAGGGCAGTGGACGATACAGAGCCACAGTGGAAAGTGTCCTCACCAGAAAGCTCATGGCCTTTTTCATGAAGAAGCTGAAGGACGAGGGTCTGACTGAGGCCTTCTGTGATGTTGAGATGCCAGTTGTTCTCACCATGGCAAGGATGGAGCTCAATGGATTTGGTAAGACAAGTACTTCAGTCATTTTCAACTTGCATTTGCTTCAGTTGTTGGAGAGTTTTCAAAGTTACATCCCGAAATTGCCCTAAAGTATTGGATGTCATGGCAGTTGTATTTTTAGCATCAACATGCCACTGTCTGGTCACAAAATCCAACACATTTTCATTAGAAACCTTGAAAATGTGTTGGAAATTTTATTTTGATGTTTTTCCCAGTGGTTGTTGGTATTTATAATGCAATAGAAACATATGAGTTCCATTGTTATGTTAGTAATCAATATTCCAAATCCTTAACTTAAACCGAAACCTGTAGGAACCTGAACACTGTTATATCCACTAGTTATAACCAGTGGCACTGGCTAGACATACATGGAAGACAGTTACGGTGCAATGACTCTTGCAATTAGTCTGTAGCATGTGCCCATAGCCTGATATTGTCATCATAAACAAAACTATCAATATTACCATACTAGAATGTCAAGATCTACATTAGTTCATAACCCAAATCCAACCCACCCCCGACTTGTTTATTCAGTTATTCATAGGTTAATGCATCCTCAGTATCACCAGGGTATACGTTCTGATATCTCTTCTCTATACCCTGGTTGCATCTACGATAATTTTATTACCTCCCTTTGCTGGCTCCGCGTTCTCACAGTAGCTAAGCCGCAGTTACAGCCGAGCTTGCCAGTGTCAACAGAGAAGGTTTGTTCGCAGTGTGACTCAGATTTGGGGGAAATCGTACAGACAAATTGACAGATCCAAAACTTTGAAAACGTATATGCAAGAACCCCTTCTACCTCTTTCAGAGAACCTGTGTATGGTTTGTGTTGCCAATTTTAATCAGTTAGATAATTTAAAACGGGACAGTGAGTTGTGTTTGCTATGCTTAACTTCCCAGCGTAGACACCTGATTGGCTGTAGATGCATCCAGGGTATAATTGAGAGTTTTTGGAATGTATGCCCTGGAGATATCGAGAATGGGGTTAACAGGATATCTCAAGGTTCCAGCGTTGAGATACGAGGAATTACATTGAGACTTACATAAAATGCCTTTGGAGTATCCTTCCATATCTTCAAATTGCACAAATCAGATTTAGTATGTGCTGGTGGCTTGAAACAGGAAAGCATTTAAATAGAAATTACATTTTCCTGGGTTTGTGTTTCAGGTAAGATGTATTGTGTTCTGATGTTCTGATGTGTAAATCAAAAGTAGAAGCAAAAAGTAAAGAGCAAAAAGACACTCAATGAGCTAGTTGAAGGGAGACAACTTCCTCAGTGTTGAAACCCTGACAGTAGATTTTATGTTGTGTCACTTGAATTTTCCAAATAGATGGTATTTTGAATTGGCTGTTGACAAGTTTGTACTTCAGGTTTCAGTGAGTCAGAGTGTGACAGTCAGAAGACTGTTATGGAGGCCAAGCTGACTGCCCTTGAGAGTCAGGCCTATGAGTTGGCCAAACACCCATTCTCCCTCTCTTCTACAGATGATGTTGGGCAGGTAAAGTTTACAGTTTCTCTTAATTGATGCTTGTAGATACTATGATACCGTACACTTCTATGTCGCTTGATTGAGTGCATACACAAACACTCATGCCCATACTCACTCACTCACACACAAACACAGTGTTAGCTTCAGGACAATCATTTAAAGGTGAAGTGCAACCTATGTTTTGCAATAGGTATAGGGCTTGCTCTGGGTCCCAAAGGGTGCTCATAATCTGGAAAATAATTTCTTCATCTACCCTTTGACCTCAACCCCAGGTTCTCTTTGTGGAGCTACAGCTCCCCATCAATGGTGACTCCAACTCCGCCCCTGTGCCACGGACAGTGGGCAACCGAGGTCAGCGAGGACGTCAGAAGACCTCATACAGCACCTCCAAGGATGTCCTGGAGAAACTGAAGCCCCTCCATCCACTTCCTGGGGTAATCCTGGAGTGGAGACGGATCTGCAACGCCCTCACCAAGCAAGTCTTCCCACTTCAAAAGGAGAAGGTCCCCTGTTCACACCTGAACATGTTCCGCATCTTCGGGGAGTGTCAGCTGCACACTTCAACAGGGAGAGTGTCCATGTCGGAACCAAATCTGCAGAACATCCCTAAAGATTTTGAAATTGCTATGCCAGGTAGGTATATTTTGTAGGTATTATTTTTCTGAATTTGACAGGTTAGTTTATCATTTTCATTAAATTCTATATAGATTACAAAAGTTTTTGACCTTATGATATTCCAGCAACAAATATTCTCATACATTTCATAAATTTACAAACTGAATCATGCGAACATTTCAGTGTTTGAGGGAACTTCTATGTTATTTGCTAGGACCACTTTCAAAGTAAATATTTAACGCTTAACAGGAAGAGGTACATTAAATAAAAGTTCCATAAAAGAAACATGCTTTGAACTTACTTCGTTTCCAAGTAAAGGTTTGAAAGATAATGTATAACGGAAACTGTGTATGCGTCACTGTACTTCAGTGGCAAGATAGCAGCTGGCCACATCATGTGCTGATCAAGGTATGATCCAATGTGAACTGTAGTCATACCCCACACTCTAACTCCCAGTTTTAACCTCTGCTTGAACAGACCTGATTGGTGAGAGTCCTCCAGCCAACACTATCAACATGCCAGCACTCAGACCAAGGGGAGGTAATTCTAAGCAGAGGAAGGTTCTTGGAGGGAGTCGCCAAGTTGCCAGAGTAACAGATAGTGCCAAGTCTGTCAGTGTGGCAGTCAGCATGAGACATGCTTTTGTTCCCTTTAAAGGTGAGCACCAGTGATGAAGAT
This sequence comes from Haliotis asinina, assembly GCF_037392515.1. Lineage (NCBI taxonomy): Eukaryota > Metazoa > Mollusca > Gastropoda > Lepetellida > Haliotidae > Haliotis > Haliotis asinina. The sequence goes on from NC_090285.1 coordinate 47,188,270, forward strand.
TTATGACAGGTGTTTAGAAAAACTTCACAATTTCTCTGTAGATTGTTGTTCCCTCAGCCAATTAATTGTCAACAAAATGATTTTTAATGCTGACTGATATTTATGATGATTAGCCATGAGATAGACATCTCCATGACCAAAATCATTTAGTGTTCTTTTTGGCAGAAGTTGATCATTCCTTTAGAAATGGTACTCAGTAAGCATCCTAGGTTTTAAGAATCAACTTCATGGATTGAACTTTGTGTCAATAGATCATTGACCATTACATCAACAATAAGTGTGTCTGATTCAGATTTGATTATTACCAGTATCCGTGAAGATCTGGGTTAGAATCTGTCTTCTGCAACCCATGCTTGTTGTAAGAGTAATGGGATCAGGTTGTCGGACTTGATGACGTGGTTGAAACACATCATTGATGATCACTGGATTGTCTGGTCGAGACTTTATCATTTACAAACCTTCACCATATAGCCTCAATATGGCTGGACGTGGCATTCAACAACAAACCAATCATTCCCATAAGGAAGGTCCCTACCAAGCAGGGATGGGGTGGAGTAGCCTAGTGGTCAGTCTAAGTGTGATTTGTTACACTCCACCACTGACTCAAACAAAACCTAACAGAAGGTCGTGTCAGGTAACCTTTCAGTGACCAACGACCATCCAATCAAACGTGAGATGGTTAAATAGATTTAACCAGTCAGACAATGGCTACTATTTAGGGATCGGAGGGACTTTAAAAAAATTTCAGGTCACTGACACAGATCTCTCCACAAACAAAATTCAGCATATGACACAGTTATTTGACCTGCAGTATATACGCTTTGGGGTTTCTGTTGACATGGTTACCATTAGCTAATATTTCCGCAAGATAACATCCTTGAATATTGCCAAAAACACTATTTTCAGCGACTGTTTACTCACCGTTGTCATTGTTGTACATACGCCCTGTGCATCACCGGGAAGCGAGCATATGCTAAATGGCATTCGGAATCGTTCGGGCACGAACCTTTTCGAGATAAAAAGTTCAAAAGGTATGTGTGTATGTCCACTTTCGCGATTTGGTAAGCTTTGTTCTGATTGGTCAATCTCAAAGGTTACCTGACGCAACCTCCCATAAGGTTTTGTTAGACTCAGTAGTGGGGTGTAATGAAAAGTACTGAGGATAAGTTTACTTTGACTGCCTAGTGGTGAAAGTGTTGACTGATCATGCCAGTGGTTCAGTTCCCCACATGGGTACAATATGTGATGCCCATTTCTGGTGTACCCCACCACGATATTGCTGGAATATTGCTGTAGTTTGTTTGCCATGAAATCATGATTGCAGAACCTCATAGTTTAAGAAGATTTAAATATCAGAATTGTATAAAAGTTAGGATAAAAGTTGTTTAACAAACCAACATATTTTATTTTCCTATTATTAGTTTGCATTACAAGGGTGTGTGCACATTGAATAAAACACCGAGAACAAGTGGGATTGGTGTAAGTTGATGCTCATCCTGTACTGCAAATGCATTTGTATCACTGTTCCAACTATGTATAATGATTTGAATCTATGATCGTTTGTTAAACAACTTTTATCCTAAGTTTCATCCTAAAATTCTGAGATTTAAATGTGCACTTAGCAAGGTGAAAGTATTAGGATTCACAATCATAATTTCACTTTATTTCATTTACTTTTCTGTGTAAAGTGAAATTCATTGGTATGTTTTCACTGGAAATAGACTATAAAAAGCAGTTCAAAACCATACTCACTCACCAAGCATTCTTTGTCTGAAGTTTTTGTGGATAGATCTTTGCTCATGATATCAACAATGAGAGTGTCTTGACCAAACTTGATTAATTACATGCTCTCAGCGTATGCAAGCTAAGGATGTCATGAACCACCTTACAAACGATTTCCTCCCAGGTGGCGTTCTGCTTGCTGCGGATTATTCTCAGCTAGAGCTGCGGATCATTGCCCACTTGTCCCAGGACAGTAAACTCATGTCTATCCTCAACAAGGATGGAGACGTGTTCAAGCTGATTGCAGCTCAGTGGAAGAATTGTTCCCCTGATGACATCACCAGCATAGAGAGGGCGCAGGCTAAACAGGTACTAAGAAGGCTGTATGTGATTTTATAAATGCTTCTTTCAACCATTCATACAACTTTTCAGAGAAGGAAGGAGGGTTTTGACATACTTTATCATGCCAAACAAATACAAATTTTTCAAGAGTTAATCTTGGAAATCTAATCACATTTGGTTGACTTTCATAGCACTTGTAACCTATTGTAGTGTTCCTCTCAGTAATGTGTTGGAGAGGATGATGTAATTTATAAAAGCTGTGGTTGGTCGTGAAAACCCTCTCACATCATTATGACAGGTAAACATGTTCTTTGTAGCACTTATTGTTTAGCTTGGATAAGCCAGATAAGTCTGCTTGTCGTACTGTGAATTGTTTATCAAGTCATGAATGGTAGATAGTCAAAACTTTCCAAATATGTACAAATGGCTGAAGACACACTGACATTTAGTTTAACACCTTCTCTGCTAAGAGACATGGGAAACCAATCATTTCTATACCTGTGTGCTACTATAGAAGAGCCAGTAGTTGGAGGCTTATGTCCACTAACTGTTTTGCCTCTTGATCTAACAACAGCTGAGATAGTAAAACTGTTTCTTTTGTGGAAAAAGCTAAAATGCCACACATATTATTTTGAAGATGTGCGAAAACTCGTTGGCTGTATAATGGCTGTATTTCTTGTTGGCTGCAGGTGTGCTATGGCATGTTGTATGGTATCGGCCCCAAGGCACTAGGGGAACAGCTGGGGGTTGATGAGAACGATGCTTCTGTCTTCATGGAAACCTTCAAGGCCAAGTACCCAGGTGGGTTTCATTCATAAGGGTACAGTACAGCAACTTCTGTCCTGTGTTTCTGCAGGCAATGGATTTTTAGTTGTTAATATACTGGCAGCAAAAAATAAGGGATCACATAAAAGCACAAATGTTCCCATATTATTTTTCCAGTTTTTTTTCACAAGTCTTGTGATACATAGCTTGTGAAGAAACCTAGAAAAAAATAATGGAACCTATGTCCTTTCATCTGATCCCTTATTTCTTTCCCTCAGTGTATTATGTATGTCGTACCATAGTCATGTATAAAAGGTCACATGCAATGTAAAACACAACTTTGCAGATTCTGATACCTTTCAGTATGCCCTTACCAAAACAAATCATCAAAAATGCCAATTCAACTAATTTACCCCCAGCACTTGAGGGGAAGTGGTTTCAACACCTGTGCTGCGCTGGGCCTATAATGCATGCACAGTGAATAGGTTCAAAAAGCTTGAAACAGTATACCTGTGCCCCGAGTATGAGGTCGTGAGCGATAGTCTAATCAAAACACAGAGCCAGCTAAGCATATTGTCAAATGAACCAGTGGCCAATGACAAAGGCATCGTTACACTTAAGTGCACACCCACCTGCCCTGACTGGAATCGGTACCACGGCTGCTTTTTTTAGAGGGAGGTAAACCCAAGACAAAACATTGCACTTTTGATTTGCGATTATATGCTTATAATTTTGTTTAATTTTTTTTCTTAATCAACAATGCATTTTATATATCATGAATAAGTGATAACTGTGTTTTAGTTACGTTTGACTTTTTGGTTGCATGAGACTTTTAAACATTTGATAAGTATGTTGCCTCATGTTCTCACTTTCCAGTTCAGGGACTGATTGACAGGAACTAAATAAGGAACAATTACCAACAATATATACCTCCCTAGTATAGATCAGAGATGAGAATTTGTCAATATGGATTCTAGGAACCTTATTCTCAAAACAGTCATAGCCCTAAAAATTCTGAACTTTGATCATAGCCAATGTGTTAAGGATGGGCTTAAGAAATTTGTAGGGCTACGAACGTTTCAAGAATAGCTAGCCTGGTCAGGTTGTTGAGGTCACAGGTTTGAACAGTCCCCAGCAATCTGCTGGTCATTATAGGGTTGGAGCTGCTAGCGAGGTTTATTGACTGTTGATACTCATACAAGAATGGGTATGGATCACTGTTTACAATATCCATCACTGGATTTTCTGGTTCAGACTTGATGTCCGTTCATGTAGCTACAATAATGTGTAATAGTAGAATTACAGAGTCGTCACGTCATTTCTGCCTGATTCAGATGCCAATCTTACCCGTGAATGAAAGTCTTTTCAAAAGTATAAACATGATTGTAGCTGAGTTCAGATTCAGTTCATGAGTCAGGATAAGTATAAATTATATTTTTCATTCAGCCACCGCGACTTCCAGACTCAGGCACCCAATCGCCAGCATACAAAATCAGCCGCCTAACTCGCTCACCCACCGCAACTTCCAGAAGTCACGTGGCTGAGCAGGTTAGACGGAAGTCGCGGTGGCTGAGCGGGTTAGGCGGCTGACTTTGTGTGCTGGCGATAGGGTGCCTGACTCTGAGGGTGCGGGTTTGAATCCCGGATGGGACTCAACCAAAGAAGTACTACAATTTGTATTTTACTGAGAAAGTGAAATCCCAAATATGACATATGTTGATATTAGCATTCATTTATTCAGAAACGTACATTTTACTAGATCTTTGAGTGTCTTCTGTAATTTCCTGAAATGATATTAGTATGTTGGTTATGCAGGTCTGCGGACATTCCTGCGGTCCACCGTTGAGTCATGTATACAACATGGCTACGTCCAGACCATCTCAGGAAGGAAGAGGTACCTCCCAGCCATCAAGGATGTCAACCCACATTCAAGGGCACAGGTACACACTGTAGGGGATGCTGTCTGATAGAGGTGGGGTACCCAAGTGGTTAAATCATCTGCTCATCACGCAGAAGACCTGGGTTCTTTTCCCCATATATGTACAATGTGTGAAGTCCATTTCTTGTGTCCCCGATTGTTTGTCAACTATTTATCATATAACTTTCTGTAATACTTCCTTCGCAACTTTGACATGCAGGCACTTGAAATTATTGTTTCATTATGATTATGATGACAAGGCATGGCTGGTGTATGTACTGTCCTTGCAGGCTGCACGTCAGGCTGTCAACACCACAGTCCAGGGGTCAGCCGCAGATGTGGTCAAGGCAGCTATGATTCAGGTGGAGATGGAGCTGGCCAGGGTCCTGCCGCAGAGTGGACAGTCACACAGGGTGTGTCGGAGGTGGATGGGTGAGTGATCCTCGTTCACTGTACGTGTGGTGGATAGTAACACTTGCAGTGTCATAGGTGGACAGGTGAATGGTCCTTCTGTATTGAGGGCAGGGTGGATATAACTCCAGGTGTCTCATAAATGGAAAGGTGAGTGACCCTCCTGTATTGTGAGCAGGGTGGATGTAACACCTGGTGTCTAGTAAATGGACAGGTGAGTGATCCTCGTGTATTGATGGTAGGGTGAGATCGTCCATCACACCAGGTGTGTCATAGGTGAGTGATCCTGCTTCATTGTGGGAAGGGTGGAATTGACGATCACAACAGGTATGCCGTAGGTGGACAAGTGAGTGATCCTCCTGCATTGTGGGTTGGGTGGGATTGATGATCACACCAGATGTGTCATAGATGCACAGGTGAGTGATCCTCCTGCATTATGAGTAGGGTGTGATGGACAATCACACTGGGTGTGTTGAAGGTGGACAGGTGAGTGAACCTCTTGCATTGTGGGTAGGGTAACCCTGGGCAGGTGAGTGATCATCCTGCAGAAAGCGGCGTTAAAATTAACTCACTCACTCGCACATATTTTAGAGGGTTTCATAACAGATGAACAAATTAAATTGACATTGTGATGATTAGGGTTTTTTTTTCGTATTTGAGAAAGTTTTCTTCATAAAGGTTATTTGTGTTAACAGTGATAATATTACATTATTCACTTTCAGTCAATGGCCACAATATTGACACCTGACGACATGATGTGTTTAAATATAACAAACAATGTCAATCTTATGCATTGATACAATCAAGGATCTTACACCACACTGAGTACCTAATCAGCATGAAGTAAATTGATCGGTGAACACGTCTGCGTTATCTGCAATCTGGTCAGTGTGCGTGACAGCTAAACAAGTAATCATACAAATTGTCCATACACTGATACTTCACACTGATAATTGCAGCAAGTGGGTGTTTGTCAAACAGCCCCATCAAAAGGGACGGACACCTTGTTAACAATTGATAACATCTGATACAAGAGCTATTATTGTAACAACCTCCAACAAGTGTCCACTTATACCAGCCCATTATGGAGTATTTGTCAAGGGAAATGTTCCCGACTTTGGTCACATGAGATTGTATCGTTAACAAATTTTCCTGTGTTCACAGAAACACAAACGAATGGACGCAGGCTTCCATCCCAGGCCAGTGACATTCCCAGGGGAGCATTCCTTGTGCTGCAACTGCATGATGAACTCATTTATGAAGTCTCCCAAGGGGAGGTAACTCTAGCAGGTCAAGTGATCCAGCAGCACATGGAGAGTGCTACCAAGCTCTCTGTGAAGCTCCCAGTGAAGGTCAAGGCTGGGGCAAGCTGGGGGACTCTGGAGGAGATACAGTTGAAATAACATGGAGATAAACTCTGCAACTGTGTGCCAAACAGAATTATCTTTAAGGGCATGATTTCACTGGCATGTGGTTCAAAGATCAGTTTGTCAGGTTATTTGGCCATTGAGTTATATAAATCAAACAACATCAAAAGATGGCTGACAGTCCACAGAGTTAGTGATATTAGTGCTGAAGATTGATGGGAACATTGTGTTGTCATGGGATCGATTGTCTTAACGTGACTTTCTGTAGTGTTGTGTCTTGATGTTTCTGCCATGTTATTATTGTTTGTGTATCGTGGTGTGACATGTTGGCCAGATGCAAAATAGTTTCCAAATTTTGCTATCCAGTCAGACAATCAAGTTACTAGCCGACAAAATAATTCACTAGCCCAAACTCTGAATGTAGACATGGGTGTCATCAATGTCATTACTACAGTTGAGAATTTATGTGAATAGTCTGGTGTCTTATAACCCTCTTGTACATGTAACCACATTCCTGCAGATGTAGCTTGTCAAGGTTCCATAAGCACACTGGAAGTTTATCCCCAGGGCCTTCAGTAATTATGTCTTCAACAGACTCCATTCAGGCCATGCAACACGATATGTCATGTAGAATTACAGGTCTTAATGAAATTTGCCAAATGTCATCCATTGCCTCTCATGATCTGCTTCAGGTTGAATATGATCTTGTTTGTTGCCACATACACAATGAATGATCCCTGGTGCTGACTGTAGATATACTACGTACACTCAAAATGATTTAAGGAAAACTTGATTTCTCATATGTATATGAAATTATTATCTTATGTATTATAAGGCTGCATAACAAAAAATTAAATGTTTCTTGGACACACATTTTGTTAAAAAAAGACGAAGATGGTAGGACTTTTTTATTAATTATTGATAGAAAAAAGTAACGAGGGAAGAACAGATTGTTATTTTTGTCTCTCACTTGGGAAGTTTAGCGCGTGTTAACGAGTTGTAGATTCAGTCACACTCATTCTTACATGCATTCTTACAATGGACAAATGAATTTTTGGGATGCAGCAAAGACAAAATTATTCTTTTTGAATGGCAATAAAAAATTATTACTCACAAATAAAAGTGACGTGCAAAAGCCCAAGAAACATTTCACTTTTTCTGTTTTGCCTAAGCTGTATGCTTCTCTGCAGGGTAATGCAGTCTGGTGTACACATCTTTCTATCTTACCCTTTGCTACAAAAAGGCCCTGTTACCTGTACTTCAGACCGTACTACTCAAGGGAGAAGCATACAATCTATTTATCTTCCGCCATGTTAATCTCATTTATTAACTATGAACATATGAAAGAAATGTTCTTAACCTTTTTCAAGTAATGTATTTTGTTTTGTATTTACAGTTTTTTGTAGACTGAGGTGAACAAATGAACTTTCTCAATGAATTGATTCATCAAGCACTGCCATTTTTCTGGGGGCTTGACGATAATGCAGCTGTTTTGAGACAGACCTTTTCAGACTAAATATAGATATTTACTTCATTCTAATTTATTATGATTGATGTAGAATAATGAAATAACATGTTAATTTTCTGTAAATATGTATGACAAACATAAATATTATCAGATCTGTTTTCTCTGTTCTCGTTGAGAAGTAAGTGAGTCAATATGATTTTATGTAGCTTTTTGCAATATTCCACTAAGATCTCTTTTGGGAACACCAGAAATGGGCTACACACATTGTACTCATGAGGGGAATCAAACCTGGGTCTACGGCGTGACAAGCAAATGCCTTTACCGCAAGGCTACCCCACCATCCCTGGAGAGAGGGCTAACACGTCCCTAACACGACATGGGCAGATCAAATTGTAGTTGTTAATAGGCTTCACACAATGTATTTATATGGTAAATGGAACCTTGGTCCACAGCGTGATGAAAGAACTCTTTAATCACTAGGCTACCGAATAGTCCTCCCTTCTTGAGAAGTATGACAGTGAGTGGCTGTGTATGGTTTTAGGCCACTTTTAGCAATAATCCAGCAAATTCACTGCAGTACACCAGAAATTGGCTTGTCATGTTGTATCTATGGTTGGAATCGAACCATGTACAACTAGGCTAGACCAGGCTGTCCAGAAATTGATGTCATGGGAATCTTTCTACCCAACTGGGAAAGGATGACATGCCAAAGACCTATTGTTAGCGATCTTCAGCACACAAACCAGATTACTGATATCAGATCATTGAAGGAATATGATGTTTGTTGTTTAATGATGCACTTTGCAATATTCCAGCTATACGATGGTGGTCTGTAAATAAGTGAGTCTAGACTTGAAAATCCAGTGATTGACAACTTGAGGATAGATCTATGTATTCTGGATAGATGGCATGGGTAAAAGAAGCCAACATGAGTTTCAGTGAGTCGCCCATTGGGAAAAGAATCTTCCACAATATGAAATATGTTTGATGTTAAAATTACTTATAAAAATACCTCGTCACTCCAAAACCAGTGTTAAGATTTACTTTGTGGTGTGATATTTTTAAATAATATCCAACTTTAAATAATAATAATTCTAACTCCATAGCAGAGTGTTAAATAATTCCACGTCAAACATTCTTAAAACAGATATAATCGCCTTCAACGTTTTCTGATAATAGGCTGAACATTATTCGTTTTGAAATTCCGATCACACCGTTTGAAGTTCAAGAAAAACATCAAAGCGAGGGTTAAATTAATTTCCAGTCAATTTACCAGAGAAAATTGGTCTCGACTATGACAGACACGGTAAGGGAGCTCGTGGTTTCCACGAATAGCATGGTATGCACGGACTTCTCGCGTGGCACGTGCAACTTGCGCGGCGTGTTATCCCACTCGACCTATAACTGGCAACATCGATTTTTTTCGGACGTGAGGAGCTCAGTCAACTATTTCACGGGTAAATCAAAACACTGGCAATGCAATCACGCCCAGAGAGAATATGTGAGTGATATCTGGCGGGCGACATGTTGATTGTGATAAACCTATTACCGTGGATAAAAAGAGGTAATCGTCATCGCTCTTGTAATTACTTTCTACGTCCGGTTTCATTGGTTCAAGGGGCAGTGAGGTAGTCTTGTGGTCAGTGTGTTCGCTCGACCCGCTGAAGACCCAGGTTCAACCTCCACATGTATGAAGCCCATTTCTGGTGTCCCCCTGCCTAGATATCGCTGGAATATTGCTAAAAGCGGCGTAAAAACTTACTCGCTCACCCACTCGTGATTGGCTTTGTTTCCTATACAGCTGATGCGCCCCGCCCCCTTGGCACTCATTCCAGTTTCTTAAGAAGAGTGTAAATAATCTAGATTGAAACCCCGCAGATTAGCGTTAGAATTAGTCTGTAACTGGATCAGGCAGTCAGACTTGGCTGAGACTTGACGTCGCATACCAGCTGTGTTAATCACTGGATTGTCTGGTCCAGTCTCGATTATCTACAAACAGCTGCCACATGGCTACAATATTTCCGAGTGCGGTAACACAAAAACAAAATGCAATCTGGGACAGACAGTCTGGTGACAGAGGTGACGGTGAAGATAACATCGTTCGTTTTTAATGTTCAAGAACTCATCTATTACATTCATCCCCAAAATCCGCATGGCCTTGCTGAATGTGCTTGAATAGGAGTGTGTTTCACCATCACTTCAGCAACCGTGAAATAGATTAATTGTAGTCTGATATCAAGGTCATTTGCTGAATTTGTGACTGTGGACCAACACAATCGACAAAACGATCATCTGTAGCCAAGTGATCTGAGGTGTGCGCCGCGTCAGGCACATATACAGTACTCAAGCAACTGCTTTCAGCTGGTTCTCCGACTGCCCTGTGCGTTCATTCCACCCCCGCTTTCCTTGTTGAATTAAGCCACTACAGGCAATGCAACGAGTCTGGACATTTACTCGCGCGAAGGTTTAACAATTTTGTGTTTGCCAGAAGACTTTCTGCGGGAATATTTCACGATAAATCTGTAGATTCAGGGATCGTGTATATGACTGGGAAGACGGGATTAGAATCCGCCGAGAATGGTACATGGCCACTTAATGTACAAACTGAGTCATTCGGGAACAAACCTATCTCATTTGTGATGTATTGATTGCCTAGGCTACGTTCTGACAAAGCAGAGTGAAATATACAGCAAAGTCATTGAACAACTTACCATTTGGATGTGTTTTCATATATGTGGGCTTCTAGAGATTACTGTTGTATATCTTCAGTGAGTGAATGAGATATGGCGGACGAGACCAGAAATGGGCTTCACACATTGTATCCAGCTGTGCTTGTCCTAACTGACTAATGGGATCGGTTGGTCAGGCTCGCTGACTTGCGCAGATCGATGCTCATGTTGTCGGTCACTGGATTGTCTGGTCCAGACTCTATTATTTACAGACCGCCGCCATATAGCTGGAATATTGCTGATTGCGGCGTAAAACTAAACTCACTCAATTGTATCCAGCGGGAACTCGAACCCGGGTTTTCGGCGAACGGTTTGACCACTAGGCTACCCCCACCGCCCCTGTTTAACTTCATATAAAAATCAAGTATGTCTTCATGGGAGACTGGGGTTAAATCATTCGCTCGTCACACCAAGAACCCGGGTTCCATTCCCCACATATGCCACTTGTGGGCAATGTTTGGAGCCCATTTCTGGTGTTCCCTTTCGTACTGTTGTTGGAATGTCGCTAAAACGGCTTAAAACTAAACTCATGCACTCATTCATGGAAGATTGGATCGAGGGGTGGTTGGTATTGTGCAGCCCACCGTTAAAAAAAACATTTCCACTCGCATTTTCTGATATCCAACTTTTTCAAAACCATTATCATTGCTTACTACCCATGTCTTAAACTGAAAATGATTTTGCATCTAAACCTTTTTATTTTGTCACTTTATTCCACATTAAAACCAGTTGTGCGTTTTCATTGCGGGTCACTTCAAGAAAGGATTTGTATTATGAAGTGCGGAAACAATCCGACTGTGTGACATGCCACATAGTATTGATTCGGTGAGGTAGCCCAATGATTATAGCGTTCGCTTGTCACACCGAAGACCGGGGTTTGATACCCAACATGAGTACAGCGTGAGAAGTGTGAAGCCCATTTCTAGCGTTTGGTATGCGTAAGGACCTTTGCCTCCCGATTCGTCATGCAAAAGTGCTGAGTTCAATATGTCTCACTCCATGGTATGGAGATGTTGGTAGAGATATGTACAATTGGTTGAGATATTGCAGAGGCCACATGAAATGGTTGTTTGTGTACCCAAATTTGTAAAATTGGTTGTCATGATGCTAGAGCGGCAAAATGGCTAATATTGTCACTAAGTTAATACAACTGATTAAGATGATGTTAAAGTTTCATAGATAAAAGCTGTCATTGTGCCCAAGTTCGTACACATAGCTGAGGCCATGCTACAGCGACGTAAACTGGCTCACATTGTGCCAAAGTTCGTACACATACCTGAGACCTTGTTACAGCGACAACAAACGTGCTCACGTTTTGTCCATGTTGGTACAAATGCCTGAGATACTACTCAGCCATATAAAAAGGTTGTCATGAGTTCGTACAAATGCCTCATTTACTGCTGACATGGCAGAAATGTGGATGGGCCATTGCCAAGGCGTCGTGCAGATAGCTCAGATATACGTCTCCCCATGTAACCATTGCTGTACATTACAAAGACAGGCACAATGACTGAATATCGACGAGGAGGCGTGTCAAAACGACTCTCTCTACTTCAACCTTTCAGGCAGCCTACTGATTATATTTACCATTCATTAAGGAAAACAAATTGCGGGCGTTTCCACTGAAATCAACGTCTATACACTGTCGTATTAAAGAGATTGCTCAGCCTTCATCTTCTCCTCGACATGATGCAGGCGGGACAGACGTTCATTCAAACCTACTGCCGTGTAATCACCTTACCATACTATAATCGACCACAGAGTGGTTCCGTCCTCATAAATCTCAGAAGAATCTAATTCCTGGATAGAGATAGGTCATTTGCGGAACCGACAGATTTTAATTGTACCTTTGTATATGTCATTGTTATCTCCCTGCCACAATTTGAGTTAACTATCGACAATGTGGGCGGGAAGCTACCTTTCGGCTATTTTGCATCTGGCATTTTCAGCGCCATCTGGAATCTGATTTCGGTGTCGTCTGCTAACCTGGAGGTCATGGCACATCGATCGCATTCAGGTTACAGGGAAAACATATTGTGTTTAGGTCCCCAAACGTGTATTTCGACACCGCTGATATATAACCCTTGGGATTTAGATTGGAACCTTTGCCTAATGCTATGGGCACTGCTTGACTTGAATAATTGGCCCAGTGATACCTTGTAAGTTCAGTGCTGCGGCTAAGACTGAGTGTCAGGCTCTTCGAAAGAGGCCCAAAGGCTTGCACTCGATACAATTCATATTTTCACATGAAAACAATAACCTGCTTAGCTGGGGATCACGCGAGTATCCCCCATTTGGTTTAAAATGTTATATCTTTTCTTTCTTTCTTTCTTTCTTTTTTTTGTTTAATAATGCGTCAAGCGGTTTGTGAATTTGCTTTCCTGTTTGATCAATCATGTTTTTCATGTCTTAATTTAACAAACGTGCTGTTTAAATACATCTGTATGAAAGAAAGAAACTCACATGTAGTCTCTGCAATGAACATATTTCACAGTAAAGACGGTTTCCATATTATGTTCATTGAAAAATAATAAAAACGAGCCTCCAGACTTTCTTGATTTTTAAAGGTCTTGTCACAAGCATTGGGTATATTTATTTCAGGGTATCATTCGTCACACCACACGCCACTTTCCGCAACCAACACGAGTTGGTCACAAATGACTCGTATCCAAGAACAAGGGAGATAATTCACCGGCTACAGTACTTCATTATCGCAATAAATGCGACCTTTCACTGTGGATGAGTCTTTGCATTGAAACGACGCATTCACTGCAATAAACATAGTGTTTCCGTGCCACGGAATGTTATTTACCATACATTTATAGGTATATAAATGCTATAGGAAAACTATATATCCTTAGAGACATCTCCCTTGTGCAGCGCTGGGATAGCCTATTGGTTAAAGCGCTCGCTCGTCACGTCGCGACTAGGGTTAGATTCTCCACATGTATACAATGTGTGAAGCCCATTTCTGTGGTTCCCCGTCGTGATGTTGCAGGAATATTGATAAAAGCGGCGTAAAACTAGACTCGCTCATTCGTTGTCTCCTTTTCGCCTACTTCTAAATGCTACGTACGTAGAGCAGTTATCTGCTATGGTGATATCTGGGTGGCTTCTGAAATAACTCCATCCGCCGACTATGGAACAATGAATGGGATCATACATAGTACCCTTATTTGCCCGAAACTTTTGAAAGCGAGGTAAACGTAAAGGAGGCTAACGGATCAGGTAGCCAGGCTCATTGACTTGGTTGACAATTGTCATTGTATCTCAGTTGCATAGATCGATGCTCATGATGTTGATCACTGGATTTGTCTGATCTGGACCCGGTTATTAAAGACGTTTATTTATTTATTTATTTATTTTTTGGTCACTGTTCAAAGATGTCATCGTGCGGAAATATTAGCTAATGGTAACCATGTCAGCAGGAACCCCAAAGGTGACCTGAATATTTTGTAAGTCCCTCCGATCCCTAAGTAGTAGCCGTTGTCTGATTTCTTAAATCTATTTTACCGTCTCGCTATTGATTGGACGGTCATAGGTCGCTCAAAGGGTACCTGACGCGACCTTCTGCTAGGTTTTGTTAGACTCAGTGGTGAAGTGTAACGAACAAAACTAAGACTAAGTTTACATAGACTGGGATTATTGATAACTTAAACTGATAAATATTTTGCAGACAACGTGGATTCACAGATGCCTATAGATTCGCTTCATGTCGTCTGATTGTTTATTCGTGAAATAAATACCCTCATACCCTCAAATGTCTTTCTCTTCAATTGTATACTGAGCAGCAAAAGTAACGCTGAAGAACAGAAACAGAAGACATAAACATGAACGCTTACTTAAATGAGGTTTCATTTTTTTCGAAACATGCGTTTCTTTTGCTGTCAGTATTTGTATATTTGTAAATGGAGAAAACAATTTCCAAACATTTTCAAACATTTCACAAGATCACGGAAACTGTTAGACAGAAGACATATATTTACAGCATTTTCATTGAACGTGATGTCATATCTAAACTCTTAAACAAATTCTTTTTGGAACAGTCTTCATCTCTTCCATTCACTTCCAATCTTCATTAAAAGCTTTTAACATTTGAGTTTCTCAAGATTTACTACACTGACAAACAAAATAGCCAGTTCTTTCATTTTGAGTGTTATTTAGATCCTGAACAGCTCTTCAGTTTCAGTATAGTGTTGCTTTCATCGATTTACAAAAAATACTACATGCCAAACCAAAGAGCCAATTCGTTCATCCTTGAGCACAATTATATCCTTCAGCATGTCTTCATTTACAATTTCGAGTGTTCTTAATCGATTTGCAATATACAGAACCGTGAGATTATTAGCTTCCTCGCTGCACCAAGTAACAAGCAGAGGATACACTTCTTTCAAAATGCTAATAATACGTAGAAACATGTTGCATATGAGCTATGTTAAATATTATGAAGGTATTCGGGTGAATTCGTGAGTGAGTTTAGTTTTACGCCGCACTCTGTAATATTACAGCTATATAGCGGCGGTATGTAAATAATGGAGTCTGGACCAGGCAATCCAGTGACAAACAACGTGAGCATCGATCTGCGCAGTTAGGAATTGATGACATGTCAACCAAGTCAGCAAGCCTAACCACCCGATCCCGTTAGCCGCCTCTTACGACAAGCATAGTCGCCTTTTATGGCAAGCATGGGTTGCTGAAGGCCTATTCTATCCCGGGACCTTCACGGGTCTAAACAGAGGAAGAAGGTGGACGGTGTTTTTATTTCCCCAGTCTTTCTATTTTCTGAGACGTTTTCCATCACGAATACTTTACAGTGTTTTTTCACCCTCTCTGTTGTATAACAATACTAAACGTATTCATTTTAAATTCTAATCGACATCAGGAAAACTAGCTTACCGAAGGTCTGTAATTTCAGATGAATCTAATGTCAGTTTCAACTCTGGCAAAATGCTCTGTAGGGTGAGCGAGTTAAAATTTTACATCATTACGGCCACTGATGAAAAGATAATTCATCACAAAGTGTCTATCAGTCAGAGGACAGTCTGTTGTATCACAGATTTAAACACTAAAACAAACCTGATCAAAATTAAATACTATATATAGACAAAATATTCGGTTTTATCAGTTGACACAGATAACAGACCACCTGTAACCAGTGTTAGACCGCATGGTTGGGGATTATGGTGCTCACATTTCCTTTGCTTCCCGCAGAAGAAGCCTTTGCTAATACGACTGCTCTGAAGATACCATTACAAATGGAAATGGAGAACCAATAATCATGTAGTTCTATCGTCGGAGTGAGTGAGTTTATTTTTCGCCGCACTGAGCAGTATTCCTTCTATATGGCGGCGATCTGTAAATAATCGAGTCTGGACCAGACAATCCAATGATCAACAGCTGGAGCACCGATTGGTGAAATTGGAAAGGAATGAAATGTGGCAACCAAGCCAGCGAGTCTGACCACCCGACCCGTTAGTCGCCCCTAAGGACAAGCATGGGTTACAGAAGGCCCGTTCTAGCCCGGATCTTCACTGGTTCGATCGCCGGATCTGTCCAGAATCACGCACTGCAGCGACGTCTACATGCATCACAGGCCGCATGGACAAACAAAGAAATCAAAAGAGGACTACCTCTAGCCCGCCTTTGCACACAAAAGACATCGCGCAAAAACATTTTATAAGAAAATATACAACGTTATGGATATTGCATTGGCAACGTTAAGGACTGAGATCCTTCCTCCTGGAGGACTACAACCACGATATAGAAACATGAGTCTCATTAATCTATGACCTACTTTTCAACCGACCTGAATGTTGTCGTGTGCAAGTGAAAAGAGACACCACAAAAACTCTGGTTACACTGAATTCCAATTCCTTGTTTCTTAAGAAAATGGTTTGTACAAATTAATTGTAAATTTAACTTTTGTACCTCTGTATTTCTTTGCTTTGTGTCGAGGTTTAGGCAGCATTACCTTAACTAAGAAATCACAGACTGTCCCTATTTGATGAGGTCGTAAAAGATTCACAGTGCATCTGGCTCACTGGTTACACCTGTTATATGTTTTCTTGCGCTTATTCCGTGTAGTTCTGTAACGCTCAACGAGACTGATACAATATCAGTTCCGTACCAGACCGCCAAACGTTTCTAGCGGCAGAGCCTCGTTTTGAGATTTCCACCATTTCTAGGTTTCTGTTTGTCAGAGCTCGATGTTCGACAGAACACTCTGTGTGACGTGTTTGCAAGGATTAGAAGGAGGTTGGTGTTAGAGCTTAGACGTATCAAACCATAATGAAGCCTAAAAACACCTAAATATACAACTTTGCAACCTATCGGGATTACACGAAAAAATGGCTTGCTATCCACCTGCATCCTCACAGTTTCTGCCTTCAACAGGATGGTGCGTTGCACTAAGCGGTCGCAAGACAAAGATTGTCGTAAATCCTATTGTTTAACTATGACTTACGACTGTCGTAGTGCTACGGTCTCTTCGTAACGCGGACCCAGAACATAAAGCGCATGGCTTAGATACGATTAGGCATTAGATGGACTAGCAAGAAGGAAACATACAATCACACATACTTATATGTGTGCAGACTGTTGACTGAAATGTATCTCAAATTAAGACTCACTGACAGTCTCATTAAACTGAGCAGGGATACTCTACAACAGGGATAGGTCACTCACTTGCTTTCTTTACCATTTGTTATAATTGTGCCTCGTCATGTTCCAACGCACACAGTGACTTGGCTCGTTCCCAGTGCAGCTTCACTTGTGTTTAACCAGGGAGACTATATACAGTATATACGTTGTAGATTATCCCTGGTTTAACAGAACTTCAGCCAGTTTATTGTATCAGTCGGAATTTTACAATGAATGAATGAATTGTAGTAAGAATTAAGAGCAAGAATTATGTGAATGAATGAACGAAAATGTAAACGAATAAAGAAAGAAGTACATATGTGAGTGAATGAAAGAATAAATGATACACCGCGGCCTTCCCTCCCAAAACATGTTAAAGAACGCAAAAGTATCGCGAGAACATGTGTTAACGTCAGCTGTCCTTTTGAAAAATCTACTTTGAAACACTTCTGTTTACATTAATAATTTATTCAGATATCTTATTGCATGTGGGGAATTGAATGGACATTAACAAAACTTTAGCTGACACTGTCACACTGCCCTCAAAATAAAGTGTAAAACTATCACAAAGCGTTTTAAAACACCTTTCCAGTTTTGTCAAATAATAAGATCTGCAAGAAAGAAAGAAGTTATGGAACTATAACCCTCAAGCATCAATGGCGAAACAGATCAGATCGGCAATATGTCATATTTTTCACACACCTCAAATACACACTAACATTTTCTTTTAGATTATGGAACTATCACTATTACTTACAAGCACATTTCACCCGATAGTATATTCCCCTCATATGAATTAAAGGTGCATGTGAAAGATGTTTTTGAGGAGTAACTAGGAATACTCAAACAACGGCGTATAGCATTTCAATGGCGAAATGTCATATTTTTCACACACCTCAGTTACACCCTTAATTTTTTTTGATATATAGGTTCCCTGGACTGAGTAAGAAACAGTCGGCAATACTCCAGCTGCAGCTGCAACTGCATATCCAGCTGTCCGAATTCATTAATTCGTCTGAGCCAGACAGGTGTAGTTCTTGATTACACAACATAACATCACACCGTTCAGGTACAGTTAGATATGACAAGATAGATATGATCAGCCTTCCATCTGTCGGGCATCAAGAGTCTGTTTTCTCTTGCAGACTACGTATTATATTAAAACGCTGACGTTCTCCTTGTAACATATGTCACATTTGGGATTACACTTTCTGAGTAAAGTACAAACTCTAGTACTTGTTTTGGTTGAGTCCCACCCGGGATTCGAACCCGCAACCCTCAGTGTGCTGGCGATTAGGTGCCCGACTCTGTGGGGTGCGGGTTAAATTGTTGTATTTATTCTATATGTAAAGAAGTATTTAAGAAATGTGGAGTAACTGGGTGAGTCGCACCTGATACGTGTGATATAAGTTCTCTTTTCGTCTTCACGTCAACCCAGCTTATTAAATGCGAAGTCCGTTATTGCCAAGTAGTGTTTAACTGACAATTTAGTTAGTCAAACTCGGTGACAATTTAGTTAGTCAAACTCGGTGACAATTTAGTCAAACTAGGTGACATTTTTGTTAGTCAAACTCGGTGACAATTTAGTTCGTCAAACTCGGTGAAACAGAGCCATTTTTTAAATAGGACTAATTACTGTATGTGGTGCGCACCTCTGGATCCCCCATCTGAATCCGCCTATGGGACACTATACCTAGTGATTAATGTGTTCGATGAAGACCTGAGTTCGATTCCCCACATGGGTACAATGTGGTAAGCATATTTCTGTTGTCTTTCGGCGTGGCATTGCTGGAATACGCCAAAGCGGCGTAAAACTAAACTCACTCACAACTCTCCCTCCAGGTTATACCTCAATTTCAGTCGAGTTACTATTGTTGGAGCCAACATGCACAGACCGTCTCACTGTGCCTCTGTTAAAATTCGTCGTGATCCTCGTCCCCAGGTGGGAGTGAGTGTGTGAGTTTAGTTTTACGCCGCACTCTGCAATATTATAGCTATACGGCGGCGGTGTGTAAATAATCGAATCTGGACCAGACAATCCAGTGACAAACAACATAAGCATCGATCTGCGCAATTAGGAACTGATGACATGTGTCAACCAAGTCAGCAAGCATGACCACCCGATCCCGTTAGTCGCCTCTTACGACAAGCATAGTCGCCTTTTGTGACAAGCATGGGTTGCTGAAGGCCTATTCTACCCCGGGACCTTCACGGGTACGTCCCCACGTGGATTTACTTATGATACATATACTTATTGCACACTGTGTATACGCTTCAGGGGTTAAATCTTTCGTTCTTATAAATGAATGTATAAACTCCAAGAGTTCTTGTTCTTTTAGTAAGTGGAGATGTACTCGTCAATAATAAGCCTAAATGTTTCCATGACAACACTGCCACACTCTTAACACGAATTGGTCTTCACTAACAGATTGACTTGTCGACTAACGGGATCGAGTTGTCAGGCTAGCTCGGTCCTTGGTATTCATGATGTCAATCACTACATTGGTCCAAGTGATTTGCAGTCATATGGCTGAGTTCGACTCACTAACAAATGCTTTCAAACTATGGCAACGATAACGGAAGTAGAAAGTACAGCCGCTCACCGCGAATTCATATGAAGGTATATTAAGTCGAAAGCGAGTTCACTGATCATAACAACCAAGGTGGGTGTATTTGCCGTACTCCTAATCATATGTTTGATTTGTTGTTATCAATCAGGGTTTACGCTTTTTTCAGAGCTGCTTCACTGGTATAATTTATGATTCGTAACACACTTCGAACAGTAAAGAAATATAATGTTTCAATAAAACAGCATATTTGATGTCAGTGATAAAGAGACCCACGTATGGAGTATGTTTCCAGTTTAGGTCTGGTTACAAAAGTTAATGACTTGTATCAAGGGGGCAGGGGGTTAGTAGGGGAAGGACGCAGCATGAACACATGCATCAATACGTGGTTTCTGTGACACTCTAGACTCTTTTCAAAACAGATTAAACTTGAGCAGGCATGGCAATAAAACTAGAACGGAGAGATGAGTGTCGAGTAGTGCCAGTGAGTATGGTTTTACGCCCCGTTTAGCAATATTCCAGCAATATCACGATGGGGGACACCAGAAATGGGCGTCATACATTGTACCCATTTGGGGAATCGAACCTGGGTCTCCGGAGTGACGAGCGAACGCTTTAGTCACAATGCTACCCCACCGCCACTCTAGAGATAACTAAGATGTCACTAACACGGTACAGGCAGATCAAATGTATTAATTGTATTACAGTTTGGTCTCCAAGTACCAAACACAGATATCATCTAATTGAGCAAGCAAACAGCAATATAGAACTCATCAACGACTCTTTTTACATACGTCCCCGAGCTAGTCATTAAATCAACCAAAGATCCTGAAACTATAACACGACACTGACAGAAGGTCACACTACATATATACCGTACATAATGACAACACCAAAGTATATGCTCTTGATGTAAAGTTGCAATGCCACTTAGAGGAACATTGTTCGTGTAAAAGTAAAAAGGTTGTGTACAGTCATAAAACTAATGTTTTGTAGTAAGTCAGTGGAAGTTCTAAAATTGATTAGAAGGGTTGCAAACAGTTCCTCTTTAGACTCTTCTGCCCTACAACTTCCTCATTATTGAGGAAGACCAGACAAGCCAGTGACATCATGAGAACTAATGTACACAATTGAATCAGGACCAAGAAAAAGGCACTCCGGACATCGTGAGTGGTTATATGTTGTAAGTGCCACTGATTGTCAGGAAGATGGGCAGGATTATAAAAGTCAAGCTGTTTCCTGAAAATATCTTTAAACACTCTGATCATACGTAACATTCTAAGTCACAAGATATATGTTGGAAGAAGTAATTGTGATCCTAAACATGAAAACAAAACGCTGGTCGCACATCTAAATCTGCCTCTCGTCCTCAAAAGCATGTAACTGATCCTCAACCTCCTCTTTAGTAGTACGTGATGACTACAACAAATACCAACTTAGAATTCAGGAATACTGCTATTACACCCATAATCAATATGAACCACAATTGTCAACGACATGTTCCATCTGCTTGTATATCCGTGTTATTTATCATTATCTCATGTACATGATACCATGTACAAAGTGCTCACGTGTGTTTGCACAATCCAAACTGGCATATTAATATTTCAGTGTTGTTCAAACATAAATACCGCAGGTAAATACGTGGGATGTTCAATAATTGCCTCATTGCAGAGTTGCTGAACTATAATTCATGCCATTATTGCTTTTGAAAAACCCCATGTGGCAAGCCGGTGGGCAGTTACATTTCCGTGATGTGTGTGTTTGCGCAATAATAGTTCGTAAAAATAACATCTTTATTGAATATAAAATGTCGCAAAGTAATGGATAGGAACTGAAACGTCAACTAATCAGAAGTTGTTGTAGGAATGCTGTATTTTAGCTGCATGTCGGAATCAATGTACTCCCAATGAGAATCTGGCGTCCCACGCTCTTCTGGGTGATTGTGCTGAAAAGAGCCAAGAATATGTTGTTAGACCCAAATCAACATGTTTCCAGTCTAAGTAAACTTGGTCTCAGTATTATTCGTTACTCGCCTTTCCAGCGTCTAACAAACCCTAGTAGGGGGTCGCGTCAGGTAACCTTTGAGCGACCTTTGAGCTTCCAATCAAACGCGAGATGGTCGAATGACTTTAACCGACCAAACAACGACTATTCGGAATCGTTTTCCAGGTAAACGTTTGAAAGGTATCTGTGAATATCCACTGTTGCGATTTGGTAAGCTGTGTTCTGATTGGTCAATCTCAAAGGTTACCTGACGCGACCTCCTACTAGGTTTTGTTAGATTCTGTAGAGGAGTGCCAGGAATTTCACTGAGACTATACTAACTTAGACTGACATGTTTGTTTCTGTAGTGAGAAGTATATCACCAGTTTGAAAGTCTTGCGATATATTATAGTTTGAGTCATTGACTTCAAGGTCACCTGCAGCGTAAATCAGAACTTTGCAGATTCGGATACCTTTCGGTATGCACTTACCGAAACAAATCATCAAAAATGCCAAAGTTGACAAAAAAAACAAAAACAAAAAACAAAAAAAAAACAAAAAAAAACAAAAAAAACCCAAAAAACCCCGCTCAATCGTAATTAAAACGATTCACTAAATTTGCCCCAGCGCTGGGGGAAATTAGTTTCAACAGCTGTACATAACGCATACGCAGTGAATAGGTTCGCGGAGTTTGAAACAGTATGCCTGCCCGGAATATGAGGTCGTGAGCAGTAGTCTAATCTTGATTGTGTACACAAACAAGTAAATGATCTACTCATTACATAAAAAACAAAAAAACAAAACAAAACAAAACAAAACAAAAACAACAACAACAAAAAAACACTTGTTAATTGTGACAACAATTCTGTCACAGAGAAAGCTCAATGTCTGGTTTATTGACACCTATATGTCTGCCTGTCTGTCTGCTAAAGACAATATGCAGTACACAGCCTCAATCATTGATCACATGCAATTTGAACTTAACATCTATCAGGCTATACGTCATCAACATAATAAATTGATTTATGCCGAGTCTTGTCTCTGCCACATTATGTAATTAGGCAGGTGTGATATTTGTAGATATGACATGTTTTTATGTCTGTGGGTTACAAACAAACTACATCCATTTTTCTAGGATGGCTGGATCTGACGGAAAGTGGTGCAAACTTGTCAAACTTGTCCTGCTTTGTACTTGGACGAATGACAGTTTCCAGCCACGCAGTAGTTCACCATCTCTACTGACATGATTTTTGATTGGATCGAATGCAAATTCAGAGAACATGTATTTTCCAAACCCAACATCTCTATATACAGTCTTTATGGACAACAAATTCTTATAGTGTATATGATTTTGTTTGACAACAGTATGTGAATCCATACTGAAACGACTCATCAAGTACAATAAAGAAGTTGTTATCCATAAAGAATCTTACTTTCTTGTGACTCATTTCTAAATGCCCATCAAACAGATCATATCTTTCTGTATACACAATGAACCCTCAGCGTATCAACAAATGAACCAGCCAATCCGAAGCCGTCGTTACACCTGAGTGCACACACACCCGCTATGACTGGAATCGATCTCCCGAGGGCTTCGTTTCGAGGGAAGTAAGACACAATTTCAAGCAAACATTTCGTTATAATCGTTCATCAATTTGGCGATTGTCGTTCGCATTGAGACATTGATTTCTTATTCAACACGCTTCTTAAAGACTGTTATTTATGATAAATGTCCCCTCCTATACAAAGTATTTTATGATAGGCAAAGGTGAAGGTCATCCTCATCCCTACCGTCCACCGGCAACACCGACCCTGTCCCGTTAGGGGGCACGGCAGGACGCAATAACCACCAATCACACAAAGTGTAAATAGACGAGGCCCAGTCAAACACACGAAGGATGTAATTGTGATGCCAGTCGTATTTCGCCAATATCCGAGAAATCATGTCTGTATTTCGGCCGAGGTGTCATGACCAGGACTCCGCGAGCCTAGCAGCAATATTTGATGTGTGGAATATAGGATTCCTGTTATCATCTGAACTCTACTGTGAATTGCCGTCACTCGTCAGGGAGGACGCAGTCGTCTGTTGTAATGAGGCAGAATACTCCACATTCCAGTGTGAAGAACGTGTTTTTATTGTCAGCCGTGGTGGCAGACTTTCAGTACTTAACGATCTGTTTCACTAACTAGTATTAACAACGATTGAACCAGTATTGGCCGGACAAATTTTATACTGCTCAGAATTTGTTATGAACTACTCTATTCTTTCTAATTGATATAGATCATCAGCCATGATGTAGTGATATCAGCAGAGCCAGGATCCTTAACTTCATGTGTCGACACATGAAGCCGTCCCGGTCTACAAGCATCGACTAATCTCCGTCGAAATTATGTGAATCATGAACCCCAAAAGCTGTTGTCCAAAAATAAATTCTTGTTCTTAACTTTTTTCGAACCTAAATCCAAAGAAATCCAGGCAGAATATGCATTCAACACAGACGTCCACGGGACAAATTGTTTTGGTTTTTGTTTTGTTTGTGGTAACCGTTTGTTTCGTAAGCATTTAACACACTATCTCTCAGACTGCCATTTTGGAGTGTGATATTTCACCAAACCTGGGATAATTTCCTGCAAACGCAAAGCATCGCCAGACTGGTGAGGATCAAACATACATAGGTCATCTGACCATCTGAGTTATGACATGTTGGGTCACTACTCTCGCCATGTTTTTCTTTTTTCTTTTTTTCTTTTTCTTTTGTTGGATGTTTAACTCAGCAATATTTCAGCTATATGGCGGCAGACTACATAATCGAGTCTTGATCAGACAATCCAGTGATCAACATCATGAACATCGATCTACACACGATGACAAGTGTCAGACAAGTCAGTGAACCTGACAAACCGACCCGCTGTCGCCTGTCATGACAAGCATGAGTTACTGAAGGACATTAGGATCTTCAAAGGTATTCGCGTCAAGTACTCCATGGCGCATTTGCCCATGGACGAAGTTAGAGATGTGTGGCCCATTCAGCCTGCAGTGCATGTAGAAATTGTTCCAATACCTGGTTTAGGAGGAGACTGTCACATCCGGCGACAGGACTTAATGAGTATAATCTTCCCTATTTCCCTTTGCAATTTTATCTTCAACACAGCCCTAGTAGGAAGTCCTAGCGAAGGAAATGCCAGCCCGTGATACCCAACCAGGTGGTCTAACTTTGGTTATTGGTGGTCTCTTGTCTGTGTTGATTGAGAAGACCGAATTGGTTGTGTAAATATGCGTTTAATTTTGATCAAGTTTGGTTTAGCTTAAATCTGTGATATAATTACTGTTTTACCTTCCATTGTTGGTAGAAAGTTTATAATCTTGTTTTCATCGCTACATGGCTGCCATAGTGTTGACAGTGGTGTAAAGGGTTCAGAACAGCTTGAGTAATGTTGAAGCTACCTGTAGAATCACATGGAGACGCTCATTGCCGGCATACGTAGTTTATTCGTGTTGATTAAAATGTACAATGAATCACTGTCGTATTTCTTCAGTAAACAGGGTGTTAAAAATCTAAATGTATTCATAAAGAAAAACTTCGTAGGAGTCATAGCAATACAACATCGTGTACCTCTCGCCACGGTTTACAATAATGTCAACGATCTTAATCATCATGCTCTTAAAAACCTTTACTTGACTTTATCAATATAAGTAATGTATTGACATGATGTATTTCCGTCTGTGAAATAAGAACTGAAGTCTGTTCTATTTACCATACTCACCCTATTTGTTACAGCCTTTTTAAGAGTGGCTACATATACACAGAAAGGTGTCAAAGAAGGTGACTCATATCGGGGAAATTCAGCAACGTGCGAATTATTTTGGTTTTCCTTGCAACCATTTCAAAAAATGTTATAAAGATATGGTTCTTAGTTTCCTCGAGCGACTTCATGATATTTAATTTATGACTAACATGCACTATGTTTCTACGTAAATAACATATTTTTACAATCATTAGCTTTTCGAGAGATGTGTATCCTGTGCTTGTTACATGATACAGCGAGAAATTTAATGATCTTGACAGCCCACTGTTATGTATTTTGTAAATCGATGAAAGCAACGCTATATTGTAACAGAAGACTGTTCAGAGTCTAAATATACTCAACGATAAAAGAATCTGTCACTTTCAACGCAGAATACAATGACATGATATTATGCCAGCAACCAAATCTCAGAGTGAGTGAGTGAGGTTTACGCCACTTTTAGCAATATTCCAGCAATATCACGGCGGGGGACACCAGAAAATGGGCTTCACACATTGTGCCCATGTTGGGAACTGAACCCGGGTCTTCGGCGTGACAAGCGAATGCTTTAACCACTAGGCTACCCCACCGCCCCACCAAATCTGACCATGCTGTCTCGAACGACAAACACGGCGTCCATTTACAATCGAGATCTGCATGGCCAGTGAAGGCCGGGTTAGAACTGATCTTCAGTAATCCATGCTTTTCGAATGAAACCACTAACGGGGTCGGGTGATCAGGCCCGCTGACTTAAATGTCATCTGGTCCCAAATGCGTAGATTGATGCTCGTGCTGTTGACCACCGGATTGTTTGGTCCAGTCTCGAATATTTACAAATCGTTGGCTGGAATATTACTGGAATATTAAACAACAAACCAACAACCAATCCAGATCCAGAAAGGCAATACCTTTTATTCACACTTAAAGGTCACAATGAGCCCAGTATGTTGTGTGATGTCACAGTCGACGGAATCTTATATCTTACAATGTACCTCTCGTGTAAGCGGAGTACATTGAAAATAACAGAAAGAGCATAAATGTCGCCTAGCAAATCAGTCAATCAAAGTGAATTAATCCGGGGGCAATATTACTACTCAATGACTGCCCGAGGCACTACAAATGTGACGAAATACACTGAGTGAAACCGAGAGGCTTGTGGCCTTGATCTATATCTCACTAATACATTGCCACTTGATATTGTTTAATCATACTTTGTCACACATGAACTCTGAAGTGTAACTGGGGCGGTGGGGTAGCCTAATGGTTAAAGTGTTCGCTCGTCACGCCGAAGACGCGGGTTCCCTCATGCGTACAATGTGTGAAGTCTTTTTCTGGTGTTCCCCCTCTGTGATGTTTGAATATTGCTAAACGCGGTGTAAAACCACATTCAATCACTCACTCATGTAGTACACAGGAGTCAAACCATCTGTCACATCCCCAGACACGACATCAACCTCCGAGGGTGATTTTATCAACCTCTGCCGTTCAGGGAAGCTGGTTTACACCATACAGCGTACAATATTTCAAGAAAAAATATTTACACTGACAGAAATGAGCGCGTGTGTTACAAACTGAAATTAATAGCCTTTAGATTGATATCAGTCAGCGTGTTCCTGTCAGTGGAATGTAGGTGAAGGTTCCTCTGGAGAAATCAAAGTCGTGAATACTGAGTGATATAACCGACATATAACACTAGGATAAAACGTTTGGTTTATTCCTGGGGCAGATTCATTATTTGATTGTGGAATGTAATTTTGCTGATGTTTTGGAGGTTTATTTGCCAGATTTGAACTCACTGGTTGTGAACTGGAGACAAAGGAGGCCCAGTTGGCTGTGGCGCTAAGATTCGTCGTCACGGGTTCGAATCCCACTTCATCCCGGTGTCTAGGTTTGTCAAACTTCCGGTTTCATCCCTCGTCATTCGCCTAGATTTAGCTGGAATCTTCACAAGATTCGGTCAAACAGTTCATTGAACTCAATACACAAGAAAAGATGATAAGGGAACGTGCATTTTGAAAAAGTGAAGATCCGTGGTAAAAAGATCCTAAGCTACCTATGCTTGCCAGGGAAGGCGACTATGATTCTCGTAAGAGGTGACTAACGGGATCGGCTAGTCAGGCTCGCTGACTTGGTTGACACATGTCATCGGTTCCCAATTGCGCAGATCGATGCTCATGCTTCTAATCACTCTCGATTATTTACAGGCCGCCGCCATATAGCTGAAATATTGCTGAGTGTGGCTTAAAAGTAAACTCACCCTCTCACTCAAATCATTTTGCCCATTTCTACTATACAGTCTGTCAGTTCCCGAAAATATAAGCGTTCTGTTTGTCCCTAAAACAAGCTTCTGTGTCAGCCTTAATCTTGTCATCATTGAAAAATGTCAGAATTCTAATTCAGGACTGTTCGAACTTGGCAACAGAAATGGCAGTTTGAGCAATTTGACTCTTGTGAACAGGTGCATTGTCATGAATAAGCAGGACATCCCTCGAAGTATTTCTTTGACACCGTGCATCAGCTTCTCCAAGACCACATACTAGACCTCAGCGATAGTCCTTGGGGAAGGTCTGTGCTCTGTCCTCAAAAGTCCCTGGAAATAAAGTGAAAACAGTGGACATTAACCCGCAGGGTTGAGTGTTGAACGTCATCAGCGCCGGAGAGGTCCTCTACTTGTTCCGCTTTCTCTTGTTTGGTGTCAGAGTCGCAGAGCTGGATTCAAGTTCAGACTAAGTAAACTTAGTCTCAGTGTATTTCGTTACACTCCACCACTGAGTCTAACAAAACCTAGTAGAAGGTCGCGTCGGGTAACCTTTGAGCGACCAATGACCGTCCAATCAAACGCGAGACGGTTAAATAGATTTAACCAATCAGACAACGGCTACTATTTAGGGATCGGAGGGACTTTCAAAATATTCAGCTCTCTGACACAGATCTCTCCACAAACAAAAATCCGCATATAACACAGTTATCTGACCTGCAGTATATACGCTTTGGGGTTTCTGTTGACATGGTTACCATTAGCTAATATTTCCTCAAGATGACATCCTTGAATATTGCCAAAAACACTATTTTCAGCGACTGTTTACTCACCGTTGTCATGGTTATACGTACGCTCTGAGCATCATCCGGAAGCGAGCGTATGCTAAATAGCATTCGGAATCGTTCGGGTACGAACCTTTTCGAGAAAAAAAGTTAAAAAGGTATGTGCGAATGTACACTTTCGCGGTCTGGTAAGCTGTGTTCTGATTAGTCAATCTCAAAGGTTACCTGACGCGACCTCCCATAAGGTTTTGTTAGACTCAGTAGTGGAGTAAGACGAAAAGTACTGAGGATAAGTTTACTTAGACTGAATTCAAGTTTCACCTCCCATCACTTGACGTGCTTGAAAGTTGTCTGGATTCACCATGTGAATATCCATTGGTCTGGAATTCATTCCACGCGTTGTTGGCCATCATGTGCTTTGAAGTGTCAGGGGGACTTGTCTTGTAGAAACTTTAGACATGCGCAAACTGTCATGGATTGTGGTTTATAAACACTCCCATGGAACCGTTCGCTTATTGATGCTATGATATTATTAGTACTTGGATTCAGAATTAAGGATACAAATGCGAGATTCTGGTATAAAATCCCGTAAAACACGGGGAAACAGACCCCTTATACTGATGATTCCTTATATATTCAGCTGCCCATACTGATGTCACGTCGTTGTTTCATCATGAACGTCATGGTATATGGATTATGATTGTTGTTCCACATGTGCTAAAATATAATGGTTGCGGGGTTTGTAAGTCGGTTAATTACCGGTTACCAAAACCTGTTAATTATATTTTACCAATGCAGCTGTGAACTGGACAGCAAGTTTCCTCTCTCTACCAGGTTCCTATAAGGTTTAGTTGATGTGGCTACATTTTCTGGTTTTGTTAACGCAGTTTTACAGCTATTTCAGTGGCCTACAATTACACCATTTTGACTAGACAAACCAGTGATTGATAGAATGAGCAACGGTAATGTCAATTTACAGCTATTTCAGTGCCTTTAAATAACACCATTTTGACCAGACAAACCAGTGATTGATAGAATGAGAAACGCTAATGATACATTCTCATCCATATCACTTACATCCTGCCACCTGTGTTAAGTAAGATAGCTCAGTTGTTAAATATAAAAGAAACAATCCTCAACATGCTCAATAAACATTTCCACAGACTCTGTTGACTATCGCTGTGGTACTAAAAATGTGATGTATATGCTGTATTAAGACATTCTTTTCCATGTTCATGTCATTTCTACATATTCATATCAAATTAGCAGCGTTGAACTGAACTGAACTTAAAATTAATCCGTTTGAGTCCATTAACTGGCTGTTGTTTACTGGATGTCAAATTAGTGCTCACTTAAATCCCACCACGTATATAAACTAAGACAGCTCAGTAATTGAATAAAAGACAACGATTCCCAACACCGATGCACAACTCCTCTCCGGTCACTCACATATATATATATATATATATATATATATATATATATATATATATATATATATATATATATATATATATATATATATATATATATATATATATATATATATATATATATATATATATATATATATATATATATATAAATTTATTATTATATATATATATATATATGTGTGTGTGTGTGTGTGTGTGTGTGTATGTATGTATGTGTGTGTATGTATGTATATATATATGTGTGTGTGTGTGTGTGTATATATGTATATATACATATATGTGTGTGTGTATATGTGTGTGTATGTGTGTATGTGTGTGTATTATTGTTCCGTGTGTGTGTGTATGTGTATATGTGTGTGTGTGTGTGTGTGTGTGTGTGTGTGTGTGTGTGTGTGTGTTATTGTTCCATGTATGTGGTTGGCTTCCACACACGTGTCTCATGCTACTGAATCCTCCTAGAGACGCAAGATAGATAAGCAGTAGTTTTATTGGTTACATGTATGAAGCATCGGGAAACAGCCAGTCGAATCTCAAGGGAGACATTTTTCCACTTAAGCAAGTACTGCGATGTATTGCGATCATTCCACCATATGTCAGGCATTTAAACTGAATTTATTGGACATTAGGCCCTTATTGGTCTTATGTCGTCTAAATGACTCCTCTTGGGTTTGAAAAAAAGTTACTACTGCCAACGTCAAGAAAACTGTGTCGGCAATGCATTCAGCTATATCACATTAGGTGATTATTCATATATGGCAATTCTTGAAGAAGGCTATTACTTGGAAGACCTTTTTCATAAATCAAAAGGGTTTACGATCTTAAAAACATTGTGGTTCTTTACTTAGATCTGATAGAAATAATGTGTTGTATCTCGTATTTATCTTTTTTTTTCAAGAGAAGAGAAGATAACTTAATTTGACGATGATTTTATATGTCGACAGTGCGTTCATTTGCGAGTCAAGAAATACAGTAACGGGAGCAGGTGGCTGTCACAACAAAGCTCGTAAACTAGAATTCAGTATAAACCAAGTTTATTTGTTGTTTGCTTTATTGTTTAACGCCGCCGCAATATTCCAGCTATATGGTGGCGATCTGTAGATAATCGAGTCAAGGCCAGACAATCCAGTGATCAACAGCATGAGCATCGATCTATTACTTACAGTGATTGACTTAGTTATACGCCGCACTCAGCAATATTCCAGCTAAATGGCGGCGGTCTGTAAATAATCGAGTCTGGATCAGACACTCCAGTGATCGACAGCATGAACATCGATCTTCGCAACCTTACTGGGAACTGATGACATGTGTCAACCAAATCAGTGAGCCTGACCACCCGATCCCGTTAGTCGCCTCTTACGACAAGTATACTCGCTTTTTGTGGCAAGCATTGGTTGCCGAAGGCCTGAATTAGTTGGAATACGATGACGTGTTTCGACAAAATCATCGATCCTGAGCACTCGACCACGTTAGTCACCCCTTACGACAAGCATGGGTTACTGAAGGCCGATTCTATCCCGGACGTGCCGTCGCTGACACCCCCTACCTCCACACATAGCTTCACCATGCACGCATGCTTACTCACTATCTCTCTCTTTCTGTGTTTCTCTGTGTGTCTGTTTGCCTCTCTCTCTCTCTCTCTCTCTCTCTCTCTCTCTGTGTGTGTGTGTGTGTGTGTGTGTGTGAGAGAGAGAGAGAGAGAGTAAATATAGGAGAGTTTGCTAGTATGATTTGCAGCATCGCAATTCATTAATTTTTTATTCAATCATCCTGAAACGGTACCGACTAATACAAAATAATTTTTTCAGCATCTGGACAAAATTCACGGTCATAATCAATCCAGCAAGTTTCGCTGTAGAACGTATCCACTTAGTGTCGTTAAAAGCGTGATGGCGTCGCTAATATCTGCCAGTGAATATTTATTGCATTGACTTGACACGGAGAAGTGATAAATGTTACACCAAACGCTGACACTATCTGTTTGACTTGTATGAGCCACTTGGCTGTCAGTATGAATCCAGCCCTTCCATTAAGCTGGAGGATGCCATGACAAAAACATCCCTAAGGGAAAATACATTCGTCACTACCCTGCCCTTCCCGTTACTGTCATGGTTACAGGCGTCCAACATCCAATTTCATTTGGAATTCATCTCAGAACTGAACGGGAGGTGTCATAATATAGTTTCAGCCTCTACGTGTCTTTTGGCTAGGGTGTCTAAACAAGAAACATCAAATAATGAAAGACACATGCAATTAGGCGGTAGACGATTATGGTGCAGAAAATGTTTGAGTGAGTGAGTGGGTTGGGTTTAACACCGAATTAAGCAGTATTTTGGTCATATCACAGAGCTATGTTCGAGCTTGATGTGATGCAGATCTTGGACGATTACTGTCAGCTCATGTACTCACAGGGGCGGTGAGGTAGCCTAGTGGTTAAAGCGTTCGCTCGTCACGCCGAAGACCCGGGTTCGATTCCCCACATGGGTACAATGTGTGAAGCCCATTTTCTGGTATCCCCTGCCGTGATATTGCTGGAATATTGCTAAAAACGGCGTAAAACTAAACTCACTCACTCACTCTCACTCTGACAAGCTTAAAACCATAAACTGGTCTAACCGGGATTCGAACCTACGATAACTCATTTTTGGCGTATCCAAAGGAAGGAACACTGCCAGCGAATTGCGGCGCTTTGGCAGCCAGTGTCTTATCCTACACTTACTAAAGTGGCTAAGTCATTAACTTGTTTCTATATGGAAAAGTGGAGATACATCTGTTTCGGAAGGGGTGTCCCGTGGAGAAACACCTGCAAAGGCAAGGCAAGTGTACACTATAAGGCCAGCATATTTACTGAAGAAGGCATATACCCAGACCATTTATCAGTACTTGTACTATTGACTGGTTTTACTTTAAACCCTAAAGACTAATTCATTCCCCTGTTTCAAGGTTTTAATGGTCAAATATATCCGCACAAAGATGTGCCAGGGTCCAGCTAAATGTACCGTCTTGTCTAAAATTACAAGAAATGTGGCGTAAACATGGGTGTGTTTCTGAAACCAACGCCAGCCCAAAAGAAAATGTAAAATACTTTAAAAAATTGAATGATGTTATTTCACAACACCGAACATAGATCTGTTGAAAATCATAAAATAAAAATAATCACAAACCGGATCTGCAATGAATACTACCAAAGTTCGGTTCCATCTACCGTCAACCCACAATATCTGCGGGACAGTGGGGTAGCCTAGTGGTTCGCCCGTCACGCCGAAGACCCGAGTTAGAGTCCCCACAGGCGTACAATGTTTGAAGCCCATTTCTCGTGCTCCCCTCCGTGATATTGTTGGAATATTTTTAAGGCGGCATAAAACTAAACTCACTCACAACAGTATCCGCATAGTGAACAAGATCAGTGCTGGTAGATCCCCAAAGGAATTCAGATTGATGAGCATCGGACATACAAGACCAATCTGCACGTCGAAAAATAGGATCTGGATAAAAAACTCGCGTGGGCGTTCATTCAATGAACTCGTTTTCTCTGAGGATCGAGATTTAAAGATCTGTTGAAAATAACCCTACGACACTTTGTGCCAGTGTCAAATTGGTACTGCTCAGTTATTAAAGACAAAAACGAAAAAAAAAATGTCGGCATTTAAACAGGCGTCTGTGAACATTATTTGCCTCCGGCATTGGATATGCACGTGAGTAAATTGATAAATATTGTTATTCAAGTAGGGGAGAGGTTTTAGCGTGCATGTTTGGGTCAATAAGGACATTGGAGCAATGCACATATTGTAATGACGCCCTCTCTTAATTGTATTATCGGAGAAAGCGCATGATATCTTAGCGTGTTTGTATCGATTACAAAACACACTTTCAAAACTCATCTTGGTTGTGTAAACATACCATGCTTCAGGGATAGATGACACAAATATATGAATGGCATAATTAGTTGAATATATCAATATGTGAAAAGGATAAAGAACGTTCGCGTCAGAGATTGACCAGTGTTTTATCCGCTAAAACAGATGCCATTGTAAAGGGCATAAGTGATCAAATCAAAAATGACACCAGGTGCTCGTGTTAAGGATAAGTGGGTGAGTGAGTTTAGTTTTACGCCACACTCAGCAATATTCCAGCTCTATGGCGGGGGTCTGTAAATAATCGTGCTTGGACAAATCCAGGGACAAACGGCATGAGCATCTATCAGCGAGCCTTACCACCCGATCCTGTTAGTCTCCATCCTCGATATCTCCAGGGTATACGTTCCGATAAGTCTCCACTATACCCTGGACGCATCTACGGCTCTGCCCGATAAATTTATTACCTCCGTTTGCTGGCTCCGCCTTCTCACAGTAGCCAATCAGCTAGTGACGCCACCCTGTGTACAGACCCTCGTGACATCCAATCAGATCGCTACATTTATTTCGAATAAGAATACATTGCAAACGATCTGACTCGATTACATAAAGATAGAACTGACAATTTCATCTCTGACATACAACACTACAAATGTCTACAGTTAAGTAACCTATTACTGCCGTATGTCTCTATCGATGATAGGCACTTCTTTCGTTTCTATAATAATGTTACTCTGTCAAATATAGAAACATATTTAGGAGAGCCGATTAAAAGCTTTGAACCACATTGAACTTATCTATCGTAACTTAAGCTTTGGAATAATACACTACTAAAAAAGAAACGCATTACACAGATTTAGTTACCTTAATGTTTTCGTAGCCAATACACCCCTGACCCCTAACCCCTTTCGCTCGATGAAACTCAACCCAATCAGATTTTCATTTTAGGAATAAATGTCACACAAGACATGGGTGTCCAGGGTTTAAAAAAATCATATTTTTCTCGGACACGATATAGAATGAACAATACAATGCAGCCTTCTTAGAACATATCCGCATTGCGCAAGCAAGAATTCGTAGTTGTATATTCCGCAAAGTAAGCTCTTCAGTCAACATTTTGATGCATACAATGATAAAAAAAACTGCGATAAAAGGGCACATATATAAGTGGTGGCTTAGAGCTCGGTCGATGAGGGCTTTTAATATGAATTTTACATGAAAGCTTATGAATACCAAGATCCATGGCACCATCTCGCTGTTAAAATGACGGAAATGACGCTGTATGGAGCTTTTGGAATTATGCGAAGAACCGGATGGGGTGTTTCAGTAAGTGTCAGATATGTCACCAGCACCTGAAGTAGTATTTAAGGCGGCGTAAAGCAATATTCCTTGACTCACTTGTCGGACCGGGAGTATTTGATTACATTCGGGGAACGCTTGATTTACATCTCGTCTACCATTGAGCTCTCAGTGTGATAGCATGGAAATTTGACCGTTACTGCAACTGACACCAATTACAAGCGACCCCATATGGAAATGAGATTTCACTCCAATCCGGTAATGACCAATGATGTTTGCGAATTAAACTACGGCAGCTTGGCGATTCCTTCCATTTCCCGTCCCCGATCCCTCCGTCGTACCGCTAAATTTGTCTTCACATCCAATTTCTGATGAATTCGAGCGTCAAGCCAGTGAACACAGCAAGTAAAATAAATTAAATTGGGACTGTACTCACAAGAGTAACCATACATGCCCATAGGCCTCGCAATAAATATTTTATTCAAGTAATTCTTGATTATGTTTTGAAGGAACTATTTTATACCTTTCAATGAATGAATATGAGTGAGAATGAATATCTATGTCAGTGTTAATTTAGTTTAAAGGTCAGAGTCCATAAAATACCTTTAACATGAACCTCACTAACGGGCATAATTTAATATGTATAACAATAGTTTTTCAATTCTTGTAATTACCTTACTTGTGTCTTCTTTTATACTTTTCCCATCTAATTTGAGAACCCTGTGATGCAGACATGTAATATCTTTACTGATATTTCACAAGAAAAAAGGCGAACAATAAATGTCATGAATAAAATAGTAATGCAGGCTTAAGACATCGAGCGGTACACTAGTGAAAAAGAATACCTACCATGGCTTGGCTGTCGGCGCATCCAAAGATTTTAGGCACCCCGCCATGTGACTGATAACAGCACAAGTTTTGCTTACCATGGTCATTATTACTATCAAATTAA
Organism: Haliotis asinina; assembly: GCF_037392515.1. Classification (NCBI taxonomy): domain Eukaryota; kingdom Metazoa; phylum Mollusca; class Gastropoda; order Lepetellida; family Haliotidae; genus Haliotis; species Haliotis asinina. Next base: position 47,224,550 of record NC_090285.1, read on the forward strand.
GTAAGCACTGATGTACTTAATTGAGCTGCTACAATATATGCATTATGTAGTTTCAAAGACATCTTCACCAATCTTTTAATGTGTCTGGTGCATTCAAGTTTCATTAAATTCCTTCAGACGAAAGTACTACTTGTAGCGGTCAACTCGGTTCAGTCTGTGGAACTAATAACAGTCTTCATGAAAGGATCGTGGGCGCGGTGCACTCTATAAACCCGTTTTACTTTTATGTATCCACTGAAACTAGCCCAAAGGAAGTGTGGGAGTAAAATTCGTGTGGCCACTTATTAACTATTGACATATCATACGAAAGAGCTAAAAAACACAGGAAAGCAGTGGCCATTAAATGACATTATTGGACAAAATTTAGCTTGATGCTTTCTATCTATTTCGAAGTGGACATTTGTTTCCTCTTTGGTAGGAGGATGCACGGTTTCTAACCCGAGTCAGTAGTGATGCGTAAACAAAACAGACCCAGCCACACAATTACATTACGGCATAATAGTGAGTGAGTTTAGTTTTACGCCGTTTTAGCAATATTCCAGCAATAACGCTGTGGGGGACACCTGAAAAGGACGTCACACATTGCATCCATGTGGGAATCGAACCTGGGTCTTCGGTAACAACTAGGCTACCTCATAGACCCTCACTGTCAAAACCGGCATCTGCCCGATCCGGCAAGTTGTCAACACCAGCATAAAGTCTCAGTCCCAACCGTGGCTTGTACATGTATCACCAGCTCTACAATCCATCACTCTGTCTAGACCGGATTTTTTCTTCAGTCTCGATGAGTGCCGGTTTAGACAACTGCCACTGTCTTAACAACAAGTATATGACGCCAAGGACTCAGAATAACGAACTAAAGATTGAATCGGGCCGTAAAGACAAATTTATCATCAAACGTAGGAACCCTAAAAAAAACCCCCAAAAAACAAAAAAAAACCGCGTTCATAAATTCTTAATACGTCTAGAGGCCCCAACCCAACATGCTCTCTGACATTGAAGTGGCATCGTTTCTACACTATGACCATACCTATAAACCATCATCCTTTCATTTCGTGACAACCCGGGATAATAACTATCTGATTATGATCCCTGATGATCCGGGGTGGAATATATTGATCTTCAGCAATTCATGCTTCTCGCATGTGGCGACAAACGGGATCGGGTGGTCAGACTCGCTGACTTGGTTGACACACGTCATCGGTTCCCAACTGCGTAGATCGATGCTCATGTTGTCGATCACTGGATTGTCTGGTCCAGACTCGATCATTTACAGACCGACGCCATACAGCTGGAATATTGCTGCGTGCGGCGTAAAACTAAACTCAATCACTCTGACAATGATTCAACCAGCATGCTCATGATACAGACAACATCGAATAATACACTTAACAAGGATTTCATATGAATTGTGTTCCTGAAACTATGTAGAATCTATGACTATCACTTCTTACTGACATGCACTGCTTACAATGACCAATGTAATCGCGTTATGCCTGTTGATGTTTCCACCAATCCAGCCTCGTGTAAATTCAACCGACCGATGAGTAACGCTACTCCTCTGGTTTTATGAAGTCTTGCCATGTTTATCTACCATGCTAATAATCGTCACCGCTGCAGTTGGAGGCTGCTGGCGACTGACATTCACATCAATAAACAAAGCATGAATTAGGAGAGGAGATTGTCGCTAACATTAAGTGAAACAATTTCCATCATTTCTAAGGCCGCACATCCACCAACAGCTCAACTAAAACTCGATTCTTTTAAACTCTGAAGTGATCCAGTGGTACGACTTTCACTCAGTCCAAATATGGCTCCGTCCGTCATTCTAAGGAATAAATCTATATTTGTATGGAATTAACGTAATAAAATGATAGATCCCATTCTAGACAATGACATTACCCACTTGTAATGTACTGGCTGCCCGGTTGTCAGGTTCTATGAATGTCTTCTGTCAAATTGGATGCCACTGTGCATGAATAACATCAGACATAAACACATCAACTTGTCACAATGAAAATATATTTGTGTAATGATTAAGAGAAAGTAGGTTAACAGGAGAGAAGATCTCGAGACCAACCATTGTCAACATTAGGGCGTGGTTTCAGTCTATGATCACCATTGTTCAATAATTAGGTTATCAGTTGTTGTTTACAACATAGCTGGTGTTCCATTATTCCTTATTTAAATAATTATATGTAACGGACTGTATTTTTAGACCCAAGAAAATAGCACATGACACTTTTCCTATAACGTGGTATGTAATTATTGCAGTAAAAGTGGCTTGATTTTAGAAATGCCCATTTCAGAAAATTAACGTGGTTGTAATGATGATAGAAAACGTGATACTTAAATGCCCGACCCGCCCATTCATTTCTATATTTATGTGAGTTGATCTGAGATTTCTCCCAGATAGGAGACGCAGCCATGACCATTCAAATTGTGAAAAGTCAAAACGAACTCTCACAAATTCGATTCTGGATCGGATGTTTGTCAACTGCTGTGGAAATAGAACATATAGCCAGAGGCTGCAAATCTGAATTTGCATCTAAATGATTGAAGTGATGTGGTAGAGCACTGGCAACAATTATATCGATTAGTGTTTCTTAAAAAGTCCACCAATTTACAATAATTAACATGTTTTGTTCCGCACCGAATACAATTATTGGGGTTTTACGGCTTTTTAGGAAGGATTTCTCATGTTTATGGAAATGAATTTGGCCGGTTTTATTTACAATAAAACCAAAACCTTTCCACACAATGGAGTGAGCGTTCCCGGTTTTTGAACATATCCCAAATAGCTTCTTGACACAGATGTGGCAGAGGCGTAGTCTAGTGGTTAAAGCGCCTTCTCGTCATGCTGAAGACTGGGGTTCGATTCCACACATGGGTACTATGTGTGAAACCTGTGTCTGGTGTCCCAACCGTGCTATTTGCTGGGATATTGCTAAAAGCGGCTTAAAACCATACTCACTCTATAACTCTTGACACACACACCGGAGCTAATGAATGTCTCACAACTAATGAACAAAACAAACTTCCATCGTTGAATCAGTCCGAACATAACCCTCCGTAAACCATACGGTCTGAGAGCCTATAGATTTCTGGGAGACATAAACTCAAGGTAGCATTAATAACCAACCTTCGTGTAAACTCTAGAGTCTGAATTTAATAACACTCCAAATATTGCGATATTATTCCCATTTGTCCATTTATCACAATGTTAGGCTGCGCCACAGTCATTGTAAACAGTCCTTATCTCTTTAAGCACGTTTCATCTGAGGAGAATATGCTTTTAAAATTGCATTTGCCCATAAACATTCAACGTGCTCAATAGTTTTTCATATATCTGATGATGACTATGGTCCGTTTTTCTCATAAGCGGACCGATGAATTGCAGTCTAACTCGAAAACTAATAAACATAAAATACTCAATGAAACGCTGATCATAATCAAAACATCAAACCAACTCTGTGAGGTTTTTGTAGAATGTTATCCTCAAAATAAAAGGTTCTTTAACAAACTATCATTAAAATATTGCCACAGATCAACAGTGCAGAGAAAAGGACAATAACTAGGTAAATAATAACAAAAGGTGTAAGAAAATCCCCTTAGAACCAGCAAAATATAACACTGAGAAGTCTGAAATTTTCAATATTTTGTATTGAGCAAAAACAAACTTTAACGCAAGATACAAAAGAATCACAATAGGTGGTTTCATGTACAATACTACTGAGTCAAATCAAAAGTAATGGGCCACAAATATAATCATGTCAACTCATCGAAGTCTAGGTGTTAGGAGTGAGAAAGTTTGACTAAATGAAACACAGCGAGCGATCATGCAGGGGTTATCTCGGTCAAGCGTTGACGGTGGCACGCAGACTTATGTACTCCAGTTAATGTGTCTGCGTGCCGGTCGTCAACACGACAACCAACCTTTCATATATAACTTTTTTATTATTAGGACTAAAATTCTGCAAAAACCTCAAAGAGTTGGTATGGTGTCTTGATCATGATCAGCGTTTCATTGATTGTGTTATATTTATTAGTTTTCGAATTACATCGCAATTCATAGGTCCGCTTTTGAGTCAAACGGACTATGGTGATTAGAAACAATGCAAGATTAAAATTGTCATATGATGTCTTGTCTAAGCAACCATTTTATACAATCTCACAATCCCAACCAGTAAAGTTAAACCATTTACCATAATCGCATGGAATTGCTATTGCATGATTCAGGTTCTATCATAAGCAGACCTGGTAAGCCTGTTCATGTATATATTCGGTTATATGGCATCCGCTGCAAACAAATTAGTCTGCATCAGACAATTCAGTGATCAGCCTCGTGAACGTCAATGTTTGTAATAGAGAAAAGATGACACACATCCGCCAATTAGACGAAACTGACTCTCCCGTTAGTCGCCGTCTACGAAAAACTTGATGTGCTGAAGACCAATTCTGACTTTCTTGACACAAGCTATAGTACCCCATAATCCCAACTGCGTTGACATTTCTGAGAGAGAGGGGGAAAGAGAGAGAGAGATAGAGAAAGAGAGAGAGAGAGAGTTAGAGAGAGAGGGGGAGGGAGGGAGGGAGAGAGAGGGTGTGTGTGTGTGTGTGTGTGTGTGAGAGAGAGAGAGAGAGAGAAAGAGAGAGAGAGAATCGAGCCACCGTCCTTCCGGTTTTCGCTAACAGCCTATCCAGGAGTTTCACTGCATAAACCTCAAGATTCATGTCTTTTGTTGCTGAAATCCACAGGGTACACATGTTTAACGCTAATGGTACCTCATACATGCTCCATTAACGGTAATGCATTCTCGTACTGATGTTGTTTTCCTGACGACATATTTGACATTTCATCAGAAAAGAGAGCGAATTTTTAAACCTGAATTTCCTTTTCACCTTTGAAACGCGATGTATGTCTTCAAGAAAGGATTTTGACCTTTTAGTAACTGGTAAATTATTTACGTAGAATTAAAAATAAAACAACAGATCCTAATCGAAATAGGGTTAATCTTAAGCCGTGTACATTTCTGTTCGTATCTGAATTCGGTTTAAATATTCAGCTAAAGAGATTCAAATGTCTTTGCACACTTGTTCCATGCAACTGTGTGCCCTAGAAACAGAATGGATCTGGAGAGCTGCCGTTAGATATTGATTAAGGTGCTGAGTGGTAGGTGTAAGCGTGGGAGGACGTATGTTATAAGCAATTAAACGTTATCAAGTAGTCAAACTAAACAAACGTTTTTCTAAAATCGAAACTGCTGAATACAAACACGTGTGTTGGTGGTGGTGAGTTGGCATCAAATTCACTTTGTGATATATTCCAGCTTCTTCAATTATTCCCAGTGTGTCAACTCAGTGTGTCAGACACAAGCCAGAACTGATGCAGGTGCCAAACAGTTTCCAAGACAACGGGTGCTTAAAAGACTTTAAACAATCGCAGGTCACTGAGATTTGACAAACACTGGTTTCTGGCATGTCCAAGGGACGCAACTCCCAACAGCGAATTGCTTCGCCTTGGACTAACTTTGCCACCGTGGTTCCTAGGGTATCCTTCGTTCTCCAGTGTCGTGCAATGCTAACCTATTCTGTGACTCTTTATGTCCTTAAGTGGCGACGTTGGGTAATACGCTCGTCCCTAAAACATTCTCCCGTACACCTTAAACAATTACACGGTTGAACTCGAGACTCATCTTTGAACAGCATACCTACGTCTAAGTCTTCTCTTATGATCCTAGTTGGTATCTTGCTATCTGCTATCTGCACCAAAACAAGGCAGACCTAACTGTAGAGCTTCATTGGGCTTAACGCTTCCTCTCGTACAGTTTTGTAACAAAGTTGCTTATACCTAAGACGGGTTGATGATGCCGAACAAGGCTGTCGTGTATGTGTTGGCATGGACGACCGTACCATGGCAGTAATGAAAGTTGGCATGGACGACCGTACCATGGCAGTAATGAAAGTTGGCATGGACGGCCGTACCATGGCAGTAATGAAAGTTGGCGTGGACGACCGTACCATGGCAGTAATGAAAGTTGGCGTGGACGACCGTACCATGGCAGTAATGAAAGTTGGCATGGACGACCGTGCCATGGCAGTAATGAAAGTTGGCATGGACGACCGTACCATGGCAGTAATGAAAGTTGGCGTGGACGACCGTACCATGGCAGTAATGAAAGTTGGCGTGGACGACCTTACCATGGCAGTAATGAAAGTTGGCGTGGACGACCGTACCATGGCAGTAATGAAAGCTGGCGTGGACGACCGTACCATGGCAGTAATGAAAGTTGGCATGGACGACCGTACCATGGCAGTAATGAAAGTTGGCGTGGACGACCGTACCATGGCTGTAATGAAAGCTGGCGTGGACGACCGTACCATGGCAGTAATGAAAGTTGGCGTGGACGACCATACCATGGCAGTAATGAAAGTTGGCGTGGACGACCGTACCATGGCAGTAATGAAAGTTGGCATGGACGACCGTACCATGGCAGTAATGAAAGTTGGCGTGGACGACCGTACCATGGCAGTAATGAAAGTTGGCATGGACGACCGTACCATGGCAGTAATGAAAGTTGGCGTGGACGACCGTACCATGGCAGTAATGAAAGTTGGCATGGACGACCGTACCATGGCTGTAATGAAAGTTGGCATGGACGACCGTACCATGGCAGTAATGAAAGTTGGCATGGACGACCATACCATGGCAGTAATGAAAGTTGGCATGGACGACCGTACCATGGCTGTAATGAAAGTTGGCGTGGACGACCGTACCATGGCAGTAATGAAAGTTGGCGTGGACGACCGTACCATGGCAGTAATGAAAGTTGGCATGGACGACCGTACCATGGCAGTAATGAAAGCTGGCGTGGACGACCGTACCATGGCAGTAATGAAAGTTGGCATGGACGACCATACCATGGCAGTAATGAAAGTTGGCGTGGACGACCGTACCATGGCAGTAATGAAAGCTGGCATGGACGACCGTACCATGGCAGTAATGAAAGCTGGCATGGACGACCGTACCATGGCAGTAATGAAAGTTGGCACGATGAAGACGACTTCAAGTACCATAAAGACTAATATATTATGTGATTATGATCACTGAGATAGCGACTTCCTTTAGCGCCAAACGTTGTTGACTTTCAAGAGCACCTTATATCCAAACAATAGTTTGCTGTTAGTAAGAATTGAGAATATGATCCCGACAACCACGGAAACATTCAACTGTTCCCTGTCAATTCACATGCAGGGACATGTTAATTGCCAATCAGGTCGTAGAGAAGTCGTCATTAAATTGAAAACTCAATCATTCAGTTGCAGGATAAATTTAATTTTCTTCAACATCATATTTTTCAATGTCAGAATAAGCTTGAATGATGTTTGACGCCTTCAAAAGAGTATGGTCACCTGATAAATCGAAACTGGGTCTTGCTCGTGAACTTCATGAGATTTGTCACCGCCCTGAGGATGACGCCGTATTGTGGGGATGAAAGGGGTTCCTGGTAATAAATGGGGAACCGATGCTGTGACGGACACAGATCTTTGTTTCATTTTGTTTTGTTTCTACAAAGCCTGAAACCTAGTGATTAAAGCATTCGCTCGTCACGCCAAAAGCCCGGGTTCAATTCCTCACTTGAATACTATGTTTGAAGCCCATTTCTTGTGTTTCACTGTTGTGATATAGCCGGATGCTGCTAAATACTCACTCGCTCACTCTAAAAGCATCCTCTTTGGTCCGACCCGTGAAGATCCGGGTTAGAATTGATCTTCAGCAACCTATCCTTGTCGTAAGAGGCTCGATTTGGCTGACGTGTCGTCGTATCCCAACTGCATAGATCGATCTTCACGATGTTGTCCACTGTATTGCCTGGACCAGACTCGACTATTTACAGATCGTCGCCATATAGCTGGAATATTGCTGAGTGTGACGTAAAACTAAACTCACACACTCCTCTTTGGCCAAGTAGATAGAGTGTCTGAGCGGAATACCGTTGGTTCGATCCTCTTCCCGTGTGATACCAAAATAATGAAACCATTGGACAACATCCGACACCAGGGGGATATAGTAAAGACATTTCAGCTCGGAGTCAATATGATGTGTCTGTGTAGGGTAATTTGTGTGAGCACTACAAAACTGACTTAGGTCAAGTATAACCATCACACACAGGCACACACTATGTAAGTGTAATAGCACTGATGTACTGCACATCATACATATCCCTCCATCCGACTCTTGACCTCCATGATTACTCCATCCCGGTTCGATAGTTTCGACGTAAATTAAAGTGTTGTTCAAACGAACGCTGACGCCTATATCGGGCCAAAACAACCCATTTACTTAGCTCTAGGAACTCATGCGTGGCTGTAAGGCTATAAGCAAGGGGTGAATACACAGAATCACGAAGATCTGCCATTATAAATCAATGCCAGATACGACGTATATTTCCCAGTTAAGCGATATATTCCTATAACCAAAGGCATGAACTTGGCCATTCATTTCACGTTATGTATCGACGTTCTGATTAAGGTTAAACCATCGCCTGATTGAAATCACGCTATTTTGCTCAGCTCTATGTAACGTTATATGTTTCATTCAAAGAGATCATTTTCCCATCATTTATTTCGATTTATGATTCAATGAAAGAAGCCCTTCAGTCAGATGGTTACGTGGCACAACGATTGCAGCCCCTGTCATAGACTGAATATCAAGAACATATCACGACACTGGGATTTTCCCCATCACATCCATGGATGGTGCTGTTGACACGTTACGATTTTCATACGGATTACTTATTTGCTCTAGTCCAGTGCATCTGGGCTTGATGAACAATCTCCCATGACACCGCTATACACCGATCATATATCGGTGTCATGGGAGATTGTATCTTCACTGACATACCTCCAAAACCTTACTGATAACATCTTTAAATACCATTCCGTAAAACGTTCGTTAGTCTATTACAGCCTCTAGGCTTATAATTACAGAGTTTGGTTCCTCCAAAATTACCGTTATTCCAGAAGTACTGTTAGTTTTTAAATATGCTGATTCTAGTGCAGAGCATAGTTTGTCTGTTCTCTTAATTCTCCTGTTCGTGATACGGTGACAAACCCAAATCACTCACGCATTCTGACATCGTCTTCAGGTTCGGTGCTAAGCAGGATACTGCACTGCAAAGGTTGAGGACAATATGAGATTTGTTTTAATCTGTTAGCTTAGTTTCTACTTTCAGATTTCGGGCTACAGAATGATTTTGTGGGCTAGCAATTTTCAGATATAGCGAGCTGGAATGGCTAGCAAAATTTGGAAACTGTTTAACACTGTGGCACTGTAATACTCGTTTGTATTATATACCCATGTAAACTTATAGTAATATAATACGGATGACGTGCTCAAATTCCGTTTTGCAACCGTATGGAAGACCTGCCGCTACTCTATGATTTGTTATATTAAGTAACAGATTAATGCAAGATAAGAGGGTGTATAATATATATTTGAACTCGTCGCTTGTCTACTTCCATGACATCTTCTATTTCAATAGGAAAACACCCAAATGCACTAGTATGACGGTCTATATATGTATGTTAGTTGAGTTGGTAAGGAATGCTACAGGTAGGACATGCTTCGCGATTTCGGAACACCTGGTGTCATTACTGATTTCCAATATTAATATGATTTTCACCCCTACTTGTGTTTACACCCTGGCAAGTGTGCTCCGGCAAATATTAGAGACTGACTGACGGATGGGCCAGGGGGCCAATATTGAAGCTTCATACAACGTATACTGACGGGTAATAGAAACTATACGGTCAAGTTTAATGGTGACTAAATAAATGAAGCAAGAAAGGTTAATTGGATGCATGAGTGTATGTGGTAGTTGTGATTCTTTGTGTGTCATGTTTATTTAATACTGGTAAAATATTTTAGATGCTTGCTCCCTTGTTATCCACGGTAAGGGCACGTTCTATGATGTGTACCGTGTGGATCGTACCTTCCGTATTTTAGCATAGCATACAAGACTTAAAGCTGAATGTTTACACAAGACACATACCTGTAGCTGCGTGTAAAACAAATTTAATGCTATATAGTTGCTAATATGTACAGAAGGAGCACAACAAACAAAGACGATAGAAACTGCTTGAACACAGTCGGTTTTCTCAATAACCTTACATGTGAAATATACAAAATAACTGACATTGGTCTATTTCTTTAACGCCCTCTCCAACACCTTCGCAGACGACAGGAAGTCACGTGACAGCCCACGCAAGACTGACAATCTTTGAGCGGATTGGTTGAAATGAAGGTCCTAGCGAGTGACATCACTTCCCCCACGTTCTCGACACGCATCTGCAGTTCTGCATCCAGAGGTTGCATCTACAGACCAGTCTGCGAGGGTTGCAGCACGTCTCCTCGTACTCTGAGGACCAAGGGACACAGAACTGGTTCCACTCTCGGCACTCGAGGGTCTTCCGGCGCTTGCTCACGTATCTGTAGGACACACGCCTGGAAAAGGGAGACAGTTTGTTAATTCTTGCGCAATAGCAATTTAGCGGATTCCTCTATCACCGTGGCACTGGGCCAAAGAAGACGACCTTTCCCAGGATTCCCGTTCATATTCTAACCACTGGTTATACACTCCACCGTTATATCTCTACATCGTCGACATTTAATTAGTCCAGTAGATAGACCTCCTGTACGGAGGTCTGTGGTTCTAATCCGAGTGCGATACATTTAGTACAATATACCCGTACAAATGAACTGCAATAACCCGATACTCATGGAGTGCAATACGCCCCTACTCATGGAGTGCAATACGCCCCTACACATGGAGAACAATACGCCCCTACACATGGAGTGCAATACGCCCCTACACATGCAGTACAATACGCCCCTACACATGCAGTGCAATACGCCCCTACACATGCAGTGCAATACGCCCCTACACATGGAGAACAATACGCCCCTACACATGGAGTGCAATACGCCCCTACTCATGGAGTGCAATACGCCCCTACTCATGGAGTGCAATACGCCCCTACACATGGAGAACAATACGCTTATACATACTGAGTATACACCTGTAATCATGATTCTCCATTACGGTTTTCAAAATGATACCTACATATCATTGTAAAAAGTAACCACACAAATAATGTGTTTGTTGTTTTCACAAAACTATATTACCCTTGCTTCTCACTTTAGAACACACTGAGTGCTAGCAACAATTTCCATATTTGTAAAGGGGTACTTCCAACAGAATTACAACAACACATTTCGTAAGCGAAGTCATTTCCATTAACAACAACGGTGATGACCTCAACGCCCAAGTCGTCGTTTTCCAGGCAATACCCTGAATACATCAGGATTTGATCAGACAAACCCCGACCCTCGCCGCTCAGGCGCAAAAACGACCAGATCCAGTGTTATACACATCGCTGCTACCACAATGGGTAGTAAGGTCACTTCCAGAGTGAGTTTAGTTTTACACCGCACTACGCAACATTCCAGTTAAATGGCGGCGGTCTGTATATAAACAAGTCTGGACCAGACAATCCACTGCTCATCATCATGAGCAAGGATCTGCACAATTGGGAACCGATGACATGTGTAAGTCAAGTCAGCGAGCATGACCACCTAACCCGTTAGTCGCCTCTTACAACAAGCATAGTCGCTTTTTATGGCAAGTGTGGGTTGCTGAAGGCCTATCCTACCCCGGACCTTCATGGGTAAGTTCCCTCTCGAACAGCATGGATAAGTCCAACAAGGAATAGATTTGTTGTTGTCTCTCCAAACTGGCACCCATAAAAGATCCGGGTGATCAGGCTTCCCGATTTAGTTGACCCATCTCAAGTGTGTAGATCGATGTTCTTGATGTTGATAACTGGATTGTCTGGCCCAGACTCGATCTTGTACAGACCGCCATCATACAGCTGGATTACTGCTGAGTGCGGCGTAAAACCAAACTCACTCAAACTAGTCTGTCATCTGTTTCAAACACGAAACATATCGCTGCATCAAATGTTTAAATTCGTATCGATGTTGACATTTGTAAGATGAATCTAGAATGTAATTATACATAAGGATTCTTCACAACACAGGATTTTCTTGTTTTAGTGATGTTTTTGACTTTGGTAATCTGATTAAGGGAAACTACATCAAACGACAATCACTTCAGTAGCGTGGAATAATGAAACACGACCCTTTCTTGTACGTAAACACACAAACTCTGAAGGTTTTCGATGTGTCGGTTTCACTTTACACCAGCTATCAGATACAAAGAAGTACAAGAATCTGTTGTTGTTCGTCCGTCAATTCCACGGGGACCATCTATTCATCCTGGGGCTGCCCGAGTCTGTCCCTATGGGTGCGGAGATGATTTACGAGTCCAGTCCGCGCTCGAAAGGTTCTAGTGCAGTAGTATAGGGAATGACAGTTCTAAAACACTCCCAGTGCAGTGTGGACAGGGAAAGGCTGCTGCCGGAGTCTTGGAGGCGCTGCTTTTCCTGTCTTGCCTGCGTTGCTCAGCTGCAGCATAGCTGCCCGCCACATTGGTCTGCTCCCGTGAATTGTGGCTACGTATATATCACTGATGGTCAGATTTATATAGCAAAACCTGGGTTAGCTCTGTCTTTATCAAGGGTTACAACGACTAACGCGATCGGGTGGTCAGACGCGGTAGACCCATGTCATAGGTTCCCAGTTGCGCAGATCGGTGCTCATGCTGTTGATCACTGGATTATCTATTTCAGACTTGATTGTTTACAGATCGCCGCCATACAGCTGGAATATTGCTAAATGCGGCGTAAAACCCACTCACACACCCTGTTCGTGCTCACTTGTCGTTACCGTTCGAGATGGTAACGTAGCCTAGTGGTTAAAGCGTTCGCTCTTCACGTCGAAGACCCGGGTTCGATTTCCCACATGGGTACAATGTGTGAAGCCCATTTTCTGGTGTCCACCGCCGTGATACTGCTGGAATATTGCTAAAAGCGGCGTAAAACTAAACTCACTCATCCACGTTACCGTTCGATAGTGATCTTAAACACACGTGAAAGTAAAATGGATTCCACTTAGCCTAAAATTGCTTAAGATCACGGAAAAGTTTTGTTCCTTTATATTTTCAGGAAAAAGCTTTTTCTTTCACGTTTATCGATTTTGCATTAACTGTGAAACCACCTCGCAATTCAATAAGAAAAGCAAACAATTCGCCCACGATGTGTAACTAACTCGTTGAAATTTGATCACGTTTAAATACATGTCTTTCATGGAAATTCCGGGTCAAAATCGATCACAAGCAGCCTACATGTATACATCCATTGCAACCTGTATCTATGGAGGCTGAAGGGTACCTTAGTGTTTAAAGCGGTCGCTCGTCTCTACGAAGGGTTCGGTTTCATTCCCGTGTGAATACAATGTGTGGAGCCCATATCTGGTGTTCCCAGTCGTGATATTGCTTCATTATTGCTCAAAGCGGGGTGACACCTACTCACTCACTATATGTTTGATAGGGTTGTAAGGCATTAATGAGCTCAAAGAAGACTGGTCTGCTCGGAGTCAGTATAATGTGTCTGAGTGGGGTATTCATGCTTAACTGTGGCATGGTATCTCAGTGAGCTAGCGCCATGAAATTAACTTAGGTGGGGGCTAGTACAACCAGCCACACATACATACGTGTACACTTCGATATGTGAGCGAGAGCCGTGAAGATCCGGGTTCGAACATTGGTTCCCAATTGCGCAGATCGCTGCTTATGCTTAAAATGACTGGATTGTCTGGTCCAGGCTCGATTATATAGAGACCGCCGCCATACAGCTGGGATATTGCTGGTACGTAAAACCAAACTCACTCACTCACTCCATGCGACATAAATGTGATTCAGACCTCTGGCAGCCTATGGTTGTCGTGGGGGACGGCCAGATTCGGGGGATTTGGTGGATAACATGACATCACACCCGACAGTATGGCTCATTCCCCCTATCAGTCACAGGACTGTCTGGTCCCGACCCGACTAACTGGCCGTCTCACTACAATAACGCCGAGTGACGAGTAAAATAAAGCAAAACGAACAAATTATGAAAACAATCTGATCAACTCAGAATTAAGAGAATAATCCAAATTTGCAAGAACCCCGAAAAGGTCAAATGGTGACCGTGACCTTAAGAGCATTGCGAAACCACAATCTGATTCGTCAGATCTTCATCATCTATGGAGGAAACCTTGGTTTTACACACAAAGGGTGATCCCAGTACAAACCCTCGGGACACGGCTTAATAACAGTTGATGCTATGTTTGCCAACGGCTTCATACATATGACCTTAGAATACGGGATGTTTCCCCAAGCATAGATAGGTTTCCATGGTTCCCAACCTTTTTATACTCCTAAGTTGCTGTAGCGCTTCATCGTTCCTTCTTTGTCTGTTTATTAAGTCTGAAACAACAAAATACCAGAATTAGATCATTCAGAGGATCATTACTAGTTTTAAAAAGATACAGTAAATCTTTATGGCGTGCATATAAATTGAATTAAGAGAGAATATGTGTAAAACTCAAGATGATAGACATTATATATACAGTCTTTGTTCACCATATATGGGATGAGTCCAGATATTTCTTCTTACAAAAGCTCCTTTATATCTTTATATCAGTCTTTATATCTTGATATCTTTATATCTCATTATGAAGCAGGTTTTGCAAGAGGAAATATCTTGACTCATCAATTAATATGTTATATACACAAACTAAGGCAACATTGCAATTTTTCTATTGTATGAATTACTGTATATATTTTGCATTGTATAAGAGCCTAAGGCATTCGTATCGCAAATAAACGCTTGATTATAGTGCAAGGTGTATATTAGCATCTTCTGGTTGATGACAAGGCGGGATTGGGACATGTCAGCAATTCAACTACAATGGTTCAAATCTCCATTACAACATCCTCCCTAATTCCAACCAAACTGGCACGTAACGGTTGTAACCATACACATGACAACCAGAGCACACAGAACATTATGGGTGATAAGGGAGACATTAAGCAGTGTTTCCATTTTAATGTATTGTTCTCGTGTGTGAATACATCTATATAATTGGGAATACTGAAACAAGCATGAAACCCGAACCCAGGAAGCGAACAGATCAATAATAATGGGAAATCTGGAAATTCTATATAACGTTTTTCAAACTATGATTGATGCTACCTGCAGGGTAAATCGCCCACGCTCATAGAAAAACTGTAATAATATACAGAATCATATTATAGACGACTTAAAAGGGGTCGACTGCACACTCTGGCCATTCTATGGGAAAAGGTTAGAAAGGGTATTCCTACAGTTAGGGGTTTAGTTTTTAGCAACATTCCTGCAATATCACGGCAGGGGGATGCCAGAAATTGGCTTCACATTGTATCCATTTTGGGAATCGAACTCGAGTCTCTGCGTGACGAACGAACGCTTTAACCACTAGGCTACCCCACCGCCCCAGTTAGGAAGTGAGTGAGTGAGTGAGTGAGTTTGATTTTACGCCGCTTTTAGCAATATTCCAGCGATTTCACGGCGGGGGACACCAGAAAATGGGCCCCACACATTGTACCCATGTGGGGAATCGAACCTGGGTCTTCGGCGTGACGAGCGAACGCTTTAACCACCGCCCCGAAAGAAGACTGAGCCGTATAAGCCGACACTCGCTGATTCATGGTAACTTAGGACGGATCCTCTGAGTTGTTATTTTCTTAATTTCTCTCTTTATTCAATGTATGCGGGGTTGTATAAGTCTGCATAAAAATTAAATGCTTCTCGGGCACGTTTTTTGTCAAAAGTAACGAGGGCGGTAGGACTTTATTTTTAATGTTTTATAAAAAAGAAAGTGACGAGGGACCAACACGTTATTAGTTTTTCTCTCAGAAATACGCCTTGGGAAGTTTAACATGGGTTGTAGATTCAGTCACACTCGTTCTTACAGACAATCGAATTCATTCTTATAGTGGACAAATGTATGAACTGGACGCGGCCAAGTCAAAATTATTTTTTTTAAATGGCAATAAAAAAATAAAATAAAAGTGAATGGTAGTTGCCCGAGAAACATTTAACTTTTTTCATTTAGCCTAATATAGATTTGACCCACGACGTAGGTAAAATGTTCCGACACACTGGAGATTCCTCTTAATTTTCCTCGAATTCTTTGTTTCTGTAAACTTTCTACATTTTAAGGGACTTCGCATTTGTCTTGGCAATAGCAGTAGTTTACTGAGATCCAAGTGCGCGAAATGGCTAGTAAAAATTCAATCGGACCAGTAAATCCCATAGTTACTGGTCCCACCTGGCTAATGAATTTTCATGTCATTTTGTTAATCCATAACTCTCGTACGTTATAATGCACTTTTAAAGCATGCAAGACTATAGCCTGATAAAATTGCTCATGGTATTAGCAGCTAAATGACAAAACCCATGTCATGCTGACAACATCTTATCCTCATCTTTTTTTGTGAAGCTTTGATTAGTTTCTTCATTCAGATTTCGGGCTAGTGAATTATTTTGTGGGCTAGTAACTTTCAGGAATAGCGAGCTCGCACTCTGGTGATTGTCCGGTACATATCCATGCTTTATAGGTTAGGAGTTTTCCTGTGGGCAGAGAGTCGGTAGTTCGAACTCCGACCGCATCATACCAAAATGGTAGTTGTTAGTGCCCTGCCTGGCGCTCGGCATTGAGGGGATATAACAACGAGTGAGTTTGGAGTGTCTGGGTGAGGCATCCATGTTAAACTGCAATATGATAAACCAATATTAATCTACTAGCACCTCTATAAGTGTGTACGTGTGCCAGCAAACCAGCATGCAATCGTAAACTGTGAGGAACACTGCCATACACAGTGAACACAGCATCAATACTTGTGGTGAGGAATAGAACCCGGGTGTTCGGCCTGACGTGCAAACGCTTTAACAACTAGGCTACTCCACCGCTCCTCGATAGAAATAAATCAGTTCGGAGATAACAAGAATGGCAACGCAACACTCGATGTCATGAAAAACTGAATGTGCTTTGTATGTAAATATCTTGAACGCAGGTAATATTTATACGAAAATATATGAAGCAGCCACTTGTTTACGACTGAGTGGTAGATATGTAGAAATTGATCTCCTTTCAGTCTATTTGAAGCTTGTACATCGAGGAGACATCAAACTGACATCGGGCTCTTTCTGTGTGTCACATGTGTATCTGATCTCATATTTAATTGCAGATGGTAATGTTAAGAACTGGCTGATGAATATGCACGTACACAGTACAAACAATATTCTGAACAGCAAAAGAAACCCATATAGGAGACATAAACATGAACGCTTACATTTTATGAACTAAGTCTTTCATTTCTTCCAAACATGCTTTTCTTTTGCTCTTCAGTATAGAATCAACTGACTAATGGCACACTCTGTAGACATATGTAACTGTTCCAGTGGTTGGAATAAGTGGGTGTAAATAGATATAATATACCACATACGTGGTAGTAATCACTAGTGTTTACCGTCATTAATATACAGATTTGAGCTCTTACAGCTTCTCGGTATTCCTGCAATATTTGCAAAGTGAGATTATGTACCATGAAAAAAGTTTCATGTTTCATCGTTATGGATTCATATTACTTTTTCTCATATGCACTGGTATTGGCTAGTGGTATGCTCATAAAGTGCAATATCACCTACTTTTGTTTAATGAAACATAAATTTGAGGCTGTTCAGTTGTTTGATACTCCTCGAATATTTGCAAGATGAGATTATAGCTTTAAACGAGAGTATGTTACAGAAGACACTACTCTGTAGGCAATCTACATCATCCTCAGTGTGGATGAACACATTGACAATTGTGGAGTAGATATTCGAAGAGCCATGTTCAGTAAGAACCACGCCATCACCTGAAATTCCCAACACGTCCATGGGAATTCCACCTTTCAGCTTTAGGAGTATGTATACAAAAACAGTTGGGTAACAGGCTAGGTTCATATAGTCGACATTAATAAATGCAGAGGAATTGTGTGAGACACTACTGAAAACGATGACTAGACAATGTTTGTAAAGGTGGACACGTGTTATATTTGTGAGTACCTGAGAGTTTGGGAAGTGGAATCCTATTCGGGTAAAAGTCTAGCCCCAAATATAACACGTTACACCACGAGTGAGTGTGAGTTTAGTTTTACGCCGCTTTAAGCTTTATAGTGCTGCAATATCACGGACATCGGAAATGGGCTTCACACACTGTACCCATGTGGGAAATCGATCCCGGGCCTTCGGCGTGACGATCGAACGCCTTGACCACAAGGCGACCCACCGTCCGTTACACCAAACGGTGATGTAAAGGTACAATTTTACATATTGGATACCGTTCAAGAGTTTCCGAAAAAAAAAAAATAACCAGATTACTTGCAATTACCAGATCTTGGAATGTAGCCTAAAGATTAAAACGTTTGTTCGTCACGCCGAAGATCCGGGTTTTATTTTCAACATGGGTACATCATGTGTAGCCAGTTTCTGGTGTCCACTGTAGCGATAGTGCTAGAATATTGCTGAAAGTGGCCTAAAACTAAACCCACTCACTTGCGACGTGTACCCGGACTACAGAGGAACTCAGTTTTGGATGATACAATTGTCTCTCAGCTACAACAACTTCCCACACCACTAAATTATTTCGCTACAACTAGCTCATTAAGTGAGTGATTTATAACAGAATGCTATCGTACTTGTGACATCTCTTGCCAAAATGAGTTCTGAATTAGTATCTCAACCATGGAGCTAGATTATCTGATCAGTTACATCTCGTAATGAGGGTCGTTAGCAACGGACGTGCTTAATGGTGCGGATATCGGAGTAATTATACCAAACGTATTTCTCGCACATAGATCATAATATCGATTCTTGACAACCATTGTGAGCCATAAATTCGCAGGTCATTCATACAGATGAAATGCCTCTTGCGGAACGCCTTGGTTCCATTGCTGTAATCAATATACTAACACCCGTGCTGTATAATCACTCCAGTGTTTGGTGTTTGCATTCCACGATGAAGAAGTAGCGGGTCATCCGATCAATAGAAGTCAGCTTAGTTCGCCCCTCCCCTGACCTATCACTGAATCCTCCCACACAAGCCGATTTCTCCACCCTGACCCCCAACTGAAGTTCATCTCTTTAATCATCCTTACAACAATCTCTCACATCCCGTTGTCGCCGTCAAGACGTCCCAGAATCGATGGTCAGCAACGGTCAGAGATGACTTGGTTCAGATGGTGGTGCCGCTTTTGGAAGTTCGTATCGTCGTGTTGGACGGTGTGATTGTTGCTGCAGATGCCGTCTTGTCATTTTCGAATTTACTACTAAATTAGTTTTTGAGGAAGGCTAAAATGTATGGAAGAACCATGTCTCTGTTACACAAGGAGCGATAGCTCACTCTTGGTACTGACACCGTTGTCAAGCGCGTTAGAACTGAGGCCGAAACGTCGCTCCTAATTGTGAAAAAGAGTTCTTCTTGCATAGATATATCATTCTTTCTTAGTGCTCCAAGGTGTAACTGCCTCTCCAAGCTAAATATCTTTGTCTGAAGAGGAAACTTGTAGTTTCACTTGTCTGTTCATTCACTTTACAAATAGTCCACGAATCCAGAGTTGAAGGATTACAAGTGTCACGTGTTCGGTGTTTCAATGACGCACAGATCTCCTACTAACCATTACAATTCCGTCACAACACAATTTTTACATATTTGTGAATATTTAATTTTGTTTACTATATGGTCTGTATATAATCGAATCACAACCGGACAATCCAGTGATTCGAAACATCGAAACACGGTCAGTTTAAGCAATTGGGATATGGTGTGATGTATCAACCAAGCTGGCAAGACTGGCCAGTTGGTTGGTTTCTCACAAATATCAGTTACCGAATACCAGTACCATCCCAGAGCTCCCCAGGTACGCCAGCAGTTTAGGATAGTAGGAAGAGCATTCTAAAACAATGTTCCCCTATAAAGTGGTACATTACATGGTACTTTCATGAATATGCGTTGTTATGTTCGGATACTGTGAGCGACGCACGCTACATCGATAGCAATAGCCGACCATATCCATCCAAAGGGAGTTTAAAAAACGAATGATTACACTATCATAACGATACAGAAATAATACGTTCCTCAGAATGATATGGTTTGCTTTTATCGACTGAGCATTTTGATGGTTTATCCAGCTACATCAATACTGACGCCATTCAAATCATCTGACAGAAAATATGAAAGCGACAGGAATTGTCAAACATAGTAATGGTTGGCGTTAAAACAATCGTTGTTTTCACAAGATGACCGATTAATGTAAACACGTTCGTAAATAGTGCAATCATTTCATGTTGTTTAAGAATAACATTTCCTGTATCTTTGGTCTTAATATCATATAAACGATGTGATGTGAAGCAGCTGGAAAGTGATTACGGTTGCAGACATTATGTAGCAGAATTCCAACAAACCAGATTTAAGGATTATGCTTATGTGATTGTTATTCTGTCTGTCCACAACCACAATCATAACCAGAACTGTTATACATGTAGACAGATAAGTTTTTGACGTGTCTGAAGAGTGAGTGAGTGAGTGAGTGAGTGAGTGAGTGAGTGAGTGAGTGAGTAAATGGGGTTTGGCTTTACGCCAATTCTCAGGACCATAAACCGTATATACCCCTCCAGACTAATGTCGCGCCCCAAGCTCGAGCTCGAGCAAGTAGTATTTACGTGAGAGCGTGCGTGCGTGCGTGCGTGCGTGCTTGCGTGCGTTTCCAGCTCTTTCTTTGACGAACCTACGATCCAACATCAACAACAAATATACGATCACTTACTACCTGGGGCGATGGGGTAGCCTTGAGGTTAAAGCGTTCGTTCGTCATGCCGAAGAATCGAGTTCGATTTCCCACATGGGACCCATGTGTGAACCCAACATCTCGTGTCTCCCGCCTTATTATTGGTCTACTATACAAATATCAGTGTAAAAATTAAATTCAACTAACTCACTCAGTCAACAAGTAGGACCATCGCCTTAACCACTGTGCTAACCCGCCCGGTTGCGTGAGTTTGCTTTAACACTGTTTTGAGCTGGATTTCGGGAATATCGCAGTGTTAGTCGGTTTCCAAACGTTATTGGTCTAACTTGCCGACGAACCTTTTTACCACAAGGCTGACCCACTGGATGACCCACAAGATGAATTCCGTGCATTAAAAAGGCCAAAGTGGTCTAAAAGGCCACTCTCATATCACATTAGTTTCCACCTTCCAGAAACACGCACTGCACAGTAACTTCGCAATTCGTAACATGTAAAACGCACGATGTACAATGAATAGTCATATTAGAAAACTATAGGAGAGAAATGTCTTGCAGAGTCACATCGACTCTTTAGTGCATAGATGGCATTAATACTAGGAGTGAGCGAATGTAGTTTTACGCCGCTTTAAGCAATATCACAGCAATATCACGGCGGAGGAGACCAGAAATGGGCTTCACACCCTGTTCCCATGTGGGGAATCGAACCCGGGTTTTCGGCGTGACGAGCGAACGCTTTAACCACTGGGCTACCCGACCGCCTCTTAATACTAGGAGACAAAGATGAGAGTACTGGCAGGAGAGCGAGGAGACTCACCTTACCTCTGTCGTACTGGGAGGACGCGGGGACCAGCAGCAGCAGGAGGACATAGAGGACACCAGACAGCTGCAGCAGCGACACCTTCCACCAGCTCTACAACACGAGACACCGACTCCAGTACACAGACATACAGGCATGTTCAGTACGATTACACACACCACTTACATATATATGTTCAGAATGCTAGGCAGACTAAGATATCAGCGAATATACATGTATATGTTCAGTATTTTCTACTTTTCTATTACAGGATAGACAGTAAGTTCATCGCAGAACCAACACAGTGGATTAATCACAGGTATATCCCTGAACTTAACAGATATATCCCTGAACCTAACAGATATATCCATGAACTTAACAGATATATCCATGAACTTAACAGATATATCCCCGAACTTAACAGATATATCCATGAACTTACATGTTAAGTAAACATTTGGTGAAATCAGACCAAAATAAAAAAAAATTGGTAAAATCACAAGAAGAGATAGCATGAGTTCTCTCGATATTGTACACCCTATATATGAAATTTTCATTTCTGATCTTATCGAAGTTTGGTTTGCAAGTATATGTTTGGATTTTAAAATGAATAAATTTGACAACTGGTATCAGGAGATTAAGGACATCGTTTCATATTTCCAAGAATCGAAATACAATTAATTTTTGCTTCCTACTGATATTCAGTGTGATATCTGGGTTTGTTCTTATCCGATTAGAAAATTGACTCCATATGTTTTAAATTTTGGACAGTCGTAAATGGGATGAATTCGCTTTCTGGTGCATTTTTACACAATCTTAAACAAATGTAGGTTTGTTGACAAGATTCTGTGCACCAAAGAATATTGGAACCATCTGCAATGTGAGTTTGTATGAGCTCGGAATATAATCTTTTGATGGGATTTCCTTTTTGTTTCAGTTATAGCTGTTTCAAGCTCATCTTCCCATTTCTGTTTATAGCTATACATAGCAGAGTCTGAAACTGGAATAAGTATATCATAATATTTCATACAACCTTTCTTTGTTTTAAAGTTTCAAACTCGTATATTCAGTAAGTGTAAAGCAGACATATCCACGAGCGTATATATTGTTCAGTACGGTATGCCAAATTGTTTCCAAAGTTTACTGGCCGGTTTTAATTTATAAGTCATGCTAATGTGATAAACATGTGTATCAGACTATAATCTTGCTTCAATTAAAAGTCGGAAAGAGTTATTTATTTGACTCTATGAAAATTCAGTAGCCAGTCGAGTCAGTGACTGTGGAGATTTACTGGCCAAACTGGATGTTTACTAGCCACGGGCTGGTGGGCCAGTGGTTAATTCGCACACTGGTTCAGTAGCTCTAGCCTGCAATATCCACGCACCTGTACGTTTTCTGTTACATACACGTGAAGTACGTATATTACAGAAGCCTGGCATTACATATGTTCAGTGCGTTCAGTGGAGACAGATCCCTTTCCTCTCGTTCACGGTGTTGAACAACACCTGAACAACAGTCGTGCGGCTAAATATCTTTACACATGGAAAGATGCTTGTTGTTTTGTTGTTTGACGCTGCATTCAGCAATTGTCTAGCAATATGGCGACAGCTTGTAAGTAATCGAGTCTGGACCACACAAACCAACGATCAACAGTATGAGCATCAACCTACGCAGTTGTGGTACGATGACATGTGTCAACCAAGTCAGTGAGCCTGACCACCCGATCCCGTTAGTCGCCTCTTACAACAAGCATGGATTACCAGATCTTCACGGGTTTGAAAGGGTTTGAACAGTACGCATATGTAGGCATTACTGTATAAATAATAAACATCATATATTCAGCATGGTTCTTATAGATATCACGCAGTGGTTGTAAATAATCGAGCTGGAACCAAATATATCAGTATTTTCTGCCACGTCAGCACATACCATGTACACTACACCTAAAGTCGTCTCAAGTCTAGACAATACCCCTAAGGGCGGAGACAATACCAAGACATCGACACAGACGGAACTGTACACATTGCTGAATACAGTCCCCTTACAGTGGAGGTTACTGCAAGAGTCTATACCGAAGCGCGAGGCAAGTCTTTTCCAGTAGACGTCTGGTTCAAAGGAATCGCCAAATTATGGCATTTATGACAATCTACAAAAGGCAACTTTGGGCCCACAGATAATTGCTAAAACCAGATAAGGACGCAAGCTCATCAATCAGAACAGCTCCCTATCCTCCCACGCTGCCAACGTCTTCATCTGCTACTGGGTGATTTCCATCTAATCCCTCTACAGTTCCAAATTTCATTTGTTCTCATCCGACTGTATTATTGGATGGCCGCTCCAAGCGAGCGAAAATATTTCCAGTTTCGCTCAGGCGGTGATCAGTATCGTTGGATGTTTACAGAAATAGATTCATTTTATATGAATAATGTTTATATTAATGAAGATTATTGATTATTAATGGGCGTGGGTTATAACTAGTTGCCACTAACACATATTATTCATGGCGATAGAGGTGGAGATCGGAGGCATTAATGGACATTTTCTGTAAATGCGTCAGCAACTTTGACATTTTTAGGGTAACGTTTGAATTATTGAAGTCACTTACTTCCCATCGTATCCCTCTGTCACGGCACACCAGATGTAGAGCCGTACTTAGACACAAGACATTGAAAAATTAAAAGCTACCGGCATTAGCATGCACTCCCACGAGTATTCGACATGGAAGACTAGATCGAGGATAAAAAATTATTATACACGGAAATAGACAGGGAAAGGGATGATGAATATTTTAGGGATATTTATGAAATTGTGTATTCAGTCATCGCTACAAAAGATATCCCCTCACACATATTAAAGATCTTTAACGTATGTGTTTAGTAAAGATTTTTACAACATTTTCTTCGCCGCTACTATGGACTACTGTTACTGTCAAGCACTCCTTGCGCTCATAGAAAAGCTGTAATGTATACGGAATCATATTATAGACAACTTAAAGGGGGTCGACTGCAAACTTTGGCCATTCTATGGGAAAACGTAAGAAAGGGTACTCCCACAGTTAGGTTGATTTTGTGAGTGAGTGGGTTTAGTTTTATGCCGCTTTTAGCAATATTCCTGCAGCATCACGGCGGGGGACGCCAGATATTGGCTTCACATTGTATCCATGTGGGGAATTCCCGCGCATTCGGCGTGACGAGCGAACGCTTTAACGACTAGGCTACCCCACCGCCCCAGTTAGGAACTGATCGTATATTTGTTGTTGATGTTGGATCGTAGGTTCGTCAAACAAAGAGTTACAGATACACAAACGCACGCACGCACACACACATATACTATTTGCCCGTGTACAGGGGACTGCGCGCGGTTTATCGTCCTAGGACACCACGAGAAAGTTTAACATTATTGACCCATTGAAACTTAGTATACAAACTCCGAGCTGACCAGTCCAAGTCCTATTCCGAGGCAGGAAGGGTTTTGATCGCATGCGAGCAGAGATCGAACCAACGGCCTCCCGCTGTCTAGGCAGATGTTCTATCCATGAGGTCACGATCCCTGAGCTCCGAACACTTACTTCGCTTTAGCTGGCATATCGTGACAACCTACTGTGGATTACTTAAACTCAACCCAATCACTTCTCCAAACATTCGTACAGTAACTGGGGCGTTGGGGTAGCCTAGTGGTTAAAGCGTTCGCTCGTCACGCCGAAGACCCGGGCTCGATTCCCCCCATGGGCACAATGAGTGAAGCCCATTTTCTGGTGTCCCCCGCCGTGATATTGCTGGAATATTGCTAAAAGCGGCGTAAAACTAAACTCACTCACTCACTCACTCGTACAGTAACTACTAGCTCTTTCGGTGACCTTTAAGAAACACCTACCTCTATCGCACTTCACTGTCAAGAATCGTGGCAAACCAAATCATATGCAGTGAAACTCAGTTCGAAGCATGAAAGTGGCCGTTGAACTTTGAAACTGCATTGTTCGTTTTACCCACGGCATGTAGGATATTTCAGGAATAGCCATGTTTGGAAAGTCAGAGTTATCTTCCACTGATAATAGTACCAGACTATTTCCATCTCCGTGTCCGTTTTCGCTTAGACAGGGCCCAGTATAAAACATGGCCACGAGAGGGGTACGAGTCGCCATCTTGCTTGCCAGAATGACACGAGTAGTTACGAATGTTCTCATCCTCGTTAACCAGTGGGTACCCTTGAACATCGACCAGTTTCGGCCCAACTTCAACACGTCACTGGTAGAACAGGGATGGAAATCATCTGGATGAATCACTGAAAGGCCTGGTATTCAACGGAGGGACACTTAGGGATGCGGTACAAACTTGTATCAGTGAGTTGAGTTTGGTTTTAGCAATAATCCAGCAATATTACGGCGGGGGACAGCAGAAATGGGTTTCACACATTGTACCCATGTGGGTAATCGAACCCAGGTCTTCGACGTGACGAACGGACGCTTTAACCACTAGGCTACCCCACAGCCGTCAAGCTTTTATCAACGTCAACGTTGTCTGATCCAGAACAGTAGATAAACCTATATCCCCCAGCAACATTAACGCCTTTCAACAGATAAATGTTAGGAGAATATGACACCTCTTTAACACTGTACCATATCTATGGCACGAATATAAATAGGCTCTGGATGACACATAATAGATTATTCCACTAATGCAACACCAGCACTCCTAGTCGCCCAAGCTATCGCAGCATAAGATTAGTTTGGTCGGTTTATTGTTTAACAATATTCCATCGATATGGCGGCGGTCTGTAAATAGTCGAGTCTGACCAGACAATCCAGTGATCAACATCATGAGCTTCGATCTACGTAGTTGGGGTACGATGACATGTTTCAACCAAGTCAGTCCACCCGATCCTGTTAGTCACCTCTTACCACAAGCAATGGCTAGTGAAGACCAATTATAACCCGGATGTTCTTGGCTTTGACAACAAAGAGACCACTAATCCCAAGAACGTGGCGATGGATAGAATTGTCCTTTATGTTGCTGTTACTTCTGTGAAACGCGTCAGTGAGAACCATCCTTTTCCGTTTGACCTCGCACGCGACCAGACCTCCAGCGTCTGCTGCTGTTTAAATTGTATTTCCTGTTTTTCGGAGTGGTTGAAACTTACATAAAAGCCAATCCCTTTCCACGAAGTAGCCATTATGTAACTGCACACTGCAGTCTGGGGTTCCTTTCAAAAGTGGAAGCAGATTTCAAAACATCTTTGATGCAAAACTATAGAGCTACTAACACGTCATCGTTGTCATTATACAAATTTAAAGCTAAAGTGGAATTCAAAATTCAAATTACAAAACTGAAAAGAAAAACACGTCTGCAATCTGATATAATCCCTAAGATGGCGGAACGTGAGGAAAGTAGTGTGTTCTTTCTTAATCGTCTGGAAATTTGATTAAACTCAAAAGCAATTTAGACCTGGCAGTTTCCGAATGGGTTTGGGGTTAGTTAAGTGCCCTGTCTGCACTGTTTGCCATCAGCGTGCTGGTTAGTTAAGTTCATTACACTTCAAGCATATGTCACGGACGCGGTGCAGCTCATAGCCCAGACAGGTGTAAACGGAAATCACCACCTCTCAACTTACACATTTTACATTCATGTCTCCCCGTGGTCGGTTCTGCCAAGTGAGCGTGTCATCAGCAGTGATGTAAGTGTAGCGCACCGTAACTAAGGGTCCTACGTTAAGAGAACCAGTCTGGACCATACCATCAAGCCCGTTTGATATGTCCTTTGGGGGAATATACGGGCCTGGTGACTTCATGTTCACTTTCCTGAAATTATTTATCAGCTTGGTCGCAGAGTGTGGCTACTCAGTCAAAATCGTTGTCTACTTCAGCACTAACAGACTATCCATATGGTTCTTTCTGAGTCCCCACGGGGTTTTTATCTTGAGAAATTCGGACATTTTACTCTGGCATAACTGTCCTACCCTGTGTGTTGGGTAGCGGATGCCTGTCCAACGCACCATTACTTCGAGCTCCGCTCCCACAATTAACCGTCGTTTAACTCTAGAATTACACTGATGGCAAGTCTTACTCGATACTGAGATACCATGCAACTCCTGAACAAAAGACTCCAGACTGAGCCAAGGTGGCTGCGATATAGAAGTCTGTTTTAAAAGGAGCGGTGGGGTAGCCTAGTGGTTAAAGCGTGCCCTTGTCTCGCCGAACAATTGGGTTTGATTCCACAATGGATACAATGTGTGAAGCCAATTTTTCGTGTCCCCCGCCGTGATATTGCTCAGGCGTTGTGAAACCACACTCACTCACGCACTTAAAATGTGAGCTATGGCCGTCTTAAAGCTACCGTCCCTTTGATGCTCAAGGCCCTGCTATTCTGATTACCCGTTACGGTTCCGTGTAAACAGTACTATACACTGTTCGTAGTGATGCCTACCTCACAGTTTCCTTGAGTGGTTTATCATGTTTAATGCTGCCATACGCCTCAGTCCTATATTATTAAACGTTAAATCTCAGTTCTCATTACCACTCAACAAGATTTCTAACCAGGCCAGGAAAGTGGCAGTCGGAATGTGTTTTCTGATCATATAAACTCAAAAACGTAACTCCATGTATTCCGAACGACAGTTACGGAATCCTCGATAGCTCCTGGGTACACGTTCTCCACAATCCCCTGGATGCATCTACGGCTCAGCCCGATGAATTTATTACCTTCCTTGGCAATCAGCTGTCTACGCTGTGAAATTGATCATGAGCGTACCAATTACAACTCACTTTCGCTTTATACACTTTCTAACCGATTAAAATTATCAAGCTCGTTGTAACGACGACTTAGCTGATTGGCTACTGTCAGAAAGCGGAGCCAGCAAAGGGGGGTAATAAAATTATTAGACTTAGCCGTAGATGCTTCCAGGGTGTAGTTAATGTTTTTGTCGGAACGCATACCCTGCAGATACCGAGGATGCAGTTATGGCTGCGACACACACACAC
Source organism: Haliotis asinina (assembly GCF_037392515.1). Lineage (NCBI taxonomy): Eukaryota > Metazoa > Mollusca > Gastropoda > Lepetellida > Haliotidae > Haliotis > Haliotis asinina. The sequence continues at coordinate 47,253,155 of NC_090285.1, forward strand.
ACACACACACACACACACACACACACACACACACACACACACACACACACACACACACACACACACACACACACACACACACACACACACACACAGAGAGGGAGAGAGAGGGAGAGAAAGAGAGATTGTACGATTGGAACGCAGATCCAAAGTACTCCAAGGAACTTACGATTTGTGTCGAGACTTTGAAACTAAATTTTTCATTTTTCATTGATAATTTATGCTTCAGACGACACCTTCAACGAGAAAATAGAGCTCTACTCGCGATCACATCCGTGGGATATCTTGTGTTCAAAGGAATGTGAAATTATTGATTTACGGAAGGCTTGGGAAAGATTTTGTAAACGGTGCAAATTACTGGTTCACATGATAAATGATTTAAATTCTACCATTTTGGAAGGGGCTGAATGCGTAGAGAAGAAAAATGCAGTCTAAATGACTTTCCATTTTATTCCGAAATGCGATAATGCGTAAGTTGTCAAGTCTGATTTGCTGTAATATGCTATTTATCAAACAGCACATCATCTATTTGTCTGTGTATCATGTCAAACAGAATAAAATGCCGGCTCATCGTTTATCGATATCGGCCATATTGGCAATGATTTCAACCCACTCCTACACTCCTACGCACTATTATTACATACGTCGTCCTTCCGTGATACAACACACGTTTTTCCTTGCAGGACTAATTTTGTAAATGCTGCTTTAAAACCAAGGTAGCAATTTGTCCATTTTGGGAGCTAATCGAGTCGGTAAGCAGTACTTGCCCACTACTATTTCGGGCGCAGCCATATGATTTGCGTTATTAAATCTGGGAGGGGAATGCGTGTGTCTGGGATGGGGTGAGATTTAATTAAGCCCCTCTTGCACCTAAACAAAGTAGTGAGTGAGTTTGGTTTTACGCCGCTTTTAGCAATATTCCAGCGATATCACGGCGGGGGACACCAGAAAGAATGGGCCTCACACATTGTACCCATGTGGGGAGTCGAACCCGAGTCTTCGGAGTGACGAGCGAACGCTTTAACCACTAGGCTACCCCACGGCTCCTAGACAAATTACATGCATTGAAGCAAACAGCGAACATGGTCTCCTTTGACAAAGCGCCTCGGCGATCTGAGGTAAACTTAAGGTAATGTGAAAGAATGCGAGTTAAGTGAGTTAAGATTAAACTCAGTAAAGGTTGCTTCGTGAGAGGGGCTCCAGGGTTATATTTTCGAAACTCTTTTAGCGCTAAGATAGTCGTAAGTTGTCGGTAATGTATGGTACTTACGACTATTTTAGTGCTAAGAGAGCCTCGAAGAACTTTTATGCTGCTTCGAGTGCAGTTCCAATATATCACCGAGGGGGGCGGCGGGACAGCTTAGTAGCTAAAGTGTTCACTCGTCAGGTAGAAGACCTGGGTTCGATTCCCCACATGGGTGCAGTGTGTGAAGTCCGTTTCTGGTGTCGTCCTCCGTGATATTGCTGGAAAATTTTTAAAGCGGCCTAAAATTAAACTCACTCACTCCATGGAGTGCCAGCTGACATGTAATATATCACAATTCTCTGCTGTAATAAGCTTATAATGAGTTAAATGCTTTTTTGCACAAACATCCGACTTGTCTAAGAGGTGTTTCAGAAAGATACGGTTGACAAATCTCATTAGGCGTGCGGACTGCATTGAAATATTGCAGAACCATTAAAACATGTGCCCGAGCTTCAATAACGCATTACGCGCACACAAGTCACGTTTCAACAGCGTTCCACTTCAGATAAAATTCCAGATTAACAATTAGTAGGGAGAGTTGTATTTGTTCTTTCATTTCTTACACTGAAGTTCCGACCGATAACCTTCCCGCTCGCTATCGCGATCTGCGGCTGTCAAAGCGCGTGGCGTAACACTCCTCATTCACCCAGCCGCTGGATAAAGGGGTCATCAGGTGTGTCTGTTGCAGCACGTAGTAGGCAGGGCGTGCAGACAGATTGAAGGTGCTCGCTTTTCCGCGAAAACAGGCCAGTTTATCGAGTTCGCTGTTGTTCCATTTGTGCAATAGACACGAATTAGTCGACACATGTGAATTAGGGCCAATCCTTAGTTCACTAAGTACAAGGAGATTAGCATATGAAATTAATAACGTTAGGGTGTGGATATATTTATGCTACTACCAAAGATGTGCAGATAGAGGCCGTTAGCATTTCATGTTGTTGTGTTCGGTCTAGCGTCTGACGATCATAACATATTAATCATAGTACAAAGAAAATAATTCTTTAATCAATTATCTTAGGTTATTTCACCTAGGCACTGAAAGTGCTCGTTACAACTGGCGTCACAAAGTACGCCACCTATTATTATCACGGTCCGTGAAGATCCGATAAAATAGGTCCGATCAGCAACCCAAGCCTGTCGCAAAAAAGCGACCCATGCCTGTCGTAAGACGCGACTGATGGGATCGGGTGGTCAGGCTCGCTGACTTGATTAACACATGTCATCGATTCCCAGTAGCACAGATCGATGCTCATGCTGTTGGTCACTGGATTGTCTGGTCCAGACTTGGTTGTTTACAGACCGTCGCCATACAGCTGGAATAGTTCCTGCGTGCGGCGTAAAACGTAACTCACTCAATCGCTATTATGACCACGGTTAGGAATCGCCTTCGACAAGCTTTAATTAAGGGGTTTAAACGGGATCTCTTGGTCAGACTCTCTGATTTCGTTGGCGATAGTCTTTATCTCTGTCACTGGATTGTCGGTTCCTTTTCTGTTTCAAACGGAATCTCGTTGTCAGACAAGCTGATTTCGTTGGTCGATAGTCTTAATGTCAGTCATCGGACTGTTGGGTCCTGAACTAAATATTTACAGATGCCCGCCGTTTATCTGTAAAATTTCTAATTCCTGTGTCATAAAACAAACAAAACACACAAAGTTAGCAGTTCTGCGTCAAATATATCGTAACCTAGCCTAAATCTTGTTGCACATGCAGCACGGAGAAACCCATGCAGTTCCTTGCAGACAATCTGGTGCCGCAATCAAACTGAGGCCCTTTGTTTACGAGTGAGTGAATGAGTTAAGTATTACGCCCCACTCATCAATATTCCAGCAGTATGGCGGCGGTCGGTAAACAATCGCGCCTGGACCTGACAATCCAGTGATCAACAGCATGAGCATCGATCTGCGCAATTGCCTGACCTCCCGATCCCGTTAGTCGCCTTTTACGACAAGCATAGTCGCCTTTTATGGCAAGCATGGGTTGCTGAAGGCCTGTTCTACCCCGGATGTTCACGGGTTTCTATGTTTACGAGGAATGGACACCTGTATGTAAACTGACATTTTGGTTCCATCTCAGGCCATAAACACCATGCTGAGCTGTAAAAAGGTCATGATAGAACGAAAATACTTGCAAGGGGCACTTGTCACGGTGATATATTTTCATCTGTTTTCACCTTTGATGTAAACTATTTATAACTTTATTTCGTGATCACACAAAGGTTTTTGTTTGATGTTCTAAACAGAAGCCATGGCTGCGCAGAAGAATGCTGCGGTAGATAAACGCCTTTGAAATAACAAATGTCGGACGGCGGAGGCGATTACGGTAAACAGCTCTTGCGAGAAAGAACTTTTTTCGGGAAGTGAAGTAATTGCGTGCAAACATTGGCTAGAAGTGTAAAAACACGGTGTAATGACTGCACGCAGAACGTACGGATAAGCCGTTAGTAACAAATGTCCCTGCTTGAGACTTCAGAGAAAATGAAATATTATTTTGTCTTGGCAGCATGTATGAATCAATGAATAAATATTTGAATGTCTGTGTAATGTTCCACTGGTTGCTCCAACCTTTAAATAGATAATCCAGCATGAATGAGTGGAAGTGAGTGAGTTTAGTTTTACGCCGCTTTTAGCATTATTCCAGCAATATCATGACGGGGACACCAGAAATGGGCTTCACACCGTACCAGTGTTGGAAGTCTTAGGCGTGACGAGCAAACGCTTTAACTACTAGGCTACTTCACCTCCCCAGCATAAATGGACAGAAAGTGGCGCTTTAGGGAGAAATATGGGATTCGAACCCATGCACCCCGATATGATCACCTGATTCCTCAACAGAGTGAACTAACTAATCATTCGAAACTTTAAGTGGTATGGCCTTTGGGCACTCCAGAGTGTAAGTCTCAAATTAAAACGCTCACTTAACACTCTGCAGTGGTCACATAATTTTGGTATTGACACACCACACAATAACTCTACTTTGACATTTCGTTCGTGATAGAGAAACGAAAGACAAACCAGATGACAATCCATCATACCAATAACGCGTTTGATGACAACGGCGAAAGCAATGTAATCAGTAAAACCTTTTCAGTGAGCCGTTTTTGTTTGATCTCAGTCTTATCAGTAGAACAGAGACTTCATAAGTCTTTTGATAAGGCAATAATATCCGCTATTGAATATGACGTGAGAGGGAGAGAGAGGGAGAGAGAGAGACAGAGAGAGAGAGAGGTGGAGAGATGTACATTGCATTTCAACCAACCACTTCAATTTGCCATGAAAAAGTATAGTGCCGTGTCATGAATATGAATTATGCACTACTTCATCTCCTCATGAATATTTCATTAACAGATGACGTTTCATCCACAACTTTCCCCAGGAATCAGAAGTACTTTGATTTTGATCGGTCTCTTTCTTTATTTAACTTTCGTTTCCAATGCGATATACCCGTTGTCCCATTATGCCGCTACTTTTGTTTTTTATGGCACCAAAGGAAACTGTTCTGTATTCATGTAGGACATGTATTGCTGCTCCGGGCAACGGTTCATTTAGAGGTGGCATTAAGAGACAGGTTTTTGCTGTATTTAATCGCCTCAGCCTCCCCACTTCATTAGTGATTGTGATTTATGTATCATGGAGGGAACGATGATTTTCCCCAAATGATCAATATATTGAATTTTGGCTTTTTATGTTGGTTATTTAAGCAAAAGACGAATCCTTTCGAAAATAAAATTTGCATTTGGCACTTTTGAGTTCACCGTTTTGAATTCCGTCCCATCGTGATCATAATTAAGACGGAAAATTACGAAATGTAACGTTCTATTGCTTTTTTCCAAGTATTTCTATATCGTTCGCAGTGTAAATGTGCGCCAAATGTTTCTATGACAGGATCACGTGATCCATTCGGATCATTCCGTTTCGAACAGTTTATGGAAAACGAATTCGAGCATCAAAAAGAGGAATCGATACCAGAAAAATGCAACCCAAAACCCAACAACAGTAAAATTGTGAAACAGGGCTCGTGTATAATTGAGTATGTAAGCATCCACATTTTCCACATTTTTGTATATTATGAAATGCTTGCATATCTTTTGTGTCAATAGATATTGCAGTCAGGAATCACGAATAATTCTAGTGACAACTTCCTGTGGGTACTGACCTTCAATCAGATCCTGCCATGCACCCCAAGGCGGAACCAGATATCAAATATAGACAGGTTATGTTGTAGACAAGAAGAGCCTACGCACAACTTGAGCGAATCTAGACACTGTCTTCCTAAATCTATTCGACTGACGTCAAAATAACGTTTTCCGAGGCAACTGCTTGTTTATCTGACCCAAAGGCGTGTAACACTTGATGGCAAATTATCATGTGTCTCCAGACCCGAATGGTTTCTAGCTGGGGAGATTTGATCATTTGTTACTGAAACATAACCGGTAGGCAGTACTTAGTTGGACACACTCTTAATACGATGATTCTATAAAACAAAACACGTATTTCAGTTCTTTACAAAATGTTCCGTACGTGCTGAATCTAAAACAAGGTTCACCCATGAAGATTCGGGTAAGAGGTGCTCTTCAGCAACCCATGCTTGTCGTAAGAGGCGACTAACGGGATCTGGTGATCTTCAGCAACCCATGCTTGGCGTAAGAGGCGACTATTGGGATCGTGTGATCTTCAGCAACCCATACTTGTCGTAAGAGGCCACTAACGGGATCTGGTGGTCTTTAGCAACCCATACATGTCGTAAGAGGCGACTAACGGGATCCAGTGGTCTTCAGCAACCCATGCTTGTCGTAAGAGGCGACTAACGGGATCTGGTGGTCTTTAACAACCCATACTTGTCGTAAGAGGCGACTAACGGGATCGGGAGTTCAGGCTCCCTGACTTAATTGACAGATGTCATCGTATCCCAGTTGCGTAGATCGATACCCATGATGTTGATCATCTGGTCCAGACTCGATCATTTACAGACTGCTGCCGTAGAGCTGGAATATTGCTGAGTGCAGCGTTAAACAACATACTACGGTCAACCAGGAAACAGATCGACCCAGTCTGGTACACCAACGATTCTCACGGTTCTGTGTCAGCATTATTTGGACGTTATACCTTATTTAAAGTCTCAAATGGTGTTTGCTGTGTGTTATTTAAAGCTGCCTCTCCAGTCTTTAAAGGTTGATATGCAGTGAATCTGACCACGCCTTGTAACCAGTAATCACCTTACACATTGCCACAACCTGCACAGGTACATGGTTACATACTCGTGCCGAAATTATTTAACATTATGCATGTATTTCGATGCGACTACTATTTAAGATATTTGCACCATGTTTTGAGTACCTGGCTGCTTTTACACCACCTTTAACCTGAGATGAGGATGGAGCTGCACTAAGAGCACTAAAACCCTTGTAGATAATGTATTGCATCACCCCATCCCGCCTTAACCAATAATCCGGCGTTATCTGTGCTAAAGCAAAATTGACTGATCGATTCCGATCATAAGGTGATCAGATATCTCGTTTGTGGAGTTCTGCATGCTGTCGCTACCACCAGGGACAATTTGCCGTGCTGGTCACCCTGCGATCTTGCAAGGACCTGTTATAAGATTCGTTATAACTGGTCCTCAGCAATCCTTGCTTGTAACAAAAGACTAGCCGGTATGGTAGTTGTGTTCATGATGTCAGCCATTTGATTGTCTGCTCCTGGATCGATTATTAAATACCAAATCTAAATAACTAGACAGTATTGCTGGCTGCTTCGGTAAACAACAATAGCAGCAGCAACAACAACAGAAACACACAGCAAATGTGTGCGAAAAATAATGAGAATCCAACTATGGTGTTATAGGTAATTCGCGGTACTGCTGTACCCATTTGAGGAATCGAATCTGGGTCTATTTCTTAGTCCCCTTTACCACCTACCCAGACTCCCTTACCCCACTTATTTACTGAACGGGCACAGTATCAGAAGCTCATTTCTGGTGCCATGATAGTGCAGGAATATTGCTAAAAGCGGCGTAAAACCATACTCACTCACTTATCTGCTGAACCACCTTTATCAACCAAATTATCGAATTATGGAATAATACAACCATTTCAAAATAAAGTTGATTGAAATTGGAATATAAGGTCGTGAACATTGTTTTGGGCTGACAGCGCAATGAGAACGGTTGTATCCGTACCGTCACACCGATCTAAGTGGATTACTCCCGTTTATAGAGTTAACCATCTAATCAGTGTGATGGATATCAGTAAACACACAATATCATCAGTGTCAAAAACTCAGATTAATTGATTCCATGGCGACGGGAATCTGGAGCGAAATGGTCCAAATATCCTGTCGGGTTCGCGATGAAGGGAATCGCGTATGAAATATGAGAACATATTCAGGAACACGTACGATATCACTGCAGCAGTTTGAAGGCTCTTCGGCCCGATTTAACCCAATTAATCTGCTTACTCGAGAACAGTTCCAGACAGACTGTTCCTCTGAGCCCAATACAGATTTAATTAGTTCGCATTAGGATTGATGTTGTGTTTCGCGGATATGTCGCCGATCTCGTGGAGTTCGTGTTATAGGAGGTGCTATGTATTGAAATATTCATAATAAAACAAATAAATATGCACTATGTTGGAACTGGGGTTAATCTTCTCAGCCATACTGATGTCAGCGACTGAAACTAATACATCATCGGGGGACCTTCCCCGCAAGGGCATCATGCTTTTTCTGAGGCTTTCATGACGCTATTCAGATTTGCGTCGTTCAGTCGTCCCAGGATCCGCTGAAACTGTGTCGAATCCCAAATTTTGTAGGTTTCATAGGTCATAACCATCTGCTAGTTGTGTAATTTTGGATTTTCATAAATAAATAAATAAATCATAAGATCATAAGATCCGTGTTAGAATAGATCTTCAGCAACTCATGCGTGTCGTAAGAGGCGACTAACGAGATTGGGTGTTCAGACTTCATTGAAATATGTCGTATCCCAGTTGTGTAAATCGATGTTCATGCTATTCATCACAAGATTGTTTGTTCTAGAATCGATCATTTACAGATTTACACATAGCTGGAACATTTATGAGCGCGGAGTTCAACAGCATACAAATTTAGTGCCGCCTATATCAAAGGCTATTTTTGATGCTCACACTATTGACCACACGTTTGTCTTGCATTGTTGACAAACATATGTATGGTGGTAATGCAGCTTATTGCACTGTAAATCGTACAAATATATCAGTGGTGTTTGTGGATGACTTGCGAGACGCTTGTAGGTTTATTGTTGGAGCGTAATATAAGGGATGAACGTGACAGTCGAGAATACACACTGTAGCCTGAGACAAGAACTGTCAGTCACTGCCGGTATTTCTAGCAAAGCACGGACTCGCTTGGAGTTTATATTCGGTCCTTGCTTACATGACAGATTAACGAAAATGGTTCGAGTTTCATTTTCACCATGACTGAAAACCACCGCCATGTAAGGTAGTTTATATATCTAAAATATGATTGGAAACTCTTCCCTGTGGTATTTGCCGGAAAGTCGTGATTCTCAGAGCACGTTTTAGTTACAGCAATCAATCGTGTTGCCAGTTCGATGAGATGTTTTCCAGACGGTATTGTATGAGCGAATGTGTGTTTGCGGCGCTGTGATCAGCGTTTTCGTCACATCACGACGTGGGTTTGTACGCGAGGAAGATGCAGTTCTTTTTAAACCCACTGTCACGGCAAAACTAGGAATGCACTCGGACTGGAACAGCGATTGTTTCTGAGACTTGTTTACGATTGGCGTTTGGGGAAAGAACTGATCTTGTCCTTAGACTGGGTTTGAACCCAAGGAGGGCAAAAAGGGAAACTACTCTACCCCCGCCCACGTGTTCTGAACTGACGTTGACTCTACACGTGACTGTTATGGCCACTTGGAGATCGAAGCGGTGCCAGGGGCATGGGGATAGTGGTCCAACCGGTGACTGATGGCGTGGGGTTGTTCGTTAAAGCAGTGGTTGTAGGGGGCTAGTTGTACCTGGAGGGGTAAGGTGGCGAACGGCAGCTGGAGGGTGTGGTGACTCCAGCTGTAGTTGAAGGGAGTGAGGCGAGGAAAAGCTGTCGGAAAAGGTGAGTGAGTGAGTGAGTGAGTCACAATTTTACGCCTCATTTTACACCCCAGTTATAGGGGGCGGTGTCTAAATAGTCGAATCTGGACCAGAAACGGCCAGTGGTCAACAGCATGAGCATCGATCTTCGTAACTGGGGTACGATGACATGTGTTATCCAAGTCAGCGAGCCTGACCACAAGATCCCGTGGGTGGGTTACGGAAGATCAATTCCAACTCGGATCTTAACGGGTTAGACAGGGTAGGGGTCTGAGCGGTGGTTTGATATCCGTGTTGTGGCTAAATTGGGGTGGAGTTGAGTGGGCATGAATCATGTGGGTTTAGGTCTGATTAAGGTGACAATCGGACCTTGGATTAAGATTCGGGTTGTTCAAAAATAAACCACAACCTGTGGTCATGTCCTGCAAAACTGAACAATATTGGGCATATTCTGCGATTAAAACATTCCACCTTAGGACAATTGCCCACTGTTCTGAAAATAAACTCACACACGATCGACAGACGCTTGGGAATGGTGGTTATGTATATCAGTATATACCTACATCCATTAAATCGGATCGTGTGCACGACCTAACACCATTAGTCTCCGCGTTGAGCTTCTCAGACGAATAACGCATGGGAATACAATAAAGCTCATTTTGCCGGGGTTATCGTGGGCACCAGGAGGCGTAATAAGACTCATACGTCGGAGTCGAATTTATAACGGTCGGATTCATCCTGTTCAATCCCGCGCACTAATCTCCCTATACAGCTCAAAAGAAGATAAGGACATCCGGGAAAGGTCTGGTAAGTCTAGTTTAGTTTTACGCCGCCTTATAGCACTGTTTAGCAATATCGTTGCGGGTGACACCACAAATGGGCTTTATGCATTGTACCCATGCGGGGAATGGAACTCGGGTCTTCGGCGAGACGAGTGAACGCTTTAACCACTAGGCTACCCCACCTCCATGAACTATGATTGACATATTGTCAAACGAGGTTATTGTCGATGGATCGGGTGGTCCGTTTCGGTGATATAGTTGACTGAATGTCGCCTTCACTCAATTGTAGAAAAACTGAGCTCCACTCGACAGTACAAAACTCAAAATAAAGACCGCTCATCAACCACGCACGGAGTAGCGTAACGTTGATTGTCCGAGCTCGAATCTCCATATGAGTGCAAAATGCGAAGCGTATTTCCGGTGCCGACCGCTGTTAATATTGAAAAAAGTTACGAAACCCCATGCTCAGTAACTGAGAAAACCCCTGTTTTTCATTATCATTTATTTCATTCATGTATAATTCAGCCATTACTTTCATCCATGTAAGTCATCTATCAAAAGGATATTCATTCCATCCTCCCGTTCATACATATCTCCCCTTTAATCAGACCTTTAACTCTCCACCCATCTGTAGAACACAGAAATATATACTTCAGCTCAACTCATTATGACAGATAAACCACTGGTCTATTACCCCTCAGCGACTTGTCCCCCTTAACCGAGGCAGGATCCGCTGGATCTATTATTCTGTAACACGTTTGACCGCCAGGTCGTGCTGTAACTGTCCTTTCAAGATGTGAGCGTGTGTGCGTACACGCCCATGAATTTTCTAAACGGTATTCGGAGATTTTGATTTTAACTTAAATCCTACTTGTTGGGTTTTTTTTTTGAGAGTTCGGTTTAAGACTTCGTCCTTTTCAAATCATAGCGGCGTTAGATTTGAGGTCACTTAGGTTGTATATCATACTGTCACTTTGTAGATTTACATCTCGTTTCAAAAAAGTATTTTACAGAAAAGAACTCTCCGAAAATTAATTTAAACGATATTACAAAAGGCTAGAGACTTTCATCGTTCCTTACACTGTGGTAATGTAGACTTGCTGCACATTTTAGACTTGTATGATCTTCTCTGGGCGAACTTGTTTCAGGGTCTGTATTACTCTACATTAATATATACCATACCATATCGTATAAAAATATATATCACATTTATCGATCGTATAAACTACAGATAATCAGAGATTTTATATCAATCGACCATCTCTCATATCGCCGAAACTGATCCTGCCCGTGAGATATAGATGACACTGTAAGAAAGTAACTGGGATTATTTAAATATATCCCATGTCCAGAGAGAGCTAATTGCCACTGCTGACCGCTAGCTGACCCACTCTACAACAATCACTTACCGCAGATACAAGGAAGTGCCTGGACGCATCGTCTTGACAAACAAATCAACAATTGTAATTACATTGATATTATTTCTCCCCTACCCGTGGCTCGATAATTAACTGTATTTATAAAACAACGGACTAACATACCTCGGGCTATCGGGATTTAACCACAACGATTGTTTCGTGAGTGAAGTGGTTTAACGCCGTTTTTATAACGGATTTACGGATGGCTGCACTCATTGTATGGATTCAAATGCGGGCCTTCGGCGTTCAGACTTCAGCCAACGACTACGATATTCGAAATATCTTTAAATACATACATATGTAGTGCATGTTAGTGGAACTTGGAACTGATGATGTCAAACCTTTAAAAAATAGAGAAAAAACATTGAAAAGATGAAAAATTCTACAAGAAACGTGAACGAGAAAACCATACATTACGACCTTAAAAACGTTTACCTCTGATTAAGAAACAACCATTTTTGAAACAGGTGAAATTAAGGCTGCGAATTCCACTTGGACCTAGTTTACATATCGAAACGTTGCAAAACACAACGTTGTTGCAGGCATTTTTATCCATACGACTGGAGGGGATACTATTACATGGCTATGTTCAAAATGCTTCAGATATCCCGATAAAACCCATAGCATTCAATAAATGCTTATATTCAACACGGAATTTCGCAGAGACAAAGGACGTCATCGATCGATGCACAAAGGACACTAGATCCAAATGCAACACAGTTCAAGTCATTTTGTCATCAGGCCATTGTTTTTGTGTTCATTCTAAACCTATAAAGCTGGAGTAAATACAGGTCATTATACAAAATAATACAGAAATTATACATTATGCACACCATGACTAACCATGGAGTGACTGTCTCAGTCATAAAGGGCACTGAAAGTCACGTGATAATGACATATGAATGACAGTCACGTGACATGTGGATCTGACAGAATCCAATCCATCTGGACGGTTTCAAAGACTCCAACTGTCCCTCTTATGTATCATTCAAGTGGAGCCACAAAACTACAAACATTACAAAGAATGAAAAATAAGATGAGAAATAGCGCTTTTGTGTTTGGTTGTGTGTGAAAAACAAAATATTATCCTTTCTCAAATGCTACTGGACGTCTATGACGGAATTAGCCGAAAGACCCCGAATAACTCTGGACGAGCCATTCCGATGCTGTATAACTGACAAGGCAATATCGGAGAGCAGCGATACAGCGCAGTGGCATATCTAAACGACAGATACATTTCGTGCTTCTAGAAATAGGGGCAAACAGACAAGGGTCGTGTCTGGAATTGATACCCGCCCACGCTTATGTAAGACAGAATCATTAATTTCATTTACTTTCCAAATCTGTGAAATTGTAACAGACATTTAATCCCGACGCTGCGTTCAGTGTTCAAAAGTGAACCCTTGCACTTGCAAGTTAGTCAAATGTATTCACAAGGGAGATTTATGAGACCCGTAATTAACTTTATTCTATAAAATGGATTACAGTTGTTAGGATGAAACGGAATTTTATTTAAATTCAGATTCCAAATTGTCCTATTTGATAAAGTACTGTGTAATAAAAAGCTGAAATTTGACGAAAGCTCAATCTGTTTTTCCATTTGGATTCTCATATCTTCAGTCGCTCGGCTCTGAATGTGTTCCAAACAGCCGCATAGGATTTTGTAGCGAGGCAGCAGTAACTGAGAATACTAACACATCTGTTGTGTAATTATGTCGTTATCATTTAGAGTGGTCATCACTATGGTTATCAGTTTCATCAGCATATAAAATTGCGCGCGTTAGTCTCCTATAACAGGTTACCTAGCATCAAGGACGACTGTTATTGAACCTCTGTTCCATGTTGTCTGTAACCGACTGAGCGAAACAGAGGCTGTGCCTCTAAGTAGATTTATAGCACGCTAAACATGGGTAGCTTGTGGCCAGTAAAGGTTCGTAGCTCACATTCCTGTGACCCGTGAAGATCCGAACCCTTCTATCAATCGTGTATTCTATTTTCAGAACAGTGGGCAATTATCCAAAGGTTGAATGTTTTAATCTCGGAACATGTTCCGTGTTCTTTAGTCTTGCAGGTCATGACCAGAGGTGGTGCCGTGTGACGTTTGCATTCTAGAGCAAGTTCTGATGGTCGAATCCTAATCCAAACCTTAACCCACATGTTTCATACTCCCGCAACTCCATCACTATTTAGCCACCCCTCGGATATCAAAACACCGCTCGGATCCCTACCCTGTCTAATCCGTTATGATCCGAGTTAGAATTGATGATCCAGTAACACATGCTTCTCGTACGAGGCGACGAACGGGATAGGGTGGTCAGGTTCGCTGACTTGGGTTTTGACTCATGAGATGGTATCCTAGCAGCATATATCAGTACTCATGATTTTGATCACGTGATTTTCTGACCCAGATTTACAGACTACGAGTATTATAGAAATATTTGGCATGAATTACCTAAATGATGGTCAGGAATCCTGGCTAGAATTGGTCACCAATAGATCAAGCTTGTCGTAAAAGTTGAGTAACGGAATTGGGTGGTCAGGCTCGCTGACTTGGCTGACACCCGTCATTGTGTCATTGACCGAGATCAATGCTGATGCTGTGAGTCACTGGATTGTCTGGTCTAGACACGACTATTTACAGACCGCCGCCATATAGATGGAATACTAATGAGTGCGGGGTTAAAACAACAACCAAACAAAACACTTTCCTGTGACTGATCAAACGTGTTGAATATTGACCAGACATAAATACAAAATTAAACAAAACTCAATTTCTTCAAATAACTATAGTTATTCTGTCACATGGACACTGTCATGGACAGGACTTCTGATATAATGAAATTGTTGTTATGTTTTCTTCTTATCTTTTTGTATGTATACCTCTAAATCTTCATTGACAAACCAGAAAACCAAGCAAATATTATTGCAATCGATACAATCACATTTAGCGTTCCCATGACAGTGCTGATCGAACAGCCCGGTAAAGACCGTCGTAGTCGATGTGATCGCAAGACGACATTATCAGATACATCCTGGCTTAGACACAATTGTACTCGGTTCCCGATGGACGCTTAGCTATTGAAGTCGGTCCAATACAGACCTTGCAATTCCAGCCACCATGGAATGCACTGGTTGGCACAAGTCGGATCTGATTCTGAAATAGTGTCAATGATGTCCTCTACGAACCTGGCCCAGTCTTTTCGACTGTGACAGGAATTATTACAATCTGAACACTGATATTGAAGACGTTTCAGTAATCTTCAGTGCACTGGTGTGGCCTTAGCGATATCCATTTAATTTGTTTTGTTAGAGAGAAAGTGCTATTTGTGGAAAACGTATTTATCCTTTTCCGGTTTCTGATTTCTTAGATCTCAGAAAGATGGCACTGTCACGAGATGCATTTTTAATATCTACTAAAATTTCTCATTCCAAAGCAGTGTCACTTAAATAAGACGTTTGAATCCGATAAGATGTTTCGTGGGCCGAGTTCTAAATATCGACTCGAGGTGAACTTTCAAATCAGCAAATCAGGCTTCTAAATTATTCACCATTCATATAAGAATATCTGATTATTGTAACTCGAAAACGAACAGAATCCGATTAAATCCATATGTAATACGAGTTTTGCTCCTTTACAATAGATGCATCTTGTTAGTAAGGACTATAGCATCTACAAACGAAAGGGTTAACGTGGAGGGTATATTTGCGTTCTGATGCTGTTTGCTAAAGACGTTAAACCTAATCCGAATCTAGGCAGTAATAAAATGAAGCCGATCTTTTCAGTTTTTCATTTTAGAAAATTGATATTTGATTTTCTCAGGAACCCACGCATTCTGCTTCACATACAAACATCTACGGTGGTGTTCACGTAGACTGGTGTCATAAATGAGCAAGAGATTAGATTCCATTTTGGTTTTGCATATCAAAGCAGAAGTTCTTTATGCACGTTTGAAATAACTCTGTGTTTTTGTTATGATTAGTATTCAGGTGTTTCTATCCTTAAAGTTGATTTAAAGGCAAGATGAAATGGAAGTAAATATACTTATTGTTTACACGGCGACTGCCTTAGCTCATCAATTTATAATGATCATGCTAGTAAGAAATCTAGGCTGTTTTAACGGTTTACCTTTAATTTTAACCTAGTAGGAGTTTTCATTAAAATAGATTTTAATAGCGAGTAACGTCGGACTGTTATTCCAGTGTAGTCCTGACCATGAATTCACTTCCCAGTAATTCTTCACATTCATGAAATCAAACTTACGCACTCTGCACACTGATGGCAACAATTGCAACAATAAAGTCGGAGAGTGAGTGAGTGGTTTTACGCCACGTCTTGTTATATTCTAACAATATCACAGCGGTGGACACCAGAAATGGGCTTGTACCCATGCGGGGAATCGAACTCTGGTCTTCAGTGTGAAGAGCGAACACTTTAACCACTAGGAGAAATCACTGTTGGCGTCAGATACCAGTACCAGAAATCATCTTGTCATCGATGTCAATCCAATAATTCCGTCAAATACCATTATTGAAGTTCCACCATGGCATCAAGTCATGGCGTAGTTGCAGTAAAGGTGAATATTGCTCACGACTGATCAGATTTCGAAATCTTGATGATATAAGATCTTTCTGTGATGAGATTATTCATTAATTTTGTAGAATCGTAACGTAATGAGAGTTGCCTTACTCCCGTGATATCTACATTACGTACCGAATTACCATGAATTATCTCCCCTGCCCCGATCGCCCCCACCCCCGCGTTCAAGGTATGACTGCCTGAATCTGTTCAGCGACCAGGTTGACAGTCGTGATCGAACAGGATATCACTCTAATCGTGAGACCAATAACGCGTGAAATGAGATTGTTACCGTATTAATCAGATTAAACTTTGCCTCACGGTAATGTGTCCCGTGTTCGTGGGCCGACTAATTGGTTATCTTAGACATCTGGGGAAACGGACTGAAATAGATGACTGGTCCAGATTTGATCTGGGCCGTCAGTGGCAACGTTGAACATCTTCAACATCACTGAATCATGTGTAATTGTGTCACCGGAAGTACGATTTCTATGCTTTTCTTTGAGTTTGTATCAAAATGAATCGACTGAACTTTTTAAAATTGATTTACATTCCGTGTAAGGTTATCATTTTCGCTTTAGATGTAATGTCATCACATTATCCAGAACAAACATGGCACGAAGTGAGCGAGTGAGTTTTGTTTTACGACGCTTTTAGCAATATTCCAGTAATATCACGATGGTCGACAAGAGAAAATGGTTCAAACCCGAGTCTTTGTCGTAACGAGAAAACGCTTAAAATATTAGACAACCTCATCGCCTCTCACATGACAAGGACTAGGACTGCAGGTCAAAGGGAAATTCGATTTGACCCCAAACAAAAGTGTGGTTTTGCGCCGCTTGTACTTCCTCAATATCCAGGTGGAGGATTCCAGACATGGACGTCTTCGGGTGATGAGCGGACGCCGTAATTGGTTTTGTTTGCTGACAGTAACATACATGTAAGATATAATACGTAGCTGAAAGATATATAAGCATGAAATCATTAAATCGTGAAAGGCGACGTCTTAACATAGATTCTAACCGATTCTAACGACATTTGAATCCATGTCGAAACGTCGCCTTTCACAGAATCAAGACGTTGTAAATCCATAAATATCACCATTCTTCTGAACCAGAAAGTGTTTCGTTCCTTGTGAATTCTTTCTCTGTGAAATCCCTCAAGACGAAGGAATAATGATGCTCAAACGATCAGGGTTTAAAAATTTCCCATGTGGGAAGATTCGGGTCTTAATACGTCAAGAAGAGGCGACTAACGTCGACTACACTTCGGAAGCGGTGGTAGGGTGCCTTGACTTGACCGACAGTGTCACGTTTTCAAGACATCAGGGCTCGGTGCTCATAACTTTAGTCACTGGTTTGACTAAGTCAGACTTACTTACGCAATATAGCTTGAAGTGGTGTTAAACATTCACAAAATAACGACTGACTCAATTACCGTGGAACTATCACGATAAGTGTGTGTATGTCATTGCAATTTGCCAAGCGTTCAATGTATAGTTCATTGTCAAGTGAGAGAATTGAACTCAAGACATGAAACGAACCGGCGACAACGCCCAGCTTTATCCTCCTTGATTTTGCACGTATCACCACGATGGCATTGTTTTATTTAATATATGCAAATGATAATCTGCCTTCTATAGAATTACAGCTATACCATTTCAATAAAACTCCCAAGGTACATAACGGGTTTTAGGGTATCATTAGAGAATAGCATTATATTAACATTAATACAACATATCTTGAAAACCGACTGAGCCTTGTCCAACAGATCCCCGGTGCATTGATTCTGGATCTACCACTACAATAATGCACTGAATCAACGCCTCCTTTCGCCCGTCAGGGACGGAGGGAGAGGCCAAACAATACAATTATACACCTGGATGTGTCTATACTATTGTTTGCTTTTGTTAAGGGCAAAACCTGCCACTGAAGACAGATCGATAGGCGCGGTTTTCTGCTCTCACAACTATTGTGCGACCTCGAAATAGAGAGTGAGAGATTTGTTTTGACGCTGTTCTGGAGAGTATTCCAGTACAGTATTCTCAGGATGTCAGCTTTGTCAGTGAGTGGGTGAGTGAGTTTATTTTTACGCCGAACTCAGCAACATTCCAGATATATGGCGGCGGTCTGTAGATAATCGGGTCTGGACCAGACAATCCAGTGATCAACAACATGAGCATCAATCTGGGAACCGATGACATGTGTCAAGCAAGTCAGCGAGTCTGACCACCCGATCCCGTTAGTCGCCTCTTACGACAAACATAGTCGTCTTTTATGGCAAGCATGGGTTGCTGAAGGCCTATTCTACATCGGATCTTCAGTGTTAAGTATGAGATAAGACGCAGGTTTTGATCGTTTTGTTTTTTTGGTGTTTACGCCTCACTCAGCAATGTTCCAGTTACATATATACATAGTGTTCTTCTCTAGATAGCAGACACTGATCAGACAATCATGCATAAGACGAACGCAATCGACCAGAGCACAGACTGTAATAAACTTCATCCTCACCCCTGGATAAAAGGGGCCTCTTTGACATTTCTGCTCACACGCGAAATCAAGGATAGAATAATGACTTTCGGATATTTGTTCCCATTTACGAAGCATTAAGTGAATTATCTTAATATATATGAATGTATGAGAATGAATGTTGAATGTGTCGACTGACAGAGACGTACTTCTCTTTTTAGTACCTAAAGCCACTGAAACTAATGTTTAGTACAAATAGCATAATACAAATGACTAAGGCTGATGTACATGATAAATATATTCAAGAGACAATAACCATAAATACTTTAATGATGAACAGAAATTTAGCATCTGTACATTCCAATAAAGAATACGGCTGTGAGCTTCTAGAAGGTTTACATGAAACACTGTCACATCAACCATCAACGCCATGTCTGCATGTGAGACTTCTAGAGCCTATCCACACCTGCATCCTTATTCACACATGTATCCTTACGAACCATCAGCAAATACAGACTCAAACGTGTCATACTTTTTTCACTGTGAAAATCTAGGCCGGTAATTCACCACGACAACCGCATTTCATCATGTTCAACCCGGTAACCAAACGTGTCATACGTTTTTCACTGTGAAAATCTAGGCCAGTAAATCACCATGACCACCGCATTTCATCATGTTCAACCCGGTAACCAATCGTGTCATACGTTTTTCACTGTGAAAAATCTAGGCCGGTAATTCACCATGACAACCGCATTTCATCATGTTCAACCCGGTAACCAAACGTGTCATACGTTTTTCACTGTGAAAATCTAGGCCGGTAATTCACCATGACAACCGCATTTCATCATGTTCAACCCGGTAACCAAACGTGTCATACGTTTTTCACTGTGAAAAATCTAGGCCAGTAATTCACCACGACAACCGCATTTCATCATGTTCAACCCGGTAACCAATCGTGTCATACGTTTTTCACTGTGAAAAATCTAGGCCGGTAATTCACCACGACAACCGCATTTCATCATGTTCAACCCGGTAACCAAACGTGTCATACGTTTTTCACTGTGAAAAATCTAGGCCAGTAATTCACCACGACAACCGCATTTCATCATGTTCAACCCGGTAAGCAAACGTGTCATACGTTTTTCACTGTGAAAAGTCTAGGCCAGTAATTCACCATGACAACCGCATTTCATCATGTTCAACCCGGTAACCAAACGTGTCATACGTTTTTCACTGTGAAAAATCTAGGCCGGTAATTCACCATGACAACCGCATTTCATCATGTTCAACCCGGTAACCAAACGTGTCATATTTTTTTCACTGTGAAAAATCTAGGTCAGCAATTCACTATGACAACCGCATTTCATCATGTTCAACCCGGTAACCAAACGTGTCATACGTTTTTCACTGTGAAAAGTCTAGGCCAGTAATTCACCATGACAACCGCATTTCATCATGTTCAACCCGGTAACCAAACGTGTCATACGTTTTTCACTCTGAAAATCTAGGCCAGTAAATCACCATGACAACCGCATTTCATCATGTTCAACCCGGTAACCAAACGTGTCATATTTTTTTCACTGTGAAAAATCTAGGCCAGTAATTCACCATGACAACCGCATTTCATCATGTTCAACCCGGTAACCAAACGTGTCATACGTTTTTCACTGTGAAAATCTAGGCCAGTAAATCACCATGACAACTGCATTTCATCATGTTCAACCCGGTAACCAAACGTGTCATATTTTTTTCACTGTGAAAAATCTAGGCCAGTAATTCACCACGACAACCGCATTTCATCATGTTCAACCCGGTAACCAGACGTGTCATACTTTTTTCACTGTGGAAAATGTATGTCAATAATTAATCATGATAGCCGCATTTCATCATGTTCATCAAACGTTTCATAGTTTTCACTGTGAGTACACTGGCATATTCAGTGAGTCAAACATAATGGGAATCGGGTGATTTGAATGGTTGTGTGTCTTCCTAGATCGATGGGGGTCGGTGGGTAGCACAGTGGTTAAAGTGTTCGCTCTTCACGCTGAAGATCCAGGTTCGATTCCCCACCTGAATGCAATTTGTGAAGCCCATTTCCAGTGTTTCCCTTCAGTGATATTACTGGAATATTGCTAAAAGCGACGTAAACCATACTTACTCGCTCCTGGAATTTACAAAGGTCAGCAAGAGGACTGGGTACATCGCAGTTTGGAATAGCATCGCATTTTAGTCATATTCCATTATGTCAGTTGAGGACTTGGCGACCGTACCCTAAGTCATCATAAACAGGGCGAATCTAGACGCCGAAAGCACGATCATCAGATTCTAGAACAACTACGCCATGTATCTCGGCATTGCTTCGTCTTACCTGACTGAGCTACCCACCACCCCTGGGTAAACATGAATATAATAAATATAAAATCTATAATGTTTTGTGGTGATTTTCAAATATTTACATCGAAAATTGAACCCCTTAGACCCGAGATCTCATCCAAGCATTTATATGTGTTGATGCAGTAGATAAACAAAAATCCCCGTGAGGACATTAAAACACAACCTGACTGCATTGTGTATCAGCAGTAGGATTTATGATTCAGTTATCACGCGAACTCAGTGAACGAATCACTTAGTCCGAGCCTGTAAATTACGTCTGGTGGCGAAAGGAGATAAAAAACATGCGTTTAATCCGTTTCTTGTTCAGGAAAACATGAAATTCAGATTATGTGTACAGCTATGCATTGGGGGAGTGTAATGTCGCGTCCGTTACCATGCGTACGTGACTGATCATATAATTGATGAATTAAACGATAACTGGTCAGCTACAGGTCAATGGTCGTGCAGGATGAAGAGGAGGGGCATCAGGAACATCAATAACGTTGTGAAACATTAAACCAACACCCTTTCGTGGAGTGAGTGAGGATGGTTTTACGCCGCTTTTAGCAATATTCCAGCAACGTCACGGTGGGAGTTAAGAATTCTTAACCGAATCGAACCAGGACCTTCGGCTTGACGAGCGAACGCTTTAACCACCTGGCTACCCACCGCCCCACAAATTGGGGAAAAAACAGAGGAGTAACTAAACTTTGAGTGATGTTTTGATAGCGAAATTGGATGTCTTCAGGAGTGTAGCGTTTGCACGGTGACGTGCACGTGTATTCTTGTGCGTGCGTGCGTGTGTCTGCTTGTACTAGGCAATCCGGACCAGTGTTATATACTGCCGCAAATTTGTCACTGATACCCACTCACACACTTAAAATATGCTAACTCAGAGTC